>NC_083734.1:60506328-61132828 GCF_028564815.1 Eubalaena glacialis | reverse complement strand
TTTGACTTTTGCAAGCAGAAAGAGCAAAGAATTGGTTCGATGATATGAATTTTATTAATTATGCAACATTTTTGGAGAAGAGGTAGAAGTCTGCTCTGTGTTTGGAAACGCCAGAGGATTTAGCAATTTACCTCCTGGTTTAAGCAAAACGCACCCACATGCCAACGGCTGCCACCTAGTTCCGCTCAGGAGCAGCTTAAAAAACCCTATTGGAAAAGAATATTAAAAAAAGGATGTCTATATGTGTGTAACGGAGTCACATTGCTGTACAGCAGAGACTGGCACAACAGTGTAAATCAACTGTACCTCAATTAAAAAGATAAAATAAAAAGACTGAAAAAAAAAAAGCATTTGGGCAAAAGCCCAAGGTCCCAAGCATTTCAGTTTTGCCTCCGCACTGGTTACGTTTCCAAAATATCCCCTCATCTTCTGTTGATTGCAAAATAGACAGGCCTTTAGAGAAAGAGAAGAACTTTTCTCCCTTTATTTTATAAATAAAGACTTCTTTTGAAAAGTATTTTAGGCAGCTAACCAAAATACACACAAAGAAAAAACTGGTGATATGGGGGATTATTGGATGATTTTTTGGTGTTTATGCCTAGTAAAATAAAGTTTTGGGTGAATGTTACAAACAGGTATTCTAATTGAAGCTGAACTGACCATACTGTGAATATTTCGCCATTTGGTAAGTTTTTTAAATAAGAAAATTTACCTTGGGTGCTAATTTCATTTCAGGCACCTGTGAAGTCTGCTATAATATATAAATATATAAAAAGTTAGATTTTAGTTGCAAGATTAGGCAATGTGGATATTGATTATACAGTTTATTTAGTTTTATTTATTTAGTTGGTTGCAAAGCTTAGATAATGTGAATATTGTTATTATTACTTACACTATTTCTTTCATCCATGGGAAAGAATTCTGAAGTCTCAGGGCAACTTTGATAATAATCCAGTTTTCAACTTCTTTTCAAAAGAAAGAAAAGAGAAAACAGGGAGAGGACAAGTATGATGTGCTCAAGACACTGGGCATGGTCTCCTGACCCCTCTCCCTTTAAAAGAAGTCTACCTTCCACTATGGTCCTGATGACAGATAGGATGCAAACCTGTTAGCAGCAGGTGCCCATCTTCTAGAATGAATAACTTTCATCATAGCTGGCTAGTTGGATGCTCCTAGGAACTAGGACCTGAGATCCAGAGACCAGTGAGGTTGCCTATGAGGAGCAGTTTGGGACCTAGAGTCAGTGCCGTAGCCAGGTGCAAATTGCATTTTAGGTAAATATAAAAGCTAAAATCCTTGTAGAAAAGGCTCTTCTATAGAGTAGAACAGAGCATGTATTAGTTATATATTGCCTTATAGCAAATTACCATCAACTTAGTGGCTTAAAACAATGTACATTGATTGATTGATTGATTTTGGAGTTGAGCTCGGATTTTTATTTTATTTTTGATTTTTGATTTTTTTGAATTTTAGAATTTTATTTATTTTTTATACAGCAGGTTCTTATTAGTTATCCATTTTATACATATTAGTGTATATATGTCAATCCCAATCTCCCAATTCATCCCACCACCACCCCACCCTTCCATTTTCCCCCCTTGGTGTCCATACGTTTGTTCTCTATATCTGTGTCTCTATTTCTGCCCTGCAGACTGGTTCATCTGTACCATTTTTCTAGGTTCCACATATATGCGCTGATATACGATATTTGTTTTTCTCTTTCTGACTTACTTCACAACAATGCACATTTATTATCTCAGATTTTCAATGGGTCAGGAATCTGGGCGTGGGCTAAGTGGCTTCTTTGACTCAGGGTCTCTCACGAGGCTGTATTCAAGTGTCAGCTGGCACTGAGGTCTCATCTGAAGACTCCTCTGGGAAGGGTCCACTCCCAAGCTTACTTACATAGCTGTTGACAGGATTCATTTCCTGGTTTGTGGAATTAATGTTCATTTCCTTGCCTGTGGGCCTCAGTTCCTTGTCATGTGGGTTTCTCCACAGGGCAGCTTACAACGTGGCAGCTTGCTTCATCCAAGCCACCAAGGGGGGAGTCTGCCAGCAAGGCACAAGTTACAATATAATGTAATGTAATCACAGAAGTGACATACCATCACCTTTGCAATATTCCATTGGTTAGGAGTAAGTCATGGGTCCTGTCCACACTCAAGGGATTTGGTGATGGGGATGTTTGTTACTCAGCATTACTGAGCAAAAGCTGGCTTGCGCAAGGATGTGAGTACCGGAAAACAGATTACTGGAGGCTTTCTTAGCATCTGTCTGCCACAGAGCAGAAACAGAGAAGATCCAAGAAGAGAATAGTGAGAGACATTGAAAAAGAGAGACAGACAGACAGACAGATATATGGAGGAGGAGCCACCTAATGATTTTTCTGACTCTCATGAGGGGTCTGGCTCTACTTCGTAGAAAGTGGGTCATATAAAATATTCCCATTAGCATTATAACAATGACCTCTTTTAAAAATTAAAAGTTTAATTTTGGTTAAGCACACATAAAATTTACCTTCTTAGTCATTGTCAGCGTTCTGTTGAGTAGTGCTGGACGCATTCGCGGTGTTGTGTTACCACCGCCAGCGCCACACGTCTCCAGAACTCTCTTTATCTTGCAAAACTGAAATTCCATACCCATTAAAAAACAACTCTCCATCCTCTCCTTCTGCCAGCTCTTGGCAAACACCCTTCGACTTTCCATCTCTCTGAATTTGCTTACTTTACATACCTCATATAAGTGGAATCATACAGTATTTGCCTTTTTGTGACTGGCTTATTTCACTTAGTATACTGTTCTCAAGATTCATCTATGTGATAGCATGTGATGAGAATGTTGTCCTTTTTTAAGGCTGAATAGTATTCCATTGTATGTATATACCACACTTTCTTTATCCATTCATCCACCGATGGACACTAGGGTTGCTTCCACCTTTTGGAGTAATGATACTATGGGAATGGGTGTACAAATGTCTCTTTGAGGTCTTGCTTTCAGTTCTTTTGGGAATGTATCCAGAAGTGAAGTTACCAGACCACATGGTAATTCTATTTTCAATTTTTTTTAGGAACCACCATACTGTTTTCTACAAGGACGGCACCATTTTACATTCTCTCCAGTCAGTAATGCACAGGGGTTCTGATTTCTCCACATCCTTGCCAACACTTATTATCTGTTTTTTTGTTTGTTTGGCACTAGCCATCTTAATCGTTATGAAGTGGGATCTCATTGTGGTTTTGATTTGCATTTCCCTAATGGTTAGTCATGTTGAGTACCTTTCATGTGCTTGTTGGCCATTTGTATATCTTTTTTGGAGAAATACCTGTTCAAGTCCTTTGCCCATTTTAAAATCAGGTTGTTTGTTTTACTGTTGTTGTTTTGTAGGATTTCTTTATATACTCTGGTTATTAACCCCTTACAGAATATATGTTAGCAATGACTTCTTTTTTAGTTGAGCTTGTTAAAATGGGTTTCTGTTCTGTGTAATCAAATATCTCTAATTAAGGCATGAAAGCATCAGGAAATGCTTGCTTTTTATCTCAGTTCTTCTTAGTGTTTTGTGTCACATTTACTGTTTAAAAAAAGGGCCCACTCCATGAAATCAATCCCTACAGATTTTATTAGGGACTGGCTTGGTTTTTTGGGAGCTGCTAGTAACCAGCTTAGAATTTTAAGATTAAGTCCAAGCTCTCACACAATTTTAGATCAATAACTTTTACCCAAGTGCTTTGAAATATTCAGATCGTGATAAAAGAATGTTTTTTCCTTCACATGATACAAATTCTTCCCCTCACTTTATATAAATAGACCCCATCCAAGAACTGAACATAAACCCAATATGTTCCAAATATGTGCCAAATATGTTTCGGCGTAGACCTTTCCCTGGAGAGGATTGGGAGAGGGGAATGGGAGGGAACTTAAGAGACTCAGAAGGGACTCATGTATCCCATGCTTCCAGACTTTGACTCTTTCCAAGTTTCCTCCTCCCACTAATACTTGTTTTTAGCTTCTAATAAATGAGAAGTTAGAAGGTTTTTTTTCTTTTCACAGATATGATTAACAGTTAACTGCTAAATTAGGTAGCTTGTCCAAAGTATATACAGCTTAAAATTATGGGAGGGACAAAACCTTTGTTCTCAGATCACTGAAGCTTGTTGTGGAAGAGCCCAGGAAGCAGGTTGCTTGCTAGAATAGCAACATATGTGTCTTTTTTTTAGCAGGTGAATTTCAAATCCGTATGTAGAAAAGTTTTCTTTCCAAAGCTAGTGGTATATGATGGGGAAGGTGGGAGAGTTATTTTCCCCTTCCTATGTAGTACAAAGCCCCTGATTGAGTAATTGGATCTATACTTTGCAATGAGAGAGAGTCAGAAGGCTTTTCTTTTTTCCTTCTTCCTCTCCCCACCTTTTTTTCCACCACTCTAATGAAATTTGCAGACATGGAAAGAAAACCAAGTTATTTATAGGAGCGGGAGGAATGTGAGCGCTAATTGTGCTTAGTCTATTCCTAAGTGTGTAATCTGTTTGCTATTAAATTTTACAGTCTTTCAGCAATATACACTTTTTTTTTTTAAAAGAGGAGAACTTCATAAATCTGACAAAGAAAAACCAAAGAAAATTGTTCTGAGGGTTCAAATCATCTAATCAAAGTCAGGTTTAATATAAAAATTTATTTGTAGGATTAATCTCTCTTGCAGCTCTGATCTCTCCCGTTCCCCCTTGACTAGTTTATTCATTTCCCTTCCAGACTTGTAAGGTTAGATATAGCTGCTCATGAGTGATACAGATTTTTGGTAGTGAGTTACCATGTGTGCAGTGCACACTCATGCACAAGGAAGATTGGATCAAATGGAAAGTTATTGGATCCAAGTGTCTGAAGAAGGCACTGGGCCCTTACACTTGAAATCCAGCATTTTGACAATCTAATAATGAGGATAAATCAAGTTATTTGGTCCAGCATAAAGTCATTCTGGGTAGAAAGCTGTTATGGGAAACGAAGTTTTCCCAGGTTTTTCCCCTTTATTGCCCCCACCTAATAATCCTGGGAACCTGCTTATTGGAAATTAAACCCTCTTTAAAAGGAACTAGAAAAATCATAATCTTTCTTAGGTGAATTTTCCATAGTGGGAATTATTTCCTGTTGGGACTGTCAAGGCTGCAGGGAATAGAAAATTACTCAGCTTACTTTAAGAAAAGATCAGTTTATTATAAGACCATACCCTTTTAAAATCACAACTGGACAACCATCAGGAAACCAGGCAGTTCTTGGGAGCCATGTGGAGATGCCAACACCTAGCACGTTTTCCTGTTTCTGCTTCTTTGGACTGTTTTCTCTGCCCCTTTCTGCTTCTGAATGTCTACTAAGAAGTTATTTACCTGAACTCTTTGTTATTTTTTCTACTTCATAGCTTCTGCTTGTTCATATTATTTTATTTTATGTTTTCTCATAGCTTTGGTGTGTTATGATCTGTCTTACGCTAACTCATGCTACCATGTTGGCTTCAGTTTCTACTGCTCAGCTGCCATAGTCGTCCAGTATTTTTAGTTAGAACTCTTGAGAAAGGGAATCTGATGGGTTTAGTATGACTTTTTATGCCGTTGCAAGCCATAGTGTAGGTTGTAGGTCAGTTGATGATTTGGCTGTTTTTGAGTTCGTTGCCAACTGCTTTCAGTTGTCTGTGGCTTTGGGGTGGAGGGAACCGGGTCAGATGATCCGCACGGAGACTCTTCTTTAGTGGGACCTGTTGACATATTGGCTATTTTGAAGGTTAACTTGCTTTTCTCCAGAGAAGGTGGTCAGTAAAGATTAGAATCACAATAGTGATGTGAGTTTGGTCACTTGCCACTTCTGACTGCTCTATGCAAATGAGATGATATCTACTTTTCAGGGTGTTTCTGTTATCTGATTGCTGAGTAGCAAACCACCTCCAAATGTGGTGGCCTAAAACAACAATGAATTATTTTTTTTCTCCTGATTCTCTCGGTTGGTTGATATGCAGTTCTACTTCATGGGATGTGTGGAAGGTCCAAATGTCTTCACTCACATGGTTAGTAAGTGGTGCTGGCTGCTGCCTGAAAGCTCTGCTAGGACCAGGGCCTGGATTCTTCACCACGTGGGCCTCCTTGAATCATGGTGTCTGGGTTCCATGGAGGAGCAGCTCACGAGGACCAGCCCCAGGACGAGCCCCGATGTGGGAGCTCCCCTACATAATTCCTCCTAAAGTCTTATTGGCCAAAGCTGGTCCCATGGCCAACCTCAGCCTCAGTGTGTGTGGAGACTCACAGGGTATAAATACTGGAAAGCATGGTTCACTGGGATCCTTGAAATAACAGTCTGTCATGCAGGTTTTGTCATATTAAATGTGATAGCAGGTGGATAATGGTCTTTAATGCTCGTAATTGAGTCAGTAAGCACCTGAATAATGTTTTTGTTGAAGGAAGTATGGACAGTTTTCTACACATAGCTTAGCTACATTGCATTGTACGTTTCTGTGTTTAAAACATGAATGCGTTCAATATAAGCATTAATATTTTATCATACTTTTTGTAAACATATTTAGGAATTTCTACCTTCTTAGAAGATATTTGAGGAGTCTCAAAAATTCCAGGTGACCCAGAATTCTCTCCTTTTCCAAGAACCACTGCTTCCTGTCTCCAAAGACCTTACAGTAACCATAAAACAGCTGCAAAATAGTATTTCAGTGTAGGCATTCAACGTCAGAATGAGATGGGTTAGTTACTAGGGAAAGCATCTCAGAGAGGGAGGCTTGAGTAATTTTTAGGTGAATCAGAATAATTCTGGAGTCTCCTGATTTTGTTGAAGAGGAAACTGACACTTAGAAAGGAGTACAGCAGACATTAACACAACATTGTAAATCAACTATACCTCAATAAAAACCATAAATTAAAATAAATTTTAAAAAGGAAAAGAAGAAAGAAGTATTCTGCCCAAGATTACTGTCAGTGATCAAGCCAGAATTTGAATCTTTTATCTTCTGATACATTCATCCACCAACAAATATTGATTGAGTGCCAGGCACTGTATCAGGCCCCGTGTGTATGGGCATGAAGGAAGGAGACCTGTGGAACCCTGCGGAGCTTACAGCCCACCCGGGGTAAAGATGGCAGAGAAGCACATAAGCCGACGCGCTAACGATCCAGAATTGCGGTACGCGCTGTGGACACACCCCACGGAGCAGAGTGAGTGAGCGTGTTGTTGGACGGGCTGGTCAGGAAAGGCTTCTCTGATGAGGTAACAGCTCAGCTGGATTCCGAAGCAGGAGGGGGAAGGCGCCAGCTGCGTGAAGAACGAGAGAACATTCCAGACAGAGGGAACAAGACTTGTCAAGGTCCTGAGCCTGGAGAGATTTTGATGTGTTAGAGGGAATAAAAGAAAAGGCCTGAGCACTGAGAAGGCAGAGGTGAGAGGTACCTGATTGACACGGAGACAGAGGAGGGTCTCGTTCCCTTTGGGCCTCTGAGGTCACGAAAGGAAATTTGGGTTTTATTTTAGATACAACGGGAAGCCGCTGAAGTATTTAAGTGAGGGAGTGACATAATCCAGTTTATATTTGTAAAAGGCTTACTCAACAAACATTGAAAGCCTGTTTATTTGCCGGAGCCAATGCCAAGGGATAAGGAGGCAGGAAGTTAACGTGGTCCGGGGGCGGGGAGGGCATGTGTAGCCTAATGGATTGGGGAGTGTGCGTGGGGGGCGGACACATCCATGCGTGACCACGGGGGTGTGGTCAGTTACATAACAGACCATTTTGTTGCGTTGCTCACAGAACCTTCCACGAACCTGTCCGTGGCTTCACTGAGCTGATGGGAACTAGGTTGTCAGTACCAGGGAACCCGGTCTCAAGCCACAGCTGGTCATCCAGGGTGGGGCCCGTGACCCAAAGAGGGTCAGTCCACTGTACATCAGGAGTGTGTTAGAGTCTCCCTTAAAGTATTTAAGCGGCACAGAGAGTGTCATCACTGATGATGAGCACTGGGCCTTGAAGGTGATGCAGCCATGGTGCTGCTAATTACGTTGGACACGGCGCGCAGAAGAAGCTGGTCATCTAGAAGGAGAGCCAGAAAAGAGGCAGAGAGAAGCAGAGCTTACGTGTGGAATCTAAAAACAACGGTACAAATGAGCTTATTTACAAAACAGAAATAGTCACAGACGTAGGAAACACACTTACAGTGACCAGGGGGGAAGGCAGGGGAAGGGCTAAACAGGGAGATTGGGATTGACATACACACACTGCTATATATAAAACAGATAACTAATAAGGACCTACCGTACAGCACAGGGAACTCTTCTCAATACTCTGTAATGACCTATATGGGAAAAGAATCTAAAAAAGAGTGGATATATGTCTACATATAACTGATTCACTTTGCTGTACACATGAAACTAACACAACATTGTAAATCAACTCTACTCCAATACAAATTTTTTTGAAAAAGAAGCAGAGGACAAATGGTAGCTTACAATATTGGGAAGACGTATTGGAAGTGTTGGTCCCTGTAGGCTTCCCAGTTCCCATCTTCACAGCCCTGGGCTCGTTTTGGTCCTTTGCCTGTGAGGTTGTCTGCTGTATCCTTCCAGGATGCTTGTGTCTCTCTCCACCTCCCACACTTGAGTTGGGTCTTCAGAGATTTGTATGCTTTTCACACTCAGAGAAGCAGGAGAGAGAGGTTTTAGGCAGAAACAATAGTTTGTTCAAAGGCACAAAAGCACAGACCTTCTGAAGGTGAGCTACTTCAGAAGATGCTCTTGTCATACACCTTGTAAAACCCTGGTAAGACCTCCAGTCTTGATGATGAAAGCATAAGGAAGAGAAGTTGAAAGGGTGTTTGGAACAAAACCTGCACTTACAGGTTTAATAGTTGGCGGCAATGGAGAGAATGTATTTTACCCCAGTTCTGTGAATTCCTCTAAGAATATAAAACTCCCATGTACAGTTGTCAGCATCCAGCACGCCACCTGGCGTTTCATAGGTATTCAGTAAATATTTGAGATACGATATTGTCTTCCCTTTCCTATGCCTCTGCCACCAGTCCACAGCCAGCAGTAAAGACAGGCTTATTACAAGTTAAGGTCCAAGTTGTGTAGTTCAAAGGTAAACACCGAAGCATGCGGGGTATTTGCAATAAGACGTTCCAGTTCTCTTCCACCATGAATAATAAACTGGCTTCCAGTTGGCCAGCCGCCATTCCTTTCCAGAGGCCAACTGGCAACCAGCTCACCCCCATCCCTCTTGGAATTTACAGATGTGTGCTGGGCAGTGTGGGAAAGGGTGTTTTACAGCAGCAATTAGTTTATTCCTGGGGTAAACAGTAGAAATTTAAGGATAATTGCAGCAAGAAATTTGTTTCCTATTGCAGTGTGAATAACCTGCTGGCGGCCAGTTGGCTGGTTGCCCTACGAATCCCCAAAAGGACGATTGGCAACTGTTTTGCATTTGTGCCTAGGAGGGATTTGCAGATGCATGTTGGGGAGGGCAGGAAAGCCGGGGAGCAGGGGCTGTGTTTTTACATAGGTTTGCAAAGCCAAGGATGGTTTTCTAGGAGGGGTTAAACCAGAAGGAGAAATTCTGGTCTGAGTAAGGGGAGTGCTAGTTTCTCTTTAAGAAGGGAGTTTTGGCTTGAGTGCCAGTTGGCATCTTGTAGACCCAGCTATAGGGCCAACACACACGCAGGCGGCAGAGTCACTTAATGCTTCTGACTTTGCTGTTCACTGCCTGTGCCCGGACTGAGCTTGGTGGAGCCTGAAACAAGCTGCCCCCCTGAGCCGGTGAGGAGCCCATCTTCCGTGGCCCTGGGTGAACTGACTGTAGCGCCCTCTCCACGTTGCTACCCCGCCAGTTTGGCTGTTTCCCCACATTGCTTACTTAGGTGTGGCAACCATTGTTGTTATTGTTGTGTTTGCATTTTATGAGAACACAGACACAAGAGTTTCCAGGCCGCTTTTTTCACACGATTTCCCTAAATCTGTTAAACTCCCTGGTGCAGGCTACAATTTGGAAGGTCAGCTCAGGCAGCAGCAGTATCACATGTGTGTATAGCCTTGTCTTTTAGGATTATTGTGTAATTATGTTTTAATATTTCCGTAGGAATCTTTAGGAAGGCATTTTTGGTGAAAATCACTAGGGAAATACGCAGAAGAGCTAAAGTTGGAGATGTTGATTCCAGTTACTAGAGATTTAATCTTTCCAGGTAAGGGGAGAGGTGCAAAGTCTTGCTCGACTGACTGGTAATAACTTCTCCCACTAACTCTGAGCTCCTTTAAGGGGTCACCATGCCGTAGGCGTCTCATGCTTCTTGACTGCTTTTCCTGCACCTCCCCCAACCCAGGCCTCAGTGTGTTCTGCACGCATGGCAGTTCTGGTCATGTCAAGGTTAGGTAATTGAAGATGTAGAAAATAAACTGTGGTGACCAGGGGGCAAGGGGGGTGGGAGGGATAAACTGGGAGACTGGGATTGACATATACACACTACTTCATATAAATAGAGAACTAATAGGGACCTACTGTATGTACATTACTCTGTGATGACCTGTACAGGAAAAGAATCTAAAAAAGAGTGGCTACAGGTCTATGTATGACTGAATCACTTGGCTGTACACCTGAAACTAACACAACATTGTAAATCAACTCTACTCCAATAAAAATTTTAAAATAAGATTAAAGTAATTGAGTAATATCCTTTTATGGGGGGAAATAAAATAAATCAATCTTCTCAGCGTGGTTTATAAAGCCCTACTTGATTTGACTCCAGTCTCATCTCTTAGGCCAAACCTGTTCTCTGCAGCCCAGTCATGGTGGCCTTTTCCGCTGACCCCCAAATGCATCATGATTCCTCTTGTTCCAGGACAGCTGCACATCCCAGGTTTGCCTCCTGGAACGCTCTTCCCACTGGACTCTGTGGAGAGTGGGCTGCTTCTCGTGCTCCAGATCTCAGCTTGTGTGCACCCTCTCCCCTGAATCCCCGACATGGTCAGCTATTCCTGTTACTCCCTCACACTGCATGTGGAAGTCTCCTTCCTACCCCGATCTCAGTCTGTAAATTCTACGTAAGCTCAGCCTACCTCGCCCCTCAGCGAGAAGTAGGGCTCTGTTTCAGGCATCTTTTTGCCCCTGGATGATGGAATAAAGGTGAACTAGGTTGGAAAGAGGCTGTGAGTGCTGTCACGTTAAGACGGAGGTGCCAAGTTTAATGTTAAGAAGTAGAAGAAAATGGGACCGAGGCCAACAATTTGGAAGGGGCTTTGAAGGAAACAAGTCAAGGTCGGCATCAGTTTTAGTCTGCACAATCTAAAGGACTGGAAGTGAATTTCACATCAACCAGGCTCTGAACTTCAATTTTGAAACCAAACATTGATTTTGGGGTTCGAAGAGGCAGCATTATAGAGATGGGATCACTCATCTCCAAACAAAAGGCATTTTATTTTTGTCAGGGTTTGCCCTGTCCTGAGTGGGGGCAGGTCAGGATCTTAGCCTGGTGGCCAAAGCAGAGAGGGCTCCGCCAGTGCCCAGAGTGTTTGCAGCTGGGGATAAAAGTTCCCCTGGGGAGTTCTGAGTGGTTTTGCAGCAGAGGTGATTGCTGAGGGTGTGTGTCTATAGAAACAGAAGAAGGAGGAGAAGGAGAAGGAGGAGAAGAAGAAGAAGGAGAAGGTCAACACTTAGGGGGACAACCACAGCTCAGAAGTGTCAGAGAAGAAGGATAGAGTGAAGGGGAAAAGTTGGCAGGAAGGAGGCAACTCAAGAGAAAAGAGCCCACACTTTGCAAGGGAAGACAGGAGAGACTTTCAAGAAAGAGGGTGTGGTGAAGGAGGATGAGAACAGAGAAATCACCTTGAGATTTATTCAGAATGAGGTTGTTGGTGACCTTGGAAAGGGCAGTGTTGTTGGAGTGCCGGGGGATGGAAACCAGAGATCAGGCTGTTGAGAAGGGGATTCCGAGAAAGTGGGAAAGTCAGAGTCGTGCACTCGGGTTGAAAAATCTTTAAATCTTTCAACCATCTAAGAAAGTTGCCAAAGGCAAAAACCCTTGCCTGCCACGGAACTGTTGGACAAATTGTTCCCTTCTCCTGATTGCTGTTCTCAGAAAGCTCAGGGCCGTCGGATCCCAGCCAGATGTGTTGAGGGTCAGGACTGAGATGGACATCTTGGGAGACGAGGTGAGGGTGTGTTGTGCACTGAGAGTCTGGCAGCGCCCATGGGCAGGAGTCCATCCCCAGGGACGGCCCTTCCTTGGCGTGACCTGCTGTTATCGTTAGCTTCTCATTTCCAGGAGTCCTAAGTCTATCACAAAGTATGAAAACTGGTGTTTGGAATATGATCTAATTAGTGCATTTTGCTTTATCTGAACTCAATGGCAGAAGAAATGTTGGCTTTGGACTTTCATCTCTTGGGCTGTGTGGTGGTACCAGGACAGCAGAAACTGAGATTTAGGAGGGAGGAGACTACTGCTTACCAGACAGAGGCCTGGTGGGGAGGGTGGAAATCAGCATGAGTTAGGTTTACCAGCAGGAGTTGGGCCATTGATGTCGTCAGCACAGGTGTGGGTTACAGCTGGCACAGGTGCAGAGCAGATGCTCTAGGGTAGGGATGCAAAATCGTCATTAGACGTCAGCAACACAGAGAATGTTACTCGGGCTTTGCAAAGCTAGGAGCAGGTTAGCATCTTCAGTAGGAATGCAGCCCAGGTTTCTACAGCTAATTCTATCCTGGTGCAAAGGCCACTCTACCTCACTCTACAGCGTTGTAATCATGCTGCACCCAGGAGCACCATCTGTGCTTGTTCTCTTGGTGGAGTTAGTGACCTCGGGGCTGTCAGGTGGCCTGCTGGGTAAGTGAGGCTCATCTTCTGAGAGTCCTAGGCTTCTGCTTATTGGAATCTTCCTTCTCTGGGAGACCACCGAGTTTGGAAGAGTCATGACAGATAAACAGAGAGACCGCCACCTTGGGTGTGATAGTATCCTGCTGTCAGCCTTGTTGGAGTGGCAGTGCGGGAATGTCTGTGACTGTTCTGTGGGCTTTCCGGGCCTGAACCTGCGCACCCTGTGCCTCCTAGCGCATCGTAACCGTTTCCGCCATCCTCTGGGCATCACGCTCTTCTGCGTTGCTGATGGGAGCCAGGTCTTGTTCTGGAGTGTAATATTACATGTAGTTCAGAATAAGAATTACATGTTGAAGCTCACCACGACTTACACTTTTAGGCTACAGGAAGCAAGCAGTTGACCCACACCTTCTCGGAAGTCTAAGGTAGGTAGCCATTCTCAAGCCTTTCTGCAAGGTTTGTCCCTGTTTTGTAAATGCCCTTGTTCCCTTGAGGGACAATTTGCAAGTTGGACTATGCAGATAGCGCAGAGAATGATGAATGCGGGAAACAGTGTGGATGGAATTTAAGGTCACTTAAAAGGAGCCGTTCTGTACGAAGTGTCCTGCTGGTGAGTTGGGGGCGGGGGGGAATTGTAAAACTCCAGGGTGCTGGTTGTGTACTCAGATGCTGCTGGTTTGCAATTCGTAGACAGAGGTCAGCTCTGTTGCTCTTCTAAGTGGACCAAGGGAGGATCTCCTAAAATTGGAAATAAGATGATCACCTAAAATGGTTTATCTTAGAGTTTTTAGGTATTAAAGATAGCCTAGAAGAAAAATAAGACTTCGTGTAGCAGGAGGGGAAGCTTGTAACTTTGGATAGTTTGCCCACAACACTAATTATAATAAACTGTATTTATTTAGCACTTAACTACGTGTCTCATACTGCACCGAGGACGTTTTGTGCCATGTGTCATTTGTTTCCTACAATATTATTATCCCATTTTACAGACAAGGAAATGAAGCGAGGGACTTAGATATCATACCTGTAGAAAATGGAGAGCAGGAGTGAAACGTACATCTTTCTGTTTCCAGATCTTCTGTTCTTTCCAACACACCGCACATCTGGAACGGAGGTTCACTTTGTGTAGGAAAGAAAACTCTGCTTAAAATGGAGGTGGGGACGAAGCCTGGCTATTGGTGAAGTTTCAGAGCTAGGGAGAACTTCCGAAGTGGCATGACTCCGCACCCTCGTGGTCTGAGTGGGAAAGCCGAGGCGCAGGGGCAGGGCTTGCGTGTATGCCTGCGGCTGTCCCTAGCAGTTGGGAAGGGATGATCCTAATCTGCCCTCCGGCAGCTGGCCTGGGCACAGTCTTCTCCAGCACCTTCAGGTCTCCAGGCAGCCTGGCCCTGAGGTCTCCCCAACTTTTGCACAGAATCAAAAACAATTTCAAACCACTTGAAGTGGCATGAGGACAGGAATTCAAGGCACAACATTTTGGCAGCAAGAAGAAAGTGCTGGGCTAGATGTTTATTGAAGTCTTTTCCCACCAACGTCCTATGAGTCTGCGATCTTGGCCGAGGTTGTACACTCTCGGGAAGAGCCTACAGTGGAGATCAGAACAACATAAGTCTGTGTGATGGAAGTTCTCCCCCCAGAGTGAGGGTTTCTGATTTAAAGATTTTTATCTGCTCCTCTGCGAAGCCCTTCCACTGTGAGCCCCAAATAATAAGAAAATGTGGATCCAAAAATGTGTGGCCGAAGCCTTTTTTTTTTTTTTTTTTAAAATAGATTTATTTATTTATTTATTTTTGACTGCGTTGGGTCTTCGTTGCTGCACACGGGCTTTCTCTAGTTGCGGCGAGTGGGGGCTACTCTTCACTGTGGTGCGCGGGCTTCTCATTGCGGTGGCTTCTCTTGTTGCAGAGCATTGGCTCTAGGCACGGAGCCTTCAGTAGTTGTGGCTCGCGGCCTCAGTAGTTGTGGCTCTCGGGCTTAGCTGCTCTGCTGCATGTGGGATCTTCCCGGACCAGGGCTCGAACCCGTGTCCCCTGCATTGGCAGGCGGATTCTTAACCACTGCGCCACCAGGGAAATCCCTGAAGCCTTTTTCTGCAGTAAATAATTTCTTTTTTAAAAAATTTTACTGAAGTATATAGTTGATTTACAATGTTGTGTTAATTTTTTCTGGACAGCAAAGTGACTCAGTTACAGATATATATATATATATATATATATTCTTTTTCATATTCTTTTCTGTTATGGTTTGTCACAGGATATTGAATATATTTCCCTGTGCTATACAGTAGGACTTGTTGGCTGAAGCCTTTACGGAAATATCTGGGGCTACATATAGATTACAAGTACCTAACTAACCTCTAGACCTGTACTGTCTAAGTACAGTCACATTTCAAGTGCTGAGTAGCCACATGTGGTTAGTGGTTATTGTTTCAGATAGTACAGACACAACATTTCCATCATCAGAGAAAACTCTATTGGGCAGTGCTTCTCTAGTCTTTGCAAATGTTCATGGTTTAGAGGTGAGTTTTTTTTAAAAAAATTATTTTATTGAAGTATAGTTGATTTACAATGTTGTGTTAATTTCTGCTGGACAGAAAAGTGATTCAGTTACACACATATATACATTCTTTTTCATATTCTTTTCCATTATGGTTTATCCCAGGATATTGAAGAGAGTTCCCTGTGCTAGAGGTGAGCTTTTATTTTTTATTCAAAGCAGGGACTTCTAAATCAACCGGGAACAGTTAGAAAAAGAGCTTCACAGAGGAAATGGCAACTGCGGTGACTTTTGAAAAACAAGTAAAAATTAGCCAACTAGATGACAGGGGAGAATCAGGCAGGAGGAAGAAGCTGGGAAATTCTAGACTGAGGAAATAAAATAGCTTTGTGGAATTTTAGTAAAAGTTTTGTAGCTCTGAAGAGTAAGGTCACCCGAGGGAGCATGGCAGGGGGATATGACTGCCTCGGGTATTATTACAAGGAGTTTGGATTTTTGCCCTGGGCATGAAGGAGAACCATTGAAGGATTCTCTGCAGGGATAAATTGGGGATGACTTTGTCGAATTTGGATTTTTACAAAGCTTACTCTTGCAAATGTGTGAGAATGAGGATATTCTGAGAGAGATTGGAGAAGGAGATAGACTTAAAAAGCTCTTGCATTGTAAGAAAAACAATGAGTCCCTGAACTGAGGCATTAGCAGCGGCTCTAGGGAGGAGGACGGGTGATTGCAACAGGGTTTAGGAAGTGCTGGCTGTTAGCTAAGGAAAGCCAGAAGGAGGGAGAAACTTACAATGGTTTCTGAAATTCTGGTTTGTACCACTGTGTAGAAGATGAAGTCAACGGCCAAGATCCTAAAATAGGAGGACAGGTTTGGGAAAGAGTGGTGAGTGATGTGTTCTGTCTTGAACAAGTTGGACTTAAATATTTTGGGACTTGGAGTGGAGATGTCCGGGAGACAGAGGTACAGGGTCTAGAGGCTGGGTGAGAGAATCAGGTCAGTGATATAAATTTGGAATCATAAGCATTGACGGTGGTTGAAAAATGCTCTCGCTGCGAGAGCATGTAGATTGAGGAGAAATAACTGTCAAGTGTGAGACCTTGAGGAACAGCAACCCTTAGGGAATAAGCAGAGAATTATGAGCCACATGTTGGAAAGAGATCTCCAGCAAAGCGGCAGTGAAACACGTCTTAACGGTGTTACAGGCTCCATAGATGTAGAGAATTTGTAAAAAAAAGGAAGTGGTCAGCAGTGCAAGATACCACAGATAAATTTAGTAAGCAGAATTTCATTGATAAACTTCAAGGTCCGATGTTTCAGAGGCTGAGGTCAGATGCCAGGCAAGGGGACTTCTGGCCCAGGTCTTTTTTTTTTTTTTAATTAATTTTTATTGGGGTATAGTTGATTTACAATGTTATGTTAGTTTCAGGTATACAGCAGGGTGAATCAGTTATACATATACATGTATCCACTCTTTTTTAGATTGTTTTCCCATATAGATCATTACAGAGTGTTGAGTAGAGTTCCCTGTGCTATATAGTAGGTCCTTATTAGTTATCCATTTTATATATAGTAGTGTGTATATGTTAATCCCAATCTCCCAATTTATCCCACCCCACCCTTTCCCCCTTGGTAATCATAAGTTTGTTTTCTACATCTGTGACTCTATTTTTGTTTTGTAAATAAGTTCATTTGTACCATTTTTTTGGATTCCACGTATAAGTGATATCATATGATATTTGTCTGTCTCTGTCTGACTTACTTCACTCAGTATGACAATCTCTGGGTCCATCCATGTCACTGCAAATAGCGTTGTTTCGTTCTTTCTTATGGCTGAGTAATATGGCCCAGGTCTTTAGGTAGATTTTTTAACCAGGTACATTGAAAGTGTTCCTAAATCCAGTGTAAATAGAATGTCAATTTTCTTATTCCACCTTTCGTAAAACATACGCTGTGTCCATACTATAAATCCTCGGTTTTTGGTCTTTTATTGTATATGTTCCTAAGTATTTTGCATTTGTATAGATTTTTTTCTCCTTCAATAGATTTAGTGTTTCTCAAGGACTGCAGCCACATGTTTTATCTTTTAAAAAAAATTTCCAACCCAATATTCAAAGGATCTCACATAGTTGGAGTTCTAGATAAAAAGTTTTGAGATGCTTTTAAGAAAACCTAAGAAATTCCTGCAAAGATCTCCAAAAACAATTTTTAAGGCTCATTTCCTTGGATAATCAATTTGGGAACATTTATCAAACATCCATATCGTCAGTGACACAGAAAGAGGAGTCAGAGAGAGTTTGAAAGATGTATTTTTCTCAAGCCATGTATCTGGCCAACGTGAAGGTTTGGCCGATTGACTTTTCCAGATTGGAGTGATAAAGAGATGAGTAACCTGATCTTTGTCATCAAGATGATAACCAAGGACTGTCAGAATGTGCTCGTGTAATATAATCATTAGAAATAACAAAACTTCACAATTTACTGAGTACCTGTTATGTTAGCCATCCTCTGTTCACTGTGTATGGGAGGCCAGGCACTGTGTAAAACTCTAAAGTGCTTTATAGCATTTAATTTTTAGGTACCATTAACTTCATTACATATGGAGAAGGCTGAGACATAAATGGTCAGAGCATCCTGCCCTCATTCACATGTGCAGTGAAGGAAAAACCCAGTCTCTGAATCCCAACCTCCTGACCCCAAAGCACCTGGTGTATATGACACTAAATGATTTCATTTATTCTTCACGGAATCCTGGAAGGTAAGTATCATCAGTACCTCTTTGGCCATGATGAGCCACAGCTCTGATGAGTTTGATCCATTGTCTGAGATCACACAGGCCATAAATAGTTGAGCTGGCTTTCCAGTTTAGGTCATTGGTTCAAGCTCTTTCTCCTTCCACTGTGTTTCCCTGGCCTCTGGAAGTGTTCCGTCTTCATGAACTGTCACAGACTTTACTGATAGTGAGGAAAATTAGAGACCTCCAAGGCTGGCCACGTCCCTGGAGGTGATCTCATCCTTCTACATATTGCCTGGCAAGACTGAAGCTCTTCCTGCTTGGTATCAAGCTGAAGAAGAAGGTTCTTTTAGAAATAACATTGATACCACTATAACGGTATTACATGTTCGCTGAAGAAAAGCTGGAAAACACAGAGAAAATAAAAAATACCCACATTTTTATTGACTAACACTCTTTTATAAAAAGGAAGAGTATGCTATTTATTTGTAGCCTTTGTCGTATAAGATGACATTCCCCATATCTTTAAGTATTTTTCTACAATATGACCTTTTCCTATAATATGAACACACAGTACTCTAATAACAGGGAGTACGGTTAGCTGACGGTACCGTTATTTACTGAAACAGATCAGGTTCTTGCCATTGAGGTTAATATCCTTCGTTAACGTCTGTGGTCATCTCCTTACGACCAACTCCAAGAAACTGAATTTCTAGTCGGGGGAATTAACTTGGTAAGTTCTTTGAGATATAGTGATATTCATTGACATACATATATATATATACACACATACACACACACACATAGTATATATGTATAGTATGGTATATATATATATATAGTATATATATACACAAATACAGTAATATACACACACACACACACTCACACACAGCCTTTCAGAAAATTTATGCCAGTTGTTGCTCCTGCCAACAGACTGTATCTATTTTCTGTACTCTTGCCAATTTAATGGGCAAAAAATGGCATCCCTTTGTTTGTTTGTTTGTTTATTTATGGCTGCGTTGGGTCTTCGTTGCTGTGCGCAGGCTTTCGCTAGTTGCAGTGAGCGGGGGCTACTCTTCATTGCGGTGCGCGGGCTTCTCATTGCGGTGGCCTCACTTGCTGTGGAGCACGGGCTCTAGGCGCACAGGCTTCAGTAGGTGTGGCACGCGGGCTCAGTAGTTGTGGCATGTGGGCTCAGTAGTTGTGGCATGCGGGCTCAGTAGTTGTGGCTCAGGGGCTCTAGAGAGCAGGCTCAGTAGTTGTGGCTCAGGGGCTCTAGAGCGCAGGCTCAGTAGTTGCGGCGCGCGGGCTTAGTTGCTCTGCGGCATGTGGGATCTTCCCGGACCAGGGATCGAACCTGTGTCCCCTGCACTGGCAGGCAGATTCTTAACCACTGCACCACCAGGGAAGCCCTCTTTGTTGTTTTAAATTAAATTTTTGGTTACTACTGTGGTAGGCTGATTCCTGTCCTACCCCCCACCCCAGATTGTCCATGTGCTAATCCCCGTGTCCTAAGCATCCCTGAACCCGTTGCGTTATATGGTAAATGAGACTTTGCAGATACAACTCAATTAACGATTCTGAGATGAGGAGGTTGTGCCGGATTATCTGGTTGGCCTGATGACATTCAAATGTCCTTGGAAGAGGAGGCAGGAGGGGAGAGGGGCATCTGCTGGCTGTGAAGATGGGGGAAGGGTCCATGAGTGGGCGAGGAGGGCGGCCTCCGGAAGCTGGTGAGGGCAAGGATGGGGTCCCAGAGGGCCTCCACAAGCAGCACGGTCCCGTGGGCCTGTTTCAGGTTTCTGACCTCCAGAGCTTCCCCGTAACGTCAGAAACGCATGCTTTTTTAAAGCCAGTGAGGTTGCAGTAACTTGTTATAGCAACAACAGGAAACTAATGCAATCACTATTTTTTCATGCTTGTTTCTTATTTTTGTGTTTTATTTTTCCTTGGACCTTAGCTTATGTTTTATTTTGATGATTTTATCTTTTCCTTATGGGTTTTTGAAGGCTATTTTTGTATTAAGGATATTAACTATATTTCAGTCACAAGTATTGTCAATATTTTCTCCAATTGTTTGTCTTATAACTTTATTTTTAGGTTTTTTTTTTATTGCTTTTTCTTTCTTAATAAATAGGAGTGAAGATTCTGGACTATACTGTCAGGAAGTCCTGGACTTGAGTCTCAGCTCTAATTTTGGACAAACTGTCTTAACCTTTCTGAGCCTTAACTTTCCTATCTGTAAATTTGGAAAATAATAGTATCCTGTAAAAATCAATATAATGATTAAGTAAGATAATGCACATAAAGAATTATCGTCATGTCTCGTATCTAGTAAGTAAGCAATGCATATTAGACCTTCTTCTTCTTATCATTATCTTTCCTTTTATGGTTTCTTCTTTTGCTCAGTACTTGAGGGGGGAGATTTTGCTTTTTACCTTTAATCCATTCAGTGCCTCCAAATTTCAAGTAGCTAATAACTTGCTGTTTTCAACTTATTCCCACCACCAGTTACAGCCATTTTCTCATGTCTCAGACATTGGAGGAGACCAGCAGGTCACTCCCATCGTTCTTTTGACCCATGGCACATTTGATGACTTGTCACTCTAGCCAGCTGGTTGCTGATGGCTGCCTTGCTCTTTTATTCATGAAGTGATTGATAGGGAACCAGGAGTCAAAAAGAAGACTTTTCGCCCTCATTCTCTCAGCTGAGTCTGCAGAAAATCATCTGCATTTCGTTCTGAATAATGGCAGGTGGTGAAACCACCCATAAGTTCCAGGCTTATCTAACAGCTGGCTCACAGGTGATATGTATATAAAAGTGAGCTGGAATCCAAGAGCTCTGCAAAATAAAACTTTCTAGAAGTCAAACATCTGTTAAAAGAACGCGGAATTCTAGGCAGTACGTATCCAGGAGCAGTTTGAATAACCTGCCAGTTCTTTTTTGTTCTCATAATTTTTCAGATGAATTTGCTTTTGGAGGTGGTGTAGGTGGGTAGAAATAAGCAGAAATGTCTTTAAAAAATACTCCAAGTACACTGGGTCTCCTTCTTCTCTTTAATTTTGGATCAACATCTTTGGCAGGATTTGGAAGCTGTTTTTTTTTTAAGAGGGAAAGAACTTCAGTCCAAAGTGTTTTACTCTCTTTATCAGCAGAATTCTGAGGTCATCACTACAGAAAATGGCGATTTGGGTTGTAACGCGGCGGACCGTTTTGTTCAGAGATCGAAAGGTCAGCGTCATTGGCCCTGTGATCTTAGGGATGTTGCTCATCCTCTCTTCAGAGTGTCCGTCTTCTCATAAACAACCAACCAAACAAACAACCCAGAGGATTATAAATGGGTGTCCTCATACTTGCTGTCCCTTTGATTTGAAGTGACAACAGTTATTGCATGAATACTTCAACTGTGTGTCAACATTTAGGATCACCTGTTGAATGTCTAACATCCCAGGAATTGTGGAAGGAAAAGAAAGCAGGATTACTCATCAACATTATAAAGCGAGGTTTGCGGTATGAACAACACAGGAGAGCAACTCTGAGCATTTATACGCTCTTGTTTCATCTGGAATCTTTTCTCTTCATTTGCTTAGAATGTGCTTGGTAATCCATCCTAGCGAAATAGCATGTCATTCCATTGGAGTGATTTTCATTTGCCCAGAACCCCAACTGCCCACTGCCTTCTCCCTTCTCCCGCCCCCTGATAGAAACACCAAGCCTCCAGGAGATGCTTTTCCCTCCCCTGTCACCTCCTCTTTCCCAGAAGGGCTACCTTCTGAGCGGGACTGTCTCTGACCCTGCCCTGCACACTTTCAAGCCCAGTACCAGAGGTCTAATTCCTCAGGTGTCTGACCTATTCTCTGTATTTTCCCGCTCAGGATGGGTCTCTCTCTTTCTGTTGGTGACGTAATCTGGTTTCTCCCACAACCTGGATCCCATCACACTTTCTTCTTTATCACACACTCTTCCCCTGATTCTTTGCCCTGACGCAAGTTTTGGATCTTTCACTGCTGCTTTCTGTGGTTTTCTGCCTACTTATGTGAAAATCAGAGTGTGTAGTATTTCTCTTTTCCAGTTTTGCAAGAGTCTTGGGCTGTGGCAGATCTTACCTGCTCTGCTTGTTGATCTGCGTGGCGTTTGGTGGATGTGTAGACATATTTGGATCGAAATGTCCAGTGTTATCCTGGGGTATGGTATTAATGATGAAAATAAAAGAAAACAGAGTCTCTCTTTTGCTGCCGTTAAATTAGAACACTTCACCGTATGCCCTTTCTGCAAATCTTACAAAGGATCTTTGTCTGAACCGTATTCAGATGTTTAAGTCCTACCACCTGGTTGACCCATCTGAGACGCCTTGCCCAAACATTTACTAGAAAAACAAATCAGTCCTTAGGATGTGGGCGTCCTCCTCTCTCTCAGTCCCCAAAACACCCTCAGGTGAATCACCTGTGGCTCCAAGAAGCATCTTGAACGCTGGGGTTCCAAGATCCTGTAACCAGTTACACCCTGAGACCCAGGCAGAAGGGCTCTTCTGGGCTTGTGCTTTAGAGGGCCGCACGCAACACACACATGCGTACACACACACTAAATTTATTCAAGAACACACAGGCTTCTTTGTCATTAGGGATCTAGCACTTGGTGGTGGTGCTGTGTTAACGTCTGCTCTTGTGACCAGTATTCTTCAGCCCTAGAGAAAAACTCCTCCATACTCCTTACAGTATATCCTCAAAACAAAAGAAACTGTATCCAGATGCCATGAAGGTTTCTGGATCGTACCTGTGCTGACAGCAGAGGTAGCACTGGGACAGTAGAAGGGCTTAATTTAAAGGAAAGGCAAACTTATTTAACTCGTCAAATAATATGATATAGAATTATGTAGTATGGATGCGCTAGATTTTTGCGTAACCAGGTATCGTTTCCCAAGAGTGCCAAGCGCTCATTTTCTTACTCTCTTCACGATCTAATTTGCGATTCCAGAGGAACTCAAGATTCGCAAGCTGAGGAATGTGTCACAATATTGAACAGTCCATATTACTCTTAGACTTGTATGTATGTAAATAACGGGCGTGATGTGTAATTCTGAGTCTTTACAGTGCCAACTGGACAGATCCCAAATACTAGAATTGCAAATAATTTTATTTTTACAAAAATATATTTTAATTTTTAATTTTCTTTTTACATTTTAATAGAGAATTTCGAATCCCTAGAAGAAAAATAGCTTCTTTGAAATCAATTCTTTTTTTATACTTTACATTTAATTTTCTTTTTTAATGAAAATACACTCAAATTCATATATTTTGAATACAATTATATTTTCTGTTTTAATCCTTTAGTCACTACTCTCAGGACATCATAAATTATGGTGAAAATCATGATTACAGTAATGTAATTAATGAATTTGCTGAAATGAGCGCAAAAAAAATAAATTCTATAGGATAGCTATAGAATAAGTTAAACATTATGTATGCTTTTAATTTGGTACTTATCCAAATAGTGCCAGCTTATCAACAGAACACCCAGCCATAATAAGAACTAAACTCAGTCCTCTTAGATATTTGGTCAGTTCTCAGTGTCATGATAACCATAACTTTATTCATTTCTTATCTTGTCATTATGAAGGTTTGTTTCTCAGAGTAGGGGGAGAGAATATTGAAATCGAGCTTCATCTGTACTATTGTTCCAAGCTCTGCAAATATTTGGGGGTAGGTCTGCCTATAACCTTTCTTGGTAACTCATTCTAGAGATTTTTTTCATTCTGGTAGCCAAACAGTTTTCCTTGTGTCAAACAAAAGTCTTTTCTACTGTATCTTAAGTCATTTTTTTCTTATATTTAAGAATACACACACACACTTACAATACCTATGGTGAGTATTACCAGATGTGTTTTGTAAAATGTGTCTTACTAACAATCTTCCTCAAAAAGGCAAATTTGAGAATTTTGTTGGTGTTCCCACATTTTTGTGATTTATTTCTCAGGTCAGTCGCCCTACCACATACAAAGGTACCTCTCTGGTTTTTGAGAGGTAAATGTAGAGTCCTTGATGTTATTATTAGAATATCATTGAAGACCTGTATATCTGGGAAGGGCACTTTATAGAAATATATGGGAAATACATTTTACAGGCAGATTGAGTGCTCATTTCTCTGCAGTTGACCTAAATTCACATTTTATTCGGCTTGTGCACTTCTAAGCGACAGCGTGGAGAGCGTGTCAGCTGAGTTGGCCTGGCAGTTTCTGTGTCTGTCCCCTAAGGACTCTGTCATGCTGGCTCTAGGCTTAGCTGCTCACCTATAAAATATAGAGCTACTGGGCTTCCCTGGTGGCGCAGTGGTTGAGAATCTGCCTGCCAATGCAGGGGACACGGGTTCGAGCCCTGGTCTGGGAAGATCCCACATGCCGCGGAGCAACTAAGCCCATGCGCCACAACTACTGAGCCTGCGCGTCTGGAGCCTGTGCTCCGCAACAAGAGAGGCCGCGATAGTGAGAGGCCCGCGCACCGCGATGAAGAGTGGCCCCCGCTTGCCGCAACGGGAGAGGGCCCTCGCACAGAAACGAAGACCCAACACAGCCATAAATAAATAAATAAAATTAAAAAAAAAAAAAAAAAGCCCTGCTACTAGCAGCTAATTTAAAATATAGAGCTACTGATTCCAACCTACTGCCTACCTCATAGACACGCTGTAATGTTTTAATGAAAAGTACTTTGAGCTTTTTGGGGGGGGAAGAATAAAAAGATCCTCTCTATAAACGGAGAATTGTTACCAAAATGTTCTTTTCATTAGTTCTTTGGATCCCCTTCTGAAAGTCCCCGTCTACCTAATGGATGGGGATTTATAGATAGCCATTTGTAAAAGCACATCCAAATGCACTCAAACATTAAACAGACACAGATGTGCAACTGAGATTATGAAAGTGCCCGACAGCGGTACAGCCTGTACCTGGGAGTTGATGGGAGGGCCTGATTTTTCATAACTCTAATTATTCTCACACTCCACCATACATTTAAGGCTTAAATGGCCTGAGCTGGCCAGCATGGAAATGGCAATCCTTCTTATAAAACTCTTAATAATCCTCCAAGGGCAAAGCAGAATTAGGAACAGATTGCCTAAAGCTAGGGCTACACTGGCCTTTAGACTTTTTTAGAGATTTTAAGGTCTCATCTAGATTGCTGTAGATACCACGTAGTAATGCTGAAGGACACACAGCTAGTGACTTGTGAGCCAAGGGCACTAAACTTTGCAATTTCCCGTAGATTTCAGGCCCTGCTGTAGAAACAGTTAAGCTTTCGGAGCATCTGAGAGCTCCCAAGGGTTTTGTTCAGACACGTGCAGACACTCCCCGTATGGCACCCTAACGTTGCAGACTAGAGGGCACGGATCGGAAGTCCTGACTTTTAGGCTTTTATGACTTCCTCCCTCCTTAAGTCCGTGAGTGATACAAACAAGAGGCGATTCTCACGATGACAATAAAACATTGACTTTGATGACCCACACCGGTGGCCTCCTCTCCCCAGATTCGCTAAACTGTTGCCCTGCTCTCTCCTTGACTCTTGCTCACGCTGGCCATCTTCTGTTACCATTTGGCAGGAGGCTTCTGCCCTAAATATTCCTGTCTTGCACAATGGAAACGGTACTCATAAGGTCTCAATCAAACTGTCATGTGAATTATTTTACATCTCATGAGGGAGATAAAAATAAACTAGATCGGGATTGGAAAAACCATCTCACATCCTCAACCTCAAGCCGTCTTCATCTGTCTCTCTCCAGCATGCCTTCATCCACTTTCTAACCTATCGTTGCATCCTCTCCTTGACGGTGACTCAGGCCATCCTCCTATTGCCCAATTCTTGTTACGACTTGGGAGGTTGCTGTGGTGGTTTGTTTTTAATATCTTGCCCAATCTTTCCATTTTTAGTTCCAGACTATTGCTTTTAACCACTTTCAACTATCCCATTCTTTACAGAATGACACAGTACTGTATACAATCTAGCTCAGATACTTTTCTCACTCTCATTCCAGGGTGGCTGCATCATACCCTGTGGACTCTACAAAAATGGCAAGTGGGAGATTGTTACACAGTTTTCTCTTTATTCTCTGAGGGGTCCAGTTCAAGGGACCCACAGTTATTGCTGCATAGATGTGATGTACGTTGGTATTTGGGGAAGTGGGCGGCAAGAGAGCCAAGGTCATCCAGTCAGTAACTGATGGTGTTAGTAGCCTGCGTCCAAGTCTGACTGACTCCAGACTCCATTTTTGTCTGGTGTTCGCCTGTCTCCCCACTAGTCTGGTCTTTTTTTTTTGACCCTGGAGAGGAGCTTCAATTTATTACACCAACTGCAGCGAAAAGCATAACACATTTAAATTCCAAAGCAGCTACCCACGTAGGACCTGGCCCAGGAAGCTTATCAGCAGAAATGAGGGGAACGAGGGATTCCTAAGACGGGGACAGGTACACTGAGAAACTCCCACTCACTGTTCCTGAGGGATGTGCCTAAAAGGAGGATCAAATCTGCTCCAGGAATCAGAGAAGGACCTGACGCCTGATTGCACTTCTGGGCTGATAAAACACAAAAACGTGTGGCGTTCCTAAGCAAAGTCCTGTCGCCAGTGTCAATTGCTATTTGACCATCTGAACACAGTTTTGTTATGTTTTCATCAGAGTTCTTCCTACTGTCAGTTTCCATTTTGCTTTAAGAGAAATAAGCCCCTGCACTGTTCATACACCACATCTGCCTCTGTCCTGCTCCTGAGAAGGTGCACACCTGAGGAAGGTGTGGTAGCCGTGCATCGTGGCCCCTTTCCTTAGAAGCAGGGCAACCAAAGTATTACAGAAAGACACGGTCGTCACTGAAGCCTTAGGGAGTTCATTAAAACAAATAAACGTGCTTTATTCTGAGTTCCAAGGAAAAGGTTTTGATTGTTTAGCTCAAATAGAGAAGGTTTGTTAATACAGTCAGAGAGCATTTCCCATGGAACCTTGTTACTATTTACAGCTTTCATAGACTCCTGCCTAATTATTATTTATTCCCAGTCCGATGGTTCTTTATCAAATGTGCATTTTAGCATTTGACTTGGTCGTGAGCACTTGCTTAGTTGGTAGAAACACTTCTGTTTGTTGCAGACGTGGACGGGGAGTTCACTCTTGTTCAAATTCTACTGCAGTTCTTTGTTTCATAACCTACTGCCTAGGTAGGTAATAATAGAAACAAACACAGAAAATTACTGTAATTTGCTCCTGGTGAAATTTCCCTGTTAGTTTCAATCATGCAGAGTGACTAGTCTGAGGTAATGGCTATTACTTTCTTAGAATTATTTGTGTCCTGCAATGTGTTTTGCTTTAATAAAAATCAGGATATCATTTTGAATATCTCGTTCTTCCATATGAGCCTGGTTTTCATCTGGAAACTTCATGTGTTACATGTGTACTTAGCTCGGAGTAGGCTGGTACCATAACCGAGGCTAACAGCAACAACAATAAGTTGAAAAAGTGAACAGGATCTCAAAAATGCTTTTATCACCACCTCCAGATTTCTTTTTTTTTTTTTTTTGCTTAATTCATAATATTTCCTTTCTCAAATTTATTTGTCTTCTTCATTGAGCACCTGTGTAAATCCTTAGGAAATGGCCAGGAACACAGAAATGCCCCCAAAGCCCTTCTTTGTTGTCTTAATTTTATTTTAATGTAATAGAACCAACATAGGTGTAGCCAGTGTTTCCACAGTGGTTGTCAGGTGCTCGAATTAATTTTCTCTCGAATCATTGAGCATCGTGGGGCTTTAAACCAAGTCCATGGAGTTGCAAGCTGCAGGTCTTCTGTCTCTCTAAGTTGATGGACTAATTGCTTTGCACTACAGCAGATGACTTTTCTGATATTCTGATTTTATATTATTGTTTTGTGTAAGAGACGTAGACTTTACTTAAGACTTGTAGTAGATTACACAACTGAGAGAGAGAGAGAGAGAGAGAGAGAGAAAGGGAATGTGGTGAGTGAATCATTATAAAAAATTAAATAGTTTACATTACAAGCAAAGGTAAGAGATACTCAAAACTTGTCACTTCCTTGGGGACTTCCCTGGCGGTCCAGTGGTTAAGACTCTGCGCTTCCACTGCAGGGGGCTGGGGTTCGATCCCTGGTCGGGGAACTAAGATCCTGCATGCCGCGCTTTAGCCAAAAACAAACAAATAAAAAACCAAAAAAACTTGTCACTTCCTAATGGCAGTTGTACGACCTTGTCTTACTATCTGTGCTCTCCAGGTTATCCATGTCTGTTGCATCCGGGTGGTGGAAATCCTCGATCACGGTGTGCTGCCTTTCCCAACGCTGCCTTCAGTGGGGTCACACTGGTAGCTAGACATGGGCCGTCGTGGAGTATTTACCCCACGGGGATTGGGACACCCTTTAAAACATGGACTATACGTTCAGTGGAAGAGTGTTCAGCCTTTAAAAAGAAGGAAATCCTGCCATGTGTGACAACACATATGAACCTAGAGGACAGTATGCTAAGTGACCATATCCAGTCACAGAAGGACCAATACGGGGCACTTCCACTTCAGTGAAGTGTCTCGTGGAAGCAGAGTGAAACATCGTTGCTAGAGGTTGGTGACGGGGGAGGGGGAGATGGGGAGCTGCCGTTGGACAAGTATAAAGCTTCACTTTATAACAGATGGATAAATTCCAGTGATTTGCTGTACGATACTGTGCCTATAACTAGCGACATGGTGTTGTGCACTTATTCATTTGTTAAGGGGGTAGATCTCATGTCAAGTGTCCTTACGATAATAATAATAGTAACAATAAAGCTCCCTAGGGGATTCTGGTGCCCAGTGGTGGTTCAGCACATTGGAACCCCCTTCAGGAGTTATAATGAGGGAAGACTTTTTTTTTTTTTTTTTTTTTTAAATTAATTTATTTATTTATTTATTTTTGGCTGTGTTGGGTCTTCGTTTCTGTGCGAGGGCTTTCTCCAGTTGCGGCGAGCGGGGGCCACTCTTCATCGCGGTGCGCGGGCCTCTCACTGTCGCGGCCTCTCCCGTTGCGGAGCACAGGCTCCAGACGCGCAGGCTCAGTAGTTGTGGCTCACGGGCCTAGTCGCTCCGCGGCATGTGGGATCTTCCCGGACCGGGGCACGAACCTGTGTCCCCTGCATTGGCAGGCGGATTCTTAACCGCTGCGCCACCAGGGAAGCCCAAGACTATTTTTTTAAATTTAATTTTTTTTTAATTGAAGTATAATTGATTTATCAATACAGTGTTGTGCCCATCTCTGCTGTACAGCAAAGAGACTCAGTTATAAACATACAGACATTTTTTTTTAATATTCTTTTCCATTATGGTTTATCACAGGATATTGAATATAGTTCCCTGTGCTATACAGTAGGGCCTTGTTGTTTATCCATCCTGTATATAATAGTTTACAACTGCTAACCCCAAACTCCCAGTCAAGGGGGGAAGATTTTGTAGAAAGGGTGACAGCTGAGAGGAGACTTGGAAAGTACATGTGAGTAATCCAGGCAAAGAAGGACGTCAGCTCTTGGAATTCTACATGGCTTCTGCCATGGTGC
Source organism: Eubalaena glacialis (assembly GCF_028564815.1). NCBI lineage: Eukaryota > Metazoa > Chordata > Mammalia > Artiodactyla > Balaenidae > Eubalaena > Eubalaena glacialis. The sequence goes on along the minus strand of NC_083734.1, from coordinate 61,103,200 downwards.
CTGCGGAAGCCTGGAGCCCTGTAGTTACTCAGTCAACTCTTATAAAATAATAATGATGATAAAATCATACTACTGTTAAGTGTTTACTGGCACACCCCAAGGCGGGACCATGTATACCAAAAAGAGAAAAAAGAAATAAGAAAACCCGTTTAGGGGTTAGTGTGCTTTGGCTGGGACAGAGAATTGGATTGGGGAGTAGAGATGAATAAGGCTGGGGAGGTTCTCCACACATACAGAGGGCTCTAGAAATGAGAAAATCCTTAGTCAGAACCTGACCCAACCCCGTCTTGTTTCATTGTCACAAATGAGAAATTGAGGCTCCATATGCTGGTGAATTTCCGGAGACCACGCAGCAGCTGAACGGCAGCCGGGGCTTGTAGGACCAGCCCGAGTCTCTCTCACAAGGCCACATGGCGAGTTAACTTCTCTTGCATCCCTTTCCTATGAAATGCCTAAGAGCAGGAATCAGCCTGATTACGTACTTGGTGCATGACAGGTACTGAGTGAATGTCTCCTAAATGACCCGTGGGGGATACCGTCAGAACTGATGTGAAGAGATGCACGTTTGTTTAAACGAACTGCTGGCTGACAAGCGTTTTGCTCTTTGAAGCCTGTTTCCCTCCTCCTTTCAGTTGGATGGCCCTTGTGTTTTCGGTGGGCACTAAAAAGTGGGCAGGGAGGCACAGTGACATAGAAACTTCCCGACTGTGTTCCAGGAATGCCGAGGGAGCCTTGGAAGTGTCTCTGGGGGTGAGGAGTGTATGGGGAAGAAGCAAGGAGCTGGAATCTCCCCCCCCCCCCCCACCCCGCTCACCCCTGTTTCAGAAGAACAGCTCCACTGCTTCATACTGGATTTCTGAGTAGCGTTTAGTTGGGGGGGGGGGAGTGTTCTGTTAAAATAACAAAGCTTTGAAAAGGACTGGATTCGTGGGAACAGCAGTGTCGCTGAGATCAGGCAGTCCTGCAGCCAGATGGTCAGCATGGCTCTGGGCAAGCTGATTCACCTCTCCACTTGAGGAGCATATATAGTAATACCTACACGCTGGGGCTTTCGTGAGGATTGAAAGAAATTGAGAGGTGCGGCTCCTAGCGCTCTGCCTGGTACATGGGAGATATTATTATTATTTTTTAACAATCAAGCTTTATTCTTTCTAACGTCAGTTTTATTTATTTATTTATTTATTTATTTATGGCTGTGTTGGGTCTTCGTTTCTGTGCAAGGGCTTTCTCTAGTCGCGGCGAGCGGGGGCCACTCTTCATCGCGGTGTGCGGGCCTCTCACTATCACGGCCTCTCTTGTTGCGGAGCACAGGCTCCAGACGCGCAGGCTCAGTAGTTGTGGCACGCGGGCCTAGTTGCTCCGCGGCACGTGGGATCTTCCCAGACCAGGGCTCGAACCCGTGTCCCCTGCATTGGCAGGCAGATTCTCAACCACTGCGCCACCAGGGAAGCCCGAGATATTATTTTTAATGGCAACTGTGGCCCTTCTGTGGATGCAGCAAAAGTGTTAAACATGTTAACTCTGTCTCCAGACAGTAGCTCCATGAACCTGATCATCCTTTTCAGGACTTTTTTTAACATCATAGCTTAGCCTAGCTTTTTACCTTAAACATGCTCAGAACACTCACATGAGCCCCCAGTTGGGCAAAATCATCTACCCCAAAGCCTATTTTATAATAAAGTGTTGAAAGGTGCATGTAATTTTGTTTTGCTTGCTTATTGGTATGTTGTATTTTATGTATGGTGTCTTACTTCCTTTTCAGTTTTCAAAGATACTGTTTAGTAGTGCGTTAACTTCTAGACTGAGCTAATGGAAACTTTCGATCCCAAACAGAAAATAATAGCAACAATAATAATTTATCTTTTGGGTTTTAGTGGCTCTTCACCTCCTTCTTACGTAAGACTCAAAACAATCCAACTGGGCCAAAGGGCAAACACTGCATTCTCCATTTTATAGATTAAGAAATTGAAGCCCAAGGAATAAAACGACCCATTTTTTGAAGTTACTGTCAGTCTCTCATTTTTCCTCCCTCTGGGTTTCTTAGTTTCAAAGGTGGACTGACTTATCTTCTTACTTAGAGAGCCAGTCTCACTTGATTTCCCTGACTAATCCTGACCCAAGCAGTATTTAAATAAATGTCAGGTCCAGTTCCACTACTCCAGCATAACCTACAAGGCTTCCTTATTCCATTTTCCGTTTCGGATGACCTGGAATTTCCCTCAAGCTGTACTTCTCCCACTGCAGTTCCTCCGTTCCATCAATAGGGCTTCTACACCTGCCGCCACATAGGGCTTCCTCTTTGTTACAGTATCTTCGGCTTCATCTTGCAAACTGGGTACAGATCACTTCGCTAAAATGAGACTGAATGTTATGATAATTTTGGATTTAGTCATTTTCCCACCAAGCTGCTTTCCTTCTGTCCTCTTGCTTCTCTATCCACCACCTTCCTTCTCTCTCCCACCCGTGGACACCTGCCTGGCTAGAACTCCTTTCCTGGCTTTCCTGGGCTACTACACAGCCATGCCTCTCAATAAGATGTCAGATGTGTTCATCATGCATTGATCTTGGCAGCAGGACCAAACCAGAACACACAATCAGGGTTCTCATTATACTTAACCCAAGGAAGGAGATGGCTAATACAACTGGCAGCAACGAGGACCAACATGATTTATTCATTTATTAAATCAAGAATCATGGGAAGACTATCCGTCCCAGGCAGCGTGTTGTGCACTAGGCAAATCATGACAAATCGTGTGTAAAAATGTAATAATTGAAGGCAAATGCATTCCTCTGAGAAGGATTCTAGGTGAAATTCACAATAGTTATTTATAGACCTGGAGGCCAAATACTGAAGGGGAGGAGAATGAGGCATTTTAGAAAAATATTTTTCTAGGAAAGAGGAGAGAAAGGACACAGAGAAGGTTACGTGAGATGGTGACACGCAAGGGGAGGGACAGAGAATGGGGCAGGGTTATGAAGAACTTTGGAAGGGTGGAAACTTGGACTTTCCAAGATGGGGGGCAGGGATTGGTAGAGAGCTGTAGTTAGAATTGAAGTTTGGAATCAACGCTGGCAAAGACTCCTCCTGGCAAGTTGGGGAAGATGGATGAAAGCGTAAGTGAGATGAAAGCAAAGGGAAATTGAGTCATAGTCGACATCCAAACACCCACTGCTGGGGGGAACGAACGGCAACGCTTAAAAAGACTTCATGACTGGAGAGGCTCAGTGAGAGTGAAACCCTTTTCTTCCAGTTCCTGTTTGAAAATATAAACAACATGCAAATTCAAATAAAAAAATTCTTCCTGTGTCACATTGAGAAACTCTCTGTTTCTTCTGTTGCCGTGACTCACTTGGGGACTGTTCTTACAAAAATGCAACTTGTAGGGATGGGCAGACCTGTTGGGGAAAAACAAGAGCCTCTCTGGAATGTTGACCCATTCTTTTTAAAAAAAAAAACTCTCTATTAGTTTAGATTTGAAGGGGAAAGTGTCTCAGATATCATAGCCTAACCGGGGTGAGGTATGCAGGACATCTTGAAATAACCCTTAAAGAAGCAATAGAGGATGCTTGATGACTTAGACCACTTTTCTTAACTCAAATCTTACTCCAAAGGGTGCAGAGAAAAGCTAAACTTGGAAAATGGGTGGGATGAGAGATGGTCCTGGTCAGTGAATGCTCCCACAGGAATCATGAAGGATCGGACAGTCAGAGTTTGTTTTAGCAAGAGAGTGGGAAAGAAGGAGATGAGGAAAGCAAGTGGCAATAGCTCAAGTCAAATCAAAGAATCAAATCCTGTGCTTCAAATAAAATACTTTCATGGTACAAAGTGTCTGCTTGAGAGGCTTATATGGATAAGTTTGGGGGGTCTTGTCTCAAAAATAAGCTTTCTTTCACAAACCTAAAATCCACATTGAAAATTTTAGATTAGGCAGATGAGAAAAATGTAAATTCTCTGATTCGCTGTAAGTTTACAGATGCTGTTGAAGGATTGGTGACCTTTTCTTTCTTTCTTTTTCTCCTTCCTTCCTTCCTTCTTTCCTTCCTTTCTTTATTTCTTCCTTCCTTCCTTCCTTTCTTTCTTTCCTTCTTTCTTTCCCTCCCTCTCTCCTTCCTTTCTTTCTTTCTTTCTTCCTTTCCTTTCCTTTCCTTCCCTCCCTCCCTCCCTCCCTCCCTTCCTTCCTTCCTTCCCTCTTTCTTCCTCTCTCTTTCTCCATTGTCTTGGCTTTGGAACATTTAATCCTGAAATATGTTATAATGAGTTGCATTAAAAATAAAAAAATTCAGTAAAGTATTTTGACATTCCTAAGGTGTCTATCTTCTATCTCCTATTAGAAGAATCTGAGGTAATGGTGAGAATCTGAGGTGAGGTATTTCAAAAGAAAATAATTAATTCAGTGGTAGAATGAGTGTGTGTGTGTGTGTAGAGAGAGAGGGAGGATAGTGGGTTCAGCAGAGTCCTGGCCGTTCTAGGACATACATCAGTACATTGGGGGCTGTGTGTGAGGTCCCTGAACCAAGGGGGTGGACGCAAGGCAGATGGTATTTTGAAGAGCATCAAAGCAATACCATTTTATCTGTTCTTTTTTGACCTTCTGCTTATGACTTTTCTGGAAGCAGTCACACTTAAAAAAAGAAGACATTATTGGAGGAGATAATACACAGACTTTCCTAATTTTTTTTGAAGCCAACGTGATTCAAATATACTTAGCCCTTCCTAAATGCCTTCTATATCTTAATAAGTGAAATTAAGCAGTAAAGTTGCATTTGTCAATGCTTTATACGAGGATGGCTGTGAAGTGTTTCGCCAGATTTGCACAGCATATCTGTGATGCTCTAGCTTCAAATGCAGTTATGTGGCCCACACATGATTAACTTCGGAGAGCCCCTGGGAGCCACATCAAAGAGATACTGAGTCATCCTCTTGAAGAGATGAAACCAGATAGACCAGAGGTCCTAATGACTGTTGAGAACAGACGTGAAATTTATACTGAGGACCATGGACAGAGAACATGGCGGATCCACATCTGAGCCCCAAATCAAACGTCAAGAAGAAGGTCTGAAACGTTGCAATTTCTGTGCTGGTTGTTTCTCACATGGGCAACTCTATAATCCAGGGTAACAGCAGAGAGGCACTTGTTTCACACTAGTTCAGGATTCTTGTAAGCCTTGCAGGGAAGGTTAGATAGTATCCAGATAGAACAGGGGGAAAATTCTCATGGCATTCAGTGGATTAGAAGATTGTTACCTGCATATATGATTTTCCTCTTCTATTTATGGGTGCGTTATATTCCTGAAAGCAAGCAGATCTCTCTTATCATTGAATTTGTCCGTATTCACAAGTTTTATTTTCCCAACTAGATTTCAAGATCTTGAGTGTGAGCAATGCCATATAATACTTTTGTGTTCCTTCATAGCACCCAATGTAAGGATAGACACATAGTAGTTGTTAAATAAGATTTTTGGTTAATTGATTAAATTGAAAAGTTGGGTAATTGAATCAAAGACTCAGTTAATTCACAATTCTGGAAGATTAGACTTGTAAATTTGTAAAAGTCTTTCCAATTGTTTTGATCATGCAGTGAAAGTGAATCGCATATTTTTTTCAGCAGAGTTTGTTTTGCAATCTGAATTTCTTTGGACCTTGCGTTGAAAAAGGTTGAAATGAAAGGCATGGCAGTGAGTCAGCAAGTTAAGAAGGTTAACAATTAGTCATAACTTTAATAGATGAGACAATTACTACATCTCTACCTTTTAAAAATAACCATATTTTTAATTAGACTTTAATCATAAAGGTCAGAGGTGTAGGGTAAGTTTAGAAAATCAGAAACACAGACAGTGTTGGCAAAACTGCTTTATCTCATGTGTTAAGTTGGACAAATTAACTAAAACAGATCGTGAGAGCCTTTCGTTTCTTAAATGAGTTGCTGATTGCATGATTTTAATGGTCTTTAATGTTTCATGATTAGGTCTCAGAACTCAGGTTCATAAGTATCGCTTCCATTTCTTTGTTCCTTAAAATGATCTGTGAAATTTGGTTTACTTGCTCTCTTGCTTTAACAAAGCACAGTACGGCAATTAAAAAAACTTGGTATCTCAGCTTTGACTTTGCTTCTGTGGAACATACGAATATTCTGCTTCCTGATGCAGATTTTAGAGCATAGTGAGTTATTCGTTTTGAAAGTACTAATCCAGACCAAAAATATTGACTTCAGATGATCGTGGCTGTTCTGGCTACCTATTCCTGCATGACAAACTACTTTAGCACTTAGTGACATAAAACAGCAATCCTTTTATCCTGCCCATGGTTTTGCAGGTCAGGAATTCAAACAGGGCAGAGCTGGGGTTGCTGATCTACGTTCCACGATGACTGGGGCCTCAGGTGGCTTGAGTTGGGTAGGATGGTGAGGTTGGGGCATTGGTGTGAGTTGCTGGTTGGGTTCACTTCCTTAGTTTGTCTCTATAACACCTTTGCTGGGATGGAATGTCCAAGGGGCCTTCTTCCTTCACCTGTCTGCAGTGTGGATTGGGATGGGTAGAATAGGGCCAGACAAGGATATATTTCCTTTCCCTCCCCTCCCCTCTCCTCCTTTCTCTTCCCTTCTCTCTCTTTCTCTCCTCTTCCTTCCTTCCTTTCTTTCTTTCTTTGGCTGCACTGCACAGATTGCAGGATCCTACTTCCCTGACCAGGGGTTGAACCCGGGCCCTTGGCAGTGGAAGCGTGGAGTCCTAACCACTGGGATGCCAGGGGATTCCCCTCTCTCTCTTTCTTCATATGACTTTTCCACATGCTCCCTTGCGTTTCCTCACAGTATGGTGGCTCCAGAGTCAGATGTCTTGCATAGTGCCTGGATGCCCCCAGAAGGAACTTTCCAAAGGAGATAGTACCAAAAGGCCCAAGTGGAAATGGAGAGACTTCTTAGGACCTGGCTTCAGAAGTCCTGGGATGTTCTTCTACCTTATTCTACTGGTCAATCAAGTCACTAAAGCCAGACTAAATGTGAGGGGAAGGAAGGAATAGCCTTGATGGGGTTTGGTATGCATAGACAGGAAGGGAACAATTCATGACAGCCATCGTGGAGGTGATCTACCACATGCCTTTATTTTGTGTTTCTTGTAACAGGACATTTGTTCCCACTCGGAGGCTTTTTTTTTTTTAACATTCTGTGTTCTAACATCTAGTGGTTCTATGAGGGCTATCTATTCAAAGCACCAGAAATCATGAGATTGATATTTTATTGTCATTTCATTTTCTATTTTGATACCAAGATACTACCTCGAATTGCTTACCTCAGGTTCAAATCCACAAGTGTAAAGCCTATACCCTTGACGTTTTGGGAGTTTTAATCTTTAAACTTCTTCCATTATGCCTTTGTTCTCAATGATCCCCTTCAGCAATTAATACTGTTCGTGTTAGGGTATCTCAAAGGTTAGTACATCCAGTTGTTCTGTACTTAATTCCTTTAATTTTTCAAGTTCAGTGGAGTTCAGCTAAAGTAGGTAGTTGATCCAATTATTTGATTCATTTGGATTTTAAGCCTGTAGAACAGACGTGGCCAGGTCTTACACTGCCACATAGCCCCTGTTGGATACCGAGGACGTGCGTGTTGTTTGTGATGATTTCTTCTGGCAAAATTTGAATTAAAATATCATAGTCAGCTGGCTCCAGGGAAAACTCTGAGTCAGTCAGAATTGGTCTCTGGTGCTTTTATATCTCCTTTTAAGGATTTTTCATTTTCCAGGACATCCTACTTGTAGGCTCTGCAGAGTCCCTAATAGCAGTTCCCACTCGTTCCAGTACAGATCTCTGGAGGAGCTGCCTGTTCTCACTGTAACCGTAGAGATACATGGCCATTCGTTATCAGGTTGCTGAGAACGAATGGTTTAAACTGGTCTCATCCTGGGGATTCTGGGAATATTGTCTCTTTCCCTTATGGGTGATAGAAAACTCAACTCAAATTAACTTAAACCAAAAGGGAGTATATGTACAGGGCTAGGACTAGCTTATTGCATCACTTGAATGAGGCTCCAAAGATGTCAGTAAGACCCATTTCCTGTGTCCAGTTTCTCTAGATGTCTCCATCGTCAAGCCCTTGTGGTGGCCACATGCTCAACATGGTCTTCAGAGAACTATTGAAAGGAACGTCTTTTTCTCCAGAAATTCAAATAGAATGAGCTTCCATGGCTCTGGTTGGTCTGAAGTGGGGCTCACATCTGCACTGGTGGCCTGGGATGCAGAAGGCACGATTGCCTTAGCCTGGTTGTGTTTCCCTTTGGGAGCTGAGGGAGCTGAGGGCTGGTCTTAGCTCTGCCAGAAGCACAAGGGCTCAGAGTAGGGGAGTGGACTCCCCGCAAGGCAAACACCCTGTGGGCCTGCCACCAGAGGGGAGGAGACGGTGGGCTGCAGCCCCAGCTACCATCACAGAATAACCGTGCTCGCCTCTTTTCTTCCTCTGTCATAACTTTCCTCTTGGTGACACCAACCCTGCTCCTTCGGCATTCCCTCAGCTTTGGTGACTTGTCAGAAAAAAATAAAGCTGCGGAGAGGTGGCTGGTGTCCCCTCCACACCTTCCTGTGTCACGTTTCTGCGCGGGTCTGATGGAGCACTTTGTGTGCCTCAAGCTCAAAAACACCCTTTCCCAAAATAGCCCCCTTTTCTCCCGTGCCGTCTGCCATTTCTCCTTCTCGGTGTAGCCAAAAGCCGAAAGCTCTCACACATGTTCATTTACATAAATAGACTCCTGAGATTATTCACATTATTATACACTAATTTTTATTTATAATCTTTGGCCCAAAAAGTAGGATTAGGGGAAGGAAACATGGGGAGGAAGAGAAGAGCAAAAATGATGCGAATTGAGGGAGTGGAAAGCCATCACTTGTGTGGGCTGTGGATTACATACCTCTATTTCATGGGACTCATATGTGATTCAAGTCCAAATTATTCAGATAATTGGATCAACTCCAAACTTCATTCATTATTTTTGTAAATGACAAATAATGATTTTTTTTGGAGGAGGCCTAAGGTAAATATATTTTTGGAGAAAGAGGATGAGGCCATGAGCTGCCTAAATGAGCTTCTTTAATTTGATGTCGTATCAGCTCTCATATTTGGAATTTGTACTTTTAATTAGAAGGAAGACTATTAAGTCAGGATTTGCATATGAAATTCCATTTTTTAATGTGAAATCCATCTATCTGAGACAACCCTTAAGTTCACAGAAAGATAATATTATAATTGCTGATTATTTAGGGGGATTTTATCACATTTTTTTTTTTTTTTTCTTGCTCGACTCCACATCTGGAAAACCAGTATTTCCCAGGAAATATATTCTTGGATGAACTAGGAACCGTAGTTTTCTTGCATTCTTAATTGGGTAAAGTAGAAAAGAGACAGCTAGGAAAAATAAAAGCCCACAAACACTAGAAGTGTATTGCAATGAGGGTGTCAAGGCAGACAGACTCTCTGCAGTGCAAGTTACGTGATCCGGAGTCTGTGGCAATGCTGGCAGCTGGGAGGGAAGAATGGATCTGCTAGAGTCCGTGAGGTGTGTGCTTTCTCTGGCCGTCTGTCCTCGAGTCCCTGCAGTGTTGTCACTTTTGGTCTGTGGCATGCTTTGCTCTCTGAACATTCGGTGTAAACTCAGGATGAGGAGTTATACAGGTGTGTTTGGTAAAGAGTGAAGCGTGAAGCAGAAGGATACTTTCATTTACTGAACATCTAGAATGTTCTAGGTACTCTGCAGGTGCAGTCCCTAAATCTTTTCCTATATTCATCGTAACAATCCTAAGAAATAGGTAGAACTATTTTGATCATTTCACAGTTGGAAATCCACAGCTAAGATTAGTTAAAAACCTTGCCCAAGGCAAGTTAGTAGCAGAGCTGTGATTTGAAGTGTGGCCTCTAACTGTAGAACCCACATCTTCTGCACTCACCTTGCTGGTTGCATGGTCAACGCTGTGCTTTTCAACCCAGACATCTTTTTCTTTTTCAGACGTCACTAGTGGCTTGCTCTATGTGGCTCAGGCTGACTTAGTGTCTTCCCTTTCCAGGATCCAAAGCATGTCCAACTGGTTTCTTTTAGCAGCAGACACAGCTCTTGTCCTGTCTCTTCATGGATTCTTCAGATTGAACTCTTTTCTCTTCTTCTGTTTTTATATTACAGGAAACCTAGTGATACCTTCTTTGTCCTCTGCCCAAAATTTGATAGCCACCATGTGATTGTATACCAGTGACAAAGCCGTACAGGCTCAATAGCTTCACCTTTATGGGACAGATTATGGCTATATCTATATCTGTATCTGTATCTCTATCTCTCTCTGTATCTCTGTCTCTATCTCTGTCTGTACCTCTATCTGTGTCTGTATCTGTATCTGTATCTCTATATGTGTCTGTATCTGTATCTCTATCTTCCTACTTTGGTTACCAGCACTACCATAGTCCCATAAGTAATGGAAGCTTGTTTATACTTGTTCTTTGTTTCTTTCATTAAAATCATCCCTGCCCTTCTCGCATCCCTACCCGATGACCCACATACGTTCTCTAAGCCTCTGTTCCCTCACATAATTCAAGGACTGTAATGGTATTCCTACAGATAACCTCTGTCTCACAGAATTATTGAGAGGATTAAACAAGACAGTCCATGTGAGGTGCATAGCAGAGTCTGGCATATGGTGACAGTGGTAGCTGTGGTTGGTGTTATCTCCATTGGGTTGATGTAGAAACTGAGTTGCTGGGAGTCCCTGCCTGGTGCTCCTTTCACTGTCGAGTCCAGCCTCCTTTATCACTCAAGGTAGCTCATGCATTTCCAAGCTGCCAAAGCTCACTTTGCAATTCCTATTGTCACCCTTAGGATGAGAAACCCTTCCTTCCTGGATGCACATCTTACTCAGTTTGTAAAATGTATCAAGAGTATGTGTGTAAGAAACACAGTATACACCACAGTACCCAACAGGCTACCAGCAACATGGAAAATAAGGATGAACTAATAGAGGAAAAATCTCTCCTAGGATACAGTTATTCCCCAAAGTCACAAGATGTGAATGCTCCTGTAGTACCCTTGTATAAACCGTGACTCTTTCCTTTGTGCCGTGATGTTCCACCTGCCTTTATGTCCCAGCAGATTTTCTGGTCACCATATTGTGACTATGATGACCTGAACAAAACTCTGTTTATTACAACTTCCCTAAGGAAGTATATTCTGTGCCGTAGGAAGGGACACCTGAGTGAGGCTTTCAACTAGCAACCTCAAGTAACAATAGCTGCCCCAACTGTCTTCCAAAATACATGGCCCGGTTCCCTGCAGGATGTTTGCTTCTTCCAGTGGAATAGGCCCATTAAGGGCCAGAACTAATTTTCTTCTTTTGGAAAAATGGAAGAGAGAGAATACTTTATAGGGGAAAGAGAGGAGAAGATAGATATTCAGCTACAGGATGGAGCAGCCTTGGAGAGGAACACCTATTTTGCAACGATACGGGGAGCTTTTGCTAAGTTAACAATGTATGGCCTGAACCTTCCTCTCCACTTTTCCTTTAAAATAGTAATTCGACTCTATATTACTTGGTAATGTGTGGTAGGAATGGATTCTTTCTTTTAAAATTTATTTATTTATTTATTTATTTTTGGCTGTGTTGGGTCTTCGTTTCTGTGCGAGGGCTTTCTCTAGTTGTGGCAAGCGGGGGCCACTCTTCATCGCTGTGCGCGGGCCTCTCACTATCGCGGCCTCTCTTGTTGCGGAGCACAGGCTCCAGACGCGCAGGCTCAGTAGTTGTGGCTCACGGACCCAGCTGCTCCGCGGCATGTGGGATCTTCCCAGACCAGGGCTCGAACCCGTGTCCCCTGCATTGGCAGGCGGATTCTCAACCACTGCGCCACCAGGGAAGCCCCTAGGAATGGATTCTTTATGGTGAATATGAGGATGTACAAGTCCTGCTTCAGGGTAGGAGAGCGTGGAAATCAGATTGTCCATTGGGAAGGCCAACTTGTGAGCGACACAAGTTTTCTGATGTAATGAAGTTTGTAATCCATGTAACTTGATGGCATCGACGCCCCAGGATGAAAAGAGAAACACATATTTATGGCCAGATCAGTACGTTGTGATCTTTATTCTCTAAGACGTTCTAGAATATCCAATACAAACTGCACTCACATGTCAGATTGTGCTTTGAAAGCGTCACCAATGTTCCAGGCAGTCATACAATGAAAGTTAGGCCAAACATCTAGGAGTCATACTCACCTCCTGCTTTTTGCTCAGACCCAACATCCAGTTAATCCGTAAGTCCTACTGGCTCTACTTTCAAAACTGATCCTGAGAATTCACCATTTCTGTCCTGGGTCCTGTATTTCCAGTGACTCTCCCAGTAACGTGTGGGATTTTATAGTTGTCTCCCATCAAGTCTCCTGGTTTCTGCTCTTGTCCTCCTCCATTCTGTCTCCACTTGACTTAAAATATTTGAAATATTTAAATCAGATCACATGATTCTCTTGAAAACTTCCAGTGGTTTCCCAGCACTGAGGACCTATGTCAACCGGCGTAATCTGGCCACACCTGATTCTCTGCCTCGTTTGTGGTCAATTTCCTACTTGTTCTCTTGACTCCACCCACACCGGCCTTCCTTCTCTTTCTTACAGCTGTAAAGCTCATCCTACCTTGGGGGCTTTGCCCTTGCTGTTCCCTCTGTCTGGAGGACCTCTCTCCCCGATCTTTGTGGAGAGAAGCCTATTCCAATGTCACCTCCTCAAAGAAGTGGTCTCTGGCCATTCTATAGAAAATTGTCCCCTCTGGACCCTGGTAACTACTCTCCTCTTTTGCTTTATTTTTGCTTAAACTTTTAATTTTGAACTAATTTTAGATTTAGAGAAAAGTTGTGAAAACAACGCAAAGGGTTCCCTTCTACCCCTTACTCTTCTTTCCTTAATATTAACACATTACATAGCCCTGGTACAGTAATCACGAACAGACCAATTGACATTGTTGTATCACTTACTAAATTGCAGGTCTCACTCAGATTTCACCAATTTTTCACTAACTTCTTTCCTTGTTCGAGGACCCTGCTTTATTTTTGTCATAGCACCTGTCACCATCTGACATTATATTATTTGGTCATTTTTATTTGTCTGTTTTCCATCTTCCCACCAGCATGTAAGCTCTGTAAGGGTATTGATGAATTTGTCTCTGGTTTACCACTGGGTCCTCAATGTTGAGGAAATTACCTAGTATGTAGAAGGTGCAAAATATTTGTTGAACGGAGGAATAGATAAATGCTCCTGGAAGGCAGATCTGATATGGCCTGTGTATGGTTTTATCACTTCGTGCATCCTGATAAGGAACAAATGCCCGTGAAAGTGGAAAGGGAGTGATGTTAGAAAGGATAGTTATGCTTTTGTTAAAAGCTGCGTCCTTTTCACCATTTTTGTATGTTTTTACTGTCCATCAAATATTAGGACCTGTTGATGCAGGATGACATCATCAGTAAATTCTGGATTCCCGGATTCCACCCATCGATGGTGTCCACTGTGACACTAATTACAGCTTATAGCATTTGCTAAACAATCCTGAAGAGATCGCCAGCACAGTGGAAGAAAAAACTGCTTCTGGGGATAAACTGTTGTTTACCCGTCTTGAGCTATTTCTGTGATCAGTGTACACTTAGATGTCTGTATGTAGCAACACGAAACTATGATCCCTTAAAAACCTAATATCACTGAGCGTTGTCAGAAGATTCTTTGGCTTAAATTTGGCATTTGCTTATTGCGGAGTGCAAAAAGTCATCTGAAATTTGATCCTGACTTCTGGCAAATGGAATGGTTTCTTTTTCTTTCTTATTTTCTGTAAGTTAAGGAAAACAGAAAACTTTCTAGTATAAAGTTGAAAGATACCATTCAATGTGACTTACATTCAGAAAGTCAGCTCTTGATGGTAAAAAAAAAAAAGATGCATTGGCTTTTGTACAGAAAGACACATGAGAACAAAACAAGAAACAAATGCCTTTCTGTAAAGGAGACACACCAAAGTTATAGTGGAGAAGTTTACTTTTCTTCACTAGAAAAACATGAATCACTTCACAAAATCTGCTATTTAAATCGTATCAAATTTAAGATTTCTTTCTTTGGGGTTAGAAGAAGAATTTTAGACATTTCCTTATGAGAAGAAGAATTATTTGTGTAACCGCTCTCAGTTTGTTCACTCAGGCTTTGTTACATAAAGAAGGTTACCCTAAGGTAAACTGTGAAGCCACTTGTACTAATTATTGTTTAAACATCTACTGATTCACAGTCAAAAAGGAGAGTCAACAGTTTAAAGGAAACTGGTAAAAAATGTTCCTGATAAACATCTCTTAATTGGATACTTTTTGCTTTACTTAAAGATTATATAGTCGTTCTTGTAAATGATTGAACTTGTGATTTCTACCCCCTCAGACAAGCATCTCAGGCTTTCCCACTTCCCCAGGCTCCTAGCAGGGCTCATCAGCAAGGGTGGGTGTGATGGGGGTGGTGGAGAAGGAATCCATAGAAATGACTGTGTCCAGGGAATTGGAAAGTTGCCTTGGCAAACCCTACGTAAGACTTTTAGCTGGACTGTCCTTGTTGTGGGGGGGTCCCCCAGTATTTCCTCCATCAGGAGAAAACCCATTCTCGGTGCCCTGCTCTGTATTTGCTCCCAATTGTTGGACTTGACCTTGGCTTTGTTTCTAGTCCTACACCCGGCACCTACTCATGTCCATCTCATCTTGAAAGCATCTTCCCAGAATCTGCCATCTTTTTCTTGCCTCCTTCATCCCCGCTCGCCCTGAATCTGTGCTTCCCAAATTTGCCTGTGAGAAGAATTGCTCCTGGCACTTATTAAATATATGAATCGCTGAGTTCCACTCCAAGCCTACTGAATCAGAATTTTTAAAGGAAGGCTATCAGGAATGAGTGTTTTCAAAAGGACCCAAGGTGACTCTTACCAGGCAAGTGGGAGAATTAGAGAAAGCCACTGTCAATTTTCTTGCCTGGATCGTGGCAAGTCCTTTAGCCAGTTTCCAGCTCCAGCTCCAGCCAGTTCTCTAAACAGCAGCCAAAGCGGGGCTATTAAAATGGTAGGTCAGACCACTCCTCTACCTCATGGTTTCCTATCTTCTGAGTTAGTCAAATGCTCCTCAGGATAATGTCCAAAGCCAACTCCCAATGTCTCTGATCTATTCTCTTTTCCCTCTCCTCCTTGTACACTCTGGACACACAGCACTTCTTCCACAAATCCAGTTTCAGGGCCTTTGCATTTCCTCTTTCTGCTACTTGGAATGTATCCTCCCGGATATCTGCTTGGCTCGTTCCTTTATTTCCATTCAGATTGGACTCAACTCTCCCCTCTTCAGAGAGGCCACTCTAAATGAAGCAACCATGGTTCACCAGGATTCTATCCTGTGTCTAATTTATTTTTATTCATAGAATGTAAGAACCTGACATATTATTATTGTCGACATCAACGTTGTTGTTATTGATATTTTGTGTGTTTCCCCTAATGGAAAGTAAGCTCTGTGAGGGCAGGAACTATCTTTTAAAATGTGTATTGTCAGGATATAGTATGGTTCCTTGACTCTAGGTGGCTCTCAGGATGTGTTTGCCCAACTATTCAGTGAGTAAGGAGATCAATGAATAAATGAATGAATGAAGAAGAGATTTGGAGCATGTTCAGACTTTTCTCACTGGTTCATTAAGTAGAAGTGATGTAGAGACACAGAAGAGAGGAGAGAAACAAGGGGCGACAGAAAGCCACCATAGTTCTGGTTGAATTGCCTTTTATGAGTGAACAGAACAGAGTTTTGGGGGGAACAGAAAAAATAATATGTATGAGGACTTGCTCACTTTCCCAGAGAAGTTTCCGTGTTAGAAAAGTTCCAACTGAAGTTTGGAATTGGGAAAACTTGAAGTTTGAAGTCCCATTGATTCTGAGCATCCTTCCTTGAGCGGGCTTATTGAATGAGGACACTCAGAGGATGATAAAATGTCTATCTAGTCTGCTTCATGTAGTTACCTTGCTTTAACTAATCGGAAGGACACTATGGTATTTTGTTCAGGCTGCTGTAACAAGTATCACAAACTGTGTGGCTTAAACAACAGAAATTTATTTTCTCACAATTTTGGAGACTAGAAGCCCAAGATCAAGGTGTCAGCTGGGTTGGTTTCTTCTGAGGCCTCCCTCCTTGGCTTGTAGGTGACTGTCTTCTCCTTCTGTCTTTATGTGGTCTTTCCTCTATGTCACTATATTTAGACTCATTCACATGCATGCATGTAAGAGACATGTATAATAATGCCTGTAACATGTGAGAACTACCAGCACATTTTCCCCAGTAAACAAGGTGCCAGTATAAGATTTCTTGAGTATTTACAAAATCGAAGACTTACTTTTCTCGTTGTTTTTTCCATATCCTGTTCCTGTTTGTATTTGTATGCACTATTATTGTTTACTTCAGGTGAATTAGTTGAGAGGCACCCATATTAATTTCTCTTAAATACGACTCAAAAAATTAGGATGGGTACAGTGAATTATTGTAAAACATGGGATGTAACTATATAGTATTATGAAATTTACTCTCCTTTATTTTTCATACTGGAAAAGTAGTGATGCCCTTAATGAAGCCTGGGTAGGTGTAGTGCAGTGGTTCTCAGAGTGTGTTCCATGGAGCCACTGGAGGGGCAAGTGCAGTTTTTCTCAAGACATTTGCAGGGTATTTGCGGGGTCAAAACTATTTTCATAGTACTTAGATTATGTTTGGCTTTTTTAGTCTGTTGCCATTTTTCCTGGTGGGTTAGATTATGTTTGGCTTTTTTAGTCTGTTGCCATTTTTCCTGGTGGGTGCGAAAGCGATGGTGAGTCAAGGCAGTGGCACCAAACTGCTCCAGTAGCCACTGAAAACTCAACACTGTCCATTTGCAGTAAAAAAAAAAGAAAAGAAAAGTAAAAATATTTGCCAGTTTTACTGAAGAATGTCCTCGATGACACAGTGATAATTATTAAGTTTATTAACTCTCAATTTTGACTCCTTTTAAAAAATGCTTTGTTTGACTAAATGGGAAAGCATCTCTGCTACATTTCAAAGTATGACGGTTGTCTAAAGTAAAAGCACTTGAGTGAGTGATGGAGCTGTGAGCTGGATTAGTAACTTTTTTTAATGGATCACAATTTTTACTTGAAATAACAGCTGAGAGATAGACTTTGGATATTCAGATTTGTGTATTTGAGAGTTTTTTTTAATGACTAGAGTGATCCTGTCACTTCAAGGGAAACAACTGACAGTATTTGATATTAATGATAAAATTTGCGTTTTCAGATTTTGACCTTGACACTTTCTCAGTATTTAACAGCTTAGCTGATGGGATTGTTAATTACAATTAACAATGTAATTGTTGATATTGAATAATAAAATATGTCAATATTTGGAAGATCTGTATAATTCAATAAACCAATATTTTCTAAATGGCCAGTGCATGATGTTGCAAAGTCACGAGTGACTAAATGATACATTCAAAGGGCAGGATAGACCAATGAATTTTAATGTATCCGTAACAGAGTATGAAAGTTCTTTAATATTGCTTCAGATTCTACATAGCAACTAACCTTGAAGAAACTACTACTTGAGTTTTGGTGAAGTATCAAATATGAGTATTCACAATGGTTTAAAAAAGCTGTTAAAATACTCCTCGCTTTTCCAACCACTTATTTATGTGTGGATGGATTTTCTTCATACGCTTCAGCCAAAACAATATATCACATTGAATGCAGAAGCAGGTATGAGAATTTGGCTGTCTGTATTCTGCCAGATATTAAGAAAATTTGGAAAATTATAAGACAGTGTTACTCTTCTCACTAAATTATTTTTGGGAGAACATAGTTATGTTTCATAAAACTATGTTATTTGTACTAACATATAATTGGTTTATCGTTGTTATTTGAAAGTGAGTACAAAAACATACTTTAAAATTCTCAGTATCAACTTTCAATAAGATAAATACTGATAAATGTAACTCACATAATTTGGGACCCTCAGTGATTTTTAAAGGCACTAAATGTGTTAAGACCAGCATGTTTAAGAACCCTTGATGTAATTTAATGTCTTGTCTGTGATGTAGGTCTGGGTGCTTTGGTTCTTTCATTGTCCTGATTCTTTGTCAAGCTGGCTCAGTACTGAGTTGGTCATTTTGGCGTCTCTTCCTCATCCACATCTCAGACTTTGGTATGAGTGTTAACGTCTATTTGCAGAGAGCTTTCAGCCTCTCTGTTAAAACCAAAAACAACAGTCTGCTGGTTTCCTACCTCAGCTATTTTATTTAATCAATTATGCTATTTTACACTATTTTTGTTTTTATATTGATCATCTCATTTATTCAACACATTCACTCTCGTTCAAACTACACATCAGACATAATGTTAAGTACTTAGGATATAAGGTAAGGAAGGCAGATACTGTTACTAAGATCTTTACTTCTAATGGGGGAGATGGGTAATAAAGTAACAGTCAATGTACAGTATGATTCATACTGTTAGAAAAAATGTAGGATGCTAGGAGCCCAGAGGAAGGGAATCCATAGCAGGTGACGAGAGAAAGCTTTCCAAAAGCAGTAATGCCAGAGATGAGTTTTTAAGGGCAATTAGGAGTTGCTAGGTGGAGGCTTGCTCATTCACATCTCTGGAAGTTGATGGCAGCTGACACTTAGGGAGGGCTGTTGACTGAAACACCTTTATGTGGCCTCTGCATGTGTCCTGGGCCTCCTTAGAATGTGGTGGCTGGGTTGTAGTGTCCTGAGACAGAGAGTCAGGCAGAAGCTGTGTACCCTTTCATGACCCAGCCTTGGGTGTCATGCAACATTTGTCTGCCACCAAACTCCATTCTTTGAAATAGAATTTTGAAATTCACAAAGGCCCTTTGATTTCAAGGGGTGGGAAATACACCCCACTTCTTTTTGGTGGCGTGTCTGGACTAGAAGTGCTGCTCTGGACAGTTTTCTGAAAATACAGTCTGTCCTTTGTCCACACAATTCCCACCCCTCTTACCTGCAAGATGAACTCATACCCTCCTCAAGTCTTCCGAGAACTCCCCTCGTTATGGCATCAGGCTCGTGGTCCAGGATCCTGTCGTTTAAATCACGTCCCAGCGCATGAGGTTCTCCAGTTGCAGTTCCATGCGTAGAATCCTCGAAGACAGTTTTTCTCATTCTGAAGACCTGTGAGCAGAGGGGGCGACTTATCTGCTGCCCACAGGCTCAACCTACAAACGGTGTGACGGGCGTAGGATAAGTGCTACAGGCACTCCCATTCAGAAAGGAAGACTTTCTTCAGTCCCTGGTCAGTATCCGCTGTGAAATCCATCTGGGCACATTTATGAGTTCCTTGATTAGGGCTTAGCCCTCCACTCCAGAACTCATTCTCCGTAGCTCTAAGCTCTGTCCTCTGGATAATCTTTCCCCTTCAGTGAGAATTGTCCTGTGTTTGCAACTGAGTAATGTCCTCAGCCTATTACCTGCACATAATATTCAAGGCTCAAATACCCTCATTTAAAAATTTTTTGCAATGTCTCTGGCCCTTTTAGTCCAAAAGATGTTGATGCAGAGAGAAAAGTACAGGCTGGGGTGGATGAACTGAAGGGTGGAGGGGTGAATTGGTAGAAGAGAGCTTAAGAGCCTGAACATTTGCCAATGAGGAGTATACAGAAATGTCCGTTTCTGCCACGTATTCTCTTTTGCTATAACTTTCCTGAAAGTATATTTACTGCTTTAAAATACCTGGGGCGGTGATCAGGGGAGGTATGTTTATAGTCTACAATAGTTCTAAAGTTCATCTTAGTTGAATTTTGACTGCAAGATGCTATCACATGGGTGCTCTCTTAGTATTTCTAAATTGTCCTCTGGACACAGAGGATTTTCCAGAGGATTTTAACTGCTTTATGCCCATTATATGTGTGTTTCACTTCCCAAATTGACATTGAATTTTATAGGAGGCCCTGTTTAGAAGGATACATAAATAGTATTTTCAAAAAAGGTGATTCTGCAGTTTATTAGATTTGAATCCCAGTTATCAAATACTGTTTCTGTCTGAGGACTACAATTCTTGAACTCTAGTACAACTTCTACTAACAGCCTGCGTTTTCCGGGGGAGTACAAATTCTGTAAATAGACTGTATGATAACAGTAACAAGGACAGTTTGACATTAGGCACCTGAAAATACATAAAAAAGATTTTCTTTTATTCTAAATTTTTATGGGTGTATAGCCTTAAGCTTGCAAATATTTGTGACTATATTATTGTTTTTTTAAATCAATAACTTGACCTGGTTCAGAAAAGTTAGTTTTTTTCAAAGCATTTTTTCTAAGATGTCTTAGATTGCAAGTTCATAAAGTATCATTACCCTTAAGAGTCCTTCTGTTAATAGCTATCCAGTTTTTTTTTTTAAGTCAAAATGTTGAGTAAAAGAAAAAGCTGAATACCACCAGATATTTTATTCCCCCCAATTAGTCATCCCATGGAAAAGCTCTAGGATATGAATCATGCATTACAATGCTGCAACAGATCACTTCATATAAGGTACACAAGGATGCGAATAAAAAAAGAGAAAAAACAGGGGAGATGAAAGAACCAAATTAGAGACAAATGGGTAATTTAACACTGAAGTATCTTTCATTCAGCTCGATTTAACCAACGTTTTTATTGAACATTTGCTCTATTTGCTGAGCTTTTACAACTGAAAAGGATGTGGTCCTTGCCTTTTAGGAGGTTATGAACTGTTGTGAGGATGTGGGGTGGGTGTTATAATTCTGTATAATTAGTGCAGTAATCATGCACGCCATGAAAAGATCACTCCTAGTGATGGATTCAGGGAGGTTTTTATTCTATTTTATTTAATTAATTAATTTATTTTTGGCTGCGTTGGGTCTTCATTGCTGCTCACAGGTTTTCTCTAGTTGCGGCGAGCGGGGGCTACTCTTCGTTGTGGTGCGCGGGCTTCTCATTGCGGTGGCTTCTCTTGTTGTGGAGCATGGGGTCTAGGCGCGCGGGCTTCAGTAGTTGTGGCTCACTGACTCTGGAGCACAGGCTCAGTAGTTGTGGCACACAGGCTTAGTTGCTTCGAGGCATGTGGGATCTTCCCGGAGCAGGGCCTAAACCCATGTCCCCTGCATTGGCAGGCGGATTCTCAACCACTGCAGCACCAGGGAAGTCCCCTGGGAGTTTTTTGAGGAGACAGAATTTAAGCTTGATGGCAAATAATGCGTCTGATTTGCGCAGGCATTCCATGCATATACAAGAGGTGAGAAGAAAAGGCAGGAGGACACAAGAATGTAGGCTGTCTTCTGGAAAGGCTGAATACCTGATTTTGTTGAAAGGGAGAAATAGTAAGGAATGAACTAGAATGGCGTATTGTAACTAGATCTTAACACGATCTGGAATGACGAAGAAAATTACCTTTTTTTTTTTTCTGTGGGACCTAGGATGTTATTGAAGAATTTGGGGAAGCTATGATGCATAATCTGATGGTAAGTTTTAAGAATATATATCTGACAGCTCTGTGAGTGGTAGTTTTTTAGAATTGATAACATGGAGTTAAGTTTTCTACAGTCAGAGATTTGATCTGATTTATGTGTGTATTTTTAGAATGCCAAGAGGATTGTTCTGTGCATAGTTTTGCAGAGTGTTGATAAATTTACTTCAAATAAATATTGGAGAAAAAGGCTAAGCTCTATTTAGCTGCTCTATTTCAATACCTGCTTACTTATGAATGTAATTATAAAGATTGTAGAATATCTAAAAGTTATGAAAGTTCAATGTCTTAAATTTGGAAAGTGTCACCATGTCACAACAACATGGGTTTTGTCTGTCTTTATTTAGCTATATCGGGGTGGGCAAACTTCTTCTTAGAGTCAGAGTATACATTTTAGAATTTGTAAGCCATATGGCCATAACTACTCAGTTGTAGTGTCTTGTTTAAGAAGAAGGATTTTGAAGCCAAGCTAGCCCTGGGCTCTCTTAATTGCTTTGTACCTCAGTTTTCTTATCTATAAAGCAGGGATAGTCACTGCTCATGGGACAGCTGTGAGGTTTAAAATGAGTTAATATATGTAAAGTGCTTACGTTATTATTATAGCTTTTGTTTTATTAACAGTTCCTATTATATATAGTGGGGGGTGTATGGATAAGACAACTTGTTTTTAAATTCACAAGTCTACGGATCAAGAAGAGCCACATTTAGGATTCCATGCAGGGACTACTGTGTGTCCCCTTTTGGTCTTGGACCAAGATCACTTTCATTCTGTTAGGAATACAAGTAAGTAATTAAGAGAACAATGTTCACTGAAATCGCAAAGTGCAAAATAATAATCCTAATCAATTCACACAAGGAGAAATGCAAACTGTTACTAAATATATAAAATATTCAATTGTACTATTAATCACAGAAATAAAGATAAATATAGCAACGAGCTACCATGTCATTTAAAAACAGTGATACCAGTGTGTGGTTATAATTGGAGAAGTTATAGCTTGGTTTAGCTTTTAAGCCCAATCCTGATGGGAATGTAAATGTATAACCTATCCAGAGGCAACTTGAAAATTGAAATTGAGACAATTTGAAAATATGTGTCAACCTTAAAACATGAAAAAAAAAATCTTTGTAATATTTAATATTATATAACCATGAAAGTTTATAAAAGGAAAAATTTTATTTAAAATTGCTGACGAGAAAGACTCAATTTATCAAAAATAGTATATATAATAAAATTCAATTATTATAAGAAATAATATAAAAGCATATGCCCAGAAAAAGCATAGAATGATTTATAGTGTTTATTATTGAGGAGTAAAGTGTTGTGTTTGTGTTTCTTTCCTTTCCTTTGCTTAACTCTCTATTTCTTCTTCTCTACTTAGTGTGTAAGTAATGTAAACTTTCAGGAGGCTGTTGCTATGGTCTAGACCAGGGGTTATAAAATTTTCTGTAAAGGGCCAGATAGTAAGTATTTTCGGCTTCGCAGATCATACAATGTCTGCTGTAACTACTCAACTCTGACTTTGTAGTCCAAAAGCAGCCTTAGACAATCCAATAAAACTTGACTTACAAAGACAGGCAGGGGGTGGGATTTAGTCTATGGCCCATAGTTTGCCAGTTCGAGGTCCAGACAAGAGATAACAGGTGCTTGACTGTAAAAGCAACACTTAGATTAGAAAGGTAGGAATATTACCAGAGGTATTTCAGAGATGTGGCTCCTGTGGAATTCACAGATCTTGAAGACAATCTGTAAAGCTGAAGAAAAGGGGAGAGTTAACTGTGACTTTTAAGTTTCAAATTTAGACACCAGCTTGGAAGGATATTTAGTGATGCTATCAATCAGCATAGGGAACTCAGGAAAAGGACCAGATCTTCGAAGGACAGGATTGAATCAACTTGCAACATGGTGAATGACATGCTGAGTTTGCAGGAAGGCATTTACCCGTGTGGACCTGGTGTAGGGACGTAGTGAGGTATGGAGTTGAGCATTTAGAAGTATCAGCGCATCAGGGATAACTTGATAACGGACACCATGGAAATTGGTGAGTTGCTGGCATTTAAAGAAATAAACTCACAGGGGCTTTAGGAAGCCCACATTCGATCTCTGAAGATTCACCAAAGTATATAGAATGATTTGGATCATTCAACATAATTTACCGTCCCCCCTCCTCACTCTGGAAACAGAATTAGTTACCCGCCCACCTCCGCCTCCAAATTCAAGGCTAGCATCCTCTTGAATTTCATTAGCAGAGAATGCAAAAGGACTCTCTGGGAAGTCCTAATACTACCTTGTTAGTCCACAAAAGCTAAGTGCTACAACCAGATCAGACATAAGAGCTGCCTGTTTTTAAGATTTTGTCCTAGGAAGCCAACCTGCTGCTGAATAATTGAAGCTGACAGAAGCTATTTCCATTTCAAGAAATTTATGATAATATATCTTGCCCTATTAAGGAGTTAATTAAAAGTGGCGTTTTTGTTTTCTTCCATAAAGAAAAATGTATGTAACTCAGGCCTCTTGTTGACTCTCACTCAGGCAGTTAAATAGAAATGGGTATCCTATTGGGTAGTATAGTGGTTTAAAAAACAAAACTGAACCAACAAACAGAAAGAAAAACTTGCACAGAATTTACGTCTCTCTTCTCTTTGGAGCTGCCTTCTCAGTTTTATTATTATTATTATCATTATTATTCAGAGATGTAGTTATTTAAATAAGTAATTTTCGATGCCAAGTTTAAATGTTTCCATAGGAAAATTATCTTGATATTTTGGCCTCAGTGAAAAAAATAGGAAATGGGAAAGAGATCTAGGGCAAATTTTTAATAATTTGGATTGTTACCCCTTTCACACAGTGCGAAAGAAAGTTGCAGTGGTTGCCAGCGGCACTAAAACAGTCAGACCACTTTCAGAAATTCAGTCACCTCTTAAACACTTAGAGGCTGAATTGAGTGAAAACCGGTTTTCAGAAGAGTTTCCAAGGAAGTAGAAAGTTTCCACACGCTACATCTTGTACTAAAAGAAATGGAAACTGGGCTCCGTCTGCCAGAAAGTCTGAATTGTTGTGTCACACGCTGCTGAACATTATAATCAGTAATAAAAATGGGAACATGCTTGATGCTATATTAAAATGCACTTCGAAAAGCTTAGCCTAATAATATTTTTTGGATTTATTTTATTTCATTTTTTTGCAATGCTGACAATGTTTCCACACTCCCAATAACAATAAGAAAAACAAGAGAGGGGAAAAATAAATGAAATTGAAATAGAGAGTAAGTGTATTGAATCAGTGTACCGAAAAAAACTGCTATTTTTTCCCCTCAAAAATCACTTGGAAAGATCCTAGTATTGTCTATCTAATAAGCCAAAGACTAGGAGTAGACATTTTAGTTTCTATTTTTTCTGATTATGAACATAATAAATGCTCATATAAAAATTCAAATGATTCAGAAAAGTATAGGAAGAAAGTAAAAATTACTCCAGATTTCTCAGAGATAACCACTGTTAATGTTTCCAGATATAATTCTAGACATCTAACTGCATGTATGTGTGTATAAATATTTAGTTTATACATAATATTGTGTATACATAATTTTACATAAATGGCTGCACACTTTGGGCTTTGTTTGTTTATCCAACTTTTTTTTTTAATTGAATGAAAGATTCTTTAAATTCTATAATGGTTTACAATTCTCAAAACTTTCACACACATGATTTCATATAATCCCATAATATTTCCCTACCCCTATCTTGCCCCTCCCACTTCCCCTCTCCCCACTGGTGACCACTAGTTAGTTTTCTGTATCTGTGAGTTTGTTTCTGTTTTGCTGTATACATTTGTTTGTTTTATTTTTTAGATTCCACATGTAAGTGATATCGTACAGCATTTGTCTTTCTCTGTCTGATTTACTTCACTTAGCATAATATTCTCTAGGTCCATACACGTTGCTGCAAATGGCAGAATTTCATTAGTTTTTTTATGGCTGAGTAATATTCCATTGTGTATTTATACCACATCTTTTTGATCCATTTGTCTGTTGATGGACACTTGGGTTGCTTCCACATCTTGGCTATTGTAAATAGTGCTGCTGTGAACATTGGGGTGCATGCATCTTTTCCAATTAGTGTTTTCCTTTTTTCCGGGTATATACCTAGGAGTAGAATTGCTGGATCTTTTGGCAGTTCTATTTTTAGTTTTTTTGAGGAACCTGCATACTGTTTTCCAAAGGAGCTGCACCAACTTACATTCTCACCAACAGTGTTCAAGGGTTCCCTTTTCTCCACAACCTTGCCAACATTTGTTACTTGTAGACATTTTGATGATAGTCATTCTGACAGGTGTGAGGTGATATCTCATTGTAGTTTTGATTTACATTTCTCTAGTAATTAGCAGTGTGAACATCTTTTCATGTGCCTATTAGCCATCTGTATGTCGTTTTTGGAAAAATGTCTATTCAGTTCTTCTGTCCATTTTTAAATCAGGTGGTTTGGTTTTTTTTATGTTGAGTTGTCTGAGTTGTTTATATACATTGGATATTAACCCCTTATCGGTCATATCATTTGCAAATATTTTCTCCCATTTAGTAGGTCTTTTTGTTTTGTCAATGGTTTCCTTTGCTGTGCAAAAGCTTTTAAGTTTAATTAGGTCCCATTTGTTTATTTTTGCTTTTATTTTCTTTAGGAGATGGATCCAAAAAAAATGTTGCTGTGGTTTATGTGAAAGAGTATTCTGCCTATGTTTTCCTCTAGGAGTTATATAGTGTCTGGTCTTACATGTAGGTTTTTAATCCATTTTGAGTTTATTTATTTATCTTTTAATTTACTTATTTATTTTTGGCTGCATTGGGTCTTCGTTGCGGTGCACGGGCTTCTCACTGCGGTGGCTTCTCTTGTTGCAGAGCACGGGCTCTAGGCACGTGGGCTCAGTAGTTGCGGCTCGTGGGCTCTAGAGCACAGGCTCAGTAGTTGTGACGCACGGGCTTAGTTGCTCCGCAGCATGTGGGATCTTCCTGGACCAGCACTCGAACCCGTGTCCCCTGCATTGGCAGGCGGATTCTTAACCACTGCGCCACCAGGGAAGCCCCTTGAGTTTATTTTTGTATATGTTATTAGAGAATGTTCTAATTTCATTCTTTTACATGTAGCTGTTCAGTTTTCCCAGCACCACTTATTGAAGAGACTGTCTTTTCTCCATTGTATCTTCTTGCCTCCTTTGTCATAGATTAATTGATCATCAGTGTATAGGTTTATTTCTGGGCTCTCTATTCTGTTCCATTGATCTATATGACTGTTTTTGCGCCAATACCCACTTTTTTATTCAACAATATCTAGTTGATACTTCTCCAAGTCAGTGAGTATGGATGTACTACTTGATTCTTGGTTTTATTTATTCTGTTACATGGACGTGACACAATTTACTTAGTTACTCTTATGGTCCTTTCAATTGTTCGCAGTTCTTTGCTATTTGAAGAGTACTAGGGTGAACACTTGTCATCTGATCATCTTATTACCATAAATTCCCAGAATCAGAACTCATTCATTTAGTCCTGTGTTCAACAAGCACTTATAGAGTGCCTACATTATGGTGGGTATTGACTTAAGCACAGGGGATTTCAGGCGTAAAAACACAACTTTGTCTCGTAGAGTTTACATTTTCAGGAGCAAGAAACAGATCATAAATAAGCAAACAAATGAATAATCAATTCAGATTATGTGTTATGGCAAAAATAATATGGAGTGATGCTCTAAAACATGGTGGTCTCATTTAGGTGGAGCGACCTGGAGGATATCAGTGATGAGGGAATATCTGAGCTGAGGTCTGAATGTCAAAATGTGTCCTGGTGTATAAAGATCTGGAGCAGCACATTACAAGCAGAGGGAAACACAAGTGCAAAGCTCTTGAGGTAGAAAAGATCTTGTCATGTTCAAACGACAGAAGGAAAGCCAGAATGTCTGGAACTCTATGGACTCATGGAGAGAGTGTCAGGTTAGTAAGAGTGAGATGCATGTCAGGGCCATTCATGTGAGACATTGCAGCCAGTATAAGGTGTTAAGACTCAAGTCTTACTGCATTGGGAAGCTGCTGGAGGGTTTTAGGCAAAAAAAAAAAAAAAAAAAAAAAAAAAGTGGTATGGTAGGATTATGAGTTTAAAAAGATCATTCTGTGGGCTGTGAGCAGGGCAGTCAGTCAGAGTATATTTCAGTAATCCAAGGCAAAGTTAAGGAAGAAGGAGCTTTTTAGGGGTGGGGTTATATATAAAGAATTCTGCGTAAATCATGTTACACTTGAAGTGCCTCTTAGACACAATTGTAGATATACATTAAGCTGTTGGAGATCTGTAATTGGAGCTTAGGACAACTGTAAGTCCTGGAGAAATGAATTTGGAAGCCATCAGCATATGGGAAGTGTTAAAGGCTTGGAGCTGGAGATGTAACTTAGGAAGAAAGTACAGAGAAAGAAAAGCAGGGTGAGGATTCATCTGTGGAGCGCTCAGAGGTTTACAGGCTGAGCCGAGTCAGGGAGGCAGCTGAGGAGGCTGAAC
This sequence comes from Eubalaena glacialis, assembly GCF_028564815.1. Taxonomy (NCBI): domain Eukaryota; kingdom Metazoa; phylum Chordata; class Mammalia; order Artiodactyla; family Balaenidae; genus Eubalaena; species Eubalaena glacialis. The sequence goes on along the minus strand of NC_083734.1, from coordinate 61,075,156 downwards.
TGCAGCAGTCGTGGGCGAGGAGGAAACCCAGGAGCGTGGAGCCCCGAGCCGAGCAGAGGTGGCACTTCAGTAACGACAGAGCAGTAAGCGGGCTGAAATCCTGCTCTGGCCTGAGTCCAGTGCAGAGACAGCAAAGTGACCCTGGATTTGGCCACACAGAGGTTACTGGTGACCTTCGGGAGGGCAGTTTGAATGGAGGGCTGGAGACAGAAGCCTGGTCAACGTGGGCTGGGGAGCGAATGGGTTCCGAGAACGTGGGGACCAGGATGGACAGTTTTCTCAGGAAGTTCACTTTGAAGGGGAGAGAAGGTGTCGGTGGATGGATGTGGAAGGAAGATGAAGAAACTTTTTAAAATGGAATATTCTAAGCATGTTGAAATTCTGATGGGAATGATCCTGTAGAGAGAAAGAAATTAATAATGCAAGAGAGGTAAGTTAAAATCAAGGAACCTCATTCTTTTTTTTTATTTTAATTTTTTATAGAGTAATTTTTATTTTTTATTATTTTATTTATATTTTAATTGAAGTTGATTTACAATGTTGTGTTAGTTTCAGGTGTACAGCAAGGTGAATCAGTTATACATATACATATATCCACTCTTTTTCAGATCCTTTTCCCATATAGGTTATTACAGAGTATCGAGTAGAGTTCCCTGTGCTATACAGTAGTTCCTTGTCGTTTATCTGTTGTATAAATAATAGTGTATATATGTCAATCCCAACCTCCTAATTTATCCCTCCCCAACCCCTTTCCCCTTTTTTAACCGTAACTTTGTTTTGTATGACTGTGAGTCTATTTATGTTTTGTAGATAAGTTCATTTGTATCATTTTCTTTAGATTTCACATATAAGTGATATCATATGGTATTTGTCTTTCTCTGTCTGACTTACTTCACTTAGTATGATCATCTTTAGGTCCATCCATGTTGCTGCAGATGGCATGATTTCACTCCTTTTTGTAAGGAGCCTCATTCTCGATCAGACAAGAAAAGGTGGGATCCAGGGAACAGTGGCAGGGTTGGCTGAAGGAGGCCTCTGCTAGGCAGGAAGGGTGGTAGGCAGTGTCCGTGCAGACACGACTAGGTCGTTAGCCTTGGGTGGGTCTATAAGGGAGTGCTCAAAATATATCTATTTTCTAAATAGAGGAAAGATGACCGGTTAAGAGTATCGTGAGAGGAAAAAGTAGTGGAAGCTGAGGCAGTAAGAGAAAGTATAAAACGGTTGTTTCAGAAAACCCTAGGCATGTGTAATAAGATTGTCAATCAGGGTTTAGTGCCCACACTGAGAGGTGGTTATTAATTTAAATGAAGACTAGAAAGCATGGCTATACCTATTTTTTCTCCATCTCTGTGCAGCTGCATGGGCACAAGTCTGGGATAAAGAAATAACCTTAACAGGTTTAACTAGTCTGGGGTTTTCTTAGGTGAGTACGGCAGAGAGAAAAAGACGCAAGGGGCTGAAGGTGTTGGCAAAGTAGTGGACCATGGAATCTAGGCTGGATAAGGTGGAAAATGTGGAGATGAGAGAGTGATATATAGGCTGAATGGTGTGCCCCTCAAATTCATACATTGAAGCCCTAATGCCCAGCGCCTCAGATTGTGACTGTATTTGGAGTTAGGATCCTTAAAGTGGTAATTAAGTGAAAGTGAAGTCGTTAAAGTGGGCCCTAATCCAAAAGGACCGGTGTCCTTATAAGTAGAGGGGATTCGGACACAGACACACACAGAGGGACGACCCCATGAAGACAGACGGAGAAGACGACCATCTACAAGCCAAGGAGAGAGGCCTCAGTAGAAACTGACCCCATTGACACCTTGATCTAGGACTTCTAGCCTCTAGAAATGTGAGAAAATAAAATTCTGTTGTTTCAGCCAACCAGTGGTACTCTGTAGTCGTGGTAGCACTAACAAACTAATACAAAAAGGTATCATGAATATCATAAAAAAGAAGTTGGGTCAACAAATTATATGTTCAGCTGACCACAGAGAATAGTTGGCAAGAGAAGCTGAGTACAACTAAGCTTGGAAAATGGGAGGTGGTAGTGAGGAAGCCAGATGCTTAAAAGCAAGATGATGCAGGTGGTGAGGTTACTGGTGATGACAAAACCAAGGGTGCGACTCTGGCAGTGCTCAAGGTGGGCTGAGGAGAAGGTCACTGGAAGAAAGGAGCAAAGACGGAGAGGACAGGGTATTGGGGAAGCCCTTCATGTGGATGCTGAAATCACCCACCAGGGTGGCAAGAGTAGGAACGAGGAGGGAAAGAGTGAATTAATGAAGAAAATATCCCACAAATGAGAGAGAGAGAGAGAGAGAGAGCGGCATCAGGATATCCTAGATGATAATATTGACAAAGGTAGGGGATATGGTCTGGTCGCCTTCACTTCAAAGGAGGAAGGAGGGGAAAGAGGAAGAGATGGCGGGGAACAAAGAACAGGATGACTTCACCTCTAGACCCTGAGCAAAAATTGGCCTTTAGTGAGAAGACCACCAAGGAGACAGTGCCCCTCTGGAGGGGGACCTCCAGGTTCACTCAGGAGAAGAAGGGGAGGGAACAGATGAGAATCAGAGTTGAGGAAACAGAGGAATTTGCTTATTCTGGGCCATGAGTTCCACGCGGAAGACAGAGTGATACGAAAATGGATTATGAGAACTACTAATTTATTTATTTTTATTTAAAAATATTTTTTTCTCCCAGTTTTATTGAGATGTAATTGACATACAGCACTGTAGAAGTGTAAGGCGTACAGCATAATGATCTGACTTACCTACGTCATGAAATGATGACCACAGAAAGTTTAGTGACCATCCATCATCTCGTATGGATGCAACATTAAGAAAGAAAAAAAATTTCTTTGTAATGAGCTCTTAGGATTTGCTCTCTTAAACACTTTCATATATAACATCCAACCGTGTTCATTGTATTCATCATGTTGTGCGTTAAAACCAATCACTGTCACTTGAATCTAGATACACCGAACTCCCTTTTCCACTCTCAGTTCAGATGGAGAGTGACCCACTGAGGTGCTGCCTCTTTGGTTTTGAAGCCACAGAGGGAAGTGCTTGTCTGGGTTGGTGCAGGATGCACAGCTCACTGTGGAACAAGCACAGTTGGCTTCACATGGTCCAGACTCGCAGGAAACAGCCAGCCTGCTGGACTGGAGAAGAGCCACTGTCAGGTCTGTTTATCCTGACCAGGGGGACTTTCTCTCTCCCCCTATAAATCCCAGGTGGAAAACCCCAACTGAAGAAGCTGATGTGTTTCACACACAAGCCACGTGGGACCGGCTTTATGATGACTGGGGTATTCACCCAGTGAATACACTCATTTCCCAGGTCACGGTAAATACTGTGGTTAAGGGGGCTCCTTTCACACGGGCGCCCTGTGTACCTTATGGTTGCAAAACTGAAAAACAGTCTGGGAAGCCTTATCCAGTTGGCTCTCTCAGCTTCCCCGTCATGGGTCTTACAGACGCTAATAAAAACAATAGGTTTATTAACAAGAGTTTGGGAAGAGGCAGAGGGGAGAGTCAAAGGACTCTTCCAACAAGGTAGCAATTTTAAAAGGGTTCTTCAGAAATAAGGTGAATAAAGTGAGTATTGATACGAGTGAAACAAAGAGGAAACAGAGAGGGAAGTGTCATGGGACTCATCCCATGGGGGTGGACGTTTTTAGATGGTCGTTAAGGAATGAGATGAATAAAATGAACATTGATGGGGTTAACACAAAGTTTTATTATAGCACCAAAGATTGGGTGGGCCAAAGCGACACCCTGCTGGTGCCCAAATGTAAAAGGTCTCCAGACAAGCTGGAAGGTAGAGATTGCTATGAGAGATCTGACCAGCCATCGCTTGGGGCAAGGGTCAGGCAGTTTAATCAAGTTAAAGGTGGACAAAAGTGCCAGGGTCCCTCGGCTCGACCCCTCTCTGGGGACCCAAAGTCTTTTGCACAAGATGGTTGAAATGGTCTGAGGGTGGAGAAGAGAAGTTTCCAGGAGTCCTTAGTACAGGAATCCCATGAACTGTGGTACCAAAACCCATCGGTGGAGGCTGGACTCTGCTACAATTAGACTGAGAGAGTGTTAGCATGTTAGTGTGGATAGGATTATGAAAGCTGGGATGTTTAAGCAGATATTATGTAAAGAAGTGGTGTCACATTGTTTGCGAATCGATTTTACATCTGGCTGGGGAACACTTCCTCAACCTAATATTGTAAAACCAAAATGTGTTGATGAAATCTTAATGAAGGCCACAGTTAGGAATGTAAGGGTTGGTGGAATTAAGGTAAAAGTTTGTAGGAGAATTGGTATGTGTGAACAGGCTTTCTGTAATGTGGTTTCCTCTCTTTCACCTATTTGTGTGATAGGGATGGAGACTGTGTCTGGCTGGGGAACATTTCCCCACCTAGTACTGTAAAACAGAAGGCTATATAGATCTGCCCTTCGAGTGACATTAATTGGACATGCTTAGTGGGAACCAGTAAGATTGCCTGAGCCCACACAGTATAGACTAGAAATTGGAGTACTGGTGGAGACAGATGGCGTGTGATGGCCCTCTAGACTGGGGCTTATGGTAAGAACCTGCGATCACCTCCCATCGAGGACTTCCGGTCCTCTGCACTAGAGCATTTCCATTTGAGGGGCATTTACTACCTTGCTGTCTGACATTATTGATGGAAACTACTGCTAAGACTGACATAAAATGATCTTAAAACCTGAAATGCCCACATTGTGTTGGGTGATGTCAGAGACATGCTCTCGAAAGAGGGTGGCAATACCCAAAAGAGTTCCATAACCAAATGGAAATGATTTATACAGGACCATGCTCCCTGGGGAATGTGAGGAGGAATAATCCCTAGCAGGAAGCCTCTTTTTCTCTAGGACTCCGAAGCAAGGAACAGTAACTGTTTTTAACCTTTATATCATACTTCCTGAGGGCCTGATGGGGTAGGATGTGCTTTCATCCCATCTGCCAAATAGGGAGTAGCAGTGAATTCAGCTCTATTGCCTGGGGTACAAATAGCCCACTAGGTGAACCTCTGGAAGCTCTGTCACCTACTCTGTGTGGCCAGGGGTGGACCGAGGCGGAGGGGCTTGCTGGGATAGTATTGCTGCCTGCTGTCTAGTGCAGCGCAGGGGCTGAGCCCAGCATCCCTCCCAAAGGTGGAAAAGATTGGGGAAAAATGGAGAGAAGGAAGCATAGCAGCTGGGAGTAAGAGAATATATAAACGAGTTATGTCATGGAAGGAGGGAAATCCAATATTAAGTAACATCTCAAAAGAGGTTCAGGGTAAGAGATGATATTGTCTCTTAGCTCGATTATGCCAGACACCTGAAGGGGTGAAACCATATGTTACTGAAGCCACTCCTGCTTTTGGAACCTGACAAGCTGGATGGAAACCTGTCTCCTCATCCTGGGAGACGTTTCATATGATACGATGATGGACTGGATAGTTATTCACGACTGACTGGGAGTCTAGTAGTGTGCCATTTTCTGGTGACTTTTATGATTGTTTTCCTGTAAGAGATCTGTGTTCGAAGACCGGGGGATGATTTTGTGATTTATATATATGTGTCTTGATCTTTGCCCCACTTCTGGCTCAGAGCTCTTATAACCCTTCGAATGTCCTAAGTGAGAAAGGCCCTAAAGGGAGTGAAATACTGGAGATTAAAATTTCAGAAGTCAAGAAATCGGGGATACCGATTATATGTAGAATATGGTCTTGGATAGTAGAGGTGAACATCATACATGGGGAGGAGATGAAAACAGTTTTCGAGTAGAGTGTTGATAGCTTAGCGTGTCAGTCGCTGTGGTAGCAAACAACCTCAATATCTCAGAGGTGTATAAAAATGCAAACCTCTTTTGCTCACGTCAGGATGAAGTTGGTTGTGACCTGGTTCTGCTGGGCTCGGCTGCGTGTCCAAGCCCACCAAGCAGCCCCATTTAGGATATGTTGTTCTGATGCTCGGGGACAAGAGCAAAGAGGCAGAATCACAGTGGAAGCTGATTAAAGCTTCAGCCTATATGCAGGGAACCCTAGCCACTAACATTTCAGTGGCCAAAGCAAGTGGCATGGCCTATCCCAAATCAGTGGTGTAGAAGTACATTTTGCCCATAGGGAAACATGGTGAATGAATAATACATCTGCCATAGTTGCTAACTTGGATACTGGGGTTATCCCAAATGTTACAGGTTCTTGTTAAGAAGGGAAAGATTGTAAACCAGTTGGTAAAGCTCAAAGAGGTAATCATTATAATAGCTAGAAATGTCTAGGTAATAGATCATGTTAGTATAAAAAACTGAGAAGGACAGTGGCCAAACTTTGGCATTTTTATGCTTTGTATCCTCTTATAAGACTATATCCTTCAACTAAAGACCGGGTCAGCGGTTCAGCAAAGCAAAATAAATGTAGTGAACTAGATACAGATCTGTAAAAGCTCATTACATGGACTGTTTTCCTTTTTCAGCAATTTCTTTCTTAAAAAAACATCATAATCCCACTACCTTTTCCTGTTGATAAACGTGCAGGAGTGAAATGCCAGTCCGTTGAGTGAGTTGGAAACTCTTCATGGCTACAATCAAAAGCTTGGCTAACTTCTTGCATTTCTTTTTGTATTTAATTAGACACTAAAGATATAGAGACATTATTTTCTTGGAAAGTCTGGCTAGTTGCATGACTAAGCCTTAATTAAAACAAGGACCTGGTTCTGTTTCTGCTGTGTCCTGGGAGAAAGTACCCAAGGAATCTCTTGATAAGCCTCTCTTCAGAAACATATGACTCCAGCTTCTTACAGAGGAGTGAGAAGTAGAAACTTGTACCCACTCCTACATTTAGTTTTCTCTAGATTTATTGCAATCATAAGGAAGGGAATATTATATGATGTATTCTGCTTGATATTCATGAAAATAGCTCACATTTATTGAGCTTAGAATCAGCCACTTCTCTGGACATAGATTACCTTAACTGAGTACTCATAATGACAACACTAGAAAGTTAGTGTTATTATCTGATTCATTTTATAATTGAGTAAAGCATGAAAAGGCTAAGTATAAATTACACAAATTGCATATGGAATAAAGTAATGGAATCAGGGTTCAATCTATGTAGTGTGGCTCAAAAATCTGAATGAACCAATAGAATATACCTGTGATTCTCAAACTGTGTGCTGACACACTTTGGGTTATTATAGATAACTCATGGTGTTATTTTAATTTTTCTAGAGAATCATCTCTTAGATATCATGTAGATCACTATATACAAGTCATTTTAACTAACTACTCAATAAGTTGAATTTTTAGGTATTTCTTTTGGCCTCAGCGCGTCATGAAACAGTTCCTGGGACGCTGAGAGTGTTGTGAACTGAGCATGTTTGGGAGCCTCTGTAGTATTCTGTCTCCACACGCTACTGCAGTGTGTAGTAAGATTCCAGACATCTCTCTGATTGGCCACTGACATCTTTTGCATCTGAATCATCAGCTTTGTCCTAATTATTGCTTTCTATTAAAATTGTTAGTGTTTTTTCATCTTTACTCTTTCTTTCATCATTACTATTAGCATTATTATTTTGAGTAGTGGTTATCATATTTAGAAATATGCTTGGCTAAAAAATTATGAAGAGGTTTGTCTTCTTTGTTTTGCCCACTCCGGGGACCTGAATATTGAATGTAGTAGAAAGGGTCCACCAGATCTAGGTATTCAAAATTTCAGGTGTAAGAAATTTTAACTCAGGACTTTCTATCAACGTGAAAAAGAATGTATTGAGATTAGCTAACCACGGTGTTTGTAATGGGAACTATATATAGCTTAGTATACAAGTTTATATTTGAGAAATATTCTCGAATTCCTCAAGAAAATTCTGGTACTAAAATTGGTTCTCTAGTATGGGTCTTCAGTTCCTCCTCCCCCCACCCCGAAATGTAGTGATAATTCTTAACCTGTGTAGTTATAGAGATAGTTCAGGTTGGGACTGAAATTTTCCTCTAGATTTTTGGAGTCTACTCTGATGGTCAACTTCGTCTTGTACAATACCCATTTCTTGCTTTAGGACATGTTATTAGCCACTAAAACATTCTTAATCTTTGCTTATGCATTTATTCAAGGCATAAATTCATTATTGAATTCCTAGTATTGATTAACCATGTTCTTTGGAAGGTTTTCTTTTATATGATATTCTCTGCTAATTCCTATTATAGAAAACGACAGGACAAAGCTCTATTTTTCTGCTTCTCTCACCTGATCCCTCTGGGGTCTCCTTTTCTCTGAAGTAATAATAATTAGCAAGCCAAGGCAACGAGAGGCACGTTTAGAATCTTTTCAGTGCGGTATATTGCTCTGCTTGGCACCTGCCAGTCAAATGGATGCTGCATTCCTCAGCAGCATGGCTTGACTTGTCAAGAACCGTGAAATACGAACCTTTACCTGACTGTCCACTGAGTAATAGTAGCTAGAACCTTCCTGCCCAGGAACCTGTCTAGATTTGGGTGACTTTGTTGACATACGGAAGTGTTATGCGCTGAACATGTGCCGCCCCAAATTCATCTGTTGTAGCCCTAACCCCCAATGTGATTGGCATTTGGAGATGAGGCCATTAGGATTAGATGAGGTCATAAAGGTGGGGCACTAATGATGGGATTAGTGCCCTTACAAGAAGAGACACCAGAGCACCCTCCCCTGCAACTGCCCCCAGCAAGAAAGCAGCCATCTGCAAGCCAGGAAGAGAACTCTCATCAGAACCCGATTATACTGGCACTCAGATCTCAGACTTCCAGATTCCAGAACTGTGAGAAAATAAACTTCTGTTAAGTTACCCAGTCTGTCATATTTCCTTATGGCAGATCTAGCTGAGCAGTAAAAGTAGGCACTCAAAATTTTTGGTTGCTTGTTCGGTTGATGGTCAGCATCTTAATATCTTGTCAATTAGTTTCTTTTAACTCAGCCTGACAAACTGTGGGCACTATGAATTCAATAAGAAAAGGTCAGAAGAGTCTCTGCAAAGCATCAACTGATTTCTGCCTGAAACAGACAGATCCTGCAATCTTTTTTCCATTGGTCTAACGAAAGAGAAGACAAACTCGGTCACCAATCGACGTCTTAGAGTGAATTCGCAAAAGAAGTGTAGACAAGCAGTGTAGACTTCTACCGCTCAGGAAATTGACCACACTTGCTGCCAGAGCTCCTGACTCAGCCATGAGTGAACTGTAGCTGGTCTGTGACCGCCTAGGGAAGTTTCAGACATAGCTCCGATGTTAGAACATGCCTGAATCGTGTTAATGATTGTAACAGCAAGGGCTGTAAACAAGCACAATCATAATAAGCCTAAAAAGCAGACTGTGCTGGCATGACAGATGATGCATTGCATTTTATGCTGAAATGAATATAATTTTGTTAGTTTGGGGGAATTGACACTATGAGTGAAGTTTCCATTTTTTTGAATTTGTTTTAACATGTTGAAAATCTTCTAAAAGATGAGCTTGTTTGTCGTCGGTGTGGTGAATGTTAACTGAGACTGGAAGGCAAACTTCAGCTTGCCGGTTACCCTGCTTTTTCTGCACAAAGTGGAAAAATAAGCCCTGTGGCTTACTTCATACTCTGTTGCGCTTGTGAGTTGAGACAAAGTATCACCCAAGCACTGATACAACTTCCTGTATGTTATAGCACTATTGAGAGCTTACTCCTGAGGTTCCTCACTGCATTCATATAAACAAGATCTTCATTAACATGTGAAGGCTTATTTTTGGCCTTACGAAATGTGTCAATTTATTAATTTCATATTTCCCATTGTTACCATTTTGATAGATCTTTCTGACTTTGTTTCTTGTTCATGTTCTATTTTTCATATTTAATATTTTAAGGTATTTTTTTTGGATGGGGGTTGTGTCTCAAAATCTGTTTCAAATAGAAGAGAGCTACCCAGTACTGGTCCTGATGCTGACGTATGGTAACAATATTATATAAGTATCCAAGCTCCTGAAATGTTGATCTCATAGGTCTGGGATATGGTCTAGGGATCTCCCTATATATGTATGTTTAAAAAGCTCCCCATTTCATCTTGATGTGCAGTCAAACATAAGGACCACCGAAATGGAGAAGTTATAGCTGATGACCAAGCCCACAGTTTGATACTGTAGAATGCTTGCCCTGTGAAGCAAAGTTGAATTCCTTTAAAGGGTATGTAGTTTTCAATAAGGCATATCTCCTCTTGGCCTGAGGGTCTTCATTTGTGGAATCAAACATTTGCACTGTCTCTAAGAATTGATGAACTTGTAATGCAAACAGATTTCTTTTAGTTCTGAATTAGTTAGATAGGTTCTCCATTATGCCTCTACGAGCAGTTTTAGTCTTTGCTATGTTTAGGATGACTCTGGTTAGCATGATAATACAATTTATCCTTGGGAAAACTATGTCATCTACTGTCTAGTCAGAGGTTTATTCTTCTTCACATGGCCCTATGTAGGGCTCTTTGAAATATTTACGTTTGCTTCAAGGCCACACTTCTTCATTAGGCCGGCTGATTGGGTATATAATTGGCTCGGACAAATGTTATCACTATCATTGAAACAGTGACCCAAAATATACAGCCTACTGATCCTAGGCTGATTATCTTGCCTTTATATTAGAAATGTATAGGGATAACACATGCTGTAATCTCTTGATTGAGAATTAATAAGCTGATGAATTCTGAGTACCTCTTACATGCTAGACACTGAGAGGGCAAAAAGGTGATAAAAATCAGTCTAGTCATCATTTCACTGCAATGAAAAAGAAAGACTTGGTACTGACTACAAAAGAACATAGGAAAGGTATTAAAATAGGTCTACAGAATTAAAGAAAGCCTCTGGTGGAAGTGACACCTGGGCATTGTCTTGAAGTGATGAGTAAGAATTAGCCAGGAATGGGTGACTGGAAGGGTGTTCTAGGCAGGGGGGAACAGCAGGAGCAAAGTCACGGAGGTTACAGGTCATGGTGTGTTTCTTGAGACTGAAAATACTTTCTTTTGTTTGAACATCAAATATGAACAGGGAGAAAATGAATTTTGTTTGCTTGAGAGTTTAGAATTAGACAGTGAAGTACAGTGATGTACAGATGGCTTCTTGTAAAGGAAATGCCTAGCCTGGGTGAAACGAAGGTGCAAAATCTGGATTCAGACGTAGTCTGTTTGACTTTAAACTTGGAATTTTGCCACTAGATGTCACATGGCATGAGATATAATAATTTGAGAACATCTACTCACTTTGTGGGCAGATGGGACACGTGATGTCGGTGTGAGTTAAGATTGAGTTATCATTTGACTCTGTCAGTCCTTCCGTAATAAACCGTTGTGTCTGATTATACATTAGGAGATATATCGACGCGGATGGAGGTAAACTAGTTACATTCCTTAAAGGTTTCTCTTGAATAGACATGCTTATAAATGAATCTACTGTAAGCTCTTGGAGGCCAGTGGTATCTTATTTCTGTTTCTGTCTCTCTGGTGACTTGCCCAGTGCTAGGATATAATGATGACTTAGTTCATGTTATTTGGATGAATGTGATGAAAGAGCTAAATGAAGGTAAGGCACTGACGTTACATAGGATCTTCTTAAATATATGCTCATCACGAGTGCATTGATATCATATACAGTCAAGATTGAAATAGGGGGAAAAGCGCTTTAATAAGACATTTCAAACTATGCTTTCTGAAAGGTATGTTGGTACCTGGTAAGAAGGGATGGGGGCAGGAACAGAGACAGAGGGACGCAAATAACATGAGCTGCTATTGATACTGGATAATTTTCAGTTATTTTATGCTAGAAACCAAAAACATCTCTAAAGTGGGCTGCTGTAGCTTAAGAATCAGACCTCTCATCTTACAAGAATCATCGAGAGTGGCCCCACCAGGTAGAAGTGTAACACTAGCCGAGAGGAGTGTAATTACAGAAAATCAGAAGTCCCCTAAGAGTCCCAGTGACTGCTGTGAGTTCCTTTATAGCAACTGATAAACATCTTGCTGTCAGATCAGATTTATTGATCACTCAAACATGGCATTCTAGTTGCTCTTTTTCCTCTGACGCCTGCTTACCTCTCCCCATTCTTTATTTTTATTGGATTTTTTTTTTTTGGAGAATATGTATTACAGGAGACATCTGTAAAAGCAAGAAGGTGATTAATAATGCATACCAACTGAAATGAGGATGCAGCACCATTCATGCTGACGTGGAGAGACCAAAAATTTTCAATGCCAATGGTCTTGCCTGGTTGTGCTGGAAAATTAAAACCAAACCTTAGATATTTGGAAATGGTTCGGTTAGAGACAGGTGAAAGTGTTTGGTTATTCTAGATGCTCTGTGGCTTTCAGGTTGAGTCTCTGATAGCCAGTGCACCTTCAGACAGCATATTTCAGGATTCTGCAAGGGCCAAGTCTGTGCTTCATCTAAGCAGAGACATGGCTTCAGACTTCGGGAATGAACTGTAAGGTCACACAATGTGCTCTCCAAGTGCAAAGATGCTAATTTGATTATGGATTCCTGACAATTCCACGGATTCACTTCATTTTGCTCGGCTGCAAGACAGAGACAATTATAATGATTAGTCTTTGATTATGTTTGCATCATCCAGCTCTCCCTTTTTGCTGGTTTTAATGGGAGTGATCTTCATCTACATTCTCTGACTTTTATTCTACACCATTTTCCTCGGTTTGTATTATAAGCTTAAAGCATTTTACAGATTCTTTTCCCATATATGTTATTAGAGAGTATCGAGTAGAGTTCCCTGTGCTATACGGTAGGTCCTTGTGGATTATCTATTTTATGTATAGTGGTGTGCACGTATAACCGAACCACTTTGCTGCACACCTGAAACTGACACAACATTGTAAATCAACTATACCCCACTATAAAATAAAAATTAAATTAAAAAAATGTTAGGATATAGTACACTTTAAAATTTTATTTCGTTGCACAGTTTTTTAGACACAAGCTACCTACTCTGCAATATCCCATTTCCATCAAAATAAAATGAAATCTGAAGTCCTTGGAGAGCAAATGAACTTTGTTGCTGTGGCTGGGGGATTGAAGAAATCCAGAGGGTCTCTGAAAGGGACACGGACTTTTGCCGCAGACAGGCAGAAGTGGGAAATAAGAGTCTGCAGGTTATGCGCGCTCATGTCTCAACTTTCCTGAGCTTTCCGGCAAAGTGTTTGGTTGTTACTTTTCTTGGATACACTCAATTCTTTCATAATCATCCACATGCTTCTTTGGTTAGCTCCATGAAAATAGCAATAAGTGATTTCTTCCACTTCAGCAAAAAGCATCTTGATACTCAATGAACTGGCATGGCCCCTGTTATTTTCATTGTGATTAACAACCAGTTTTCTTTGGAATAGAATAACTCAGTCAGCCATGGAAAGACGATACTCATGTTAGCACTGCACAGAAGAAAGCTGGTAAGAAGTTTGCTGAAAGGAAAGTCACGGAAATTTAGGGTTGATCCATTTATATTTTGCTAGATTTCCGCCACTCAACCTATCAGTCTGTGACCTGAGACATTTTCTGAGGCTTTAGTGATCCACAGGCTTTTACTTTTGATGACCTGATGATCAAGTCAACTGATACTCAAAGAGTGCATGAACTCCCTGAAGGAAAGTATCCACAGCCTCGCTTTCCATTCCCACCCGTTTTCCTTGATTTGTTTACACTCTTGTGATTACTGTCATTTGATTGCCCAACTACATCCCACTGACAACTATTTATGTTGCAGTGATTATGAAGAGAACAGGAAAGGGAACACAATGCACTCAGTTTCGTCTACAATCAGAACTCTAATCTTGCGGCCGCCTTTGGAGACTATAGCAGAAGCATAAGATGCGCTTTCTTCTGAGTTTGGATGGGAAAATATGTTCAAATTTAACTGAGATCCACATTTCACGTTTTTGTTAATATCAAGTAAGTTGGAGAATAGGTAGTTGGCAGATGCAGAAAAAAATTAACTTCACATTTAATCACTATTTTACAATGTTAATCAGACTGAAACACTATGATAGCTTTTCAAAGCTAAGCATATGTAAGAATTATCCATTGCTTTACTGGAAATTTGAAAATTACCTGATGAGTCAATGGAGGTGATTAACATTGCTATTGAATACTTAAACAAAATTTTCATAATGATCTCTGAGTTTGGTGATGAAAAGAAATAAGGTGAAGGAAGATTGATTTCATAGCTGGAGAGCTGTCTTCAGGTATGGTTTCATGTATGTGATATTTCTAGGACACAGCCAGTAATATTATATTTTGATACCCTTTCTCTCTTCTTCTGAGTCTCAGTTAATTTACTGATGTTTATAAGGAGCTAGGTTGACAGGGAACAGTAAAGGATGGATGCCATATGTCCCACTGGGAAAACCAACGTTGGATACGTTCTGAGCCCTTTTCATGCCTTGAATTGACATAAAAGTCGTTACTTACGGGATCTTTTACAATGTTTAAAACATGTCTATCGCTCATGATAAGATGTGCTCATTCATAGAAACACCCGCAGTCCCGGAGAGTCTTGATTCAATTAAGGCTGATTGACATCAGGCTTCTGAAGTGAAAAATGGGTTGTCCTGCCTGTGACATTTCCTTCACGTACTCTTTATGAAGTCACTATTTCCAAGAAATATCTCCTCTTAGGATCCTCAGTGTGCCTTCTCATCTGGCTCCCATAGATAGATGTTGCATAATGTACACGAGCAGTGCCTATCCCATTTACCCACTGCGCCTGAGCCGTCTCTTAGGCATTTGTTCAAAGGAGTGATGCCTCAGCTCAGAGACACCCGGATCAGAAACAAGTTCATGGTATGTTTTCAATCATTTCCAAATGTACCCATTCAAAGTGGGCTGAAGGAGTACAGAAGAGACATGCATGAGAATGTCTTATCTGCTTGGAAGAGCAGTGCCTACAGATGTTTCCACAAAGATATTGGGCGTCCCTCCAGAGATTTGTGGAATAACTTGCCCTTTCTGCACTTTCCCTGAAGTGGAAGGGAAAACAGTAGCCTGACTTTCCTAAGTTCTGCCTGCAGATACCTTATCAAGGGAGTGAACCCAACGGACTTTGGAAGGTCCTGCAGTCCTGGAGGAGGGGTCATGGGTGGACCCCACAAGCCTCTTTCTAAACTATATCAAAGGAACTTCAGAAGCTAGCTTAGTGCACTCAGCACTTTTGTGTTTTTTAGTACATGTGAAATTTCTTTACATTCTTTCTTTTCTTCAGTTACATGTAATGGTTTAAATCCAACATTTTTATGGTAACTGTCTTTTGCAAAGACCCCCATCCAGGTTCTGCCGTGTGAGGGGATGTGTATCACAGGTTAATCCCCTTGTTAATGGCAAATAATTAAAGCGGCAAAATCATTCATATGTCCTCCTCTATGCAGTGTATCAACACTCCTGAAATCTCCATAAATTCAACTTAATACAGATTTTGGAGAGGAAAAAACAAGTCAATTTCTTCTTAACGTGGTGATTTTCTTAAGTTTACCGAGTGTATAGCCCCTTGTAATTCTTTGAATTTCACAGGCAATCGTGGTCCCTGGACACTTTAACAGAAAAAAAAAAAACAAAAAAAAAAAACTAGTAACTATTAGAAGCACCACATTAAGCTTTCACAAGGGTTTTTTTTTTTTTTTACACGGAACACTTTAAGAATTCCAAAACAATGTCAATAGAGTTGGGTGAGTTGGTGAAGACGTTTTCTGTTATTTAGTTTATTTTAAAGTGGTTCAGGAACTGGGCGGCTTTATGGTTCTGAAGCATCCGTCAGCCGTGAGCACCAAAATAGACACACGGCTTCTTTGTGTGATCTGCTGCTACATAAAACCAAGCCCTGAGTCATCTGCGGGAAACTGAACTTTCTCTGGGAGTCCACCAACATCTAATTTCTGTATATGGATAAATTAAAAAGGATAATTAGATTTAGTTCTTATTTCATCTCATTTCCTTATTTTCCACACTTCCTAAATTCCTGCAATCAAAATGCCATACTTCTGAATCTGTTTGTGTTTCGTTTCTGTCTTTTTCAATGGCTGGAGATGTATTTTTGCTTTGAGAGACTTTCACAACATTTTTTTCCATGCCCAGGACTTACTGATTTTTTTTTTTTTTTATGGTGGCAGCCTGCCCACTCTATGCCATGGCTGCTGCTTGGTACAGCTGAGTCTGAGCAGCCTGACTCACTATCAGAGGATTGCCTTTCTGTTTTTTTTTTTTTTCTCCTACTAACCTTTGAGCATATGTGGAAAGGAAAATTGGTACATAACTTTTGCTCTGCCTCATTCATTCATTAACTTCCTGCTCCTCACACAATATCAGCAATTGGTCACAGAGAAATCTCACTCCTATCAAGGTCGAAGCTGTTTTATAGAAAATACTGATTATTATTATTTTTTTTTTCCGTATTTCTTTTGGCTGCACTGTGCACCTTGTGGGATCTTAGTTCCCTGACCAGGGATTGAACATGGGCCACGACAGTGAAAGCGCCAAATCCTAACCACTGGACCACCAGCGAACTCCCAGAAAATACTGATTTTTATCAGCTGTATCCCTAAGCGTAGTCTCTTCTCCTATAAGATAATTTATGAAATCACTTAGAATAGTAACTGGAACATAAATTTAGGTGTAATCAACATTGAATGTCTGTGGTCTTCTTGGGTGACTTTTTCCTCAATAATCTATACTATGTGTTGGGTGAACCCCTATTATATTTATTTTTTATGACCAAATGTCACTTCTCCTTTGAAATCCTGAGGACTTGACTTACCAATTTCCACTCTTTTTGGTTTCACGTCATTGAGACCTCTGGTGAATTACCTCTATTGGCCATTTACCATGAAGTGTTGTAATTATTTATATACATGTCTCATTTTCCTTAATGAATTATAAGGATTCGGTCTCTATACCCTTCTTCTCTCCCCAGCGGTACTGGTAATAATAGCTAACATGTACTGAACATCGTCTATGGGGCAAGCCTCTGTTTATATTGGTGGTCCCATTTAATCCTCACATAAACCCTGATGGGACATCGTTAGTGTCCTTATTTCCTTGATGAGAGAATAGAAGCCTAGGAAAGTTTTCTGAGTTCACACTTCTAGCTACTTGTGCAGCGAGGATTGGATTCAAGGAAATTCAGTTGCTGTGGCTTTACCATGAACCCAGACATCCTAATGCCCACAGGAGAATCCTTGACATCCATTGGATGCATCTGGCTTCGTATCTTTTTGGTTCTTCCCTCTTTCATTGCTCATTCATCTGTAGGTTTTGTGACGAGAAGTCTGGGTACAAAGCATGCTTGGCGCTGCTTTGATACACGTGGCCGGAAGTGAGAAGGGCGGAAGGCCTGCCCATCTCTGGCTTTCTGAAGGGAACCTCAACTTCCCAGGGAACCCCTGCAGTGAAGCACAGCCTTGCAAGTTTTCTGACATCACAGAATACTCTAGTGTGGAGTTAGTCCTTGGACTTCGTTCTCTGAGTTGCCTTTGTAGCCACATTTTTTTCCTGCATACATTTTAGTGTGTCCTTCCAGCAAATTTTGTTTCATTAAAAAATCTCTTTATCTCCTTTTATTTTTAAAAATTTTTTGGATGTGGACCATTTTTAAAGTCTTGGTTGAATTTGTTACAATATTGCTTCTGTTTTACGTTTCGGTTTTTTGGCCACGAGCCACGTGGGATCTTAGCTCCCCAACCAGGGATCGAACCTGTACTCCCTGCCTTGGAAAGAGAAGTCTTACCCACTGGACCACCAGGGAGGTCCCTCTCCTTTCTTTTAAATGGGAAGGAGGGAATAGACATGAAAATGATGGCTGTGGGGAGGACCCATGCCTTCACTCTGTGTCCTCCCCTGGGCCACCCACCACACACACAGTGTAGATGACTGTACGTCTCCTGTCCCCTTTATTTCCCGTGTCTGCCCCCCAAACATGAGGGCAGGGATTGCGTTTGGTCCTGAAGTCCCTCTTAAGGCCACCCACAATAAGACTTCTCTTTTTCTTCCTGTGTGTTTCAAAAACTAGACTTTGCCCTTTAGCACCTAAAAATAATAATAATAAAAAAAAATAATAAGGAATCGCGTTTTATGCCAGGGCTTACCAATATATCTCGCCTTTGCTGGTGGTCAGCATTAGGAAGTGAATCTCTTTTTCCGTAGCCCAGTCATCCTCAGAGGATATTGGCAATGAGCCATTGTAACATGGGGTAAATAAGACGTATGACAAAGCTAAAAGCTGAAAATAGAATTCATTTCCTACCAGCTTGTTCTATAGAATGTTTTTCATCTGGGGCCAGCTTTCACGTGATCACTCAGTCACATGGGCTAATCTGGTCTCACAAACATCAAGGGAATTTCTAAAACACTTTAGAGCAAATGGAATTGTAATGTTTGAATATTAAAAAATTAACTCTTCTTGAGAAGTTATAGTAGATATTTTTTACTGCTCTTTGGGGCAACTGTAGGGCTCCTTGTGTGTTTTCCTCTCAAGCCTTATGCGTTATGTTCTCTTTGCTGAGTGCCTAGGCTTTCCTGAAGGTCTGACTTATAACCACTTCCTCATACTATGTTCATAAGCACATCTGCCCCCCATTCTGCATACAGTTTTAGGGAATTAACAGAACTCCCAAAGATGCTAGGAGTTTTTGGATATTGCCTTGGACAATATTTTTCCAAGCCATTTATCTAAGTGAAGTCTAAATCAGCAGCATTCATACAATGATCTGAGTATAGAAAACAAACTTGTGGTTACCGAAGGGGAAAGGGAGGGGGGAGGATTGAATTAGGGGTACAGGATTAACAGGTACAATCTACTATGTGTAAAGTAGATAAACAACAAGGACATACCGTATAGCACAAGGAATTATAACTGTTATAATAACTTATAATGGCGTATAGTCTACAAAAATACTGAATCACTATGCTGTACACCTGAAACTAACTATAATACTGTAAATCAATTATACTTCAATAAAAAAAATACAGTGATTAGAGAAAGAGTGTTCAGAGACTCACCGTAGCTATTGAGGCTGTGGAATGCTAGCTAGAAACAGTGTCCCCCAGAAAAGCTATCGTTGGGAGCTCTGTATTTTATTACACTGAGCTATTGAGCAATTCTTTTTTTTTTTTTTTTTCCTCGCATCTTTATTGGACTTTTTTGGAGTATAGTTGCTTTACAATGTTGTGTTAGTTCCTGCTGTACAACGAAGTGAATCGGCTATATGCATACATATATCCCCATATCCCCTCCCTCTTGAGCCTCTCTCCCACCCTCCCTATCCCACCCCTCTAGGTGGTCACAAAGCACCGAGCTGATCTCCCTGTGCTATGCAGCAGCTTCCCAGTATCCATCCATTTTACATTCGGTAGTGTATATATGTCAATGCTACTCTCTTACTTCGTCCCAGCTTCCCCTTCCCCTGCTGTGTCCTCAAGCCCGTTCTCTACATCTGCGTCTTTATTCCTGCCCTGCCACTAGGTTCATCAGTACTGCTTTTTTCGATTCCATGTATAGGCGTTAGCATACGGTATTTGTTTTTCTCACTTACTTTACTCTGTATGACGGACTCTAGGTCCATCCACCTCACTACAGATAACTCAATTTCGTTCCTTTTTATGGCTGAGTAATATTCCATTGTGTATATGTACCACATCTTCTTTATCCATTCATCCGTTGATGGACACTTAGGTTGCTTCCGTGTCCTGGCTATTGTAAATAGTGCTGCAGTGAACATTGTGGTACATGACTCTTTTTGAATTATGGTTTTCTCAGGGTATATGCCCAGCAGTGGGATTGCTGGGTCATGTGGTAGTTCTATTTTTAGGTTTTTTTGTTTTTGTTTTTGTTTTTTTTATTTTTGGCTGCGTTGGGTCTTCGTTGCTGCCCACGGGCTTTCTCTAGTTGCGGCGAGCGGGGGCTACTCTTCGTTGCGGTGCGCGGGCTTCTCATTGCGGTGGCTTCTCTTGTTGCGGAGGACGGGCTCTAGGCGCGTGGGCTTCAGTAGTTGTGGCTCGCGGGCTCTAGAGCACAGGCTCAGTAGTTGTGGCGCACTGGCTTAGTTGCTCTGTGGCGTGTGGGATCTTCCCGGACCTGGGATCGAACCCGTGTCCCCTGCTTTAGCAGGCAGATTCTTATCCACTGCACCACCAGGGAAGCCCTATTTTTAGTTTTTTAAGGAACCTCCATACTGTTCTCCTTAGTGGCTGTATCAACCTACATTCCCACCAACAGTGCAGGAGGGTTCTCATTTCTGTTGAGCAATTTTTATATGTTCGAAAATGAAAATCTGTGCTCCTCCTGCATTAAGTGTAAGTTCAGTCGGCAGGTAAGTGACTCTAATCCTGCAAGCTACTCAGGCTTCTTGTTCTCTCCATAGTTAGAGGATCAAATCAGTATTTATTGTGTTACTTTGGCTTCATAAATAATACTTGATGTATATGCTCATTTATAAATAAGCCCCTGCTGAAATTATGCTCCAGTGAAATTATTAATAATGATATTTAAAATAATAATGGCTAACCGGTGATGAGTACTTATTTTATGTAAGCTTGTGCTCAGTGCTTTGCAGGCATTATTTCAATGCTGTTTCACAATAATTTTTTGAGGAGGTTCTATTATCTACATTTTACAGATAAGAAAACAAGGGCTTAGGGAGAGGGGTAACTTGGCCAAAGCCCTATGTCTAGTAAGAGGCAAGGCTGGGATTTCAGCTCAAGTTTTCCAACTCCCAAAGCCTTTATATTTAATTGCTATAGGATGATGCCTCCCTAGTAGGAAAAAAAAGGTAAACTTAAAAAAAAAAATCTTGTTCACTACTTTATGTTTTTTTCTTTATTCACCTGAGGGCTGTCTACATAAAGAGTTAAAATTTAATACTATTAAACTATAACATATATGCAATCAAATACAATATACAATATGCATAATCAAATGTACCCATTTTAGGTGTTTAGTTTAACTTGACAAGTGTAAACACCTGTGTAACCACCATCCAAATAAGATACAGAACATTTCTGTCACCCTCACATAGTTTTCTGATGCCGTTTGCAAAATCAGTCCCTCACCCCGTATCCTAGGCAACCACCGATTTGATTTATACAACCGTAGATTAGTTTTGCCTGTTCTAGAACATAAGATCATAGATCTTTTGTATGTGACTTCTTTTGCTCAGCATAAGGTTTTTGAGATTCATCCAAATACATGATACATTCATATATCAATAATAGCTTGTTGTTTTTTAAAATTGATGACTAGTATTCCATTATATGAATATCCACAATTTGCCATCTATTGGCCTGTGAAGGGACATTTGGACTGTTTCCAGAGTTTTGATTACTATGTTTAAACCTGCTGTAAACATTGACTACAAGTCTTTGTGTAGACATATGTTTGTATTTCTCTAAGAGTAAAATTACCCTGTCATAGGATAAACGTCTAGATATACGCCTTTATAAGAACTTGCCAGACTGTTTTCCAAAGTAGTTTTACCATTTTACACTTTTCCAGCAATATATGAGAGTTTGGGTTTCTCCAAACCCTTGCCAACATTTCAGCAATTCTACATGTACGAAGTATCACTCTTGCTTTGATTTGTATTTTCCTGTTGGCTAATGATATTGAACATGTGCTTATTGGCTTCTGTGATTGTCTGTTCACATCTGACCTATTGTTTTATTGGGTTATTTATCCTTTTACTATAGAGTACTAATATATACATTCTGGATACAAATCCTTTGAAGACTGTCTCTATCTATCTACCTACCTATCTGTCTATCACCTGTTGTCTTATCTATTCTATCTGTTGATGTGTTGAAAATGTTTCTAGTCTTTAACTTATTTTATTGATGTTTTCTTCACAGTGTCTTTTGAAAGGTGAAACTTTTAAATTTTGATGAAGTCCTAGTGACATATACATTTTTCTTTCATGGTTCATATATCTTGTGTCTTATCTGAGAAATCTTTGCCTTTACCCCGAGGCGCCAAAGATCTTTCTGCTATGGCTTCTTCCAGAAGTTTTGTAATACTACTCTATATACTTTATAGTATATCACTCCTTTATATATAGTTGAGTCTAATTTAGCCGACTCCTGTGGTATAGTCTTTCATAGATCTCCGCTGGATGTCTTAAGTGATGAACAAGATTACCTTACATTGGCTGGTCAGAACTAAAGCCTCTCCCACTGTTTGGGTTCTAGAAGTAATTATTCTTTTTCAAGTGCTTATTCTTTACCTGATCTTACAGAGTCTCACCCTATTCACCCTGTTCAGGATGGCGATCAGTCAAAGACTTAAGGGGACTCCTGTGCAGATTTTGGGAGCGATTTCTCTGAAATCTCACGGTGCTCAGCTCCACAAATTCTAGCTGCCTTTGCTTTCCTGAGCTCTGACAACTCCCTCCCTCTCTCTCTCTCTCTCTCTCTCTCTCTCTCTGTCTCCAACTCAATGAGAATGCCACCTGCCATGCTCTTCCTGGACGCCTATATTTTTATTATTTTCTAGTTTTCTGTGATGGAGGGCTAGTTCCAGTGCCAGTTTTTCCATTATGGATGAAAATAGAAGTCTAACATAGAGTTTTATAATGGGCTTTTTACATATTTTGGCTTATTTCAATGATTTTTTTTTTTCTTTCTTTCAAGGCAAATTTGAAGTGAAGGAAAAATATTTGTCTGAATTAAATATTTAAAATAGAAAGTATTTTAAACATATGTGTTAGTTATTGAGTAGCTGATGCTGTCATATAGCCAACAGCATTTTTTGGTACAACAATATGAAAATAAAATTATGTTTTTATAGACTTAGTAGCATTATTATTTTTTATTGAGGATATAGAATTCCAGAGAGTAGAGTGTTTTGGCGAAGATTGCACACTTAAATTTTTTTCCACAAAAGTATTAATAGCAAACAGTCATTGTGTGCTTACTATCTGCCTTATATGTATGTTTTCCTCATTTAATTTTCCCACAGCTCTATAAAGTAGACTCTATTACTTGCCCCATTTTAGAGATGAACAAACTAAGACTTAGAGGAATTCTTTAAATGCCCCTGTTTACACAACTAGAAATAGACAAAGCCTGGAATTTTATTTGTCCAGCCTGTTTCCAGAGACTGTTTTCTTTTCTTTGCTTTTTTAAAAAATTTTTATTGGAGTATAGTTGATTTACAATGTTGTGTTAGTTTCAGGTGTACAGCAAAGTGAATCTGTTATATTTACAAACACATATATCCGCTCTTTTTTAGATTCTTTTCCCATATAGGACATTACAGAGTATTGGGTAGAGTTCCCTGTGCTATATTTTATACATAGTAGTGTGTATATGTCAATCCCAATCTCCCAATTTATCCCTCTCCCCGTTACTTCTTGGCAACCATCAGTTTGTTTTCTACATCTGTAACTCTATTTCTGTTTTGCAGATAAGTTCATTTGTACCCTTTTTAAAGATTCCACAAATAAGTGATATCATATGGTATTTGTCTTTCTCTGTCTGGCTTACTTCACTCAGAATGATAATCTCTAGGTCCATCCATGTTGCTGCAAATCAGAGCCTGTTTTCTTAACCACTACAATTACCTCTTTTCTTCCTGAATGTCCAGTATGTACCTGGCCCTGGGTAAAGATGAATAAGATTTGATGTAGTTTCTATCATCAATGAGTTCATAAATTGGGAACAGGGAGACAGATATATGAACAAATTACGATAAACATGAAAAGTGGTAGAATAGCGTATGTGTGTGGCGGGGGGTAGGGTAGAGCGGGAGGGGTATCATCCAGAGAAAAGTAACAGATGTACAGAGATACCAAAATGCACAAGGAATAAAATGGGACATGGTGGGGTGGAAGGGGGTGATCCTGGAGAGATGGAGAGAGGGTCTAGGTGATCTACAGAACATCTTTACCTGGTGAATAACCTTTCCTAGGCCTTATTAGAGATGAACTGGGCAGGGTTTCAGCCATCAAAAAGTATTCAACCTACCCAAGTAGACATGCAAAAAATATGTTTACCATTGGGTACATAAATTGCTGTGGGCACCTGATAGAGCAAGTATTCATTCAGTTTGGGGAATCACATAAAGATCCCTGGGGGAAGCTGCCCTTCCGTCAGGCACAGAGTAAGCAGCTGGTGTGTTGCACATTAAAGTATTAGAACCTCTAGTTTCTCTTTGAGTTCCATCAGCTGTGTTGTATTATGATCTATGGAAAACAAAGTCCTCGCAGGCATCATATTTGGTTTGAGGGGATCTGGCTTTTGGCCCTTGTTATGAATTGTCCAGAGCGAGATGTGTTGGATTTCCTAAACTATTTTAAAAGTGGTTGGTGTTATGTAAGTGGAGATTTTTGAATCACTTGAAAATTCTGCATATTTGTAAAAATCAGCCCATTCCTAGACATCATGTTTATTTCTCAAGTGGTGGCACTATTTTTAGAAATAAAGGACTTCAAAACCTTCATCCACATTTTTCAGCCATTACACAATGTGTTCCTCAAACATATGCAAAACAATGACACAGAGAAATCATTGAGATGGGGGGTGGGAAACAGCAGCTCAATTAAAAAAATTTTTTAACACATATTATGATTTATTATTTAACAGTTAGCTCTGTCTGGCATTTGGAGATTTTCTCAAATGCAAGAGTGTATAGTGTATTAAGATTTATTTGTGTATTAAGCAAACATCTTTGGTTGAAATGTGGCTGGCATATTTGACTGAATCAAAAATGAGATGACACATCCTAGTGACTGATAATATTTAGGGAAATATTTACAAACATACAAAATATTTTGTTGTTTCTCCAGAATTTTCTGTGCCTATCCCCTTATGTATTTTTTTTTTTAAACAAGGAACATTGAAAATAATTACCCAGATATCTTTTCTTTTTTTCTTTGGATTCAGCATGGACCATATTTGTAATATTTCCATACATGGTCTAATGCTGAAACCTCATTGGGCCAGCGTTTACCTCTCTTTCCTCTCACCCGATTTTGATTAGTTAATTTGTCTGTGAACCTTTTTATTTTTTCCACGCGTATCATTTGTTCCCTCTCCTATCAAGTGAAGAGACTTCCAGATTCTTGTCTCTTAAAAGGATGGGTTGCCAAATGAACGATCGTAATGGAGTAAATGTAGGATGTTTGTGTGGGTGAACTCAACAACTTCTGGATAAACATGAAGCGTCTGCAGAATTTAAGATGAGTAGAGCTTCTGAAAATAATGAAGCGACTCAGACATGCTGAGGACCACAGTTGAATTTTCATTCCTTTATCATCCTTTACATATAGTGCATTTGTATACCTTCCTTAGGGATTTCTCCAATTATTTGTTTGTGATTGGATGAAATAAATTTATTGACATATGTTACGGCATAGGATAGCAAATAGTCAGAGGCATTAATTAGTCTCTTCTGAGACACGATCTTTGCTCTTTTGGAGTCACGGAGAATAAAGGGTTACATGAGTGTTAGGCGTTAAGGGTCGCAGCCTGCTTGATTGGAGTTCAAGTGCAATTGAAGATGAATGCTTATCAGAGGCCTTTTCTCTGAAACAAACAGGAAACATTAATGTAATATTATTCAAGAACTGAAAAGAGAACTTGGAAAGGACTGGGGGCGTATACGCGCCACAGCTCTTCAGGAAAGAGACTGATTTTTAACGGTAGAAACGCTGGTTGCGTGAATAGGGCTATTTCTTCAGACTCTCCCAGCTCTTACTCACCAAGCAGCTTGATCTTCATTTGATTTCCTGAGCAAACTTCTCTCCTACAAAGAGAATGTGTTGAACAGCCAACATGAATATCAGTCTGCTTGGCAGTCAGAGCCTCATAAATTATTCCGTTGGTCCTTTGGCACAAATCAGTCTCATGTGAGTTTGAGTTGCATAAGCTGGATTATTTTTCTTTGCGCCTGATTACCACTGGCAAAGCTGATTATTAAATATCTTCTCAGGATATGTAAAACCAAGAAGACAAAAACTCTGGAGTAAAGAAGGATAATTGGAATATTTTTCCTAAGTACCCACCCATCCACCTCACCCCAATTATTAAAGTAACATGGGCGCGTTGTATAAACAGTTGTGGAAAGCTATTAAATAAACAATTGTGGCTCATTGTATAAACCACTGTAGACAATCATTGCAGACACTGCAGAACATTATAAACAGGTTTAGGTGTCTTTTCTTCTAGTCTTTCTTTTCTAAGCATAAGGTAGAGGGTTAAAACGAACATAAATATGGCTTTCGCTTATTGAACGCTTACGATATACAAAGCACTGTTTAAGTACTTGCTGTGCAGTAATTCATTTTAATCCCTGAAGCAATATCATGAAGTGGGTAGCATTATTATCCCATTTTGTAGATGAGGATACAGAGGCACCGAGATTTTAAATAACCTGTCCAATGTCACAGAGTAAGTAGTGGAACTGTGACTTAAATTGAGATGGTCTGATTTTATAGCATAAGTTCTTTTTTTTAAAAAAATGTTTATTGGAGTGTAGTTGATTTACGATGTTGTGTTAGTTTCTGCTGTACAGCACTGTGAATCAGTTACACATATATTGTACACATAACCACCTTTTTTTAGATTATTTTCCCATAATAGGTCATTACAGGGTATTGAGTAGAGTTCCCTGTGCTATACAGTAGGTCCTTATTAGTTATTTATTTTATATATAGTAGTGTGTATATGTCAATTCCAATCTCCCAATTTATCCATCCCCCTACTTTCCCCCTGGTAACCATAAGTTTGTTTTTTCTACACCTGTGACTCTATTTCTGTTTTGTAAATATTTCTGTTTTGTAAAGACAAATATGATATTTGTCTTTCTCTGTATAGTGTAAGTTCTTAACCATCATACTTTATTTATAATCTGTGCCCTGCTATTCTGAATTCACATAATGCACTCTCTATAGAATAGTAAAGTTTTGAAAGCCTTCTTGACCATCAGCCAATTGCTCATGACTACATAACCCTCAATTTGATTTTGCCTTGAGAAGGCTCAAAGTTAAATTTGCTCATCTAAGTAATGAAATACTTTCCTCCTATTGGTAGCAAAACTAGGCTGCTTAAGAATCAAATATAGGACATATCCGTGTGGTGTCAGACCTAAATGTTCTGTCCTGTGTCCCTTTAATATTCTTAAATTATAACATGTATTATATTAAATCTTTGAAATTTGACATGAGAAAGAAAGTTCCAAACATTGTCTAACGTCATTGCCTGGGTTGAAGATTAGTTCAGATTGTCCCAAGACAAAGAATGACAAATGGAAGGCGTCTAATGAAAGGCTGGGTACTGTGACTGGTTCTCTTTCCAGAAGTGCTATTCAGAGTACAACTTAATGGGCTGCATGTAATGTGCAAATGTGTTCTTCATTCTGATCTATTTCTGACTGATGTGAATTTAGTCATTTCTTTGGTTCAACTCCATGGCCAGAAACGGTGGTCAAAGAAATGTTGGCACGAGGGCGTGGCTTTCTCTTTTAAGTGGTGATCTAGGACATTTACATGCCTGTCTGTGATTTTTGTCTTTCTTTTGTCGGAAGGGCTATCCTTGACAAAGGGTATGGATCTGAAAACTTAATGCTATGTAAAAAATTCAAACTTTTTGTTTGTTTTCTTTTTAAAAAAATCTGATTAATGAGCACTTAGAAAAAGAAAGCAGGGACTTTAAGGGCTTATCATGTGTTCACTACGATTTTTTTTCAAACTTGTTACATTTTCTTTCCTCTTTTCCTTCCTCCCTCCCGTTTTCTCTCCCTCCCTTCCTTCCCTCTCACCTTTCTTTCAAGGAATACTATACTCATGGATTGAGCAAATGCTTTAACTTAAGGTACTTTATTTACACGATTTTTTGGTAAAGACCCTCATGATATCAAGAGAATCATGCCAAAATAAGGTTGCCTAGTGAATTACTTCCAACGCTTTGGGGGAGGGCTGTGGAAGCAGTCAAAATCCTGAATAACATTACAAACTGTTAACTTACACAGAAAGTTAGTAGCTTAATAAAAATTTATAATAATTTAGTAATAATGTGGGAGGTTTTAGATACCCACAGCAACATGTGAACAGTATGAAAATATGGGCAATCAAAAAATAGCTAATACAGAACTAAGCATCGTAGGTGGAAGGTTACTGTCTATAAGAAGAGAGATGATAAATCTTTGTACTTGCTATCAGAAAGATTGCACCTTTAGTTTTGTGTTTATTTCTAGGGACCGCCTTTTTAGAAGTACATTGATTTCTAGAATGGGGTACATTCGGAGAAAGCTATAAAGGCTAGCAAGTCGTGATGGCTGGACACTATTTTTAATGAAAACAAACGAAGAAGTTGACGATGGTTAGTTGAATATTTTGAAGGCTGAGGGATCTAATGTTAATTGTCTCAAAAATCTTGAAACTATCTATGGAAGAAGAATTAGATTTAGTCTCTGTAACATTATAGACCACTAAAGTGAGGACTAACAATTGGAAGTTATGTGGAGTCATATTTTGGCTGAATGAAAGGAAGAACTTGTTAAGAAATGAAGCTGCTCCTAAATAGATTTCCTCATGCACACAAAATAGCTACCGTGTATGTATGTATTGGAGAGGAGGCTGGGTGACCATGCGTCAGAAGCGATTTTAAAGAGAATCCTCAGAGAATTTGAACTAGAGAGTCTCCAGCACTAAGATTTCTTAATTCCATGAATCTGTTAAGTTCTTTCTCCTGCATTCAGTTACATTTATTAAGGTTTTGTTTTTTTCACTTTTTAAGTAAAGTATTATGATGAATACTTTATGCATTTGACCAGCCTTTTAAAAAATCTATAGGGATAACTGAAAAATATTTATTTGACGATTTTATAAACAGATCCAGGAAAGAAAATGTAGTTTGTTTGTTTACATTGAGAAGATAGAGATGGTAGATTCCTGCCAGAAACAAGTAGTTTTTGGAAGAAATTTAGCTTTTATTTTCTGATGGGTGAGACCCAAGTGACTAGTGGTTTTTTCTGAATGATTTTGAATGATTCAAATATAATATTGAATATAATTTTTCATTTTCATTTTGATTTAAATTATAGATTTTTTTTTTTAACCTGAAGTGCTCAGTTCCTAAATTCTTCACTGCTCATGGTAACAGGCGTCATTAACCTCATTGCATCAGTTTTTGTACTAAATGTTTTTTCAATGATGTTTGCATGTTTGCAAACATCTAGATGAAAAAAAAAAATAGGTGGGTATTTCTAGGTGTCCGTAAATATAAAATATCAAGGTGATATTTAAACCTTTCATTTGAAAGTTACAGCTTTTGTAACAAATCTCCAAGCTATTATCAGGTAAGTGGTGTATACACACGTATACAGTTGGACTGTTAAATTTAGTTGAAGTAATGATTAGTCATTTATGGCAGCTGTGAACTTTCTAGAAAAATAGACTCATAGAAAAATAAGATCTTCAGATTTTTTTTTTAAATCAAAGTAGTTTATTGTTATAGACAAAATTCTACACACATCACAAAAGTAGAGGAATTTCTGCTATAATGGGGTAAATGTATTCCTGAAAAATGGAAAAAAAAAAAACTTCTTTGGCAAAATTGTGCCTTAAAAGTAATAAGGCTTTGGAGGAGAATTGGGCTGGACGCCGGCAGGCAAGCGGCTCAGCCTGCTTAGAGCTGCGTCAGAGGACATTAAACGTGCAGAACAAAATAAGTAAGAGTGAAGATGCTGAGTGATGGGCACCGAGGTGATGCAAATAGAGAGGAGCTCTGATCAGAGGACTTCTTAACGGTGAGAACAGGAGGAAGGGCATCTGCCAGGAGCAGAAAGCACTGCAAGGCCATCGCCTGCACTTCTTTGGAAGGAAGCCCCGGGTGCAGCGTGCCTTTGTAGTTTTCTAAACATAGAGGTGAAGGTGTTTTAGCTTCTTCTACACACTAGCAGAGGGATTTTTCCCCTTTCTGCTAAAGTTTATGATTCCAATATCACTGTTTTTTCCCGACTGCCTAGAAGAAAATGCATATAAAGCAGCAAAACTTCCCCGTGTATGAACTAGCTGACGTTCTAGAAACGTTTATCCCACAGTGTTTTGTCTGAAACTTGTCTGCGTGTAGGAATCGCCTTGAAGAGTTTCTCAAAAGCAGGTTTCTAGGCTCCACCTCCTGACAAACGCCCAGGTAAGGCGGATGTTGCTGGTTTCGGAGGCCACCTTCTGAGCAGTGAGGCTGTCACAGAGCGGACGAGTAAGATGCTCTCCTCCTTCAACGTGAACTTCAAAATGGATGGAAATCACACTGAATACTGGATCCTTTCCTTCAGAAAAGGAGACCAAATGAAAATATCTCACCAAAGCATCTTTAGTGACATCTCTGCTGCCTTTCAAACGATTCAGTCTTTCTTCTCAGGTGGCTCAGGACAGGGCATACACTGATTCACAATGATGCAGAATTATACAAATTATGTCAACAGCAAATTTTATTAATTATTAGGGGTTTGGGAAGACAACACTTTGAAGCAATCAGCATGTGTATTTGGGTATGTCTACCACTTACAACCAAATTAAACCTGTTTCTGTATAAAACCCAGAGTTTTCAGGGAAACCAGCGTGGTTTTAGAAAGTCCAGTTCAGTCTGTGTGTTGACTGTGGTTGCTTGGCTGGTTTTATTTTCCTCAACTTTTGAATGAGTTATTTCTCACAGGGAAAAAGTTTCGTCTTTGTTTTTGGAGATAAGCTTTTGATAACGTGTAAACTCACACCGTGTTTCATTACATACAGTTTACCTTATAGAACGTGCTCTATGCCCCAAATCACATCGTGTCTCTGGGCTTTCCGTGTCTAGTCTGGAAGTGAAGGGGTGGGTACATGATTGCTAGAATCTATTTCAATTGCAATGTCTATGGGTCTGAAATCTGTAAGCTAGCCTGGTAGGAATCCTTCAAAAACACAGGCCAAATGACTCTCACTTTTCAAACAATTTTCTAGATAGGTTAAGTGAATCACTTTTCTCATATTTTTAGTCTCTCTCTTCTTTGAATGTACCATCAATGCCGCGGATGAACAGGACATCATTAACGACAGTGAAGGATTATTTATTTAAAGAAGTAAATAACGAGGATTCATAATGCTCACAGCCCTACCGTTAAGGAGTTTAATGCCTAATTAGGAAGACGATAAATATAGCAGATTTATTATGAGAACCCAACAGAAGAGGGCTGTGTCTCAAATCGAGTAGTAGAGACATGTGCAGGAGTGCAGCAGATAGAAGGTTGGCCTCTGGGGCACCATAGACAGCCCTTCAATCCAGATCACATTTGTTCATTGATTGATTCATGCATTCATTCTTTCAACACTTGTTTATTGAGTGACTGTTTTGTGCCATGCATTCTCCTAGGCATGAGAATGCCTTGTTGAGCAAAAATAGAAAGAGGTCCCTGCTGTCATGGAAATTATAATTTGGTGTTTGGAATGGGTAGTTGGGGATAAACATTAATGCAAGAGTCATCACACAAATGCATGTAAAAGTATAACTATGATAAATCCAACAGAAGAGCAGTACACATACTAAAATTAGGGGGATATGACCTAGCCTTGGACTTCAGGAAATGCTTTTATGAGAAAGTTGAGCTCTAGGAAGATAGGCATTAATTGGGTGAAGCGATTTGGGGGAGGTGGGTGTGGTGGGAAGTTTTCTAGGTGAAGAAACGCACCTGAAATACGTTGGTATGGAAGAGTCAAAGAATTGAAAATCTAAGTGTGGGTCAGATTTTGCAATAGTCCAAATGCCTGATGATGGGAGCTTGGGGTATGGTGATGGTAACCATATCAATATAGATAGAAGTAAGTGGATTTGAAAGATATTTGACTTACAGTGGAATTATTCTGGGAGGTAAGCAAGAGGGTGGTGTCAAAAGTTTTAGGATTAACTAGATAAACAGATAGTGGCATGATTTATTGAAATAGGGCCCATGGAAAGAGAACCAGATATGAGCGTGGCTTTGGGCATGTGGACTTTAAGGTACATTTGAGACACCAGGTGGAGGTGTCCAGTAGGCGACTGTTTATACAGGCATGGAACTCAGGGGAATTAGAGATGTTCATGTGATAGTCGCCGGCATATAAGCTGTGAGCGCAGCTCTAGGCTTGATAGAATACGTAGACAGGACCATCTGGGCTGAGCCTTGAGGAACTCCATCACCAATGGCAACACCAGCGAGCCTGCAAAAGAAACAGAGAAAGGGTATATGACTAGGTTGGTAGAAAGAAAATCAACAGAGTGATTTGTCATAGAAGTCAGGGGAAGAGAGTTATCAAAGGAAAGAAGTGCTGGTCAGATACAAGTAAGACAAGGACTAAAAAAGCATCCACTGGATTTTGTGACATGGAGGTCACCAGTAAACTTATCAGAGTTGTTTTCATGAAGTAATAGGAATTGGAGCCAGACAGGAGTTTGCTTCAGAGGAGTGTTAGGGGAATAAACGTTGAGTAAGTTGTCCATAAACGAGAGAAGAGTGAGGGCCATAGTTGAAGGGAAATGTGTAGTTGCAGGCATTTTGGTGTTTTGCTGGTTTATTGAGAGAGATTGAGCATGATTGGCTGTCTGTGGAAAGAATCCACTCAAGATAAAGATTTTGACTGCATAGGAGTGAAGAATCACAGATGATATATTGTAGTGCTTTCAAACTTTCATGTGCATATGAATCAGCTGAGGACCTTACTTAAAATTTTAGTTCTAATTCAGTAGGTCTGAGGTGGGACCCAAGATTCTTAATTTCTCTGAGCTCCTAGGTGATGCTGACGCTATTGGTGTCTAGACAACACTTTGAGTACCGAGGTTGTAGTAGAACGGCTGGACAATGCTGTGGGCTCTTTAAAACTGAATGATCATATATTGCTTATATGTGGAACCTAAAAAAGTGGTACAAATGAACCTATTTACAAAACAGAAATAAATTCACAGATGTAGAAAACAAACTTATGGTTACCAAGGGGGAAAGAGGGGGAGGGATAAATTGGGAGATTGGGATTGACATATACACACCACTATGTATAAAATAGATAGCTAATAAGAACCTGCTTATAGCACAGGGAACTCTACTCAATAATCTGTAATGGCCTATATGGGAAGATAATCTAAAAAAGAGTGGAGATATATGTATACACACATATACTGATTCACTGTGCTGTATAGCAGAAACTAACACAACATTGTAAATCAACTACACTCCAATAAAAATTAATTTAAAAAACAAAAAAATAAAAATGAATGATCGTATACTTATAATGGAATACATTTACCCCGTTGTGTGGCTTTTGTTCCTAGCCTTGCTTGTTTGCTTGGGAGTAAAAGGCAAGAAGAAAACAGTGAGTAGAAGTTTAAGTTGGAGGTAGAAAGAACTGAAGAAAGGGATGGATGGATATGGAAAAAAGTAGAAGGTCCAGAGTACTCAAGGTCCCAAAAAAGTTGAAAAGCTGTCATAGTGGAAGCAGCTGGAAAAGCAAGCTGGAAGGCAAGGAGCTTATGAGTGAGGATATTGAAAGTGAAAGAAGTACAGATGATGACAAAATCCAGAAGTAGCCCTGGAGCATGGTGACTGGCGTGGCGTATGGGGTGGTAATGGTCTCATTGTTACTTCTCACCCAAGGAGGACAAAGAGAGCTGTGAGGCTGGTCGGCTTCAGCACACTCATGGCCAAATGCTCGGAGGTAGAGGTTACAGTGAAGGAAGGTATTTAATCTCGAAGCTCATGTGGGGACTGACCTTTTGATCTCTTTGGGATTTCTCTTAGGATTAATTCGTTTGTGTGACAAATAGTTATTGAGTATTTACTAGGAGCGAGGCACTGTCTCTCAGTGACACGGTGCATATCCTATTGAACGAGACAGTGCTTGTGTGCTGGTGGATTCATGCCCCTGGAGTCCTGGTTTCCATGTGGATGGCGTTTCAAAAAGGATCACAGAATGGGCTGTGTGGGAAAAGGATCTAAAAAAGAGTGGATATATGTCTGTGTATGAGTGATTCACTTTGCTGTACATCTGAAACTAACACAACATTGTAAATCAACTCTACTCCAATAAAAATTAAAGAAAAAAGAAAAAAACCCCAAAAGGATCATAGACCTGCCCAACTCAACCCTCCTCACCAAATTGGAAAGCGATACCTGAGATGAGATTAGATCAGCTCTACTATAGCTCTTAAAAAAAACTTCTGTCCCCATCTTTTTCTCGGCATGAAACTTTGGGTTTAGTTGTTTGTTTTTTTTTAACTGGAGTGAACAAAATTCGTTTGTGGGAAAAACAGCAAAGAAAGTCACTTGACCAGCTTTGAAAAAGACTGCTTTTGCCAAAAGCAAAGGAACCCTTTTATCCCATGTTACTGAGAGTTTCCTGAACATGTAGGACAGGAACATGTATGAAGCAGAAGACCTACACATCGCAAAAGGTAGCAATTTAAGATTAGAGACTATGTGAGATCTGAAAATGTAGAGCTAAGAGCATTTGCCTACCATTGAAAGGGAAACATAAAAAGAGAAGAGTCAAGCGGTTTACCATCACTGATCATGCCCACCCGTCATCAAGCTTTTCTCACTTTTAGTGGCGATCCTAAGATAAACCGATAATATGAATGAATTCATAATAAGTATTTTGATTTAATTTTCGGTAGCCATATACAGGAAGGTCAGATATTCAGCATTTCATGACCTGCGTTTGCTGCCTGGTTGTCCCATTGTTCCATTATTTTCTTTAATATTTCTACCTATAGAGTGATTTCTTTTCTGACTTTGTATTTCCCTAAAATCTGTCCTTGACGTTTTGTGAGTAGAAGCTGTCCCCCTCGCAGATCAGGACTGCAGATCAGTTACATAAAACAAAGGGAAAGCTTCTTTTATTCTTCTGATAAATGTGGATTCGGTTTTGGCATTCTGTCTGGGCCCTGAAGTGTAATGAGAAGCCCAGCTATTTCTCTCGACTTTTGATGAATAGAAGACTGTACTCTTTACCCTTGAAATCTGGCTACAGAATCACACTACACTCCAAAACATTCATATTCCTCCAACATTTCTTGGAACTTTTTGCCCAAAGCCTACTCTGTACTTTCCTGGACCATTTCTGAGACTTTGATCCTTTTCTGTTTGGTTTGTTCCTATCAGTGAGAGCAGTGATACTAATATGAATGGTGAAAATGAGATCAGCACCATACAGGTAGGACTGGAGTATTATGATAAATTACAAGAGAGAGGAAGCCAGTTTAGGAAGACAGGCTTTCCGAGCTCATAATTCACTCCAACCTTAGAAGATAATAAATTTAGGAGTGTTCTTCAGCCTTCGTTTGTGCAAGCTGATGATAAACTGCAATTTTTCTGTTTCAAAGGAAGAGGACCACAAAGCATCTTTGGCCACCAAAAAGTTCAGCTCTTACAAAATATTTTGATGACCTAAATGTAGATGAATCAGAAAACATGCGGATTGAATTTCCCCCATTGTACGCATGGGAGGCCTTTTTTTTTTTTTTAAATGAGAAAAAGAATGCAGTTGACAAACAGGGTTTAGGTTTTTCTGAATCAAATATTTAGAAACCAGCTCAAGAGATTTTCATGAATCTGAATGAACAAAAGGTCCTTTGCCCATTCCTCATTTTATCATTTATTTTGACTTTCTTGGCCTTTATGTGTTCAGGTGCCCAAAACAAAAAATAAGTAAATATGAGCAAGCTGACTTTAAAGGTAGGCATCAATTTTAGACACTTCCTTAATGCAATTCAGCTGTTGCAGAGTTAGCTATATATTTATCTCAGAAGGAAGTTTTTTTTCTCTGAGAATGTCACTGGTGCTTCCATTTTAATGACATTAGATGGTCAGACAGGTTTGACAGAAGATCACCTGTAGGGCTGTCTTTGGGCCAAATTTATTGGGTTGGCCAAAAAGTTCGTTCAGGTTTTTCTGTTAAAAAACCTGAACGAGCTTTTTGGCCAACCCAATAGCTGTAAGTGAACTTTTTCTTTATTGTCCATTCACTTCTAATTTTTGGCATTTCTTCATCATCCTTCGATGCCCTCGTCTACCTGACGACCAGGGCCTTGGGCTTTTACACTTTCCCCACCAGGCATCCCACTGACGTGGCCAAGGCCCTATTATCAAAGCTTATCCTTCTCAGTCTCAATTCCACACTGTCCAAATAGTACATGTTAACTTAATTATATAAATTGCTCTGAACTAAATCCAAATCTTTTTTTAGCTGCGGTACCCTTTAGTCAATTTAAATCTTATCAATATGTGCAAACCAATAAAACATATAAATGGTTACAGCAGGGGTGAGGGTTTCCAAAGATCTGGCCAGTCACCATGTTCTCCTACTATGATAAATTGCATTTATGACCTCAGTTCTCTTTTCTTTGAATCCCTGTACTTTGCCATGTTACTTTGAAGTTTCTCCTACTTTAGGAGGTAGAGTGTGTCTCCCTATAAACTTGACTTTGAGTTTGTCCACGTGACTGCTTTGATCAAGGAAGGATTAGTGGACATGAAATAACCAAAGGTTTAAAAAGCTCTGAAACAACCGGGCTTGCTCCCTTATGTGTCATCCATCCTCACGAGAAGAACATGCCTAGGCTTGCCCAGGAGAAACATGAGACACAAATGGAGCAGTGCCATTTACAACAGCTAAGACATGGAAACAACCTAAATGTCCATCGACAGAGGAATGGATAAAGAAGACGTGGTACATGTATACGATGGAATACTACTGAGCCATAAAAAGAATGAAATAATGCCATTTGCAGCAACATGGATGGACCTAGAGATGATCATACTAAGTGAAGTAAGTCAGACAGAGAAAGACAAATACCGTATGATATCACTTATATGTGGAATCTAAAATATGACACAAATGAACTTACCTTTGAAACAGAAACAGATTCACAGACGTAGAGAAGAGACTTGTGGTTGCCAAGGGGGAGGAGGGTGTGGGGGAGGGATGGATTGGGAGTTTGGGGTGAGCAGATGCAAACTATTACTATATATAGAAGGGATAAACAACACGGTCCTACCGTATAAGAACAGGGAACTGTATTCAATATCCTATAATAAATCATAATGGAAAGGAATATGAAAAAGAATGTATGTGTATGTATAACTGAATCACTTTGCTGTATAGCAGAAATGAGCACAACATTTTAAATCAACTGTACTTCAATAAAATAAATTTAAAAGAAGAAACAAGTGGAGCAGTGCCACCCAGCCAAACTGCCCCAGATAAGCCCAGCTCAGAACATCTGCTCCCTAGGTAGCGCCCAGAAGCATGAGTGACTCTGCTCAAGATCCGTGGAGCCACCTAGCTGAGCCCAGGTGAGATCAGCCAACCTCCATTTCATCACAGATGCCAATGCTTATTGTCGGATGCCACTAAGTGTGCGTACTTGTCGCGCATCATTACTGCGAATGTGGATAACTGACAGACCTCACTGTATTCTCCTCCTGGGCAGCTCCTGAGGCGGCTCCTCCGTGTGCAGTAAAAGCATCCATATCTGTAAATCCTCACTGATAACACTACGATTTAAAAGAGATTGAGTTGTCAAGAAAGACTTTGAAAAGTAATGGGGGTATAAGGCTTCTGGCTAGAGCCTCAAAGTGAACATTTCAGTTAGATGCTCTTCGTATGTTGCTCTTAATTTTCAAGGTAATATAAAGATATGTGTTACCTTGTGTTTCTCTTGTAAGAATCCTGTATTACCCCATTTACTGAGTGCCTCCCATGCTCTTGGCACTGTTCTAAAC
The DNA here is from genome assembly GCF_028564815.1 of Eubalaena glacialis. NCBI lineage: Eukaryota > Metazoa > Chordata > Mammalia > Artiodactyla > Balaenidae > Eubalaena > Eubalaena glacialis. The sequence continues at coordinate 61,037,428 of NC_083734.1, read as the reverse complement.
GCTTTACATATGTTAACATGTTTATTTTCACAGCTGTGAAAATCCTCTGCAAAAAAAAATAAATAAAGTCAGTCTTTCCCTCCTGTTGAAGGGAAAAAACCTCAGTTCAGTCTGTTTTCTGTGTGTTTCTTTTACTACTCACACAAAACATTCTACTTCTGACACTTCTGGTCTCCAAATGTGTGGAGGTTTTTCCCCACATCAAGCAATTCTCTGCAGCACCAGCTGGGTGTCCTACAATTTAACTCAGTCCTAACACTGTCTACCTGGAGACAGCATCAGATCCCACAGGTGAAGGGCTCAGTCCTGCAGGAGGGCATCCCCAGCCCCGTGCTTCAGACGCCGGTCACACGCCCATGTTGTCACCTGTGCTTCTGACCAACTGGCTAGAGATGGAAGGTTTCCACGACCCCCTCCTTGGGTTTGATTAATTTGCTGGAGCGGGTCGCAGAGCTCAGGGAAACACTTACGTCTGCCCGTTGATTAAAGGATATGATAAAGGATACCGATGGACAGCCAGATGAAGAGATACATAGGGCCAGGTTTGGGAGGGTCTTGAGTGCAGGAGCCTCTGTCCCCCGAGGAGTTGGGGTGCGTCACCCTCCTGGTGTGGATGTAGTCTCGCCAGCCTAGAAGCTCTTTGAATCTCGTGCTTCTGAGATTTTTGTGAGGGCTTCACCACATAGGCATGATCGACCATTAGCTCCATCTTCAGTCCTTCTCCTGCCTCGGGAGGATGGGGGCGCGGGGTGGACTATTCCAGTCTTCCGATCATGGCTTGGTCTTTCCGGTGACTGGTTCTCATCCTGGAGCCGTCCCGCCATCTACCCACCATCACCCCATTAGAACAAAAAACACTCCTGTTACAACGTTTTCAGGAGCTGTGTGTCAGGGACAGAGGTCAGAGACCAGTACATACAGTTTCTATTATCTCACACTATGGGATAGAAAATTATTTGTTATTTCCTCATTTATGAATGCCAAAACTCATTTGAGCCTTATACCAACTCCGTTATATGGGTAAGTCAAGTATTATTATGGCCATTTACTAGGTACTTTCTATGGGCTTTATTTTATTTTTTTAAACTTTTTATTTTATAATGGAGTATAGTTGATTAGCCATGTTGTGTTAGTTTCAGGTGTACAACACAGTGATTCAGTTCTACATATACACGTATCTATTCTGTTTCAAATTCTTTTCCCAATTAGGTTGTTACGGAATACTGAGCAGGGTTCCCTGTGCTCTACGGTCTATGGGCTTTACATATATTCTTTCCTCATTTAATTTTCTCATCCATCATATGAGCTAGAAACTCTATATGATTATCCCCATTTTAAAGGTGAGAAAACTGAGGGTCAAAAATGTCAAGTATTTTGCCGGGGTTCGCACAGCTAGTGTCGCTGTGCTGAGGAATCCATAACTCAGACACTGCACAGGCTGCCTTCTGTTAGCCAGCTGCAGGCTCAGAGGCCCACCAACAGTGACCTCACCTAATTCTGGGTCTCCCTTGCTTCTTTTGCCACGCCCGGGGAAACAAGTTCCAGAGCCACTTCATTAGTCCAGAAAGGCCTTAAAGCTGACTATGTCTCTGGCTCGCTATTTCTGCAGCAGTTCCTAAAAAAAGTGAGATTGGCTCCAGAATCCTATTCCCTAGCAGCTGTCGCATTCACAGTGGACCCCGGTGTCATCTCTGAAAGACCTTCACAACACCTAGTAATAATAATACTTAATAATGAGCTTATCTCAAGTATTTACTATAATTCACTGGGGGGCAACATTTTCCCACAAAGCCAGGGGACCTAAGAATAAAGAAAATTTACTTTCTTCTTTCTCCTTAGCTATTCTACCAGAATATTTTTCTTGCTTGTAGGACTGGTTATTGAGGTTAATAACATCCTACATTTACTTTCCTTTTTTCTTTTTTTCCAGTCCCCCAAGTAGATCTGTGAAGTAAACTCAGCAGTAGTTGTTGGAACATGACACTCTGGCTTTCTGAAGTATTCTTGCTTGGGCCTGAGGGCCTGAGTTGGGGTTTCCTATAAGTCAGGAATTTAAGAAATAATGTAGCTGGTGCCCTTGATTCAAGGAGAAGGCATGACTTAGGCAGTCAAGGTTCTGAATTGAAGGATGACACAGAGCCTGGAGGACTGAAAAAGAGACAAGCCATCTTAGGAATTACGAATGCAGAATTCATTGGTGCATTCCAATTAGCTTTGTTAAGATAATTGAGTGTGATAATTAAGTATATATATGGAGAGATCTTTTCAAAAACATGTCAGCCAAGTGTGCATTTTGAATGATTATGTAAGAATCTGGATAATTACCATATAACTTGTAAAAGTCATAATAACCTTTTAATTATCCAGTAAACAAGGTACTGTGTAACTAAGGAAGCCAAGTATTTTACTCATTAGAGCAGGGCCTATACCTAGTAGATTTGAAGAAACACTAGACTTCAGACTCTGATGTTTGGAGAAATTAGGAAAGATAATAATCCTTGTGAATGAATGAATGAATGCACGCATGATCCTGGGTCTGTCTAAAGAAGAATTTGGATGACAGCCAATATGGAGTAACATTTATGACTCTTAAATCAGGAGTCTGCTCCTTTAGCCTTGATTTTAAAAATGAGATGGAAGAAGTCCAGAGGCCCTTAAGCCTAAGTGAAATCTTTGCAGCTTATTTTTCGAAGTAAATCCCATATAAGAAGAAGGCATTGTGCAAAGAGATTTAGTGAATTTAAGGCATGTGTACAGAGTGACTTGCTCAGGAAGGGTGGGATCAAGGCTGGACCTAAGAGTGGTGTGGAATAGCAGAGGAGCAAAGCCTCAGCAGTTGGACCAACTTTTGAATCCTGGCTCAGGTTTTTGCCAGTTCTGTGACCTGGATCAATGACTTGACTTCCTGACCTTCGGTTTCATAACCCAAAGGGTGTGGTAACATCCACCCCTCTGCAAGATTGCTCTGGGTACCAAATGCAGCTGTGTATGTCAAGTGGCCAGCAGTGAGCGTGACTCTGTCCCTATTAATAACTTTCTTCATTTCCTTTTCATTTTCTCTTGTGATTGGAGGTTCTGTCTTAATCAAAATTATATTCCTTGTTTGCATCTAGCTCTGTTTCTGGTCCTTTAATAAAGGGTTCATTGAATGCTTGCGTTTGAATGAATGACCCAATGAAACCACGTAAAATGACTGACAGTGATCTCAAAAGGGTGACACTAGGTATTGGGAAAACTGGCTAAGGGCAAACCTGTGCCACTTAGAACCTGGTTCCCTTTTTTTAAAAAAATTATTTGTTTATTTTTAATTGTGGTAAAATACCCATAACATGAAATTTACCATTTTACCCATTTTTTTTGGTCTTTTTTTCCCTTTTTTAAAAAAGCTGAGGTATAGTTGATTTATAATATTATATGTTTCAGGTTTTCAACCTAGTGATTCCCAATTTTTAAAGGTTATACTCCATTTATAGTTATTATAAAATATTGACCCTATTTCCTGTGCTGTACAATATATCCTTATAGCTTATTTATTTTATACATAGTAGTTTGTACCTCTTAATCATTTTACCCATCTTTAAATGTACACTTCAGTGGCAATAGATATACTCACATTGTTGTGCAGTCATTACCACCACTATCTCCAGAACGTTTTTCATCTTGCAAAACTGAAATTCTGCTCTCATTAAACAATAGCTGCTCATTCCCCTGGAAACCACCATCCTTTCTGTCTTTGCAACTTTGATCAATCTAAGTATCTCCTGTGTGTGGAATCATATAGTAATTGTCTTTATGAGACTGTCTTATTTCACTTAGCGTAATAGCTGCAAGGTTCATCCATGTTGTAGCATGTCAAAATTTCCTTCCTTTTTAAGGCTGAATATTATGCCATTGTATGAATATGCCACGTTTGGTTTGTCTATTCATCCACCATCCATCCACCAACAGACATTTGGGTTGTTTCTACCTTTTGGCTATTGTGAATAATGCTTCTGTGAACATGGGTGCACAAATATCTCTTCAAGACCCTGCTTTCAATTCTTGTAGATATGTACCCAGAAGTAAAATTGCTGGATCATATGGCAGTTTATTGAGGAACCACCATACTGGTTTCCATAGTGGCTGCACCAGGTATGTGAAATGTTTTTCTGATAAGGATAATGTACAACTTAAAAAACAAATCTACGCTGTAGAAAGTGATTTTAAAATGCAGCAGGAGAGATTTAATCTTGATATGAGAGATGTCTCTCCTCCAGAAAATGCTAAATACTGAAACAAGTTTAGGAGAAAAGTTATAGACTCTTGTCCTTGGAAAAGATGATATCTCTTTAAAAATCTATTAAAATGTAGTATTTCTATTGCCCTCTAAACAATGGTCTCTAACAATTTTGATTCAGCACACCCACGTTTGAGTACGGGGCCCTATTGCAGAAAGCATAATGCTGCTAGCTATTTGCCACCTCAGGAAAGTGCAGATAATCAAAAATAATAAAATGTAAATAATAAAATATAAACAATAAAAGAGAAAAATCCCATGCCTTAAATTTAAATTTGACAATTATTTTAAATAAGGCTCAAAACAATGAGAAGGACTCTGTGTGATATAATATTTTAGAAGTATTATATTTTAGAAGTATTTTCTGTAAAAATAAGCACATTGATGACATCTGGTAGCACTTTGTACATTTTGACTCCAATTTCTTTGCTGTGAATCTATTTTAGGTGTCATGATGTCTTTGTAAATTTACTCTGGGATCTTTCATTCCATTCAAAGCATCCTCTCCCTCAGTGTTTCCTTATGCAGTATTCTCATAAGCTATTTTTAAAATTTGAGTAGTCATTTATTGTTGAGGATATACTTTCTCAGTTACATCTTGCCTTTATTGGTTCAAAAAGTATATTTTATTATTGAAGTATAATTTATCAAGTACATGTCTAACTAATATCTGTTAGTAGTGGTTTTTTTTTCCATTCAACCTGTAGTAAATTTCTCTAACAATAATCTAATAGTAATTTCTTCTAATCTTTAGCAAAGTTTTTCTGTGTATGTCAAAAGAATTTTCTGATGAAAATGCTTCCCATGTATCATTTTAACTGTTTTTACCCTGTGAGAAACAACACTTGTATTCCCATAGAATATGAGTCTTTTATTATTTGCCATCAAATGAAAAGGCCCAAATGGGGCCTCTGAATATTCATCATCAAGTTTAATGAGATTTTTGTAGCGTTTGGATTGTGCATTGTATGACTTTACAAACACTGAAAAAATGCAGGTTTACCTTCTTATTCCCAATGCTTAGTGTTTCTTTCTCTCTCCCTTTTTCTCATACGTATATATATATATATATATATATATATATATATATATATATATACACACACACATATATAAGAAACGAGAGTTTCTTATTACATCGTATGTGACAGGGAGAGACTGATACACAGTGAGATTAAGTAACTTTCCCAAAGTCACCTACTTAGTACGTGGTAGTGTCAGGAGTCTGAGCTCAGGGAGTCTGGCTTCAGAACGCCATTCTTACCCTGTGCTATCCTGTTCCACCACTGCCATTGGTCGTCGTTCTGTTCTTGTGTTTGCATTAGCAATACAAGTTGCTAATGCAACTTGGTTTCCAAACCATGATGGATTATCTAACCCATCTGTCCATTTTGGGAAAGTTAGTTTAAACTAGGTAATAGAATCCATAATTCCAGTGCACGGTGTGCAAGCAAACAGTAATAAACTGCAGTGAGATGAAAGCACAGGAAGATGAGGGTACCTATCCCCCTCCCTCTGTCGCTGTAGAAAGCCTCCTCTTTCTCTGGGAATCCTTGCATTTCCTAGCTGAGATCAGCACTTTTTTTTTTTTTTCCTTTAATTATTGATTGATTGATTGATCTTTGGCTGAGTTGGGTCTTTGTTGCTGCGCGCGGGCTTTCTCTAGTTGCGTCAAGCGGGGGCTACTCTTTGCTGTGGTGCGCGGGCTTCTCATCGCGGTGGCTTCTCTTGCTGCGGAGCACGGGCTCTAGGCGCATGGGCTTCAGTAGTTGTGGCACTCAGGCTCAGTAGTTGTGGCTCATGGGCTAAGTTGCCCCTCAGCATGTGGGATCTTCCCGGACCAGGGCTCGAACCCGTGTTCCCTGCATTGGCAGGCGGTTTCTTAACCACTGCGCCACCAGGGGAGTCCCTGAGCTCAGCACTTTTTTGATATAAGCCATCACAGAGAATACCAAAGTCAAGTCTGTATTGTGAGTATTACTAAAACTTGTTTCCTTCTTATTCTTAGGTTGAAAATAAATATAAATACAGCTTCTAATATTTTCTTTCCATATTCCCAGTGAATTATCTTGGACACCTTCTGGACTGTAAGTAGCCCACTGGGGAGACCACTGCAGTACTACTGCAGGATGAAAATTTAAGTGAGATTAGAGAACAAAGGATCACTGAACTCTGGACTGAATTTTTAGGGAAGAGTCAGAATTTTAAAACATGAAAGAGGTCAACTAAGATTAACACTTTAAAATCTCCTCTGGTCTCCATAGGAACAGCAAATTCAGGCGAGCAGTTCAGCTCTCCAAGAGCTTTGAAGGATAAAATGTCTCTAAATGTCAAAAACTATTATCAGCCTCAACTGGAATTGGCTTTTGCGCCTCAGCCTGTGGTTACACAACACTCATCCTTCAAATACCCTTTCCGCAAGTGGTGGCTGACACTTGAACCTGTGAGAAATCCACTGCTCTGCTGGAAACTCAGAGATTCAGTGGCTCTTTCAGAGGGTCAGTATTTGCTGGTAATGGAAGGCTTGTACGTGGAGTAACATGAGGCCAAATTGTTTATTAAAGAAAGTTCACAGTTAAACTCCACGTTTTTCCATTGGTGAACCTTTTCTGTTTTTTGGATATGGAAATAGCTGATAATTTTATTGACCTGAGCATTCACTCTCATATTAAACAGCTGAGAGATTTAAGGGGTATTCAGAGAATTACAGTGTCTCAGCGTAATGAATGTCTTATGTTACTGGGTCTGAGCCAATACACCCACTACCTTATAATTTTTTCCCCTGATTACTTTGCTTCAGGCCCTTTGTGTGCGGCTAACAACTGGATTTCACTGCTTGCTCCAGTGGGATGTTTCAAAAATTCCTGGAGGCCATTCTGGCTTACTCTTTCAAGTAAATCTCCCCTTTCATAATTTATAGCTGTCTGTAGAACTTCTGGTCTTACTGATGACCCACTAATCTGCCTTACCAGGGAACTGGGTGCTAACAACCATCTAGAGACTAGTTGGAGAGACATTCAGTGATGTTTAGACACGCTTAGAGTAGGCCTTGGTAAGTCCAGTTGACTTTTCCATTCCATTCCATTGCAACTTTCATTACTAATTAACTCCATTTGGAACTGCGAAAACTTTTTTTCCCTTCTCTATCATTCTTGGTCATCCACAGCATAATCAGCCCATGGAACTCAGCTCTGTGAGGTTTTGTTTTTATTTTTTAAATGTTTTTATTATTTTTTCATAGACTGGATATGTATTAGCGTCAGCAGAGTCATGGGAAAGTAATAGTGATCAAGAGACACCATTTTCACAAAGTCTAAAGTCACTAAGTAATGAGATTGATTTCCATGATTTACACAAAACATCAGCTTTGATCCTGTCTAAGTATAGTTCGTAAATCTCGGGGCAAATGAATGACATACTGCATTTTAAAGAGAGTTTGGTTTATACACACACATTTTGTGGGTCATATCTGATATTTAAAGTTGATACCTTACTGGTGTTATCAATGAAGAGCCTCAAAATTTTTTCAGTGAGCATTTTAATTGGATGAAGACTCAAGGGTCTGGGGTAAACTCAACCCCAAACTGAAAGAAGCAAAGTCTGTGAAGATGAAATAATAATGATGTGATTTTGAATTGTTAAAATGCATTTTTACTAGGTGTTTCAAAGCACTTCTATGTTGGGACCCATTTAAAAACAGTAATATAATAATGGTATAGTGCCTGTTACTTTGTAAGTACTTAAAATACTCAGTAAATAATTTGGATGCATTATCTTGTTGAACACTCCTGCTTATCTTAGGATATTGATGCTATCAGGTCCCCATTTTAAAGATGAGAAGAAGGATTAAATCACTCATTGCAGTGTTGCACAGCTGGAAAACAGGCAGGGGAGGAAGTTTTAAAGCAAGGTCACTAACCTCAAAGCCCCAGATCTTTATCACTCTGCCCCTTCTGCCTCTTCTTCCTTTTGGGTTTCTGGCAGGAAATCAGCAAGTGCCCCTTGCTTTTTATCAATGGGAAAACAAGTGATTTGTTTCAAATCGCAATTTATGGAAAGCTCAGGTTAATGTGCGATTAACAATAAGCCAAAACCAATTCAGTTTAGAAGATAAGAATTTTCTGTATAGTTTTTACATATGAGAAATGGTAACTAATATTTTTACGGCACTAATCACCTATCAGGCACGATATTAAATACCTTACTCTTTAACTCTTAATCCCCACAACAACCCAATGAAATAGGTACTATTATTAAACTCATTTTATAGGTAAAAAAACAGAGGCACAGGGAAACGAAGTAAGTTGGCCAAGATCACACTGCTTTGAAGTAAGGAGACTTTACATCCAGGTGGTCCTGTTCCAGAGTCTGTGCTTCATTGTACCTTACTCTCTTACCTTTCCCCTGACATCCAGGTAGCTGAATACCACACCTCTTGCTGAAACTCCAGGGCTTTAGTTGAAGTCCCTTATCTTTTGAGTAATACAGACCAAATAAATAATGCGTGAGATCAGCTAATAAGAGATCATGGAAATACTGAGTAGCAAACAGAATTGAAGACGAAATTAGTACTTTTATCATGAGAATATGACCTAATCTGGAGCTACATATGGTTCAGATTGAATCCAAACTCACGGAATTTCAACAGATTCCTTCCCCACCACCCCCTCTTTTTTTACTTTCACTGTGAAGTCTGTTGGTGAGACAAGTATTACTCACTTTGTGTGTGTCTGTTTGATGCCATTCCCTTCCTTCTGTTCTTTCATGCCAGATTCGTAATAGAGCACTGCAGGTACTCAGGCAATTTCTTGGATCATTCTGAGTAGAACTTTGTGGTTGATGTGCTTCTATGTGGTCAGATTTGGAATTCGAGATTACGAGTGTAGAAAAGACCACCATATGTTCATCCTGATACCAAAAAAAAAAAAAAAAAAAAAAAAGAGTGTTTAACAACCTTGGACCATCTAAGCTGCAGATACTGGGTGGCTGAGACTGTGCAATAGACTTGACTGGTGTAATAATAACAAGGCAAGTCATAGCAGCCCCAAGCTTTCCAACTTCTGGGCGACTCATTTTGTCCATATGGCTATGCAACTGACCCAGCACTTTTTGGTGATAGGCTATTCTTCTCCCTCTGCACTGTGGTTTTGCCTTTGTTGTTAATCAGGGAGCATGTATGTGTGGGTCTGTATCAGTACCACTCTGTACTATTTAGTCATTTGGTCCGTTTTTATACCAACACTGTATTGTGTTAATTACTATGGCTTTATAATAGATCTTTCAGATCTTTCTTTTCTTTTACAGCTTTCTTGAAATGGACAAGACCGCTCTTTCAATGTTGAATATAAATAGTGTAGTTATTGTCTCATTTTTGCTATTGGGGAAAATTCTCCATATTTACCATTAAACATAATGTTTGTTTCGTGGGTATTTTATCAGTTTAAACAAGCTTTCTACTTTTCCTAGTTTTCTATGAGTTTTTAAAATCATAAATATTTGTGTTAAATTTTGTAAAATTTTTTTTCTGCATCTGTTGATATGATTACATGATTTTTCTACTCTTAATGTAGTGAATTACATTAAGTTTTGAATATTAATGTACTGTTGCCTATCTGGAATAAACCTCACTTGGATTTAGTGTATTATTCATTTTCTGTATTACTGGATTCAATTTGCTAGTATTTCCATAAGAATTATAACATATAAGTTCATGAGAGAGATTAGCCCATAATTTTCCTTTTTTTGTAATTTTCTTGTCAGGTTAGGGAATCAAAATTTTGCTGCTTCCTCCACCCCCCCACCACCCCCCCACAAAAAAAAGAGGAAGTATTTCCTTTTTTGTCTAGTCTCTAAAAGAGTTTATGTAAGGCTGGTATTATTTTACCTATAAACGTTTGGATGAATTAACTAGTGAAATGCTCTGGGCCTGGATCCTTCTTGTGGGAAGGTTTTATAATTGCACATTTAATTCAGATTTTCTGTTTCTTCTTTTTATAGTTTTGGTAGGTTGTGATTTTTAAGAATTTTTAAATTTTTACTTTATTGCTAATTTCATTGGCATAACGTTGTTCACAATTATCCTCTTATTATTATTATTATTTTTAGTATCTGTAAGATCTGTAGTGATGTCCCCTTTTTCATTCCTGATATTGGTAGCTTGTGTTTCTATTTTTTCCCCTTTGATCAATCTTGTAACTGTTTTATCAATTTTATTAACCTTTTCAAAAGAAAAACTTTGGGCTTTGTTGATTTTCTCTATTGTATGATTGTTTTCTATTTAATCAATTTCTGCTTTTATTTTTGTTATTTCCTTCCTTCCACTTTCTTTGTATTTATTAGGCTATTCTTTTTCTAGCTTCATGGTGTCTTAGAGCACTGATTTCCCTTTTTTTCTTTTCTAGTATATTTATTTGAAGCCACAAATTTCTCTGCTAGGACTGCTTTTGCCGCACCTCATAAGTTTTGATACGTCATATTTTCATTATAATTTGGTTAAAATATTTTCTAATTTCCATTGTTACTTGTTCTCTGATCCATGAGTTGTTTAGAATTTTGCTGCTTATTTTCCAAATACTTGGGAGATTTTCAAACATTTCAAAACATTTCTCTGTTATTAATTCCTATCTTAATTTCATTGTTTTGAAATATTCTGCTTAATTGTTAATTTTTTAAAATTTGTTAAGACTTGCTTCACTGCTTTTTATCTTGTATTCTATATGCACTTGAAAAAGAACTTGAAACTCTGCAGTTGCTAAATGCAGTGTTTTATACGTCAATTAAGTTAAATTGGTTAATTTTTAGTGATTATTCTAGAGGTTAAAATGTGCATCCTTGCCTTAAATGACATTCTTTCTTAATTTAATGCTTTTACCACTTCCCAAACAGTGTAAGAGCTCCATTTATCCTGTTCTCTTCTGTCTTTTGAGCTGTTTTGTCATATTTTACTTCTGCGTATCTTGTGCACCTCACAAGATACTACTTTTGTTTCAAGTGGTCAGTGTTCTTTTACACTTAACCTGCACAGTCATGCTTTCTTGTGCTCTTCATTCCTTCTTGCTCTTCTGTGCTCTCCTCTTGGATCATTTTCCTTGGTTTGAAGAACTTCTTTTAGAATGTCTCATACTGTGAGTTTTTTTTTTTGTTTTTTTTAAGTATTTGTTTATTTATTTATTTATGGCTGTGTTGGGTCTTCGTTTCTGTGCGAGGGCTTTCTCTAGTTGTGGCAAGCGGGGACCACTCTTCATCGCGGTGCGCGGGCCTCTCACTATCGCGGCCTCTCTTGTTGCGGAGCACAGGCTCCAGACGCGCAGGCTCAGTAGTTGTGGCTCACGGGCCTAGCTGCTCCACGGCACGTGGGATCTTCCCAGACCAGGGCTCGAACCCGTGTCCCCTGCATTGGCAGGCAGACTCTCAACCACTGAGCCACCAGGGAAGCCCCTGTGAGTTGTTTTTAATGCATTAGTTCAGCTGTTGTTTTTCTGAAATTGTATTTTGTATTTTCACTTTGTATAAAATTCTAGGCTGGCATTTTTGGTTTTGCTTATTTTTTCTTGCAACAATTTATAAATGTCTTACACTATCCTCTGGCTTTTATATCAATATTTTGTTGAAAATAGTTTTTGCTCCTTTTTAGTTAATGTTTCTTATTTCTCTGGATTTTTTTTAACTTCTTTTTGTTCTTGATTTTTAACCAAAGTTTTCCTTACTGGTGTGTGTGTGTGTTGCGGGGAGTGGAGAGAGAGAAAGAGGGAGATTGCTTACCTTGCTTGGGGTTTTCAGATCTTTCAAATGTATCATTTAATCCCTTTCATCAGTTTCAGGGTTTTTTGGCATTATTTTTTCAAATTGGTCCCCATTCTGTCACTACTCACATCGTGGAAGTTTAAATACAGTATGTTACAGTTTGAATGTTTCTATATGTATTTTCTTTTCCTTTTTGTTGCTTCCTTTTTTTTCCTCTTCTTCAGTTTGGATATTTTTCTATTGGTTAGTCTTTGAGTTTACTATTTTTTTTTTTGCATTGTCTAGATTGCTCTAATGAGTAATTCCAGTTATAGTATTTTTCATTTCTAGAAGGTATATTTAATTCTTTTAGCAGATTCAAGTTATTTATTACCTTCTCCATCTTTTTATCCATTCATTTATTTTCTCGATCTTTTTCCTCTCTTTTATATAATATACTTATAATAGTTATCTTAATGTTCTTATGTACAAAGTCCAGTATCTGGATAATCTGAGAGTCTACTTCTGTTGCTTAATTTTTTTCTTGATTGTCAGATAAATTATCTATTTCTTTGTTTTTTAAATTTTAACTTCATGCCAGTCTTTTTGTAAGAAAAGAATTATAGATATTGAATATAATGTTATTTTCCCCCAAAGAAGTGTTGCCCTTTCTTTGCTAGGTAGGTGAGGGAAAGATCATCTAAGTCTAACAGTAATTGCACTTATGTAGTAAGGGCTTGGCTGTGCTTTTAGTTAGATTCAGCCCTTATCACTGCTGCATCACTTAATCTTCTCACTGATATCTTGGTGGATTTCTGTCTCCTTAGTCCTTATACCAACTCACTCCACCTGAGGTGTAAGCTCCAGCCCCAGACAGCTTCAACATCTGGCACATGTATTGAGGAGGACATGGGCCATGCTTTGATGCAGGACCTTTTACCCTAAGAACCATGAAATTGAAGTACCATCCAGCCCCATCCCTCCCTTTTGGCTGTGGTCCTCCACAGGTTTCATGAAAAGTCTAATGAGTCTCTACTTCCTCAGGAATGAAATTTATACCTCCCAGAGGTTTTAAATTACACTCTAACCTTCCACCCCAACAGGTTCAAAATATAGCGGGTATGTTGTGTTTACTGAAGGATTTTGTCTTATTGGCGCTACCAACAGGTGAACCCCGCCACCTGCATGGCCTGGGCACTCAGCAGCCCTCCTGTAGGGTCATGTTTTTGGGCTCCTTCAGATCCCCGTCTGTCGTGCCAGCCTGTGTGGCTCTCGGGAGCACCGTTAGTGCCGGTTTTCTGCAGTGGCATCCCAAGACTGCCAAGTCTGACCCTCAGAGTTTCCCGGGTGGCCAGTGCCCTCAGGGAGGAAACGACCATTGCTTGGTTGGCAGCTCTCTCAGGAAGTGCTCTTCTCTCTTTGGCATTTTAGTTGATCCAGTCCTCTTTGCATCCACAGTTTTTCGATGAGTCTGAAAGTATAATTTTGTAATGTATCCTTTTCTTCCCTAGTTGTCACACCAGGAACAAAGACCTGCCACTATATACAACATCTTATCTGGAAGTCAAAATTTCATTATTATTATTGATATTATTATGATGGATTATTTAGAAAAGCTTCCTCCAGTTTTCTAATTATTGGTAAAGCCCACACCTTTTCAGACTTGTTATACTGAGACAAACTCTATCAAATTTCTTTCCTATATGAGCTCATGATTTGGAAGGAATTTCTACAGACTATCTTCTGGCTCTATTCCTCTTAGACCTCTGCCATTTATCTTCGTGTGATAACATTGTGCGGTCAGCAGATTGGACTGTAGGAATTGCTGTGGAAGCCATTCCTATACCAGGATGCCACGCAGTAATTTAACCATCCATGACAACCCTGTGAGTCTCCTACATATACCCAGTAGCCCACGTTAATTATATTTTGATTTCAACTTCTCCTCACTTGAATTACCAAAATGCCTACAGACATTCCAATGGCAACTGACATGAGAGGTCAGAGTGGAAAGGCAAACCTGTTTACAGTTAAGACATATGAATCTTACAAATTTTAGGAAAGTATATGACCAAGTGACCGTATTACTAAAAATTTTCCCAGGACCACAGAAAAGGCCCATGTAAGTGAGGGGCCCTGAAATATAAGCTCTTTTAGCTTCACAGAAAGTCCACCTCCATCAGTAACATGTGTACATACAATTACCACCACAATAAATAAACAAATAAGCATAACAAATGAAAACCGAGAACAGAAACAAGGCTGGCTGATATCCACAAGTGGGTTTCTGCTAGTTTGACTTGTCCTTATATTTGATAGAACCTCCTAGGAGGATAAAATGTAAAAGACATTATAGTTGATTAAATATTCAAGGAAAATGGACAGTTCTAAAAAAAGAAAGGCATCACATTAGAGTGACTATAATGCCTAGGTTTAAATCCCAGCATCACAATGTACTAGCCATATGACTCTGGGCAAGTTTGTTAGTCTTTTTATGCCTTAGTAGTATCTTTACCTATAAAATGGAGATGTGTGTGTATGTGTGTGTATGTGTGTGTGTGTGTATATATATATATATATATAAACACATATATACACACACACACATATATACTTACATATATCCACATATATTGATATCAATATGTATTATATCTCTCTATATTATAACTCTTTCTATACGTATCTATATCTGTATATGAAAAGAGCATATCATAAGTGTTCTTTAATGTTTGTGAGCATTATTGTTTGGATCTACTCTTAAGTAAATATTACACTGGTATTGCTTACCATGTTTAATAGGGAATTCATAAAGCTTAAAACTTTTTAGGTAAAAGGCATTAGTCACTGACCTTTAATATACTCTGGAGTGCGTGGAAGTGTGTATGGGGAGGAATAAGGCCTGCCTTTAAAGAGCCTCAACTGTATCTTGGAGAAAACTGCCTGGCAGGACAGCTCTCCAGGCCGCCTGAGGTCAGGGGCCGTGTGTGTTTGAGGCGTCCACCTGCAGGACAGTGTGATTTCCTCCCAAGTGCATAAGGCAGAAACTGAAGAGGGAGGGGCTTAGTGATGGAGACAGTAAAGGTTGGATCTTCTGGAGAGAAGTTCAGGTACAGAGGTGAGAGTGCTGAGAGTTTAGGAAGCTGGAGTGAGAGAAGGTAAGATGTTTACATGTAGTGTCACGAGGGATGCATGTGACCATGGAGCGAGCAGCAGGGAAGGGAGACCCAAGTTGAGGGCTCTGAGGAATTCAGAGGACGAGGTACTGGAGGCGGCATCCGTGTGCCTACTGAGGTCTCCCAAAGTGATGGCAGGGCTGCTTGCAGAGGAAGGCTGCAAAGCCCTGTGTCACTGTCCTTGATGGATGGAGGGGAGACTGCGAGGTTGACTGGGGAGACCCTCTGCGTCGGGTCGAGGAGAAACTTCACAGGGAAAAGAGGTCTTACTTGAGGCTGACAAGCAAGCGGATTTAGGAGAACTCCAGATGCCGGGCAGTTGGCTGGCATGGCCCCCTCCAGTCCTGCAGCAGAAGGACCCCATGCCTGCCCCACAGCGGGTAGTTACAGTAGGGGCGTTGGCCAGGTGCCACGTAACGTACATACTTAACAAAGGACACACATTGCGCCTGAAGCCGGGAAAGATGTTCCGCCCAAGGTGAGAAGCTCAGCACCGGCTTTGTGGGCCTGTATCTCTTGGAAAGGAAGTGGTCCAGGCCCAGAGCTCTTTCTTATGCGGCTGGGTGGTGGTCCAAAGACTGCATGCCCGAAGTTGCCTTTGCCAGCGTACACGCCGGGTAGGAACGAGGATCCCTGAATTATGGTTGTGGTCGTGGAAATGGAAAGTAGATAACGACATTGAAAGGAGGCGCTTTGGAAGCGCGGCCTGGGGCACGCTTCTTCCCAGGTGAGCATCAGGGGAGCGCTGGCTCTGCCTGAGGCTTAGAGCAGCTCACCTAGAGTTTCAGGAGCCCGGAGCCCCAGCGGGTGCCCGGAGCCCCCGTCGCAGTCACGTGTGGACGTCTCGTGGCAGCGTGTGGCAGCCCCCCCCCACCCCGTGGGCCTGAGGGGGCCGGGGAGGGGGTCAGCGTTGCTTCCTGCAGCAGCGAGGCGGCCTGAGTCGAGCGCGCCGAGCTCTTCTGACTGATGCTCGGCCGCTGGCCCTCTGCTCAGAGCCTGGGCTCCTGCTGGTTCTCTAGCGGGTCCTTGGATGCAGGACTTGTAATTTCCTAGGACACAATGCCAGGTGAAATGGTTCATTGTATCAACAAGAATGACACAGTAATTTAAGCCTGGGAATGCAATGTATCCAACCTCCTCATTTCCTAAATGAGATCAAATTACAACAATCCCTTAAAGGACAGAGTTTTAGAAATGTTGCTTCTTTTGTTTTTTTTTGTTTTTTGTTTTTTTTAATTGTGAGGCATGTATGATGGTGGTGGCCATGGGAAGGAAGTGGAGGAGGAACCTCTCCATAGCTGTGACTTAAAATGACTGAATCAGGAATTAGGACCAAGAAACATGAATTTCCTTGAGAGTGGGATGCAAAGGGTTCTGTGTTTCGCAGACAAGTCCAAGCCTGCCCGTTCTTTAGGCCCTTTCTTCCATTCTTTCTTCCTTTCTTTCTTCCTTCCTTTCTTCCTTCCTTCCGTCCTTCCTTCCTTCCTTCCTTCCTTCCTTCCTTCCTTCCTTCCTTCCTTCTTCCCTCCCTCCCTTTCTTTCCTTCCTTTCTCTTCTTTCTTTCTCCCTAGGAGGCACTGCTTGTGAAATCCAGAACAATTCCCAGGCTCGCTTTGGGGTTCATTAACCATCTTGAACTATTTTCCAAATGTTTTAGGTTCGAAAAAACCCAAACCACACTGGGCCAGCCACTTTTTTTCTTCTTCCCTGTCAAACCTAGGTGTATTTTAAGGGAAATGTGAGCCATATGTTTCTGATTCCTTTACACTTAACTCATCAAGCAGGATTTGTTAAAGCTATTTGATGTCCTGGATGCCTTTTGAGCCATTTCCTTGTGACTTTCAAAGCCTTTTATTCTCTAGAAATAGGAAGTTGCATTTTATGAAATGTAAATGAGCTTGAACCCCCAAAGGTCTGATTTGGGTCAGAATTCTGAATAATTGGAATTAGTTATAAGCATGCACTATTCCACTCTTTCAGAAGAATTCCAGCTCAAGGAATAGCTCCCATATTTTTCATTAAAATTTCATAAAGTTGGCTAAACCTTAATCAGAATATACTTGGGAGAAAAAAAAGGCAAAAAATACCTTATAGCAAGAACATATATAATTAATGAAAATGGATAAATATTTCTGATTAAATAAGAATTACCTCAGCTAAATTAACCTTAAAATGAAATAAAATAGAACAACCAAATGAATCTCCAACAATCATTAAATTTGATCCCATAGGTAAATGGCGGCTTTTATTTTATGGCCCCAAAGTGAACCTCAACTGAATATATTTTTTCCCCAGTACATCGCACTGGGACAGTCAAGAGAATTCTCTAGAAACAAAGCTATTTTCATTTCTTAGAAAAATATCCTGTTCTCTTAGACCATCTTTTCCAGCAGCAGAAATTTTAAATCGAAATAAAGAGATACATAATCTAAGGGTATATCCTCTCCTCTATTTCTGGGAAGAAATTCCATGTTGAGTGTGACGGAATAAAACAGGTTCAGTTCTGAGCCTTTGCAATTGTTTCTCCTTCTGCCTGGAATAATCTTGCCCCAGACGATCATGAGTCTGGCTCATCCGTCCTCTCCTCCCGGAGGCTGGCTCGGACTCTCCCGGCTAAGGTAGCTCTCCCTTTCCCCTTCAGTAACTCTCTGCTCCATTTCTCTTTTTTATACTCTTTTGCAGGAATTAGCACTATCTGCAGGTTACTCATTTATGCCTTTTGTGCACTTAATGTTTCCTTTCACCACTGGAAATCTAAATGTATCCCTCTATCCCAATACCTAGGATGTTGGTGGCAAATAGCAAGTACTCAACCAATGCTTACTGAATTTAACTGCAATCATTCGTTGAACCAACACTTGACAAACAACACCTGTTGACATGTATTTTATCTCAGAAGAGGTCAGTTTATATCTAGTGGCTTTGATGAATGTGTTCTTAAGCAAACTTAGTCTTGCCACACACATGAATTTTAGGGTTAACTTTCTACAAAAAATGGTGGCTGAGACTTTCATAGGGATTGTGCTTCATCTGTAGATTAATTTGGGGAGTATTGTCCTCTTAAAAATATTAAGTCTGTCTTTCCATTTATTTAGGTGTGATTTAATTTCTTTCAACAGTGTTTTGTAATTTCCACATGAAATGGAAGGGAGGGACCCAGAATAGCCAAAGAATCTTGAAAAAGAAGTACAGAGTTTCAGGACTCAAACTTTCCAGTTTAAAATCTACACTCAAGGCAGTATAATACTAACATTGGATGGACATATAGGTCAGTGAAATAAACTTAGGAATCATAAATAATATCTTGTATTCATGATCAATTGATTTTTGACAAGAGTGCCAAGGCAATTCAATGGGGGAAGAATAGTATTTTAAAATGGTGCTAGAGCAATAGAATACCCCCATGAGAAAGCATGAAGTTGGATTCCGACCTCATGCCATCTACAAAAATTAACTCAAAGTGAATTAAAGGACTAATTATAAGGACTAAAACTATAAAACTCTTACAAAAAATAAAACCGTAAATCATTTTGACTTTGGATCAAGCACTCATTCCTTAGATATGGTACCAAAAAAACAGGCAAAAATAAATAAATAAATTGAACTTCATTAAATTAAAATTGTTATATTTTAAAATATACCATCAAAAAAAGTTTTAAAAAGGCAACCCACAGGACAGGAGAAAAATACTTGCAAATCATGTATCTGATAAGGGGTATGTATCCAGAATACAAAATGAATCCTAACAATTTAACAGTAAAAGAATAAAAAACTGAATTAAAAAATGGACAAATGGACAAAGGATTTGGATAGACATTTCTACAAAAAAGCTCTATGAATAGCTAGTAAGTACATGAAAAAAATGCTCAACATTTCTAGTCACTGAGGAAATGCAAATCAAAACGAAAATGAGATACCACTTCAAACCCACTAGGATGACTATAATAACAATAATTTTAAAAAACTAGAGAATAACAATCAATAAGTATGTGGAGAAATTGAAACACACGTATATTGCTGGTTGGAATGTAAAATGATACAGCTGATGTGGAAAACACGTTGGTAGTTCCTCAAAAACTTAAACATGGAGTTACCCTATGACCCAGCAATGTCACTCCTAGGTATATACCCAAGAGATGGACAACACATGTCTACACAAAAACTGGTACGTGAATGGTTATAGCAGCCTTATCCGTAATAACCAAAAAAATGGAAACAACCCAAATGTCCATCAATGGATGAATGAATAAACAAAGCGCTACAGCTACATGCTACGGCATAATGGTCCTTGAAAATAATGTGCAAAGTGAAAGAGACTAGGCACAAAAAGCTACACATTGTATGCTTCCACTAATATAAAATGTCCAGAATAATCCAATATTGAGACAGAAAGTAGATTAGTGTTTGCAAAGCGCTAGGGATGGCAGGGAATGATAATTTACTGCTCGTGGGTAGTGTTTCTTTTGCGAGCAATGAAAATGTTCTGGAATTAGATATTGGTGATGGTTGCACAATTTAGTGAATATACTAAAAACCACTAAACTGTATACTTAAAAAGGTGAATTTTATGGGATGTGAATGATGTCTAAAATTATAACTGGTTTCACAATTACTCAATTCTTTTGTGAGTGTCTCAATTCCCATGGGAGAAATGGGAAAGGAAAAATGATGTGTTTGATTTGAGAATTAGTGCTACTCATTGTTCATTGTCTTTCTTCTGGGCTTTCTCAGTGCTTAAGCATGAAAGGTGGAGAATTGAGTAGGAGCGGTGCTTCCTTACAGAGAAGAGGTGTTAGAGAAATGTGCTGCCATGGTCTGTGCATGGGGTTCTTTCCAGATTCACCCTTGTTGTGCCATGAAAGGGCTGGCTGATGTTTAGGAAAGAAAACATACAGAGAGCTTTTTGCCTTGCTTTTGTTACCTCACCAGCAATATTTACTTTTGGAACTGGAACTCTATAGATCGATGTGTAACACTCTTAGTTCAGGATCATGATGAATGATGAGTTACTGAGAATAGACCGTTTTCCTATCAACTTACTGGCAGAGTAGGAAGCTCTCAGGCAGCAAAGGTGAAGGTTTACAATTCTGAGAAAAGAATGGTGTAAGTATGACCTCATCAGAGACAACGACCTTTTGGTTTGGTGTTTTCGAAGTACAACTATGTAAAAATTATCCATGATAGTAAACGATGGGTGGGAGGAGAATTGCCCATGGCACATGTAATCTGAAATAGCATTTTAAGTGCTACTGGGCTATTTTTTAAAAAATGCTGTTGTGCTTTTAATGAAAAAGAGAAGAAAAAAGGAAAATTTATATTTGGCCTTAAAATGCATTTGCACGTGTAACAATTTAAGCAGCAAATCTTCCTTGTGAATTGTGTTTTCTCACAGTTACGTAGCATGAGGCCACACCTTCCAATGCTGGAAGACAGGTAGGATATTTGCGATATTATTCTGCTGAGTAGATGTTACATGGAGATAACGGAAAGATGACTGCACTTAATTTCTATCTGCTGGTGACTTAATGCTGAAGGTACATGATAATTAAAGGGAGAGTTAAATAATGATGACTTCCATTTTCACGTCAAGGTGGAACTTGTTTACATTTCATGTGGTTATTCTGTTATTTCGTCTGGTTTGTACCTATCTATCTATCTACGTATCTATCTCTATAACCCCATTTTGACAAAATAGGATCATATTGCATGCACTTCTGTCTCTCACTTAACTGTCAGTGCATGTTTGCAAATAAGTATTTATTTCTACTATGACTACAATATTTGAGGAACTAACATGTCCAGTGTACTATGTCTTGAATAATTAGACATCTTCTTTGCATTCAGATTTTAAACTCTATTGGGTAAACAATTAACCAGTTTACTGTTACAATAAATTGATAAGAGATGAGATGGATCATAGGGGGAATACCTTACCCTAGAAAGTAAGGCAAATGGGAGACTTAGCCAAGACAAGGCTAGCAAGTAAGGCAGAACCCAGATTATGCTGGATTTTTTTAAACCAGGTCAAGTTAGTGAGACTATTCCAAGGGCTGGTGGAAACCATTAAAGGGTTTTAGGCAGGACGTGGCATAATTGGATTTGTAGTTTTGAAAGGAAATTCTACTTATATGTGTAGTGGTCAGATAATTTATTATCCAAATCAGGAACCTTTATGCTGGGACTACAGGTATAAACTTTGGCTCTTCTGGACAAACTAGGATGTATGGTTACCCTATTGACAGAAGACTACAGTGGAATTAGAGTGGTACGTGAAGCTGAGTTAGGAGAAAAAATGATGGTTTGGACCCAGATGAGGCAGTCCATAGAGAGAGAGAGAGGGAGTTAGATAAACATAAGAGTTATTTTGAACAAAGAACATGAAAAGGTGGTGACTGAATGTGAAAGGGGAGAGAGAGAGAAGTTGAGGTCTAGCAGGCATCCGGCTTGAAAAACCAAATGGATATTGGAGACATTTATTGAGATGAGGAATGTTGGAGGAGCCTTAGAAGGAAGGTGATAGTTTTAGATAAGGACGTGAGTTGGAAGGTAGCCGTTAGGCACTCAGAAGGCATCAAGATTTATGCCAGGGAATTCCCTGGTGGTCCAGTGGTTAGGACTCGGGGCTTTCACTGCCAAGGGCCCAGGTTTAATCCTTGGTCGGGGAACTAAGATCCTGCAAGCCAAGCGGCGTGGCCAAAGAAAAAAAAACTAACTAAAAAAATAAAAATGTAGAACATTTACATTAAAAAAAAAAAAGATTTATGCCAGCCACTTCTTCACATTTTCCGTATCATCCGAGGTGCTCAGCTGGCCTGAGGGTACATTGTGGACTACAGAGCACTAGCCATGGCCCAAGTCTTTCTAGCATATTAATGACTCCAGAAATATCAAATACTTATTATATTCTCACACGGTCAGCAATTTCTCCTGATCGTTTGGCTCAGAGGTTAGAAATGTAGTCGAATTCTGTATTTTCATGCTGATTCATGGGGAGAAATGCCTTAAGAACCTCCTATTCCGGGTGAGCTGTTTGAAGATGCCTGGTGTGATGGGTGGTTGAAAAAAAGTTTTAAAAGCTGCCCTTTGGGGATCTGACAGTCTTGATTAAGGGACAGGGTGCTTGATGACCCAAAATGATAGGATCTGATGCCAGTGGAAGGTGTATTTTGCCTTGATTAAACTCAACTCTGCAATAAAACCTATAAAGATTTCTGGTTTTTAGAGAAGCGATTAAAGGTTCAATATAGGAGGCAAAATAAAATTTGAATAATGTGGGCTAAAAAATAGATGCCTCTGTGTGTGTGTGTGTGTGTGTGTGTGTGAAAGAGAGAGAGAGGGAGTATTGGATAGGAGTGGAAGTTCACAACTTATATACAGGTTGGCCCCCAAAGCTACATCACTATCTATTTTTCTCACTTAGTCTAGGTAAACTTGGCTCCTAAATCTTTTAATTAAAGTCCATCTTGCATTTTTTAAATGAAAGGTGGACCCAACTCAGTTACACACATACAGGTGATATACTTGGAGGATTATGTGAAATACACCAAGAAGAGCAAATGTGCCTTCCTGTGAGAGATATTCTGTTTTGTTTTGTTTTTCATTCCTCTTTTTGCTGTTGGTTGACTCAACTTCCTTTAGCCCTGATCTCTGCATTGATGGATCATTAGGAACTTGAAAGGATCTACACAAATATGAAAGTGCATACCCATTTGTGTTCCTCGGAGTTGCAACAATTTTATACGTAGATCAAATGTTAGCATTGCTCATGTTTTAAAAAATGAAAAAAGTGAGATATGGAAGATTGCAACTTGAAGTCTCAGTATTAACTGGGCAAAGGACACTCAGAAGGGGCAGCTATCCTGGGTCTTACATTTGAGACACGGTCTTGATGCCAGAGGTGATGGCTGAGAGCCTTTCTGAAGCCCAAGTGTGGATCTTGTTAACATGTATTTAACAAACCTGAATGGCTAAACTTGGGAATTGTGAGGGTTTATTCCCCTGCACTGGAATGTACAAAATACAACTGCGCTTACCTTGTATGTGAAACCAATACAGAGCTGATGAGTTGGAGAAGAATTCCCCTGCTTTCCAGAATCAGATCTGTCTTCTGCGACTTTGCTTAAAGTATGCAGCTGTTTGGGAGAATTAGTGTTGCCTCCTTTCACATTAATAGCAGAAAAACTAACTGTCCACTGTATTTAATAACAATGTCAGTCTCCTTTAGAGAACTAGGAATCTTTGCCGTCCCCTTTTTGTGAAAAAAAAAAAAATCACATACGATTCCTTACTTCTAAGCTTCTCAAAGAAAATTTTCCTAATTTGTTTCACTGTGATTCAAATTTCACCGATCTAAAAGAGTACAGGATAATTGACTCAGTGCTGTACTAAAATGTCCATATCTTCAACAATTTATGGAAGATGAGTATCTGTTGTATGATCTCTAACACGAAGATACTTTCCACATTCCTTCCAGCTCTGGAAAAATTCTATCAAAATTCTAAGTCTTATGCTGAACCTTCACTAGGGTTTCACCTTATAAGATTACCTGAAGCCTGTTAAGAAGTAAACTCCCCTTTCTCTCTTTTTTCAGATTAATTATTCTATTGCTAGTATTGCAGGCTAGGAATAAAGTATTTTTATTCTTTTAGTCTTGCAAAGTGGAAAGTTTTAAAATAGTGATGTTGATACCTCAAAAAGAGGAACTCTAAAGTGATCTAGTCTTGGAAATTATCATTGGTTAATTGAAAATTGGAAGGTACTGTGTTTGGTCACTTGTCCTTGTAGAGTCACAGCCAATGAAGCAGATGAAAAAAAAAATTATCTGGCTTCATAGTAATTGTACTTCATTCATAAAAAGAAATTGTGCCCTGAGATTTAATTGAGTGGTTCCAGGGCCATGCCAGCAGAAAATCAGCTGGTTGGGCTCCTACATAAACATGATGACATGTTGAGGGCAGTGTTTACTTTTTTCTAATTAAAGCAAATTAGAAATTCCGTTACATTTCTGCAGTGCATTCCGACAGCAGCATGCCCTGGGAATTGCTCATGGTCCTTCTAGAATAAGGCTTTCCTTCATTCAACTTTCATTTGTTCCTTTGAGTTTTAAATTCATTCCAGGCACTAAGTGTTTATGCCGGCTCTGAGACCTTGGTTTTTCAGGATCATTTCAAAACAAGACTGGAGGATGCAGCGGAATTCAGACCAACCGCTCATGATGACGTTACGTGGTTTCGGCCTTGATGCTGGTTCTCTTTGGGCGGACACTCTGTTTTCTTCTCCTTGTTCGGTTCTATCAGTTTCTATAACACTGAGGCAAACCTCCAATTGACAGCAAGAGATCATTTGTAGGGACCCACACTATTAAATAGAAACAACTAAGATGCCAATGAAAATATATCAACTGCACAGCAAACGTGGGTACTTTCCGTACACAGTAATAGGCTCTTTTGAATTTTAATTTGACACAGGGCTATAAAACCTATGAGGATTTTGTTTTTCATTAATGATACCCTTATCATATTTTTAAACCAGGAAGCAGGTATGTCTGAGTTTTGATTTTTTAAGAAAAGGAATGACCATCATGCATTTATATCATAGCTGTAAGTTTTCAAAATTCAGTGCCACTTCATTAAAATCCTGTTTAATGAGCAGCACATTGAAAACAAAATTTAATATATGGAGCTCACTAAACCATTGTTCATTTCTGAAATCATGGTCACATTTTATCGTCTTGACATTTTTCTAACTTACAATTTCAAGGTTAAATTTTAAGTCCCAGAAACCTTCTTTCAAGGAGGGTTATTCTTAGGGGATCTCCACCCCAGAGTTGCTGACAAAAGAGGTTCAAAGAAGGACACAAGGTTCAGATAAAGTCACCATGAGGTTTAGAAAAGCATTTACATGTTTTCATATTCCTCTGAATTGATACTGAACTCTGGATCTTAATGAGCTTGTTTCTGGAGTCACTGTCAAGTTCACGAGAGGGAATGAGGGACACCTCTAATGAATGAACACGGAGAAAACCACGATGCATTCTGAGGCTTTCTAAAGTAAAAAGAAAAGAAGTGATCAGGTCTGTGACTATAGCAAGAACTTCATGTTTTTGGTAACCATGGTAATACTAAGAAAGTGGAGGTCACGTGTTTCTCTGATATTTGTAATTGCCAGTATCTCCCAGAACATTTAAAGCACAAATCATATATTAAAAACAAAAACTGGATGTCAACTCTAGCTTAATATGTGTAGGAGTGATTCTAAGACCCTTTCTCTCTTCTAGTAGGCCATTTTTTTTTTTTTTGTATCTCAGCTCGTGCATCGGAGAGAGCGATAGGAATAATAAAAGAAGATAAAATTTTGCTCAGTTAGATGTCTAAATGTTGTAACTTTTGAGTCGTCCTTGGAGAATAGGGGCAGGGAGAGAGGCTGAATGGGATTTTGAGGACTTCAGTTTCTTCGTTGTTCTCGGTTTGGTGCTGCATGTCAAAGACAATCAAGAATTGGCTGTAAATAAAATTCAGTCTCAAGGAAAGATACCCCACCCCTCCCCCAAGTCCCCAGCCCACCTGTTCATGCAGTCATGGAATTTCTCCTTTGCCTAAAATGAGCTATATATAGTCAAAGATCTCATGAAGTGGGGGAGGGGATTGTGAAATAACAAGAGCACTTAGTTAAAGGGTCTGACTTAAAGAATAGTGCCCAGATGAGTTTATCCAATTGGGATCAGTTAAGCCTCCCCTGACACCATCCATTAGTAATATTTTCCACGCACTAAGTCAAACAATGGAAACTCCATCACATCTGGTTGAGCCTCCAGTACCTCTGCAGGCTGTGATCGTTTTTGAAATCTTGATATGAAACAGCACCGTGGCACTCCACGATAGATTGTTAGCAAGCAAAGAAGGCGCACTTGTTCCAAAACAATGAAGAGTTGCTTATTCCTGTTCCCCTTAGATGCCTCCTCTGGTGCATATTGCTAGATTATTTCATCGTGATCCAAAGGGAATTTGGGGTTATTTTCCTCCCCTCTTTCTTCCCCTATCTTTAGAGCCATCGGCAGCAAGCCTCCAGAAAAACCATCGTATGTGTCTTGTGGGCACCACATTTTCCCACTGAAAAGTTTTGGTTGGCTGGGTGCCTTTCTTTGAAGGTAGAAAAAAGGGCTTTGGAAGACTGATAATTCCAAGAAATATTTGCTGCCTTAAAAGTCTTGTTATCACCTAGCCCTTTCTGTAAGTGCTTCAGAGATTTACAAAGAGGACGTTGACTATACCTGAATATCCCTAAACCACTTCCTTGATGTTAACATTGAATAAAGATGTTATAAAAATCCCAAAGTACCCATTGCTCTCCGAAGAGAATCAATAAATAAACTTCTAATAGGCTATTGGAGCTATAGCTCAAAGAGGGCAGGGTCCATGCCTACCTTGTTCACTTTTCGCATCTCCAACACTCAGCAAGCCGTGGCAAGACCTAAGTTTCCTGAAAACAACTACATTTGCAGGTTTTAGAGTTAATTGAGCCAATGTATATCGTATTTGCCAATGGGAAAGATACAGGAGTAGGAATAAAAAGTCTAGTGCTAATCCTAAATTAGTGATATTTAACACTAATAACAACAGCAGCAGTAACAACAACAACAATAATAATAAACATTTACTGGGGAGATACTCTGTATCAGGCTCTGTTCCAGTCATTTTACATATATTAACTTATTTTGTACTCATAATATCGTTGTAGAGTAGGTACTCTTACTGCCAATTCCTGTTTTGAAAAGAGGGAACTGAGGCATGCACAAGTTAACCATCTTGCCCTAGATCACATAGCTAGTAAGTAATGAAGACAAGATTTGAACCCAGAGCCTTTTCTCTTAAATATTATGTCTTGCAACTAAAATAGTTGTGTTTTGCTAGGCAAGTCTCTTGGTACCTTTGTTGCCATTGTTACAGGATTAGCATAATGATTCTTACCTCAGAGGAGCAGTGGAGATGGGAACCCTCAGATGGGCACGTTTTGGGTGTATTTTCCATTGTGAACGTACATGAGATAGTTTACTGTTCTCATCAGATGCCCAAGGACTCAGGGGTCAAGACAGACATGATTGAGATCTCTTTTTACCACAGTTCAAACTCCCGGAGCGCTGGGGACAAACAATAATCTTCAAAGCAATTGAGACCACCCTTGCGGCATCAACTCTTGGAACGAAGTAACATATAGTGAGATGTTTCTGTTTGTAGAAAATATCCTTCCAGCTCCGTTTTTATTTTTAGGCTCCATCTAGGCCAGTGATTTTCCATTTCCTTCTTAGAAAGATTTTTTTTTAATGAGCGCACACACTCATTCTCACACACATGCGCACACTCCTGTGTACACCCGTGTGCACTCACAGGCACACACCCACACTCACAGGCACCCACACCCACAGGTTCCTTGACACTGTGACGTGTGCCTGCCTGCTTGTTGGTGGCAGACGGTGGTAGAACTTGCTGCTCCTGAAGGCAGGCCCAAGGGTCCCAGGTGGCTAAGGAAAATCCCCCGGTTTTATCTTCTGAGAGCTTCGGGTAGAGGAGGAAGACTTTCTTCTTTCTCCCCTCCCCCAACCCTTAGCAAAAGAGAAAAAGAAGAATATTAACTAGTACAGTTTCAACAATCAACAGGGACATACCCTGAAATCAGCTACATTTGAGCATAATCGAGGTGATAGCGTTTAAGGGCAGTACTGATGTTCTTGCCACACTTGGACTAATGAACTTTTATGCACATTTTACTCGTGAATTATTTAGATGATGTGGTACCAGTTTGGAGATGTGTGTGTGTGTGTGTGTGTGTGTGTACGTGTGTTCTAACCCTCCTTGAACCCCTTAAATTGTGGGTGAGTCTGTCATACAGATAGGTTAAGTCACATAATTTACCAAAAGTATTAAATTAGCTTCACATCAAACATTAAGCATGCAGCTAGGGACAGACTGATCCCAGCAATTCCTCTGCGACATGGATTTTAAAGCACGCTCTCCACAGTACAGGTATCGTGCCTGACTTCTTTCCCCCTGAAATTAGCAAGCAAGAACACAGGACTTTCTTCTCCATGGGGGCCAGAGGCTTTCAGATTTCTGTGACCTCCATCATGTCTCCTGACTGCCTGTCCATCGGCTTTTCCTGGAATATCTGGCTTTTTTCTTCTCTGGACTGGCTGTCTCATACAGCATGTCCTGAGTCAGTTGTGTGTGTGTGTCAGTGAGTTGGACAGAATCTTCACTGTCAAATGATCACGTCTTCTTTCTTTGGTACTGAGAAGATCAAAGTTTAGGATGACAGATTTTCCTTTACCAAATAAAATTGATTTCTAATCAAGGCCACACCTTTCCAAAATCCAAGCTTGTGTGTGTGTGTTTGTGCATGTCTCTGTGTGTGTGTGTGTGTGTGTGTGTCTGTGTAAGAAGTCATGTGTTGTGAATAGGAATCTGGAGATTAAGGTAAAGCTGACAATTAGTAATTCACTTCCATGGTGGGTGTCCTTTCATCCTGGTTGACCTTCAAGGCTTTTGCTTCTGCTTTCCAAAGACTTACTTTACCTTTGATGCCAACGAACAGGTCCTCCCAGAACTTACCTTTAACGTCAGGTTCTCAGCTGCCCCCAGTATATTCTGACCACATACAAGCTTAATAAAAATGCAAACGGTGTTTCTTGGAGTTGGGAGGAACGTGGAGTAGCAAAGAGAGAGTGAGCTCTGGGCTTCGAATCAAGGGTTCTGCCCTACTTTGCACATCTGTGTTCATATTTGCAAGTCTTACCATGATTATAATCCTCAGCAAAATCAGAGGATGGGAAACTATGCCCTAACGATCAATTCTAGTTTTACCAACTTGCGAGTCGAACTTCTAACGCAACATGTCCAGAGTGTGGGGTGTTTGGTTCGCCATCAGCTTTGCTGTGTGCATCTGTGTGTGAGGCAGGTTGACGTATATGCCCACACAGGAGCGAATGCAGGTATATGCCCACACACGAGCGAATGCAGAGTCCGCTGAGATAAGCTAATCAAGCACGCAGCTAGAAACCAGGCACGTTGAGTGTGGTTAGCTTTTTGTAAATACACATAATTCAGCCACTTCTTAGTCTTGTTTAGCCATTGATTTCATAATTTTGTTTCTGTTGCTCCCAGAAGTGTGTCATGAGGCTCAGGATGCTGGGAAACGTACGTCCTACGGGTTAGACTCACAAATATTTTCTTAAAATTTATTTTATTGATAATTAATTTACAATATAGTGTTAGTTTGTGCTGTACAGCAAACTAATTCGGTTATGCATACATACATTCTTTTTCATATTCTTTTCCATTATGGTTTATCTCAGGATATTGAATGTGGTTCCCTGTGCTCTACAGTAGGACCTTGCTGTTTATCCATCCTGTGTATAATAGTTTGCATCCGCTAATCCCAAACTCCCACTCCGTCCCTCCCCCACCTCCCCTCCCCCTTGGCAACCACAAGTCTGTTCTCTATGTCTGTGAGTCTGTTTCTGTTTCATGGATAAGTTCATTTGTGTCATATTTTAGATTCCACATATAAGTGATATCATATGATATTTGTCTTTCTCTGACTTACTTCACTTAGTATGATAATCTCTGGTTGCATCCATGTTGCTGCAAATGGCATGATTTCATTCTTTTTTTATGGCTGAGTAGTATTCCATTGTATATATATACCACATCTTCTTCATCCATTCATCTGTCCATGGACATTGAGGTTGTTTCCATGTCTTGGCTGTTGTAAATAGTGCTGCTATGAACACAGGGGTGCATGTATCATTTCAAATTATTAGACTCACAAATATTTACTTAGCACCAATTAAATGAATATCTAAAGTGTGAGAAATTAAATGCTTAAGAAATAAGTGAATAATATAAATACAGGGTCCCTTTCATCTAGTAACAATTTCTTTGAGGTAGGAATATATAAATATTTGAATAATAATACGTGCTAATAATACATGAATACTTGAAGTACAAAATAATGCAAGAGGGAAGTGACAGTTGGCTACAAGAGCAGAGGAAAGGGACAAAGGAGGGTTATAAGCAGGTGCCATACAAACCAAAAACACCATCTTCAGAGAAGGGAGATTTCATCGTGAACCAGAATGACCTGGGAGGGGCAGCGTCTGATCTAGATCTAGACAGCTTGGGGGTTATTTTTTAAACATTTTTATTGGGGTATAATTGATTTACAATGTTGTGTTAGTTTCAGGTGTACAGCAAAGTGAATCTGTTATATTTACAAATACATACATCCACTCTTTTTTAGATTCTTTTCCCATATAGGCCATTACAGAGTATTGAGTAGAGTTCTCTGTGCTGTACTGTAGGTCCCTATTAGTTATCTGTTTTATATATAGTAGTGTGTATATGTCAATCTCAATCTCCCAATTTATCCCTCCCCCCCCTTACCCCCCAGAAACCTTAAGTTTATTTTCTACATGTGTAACTCTGTTTTGGTTTTGTAGGTAAGTTCATTTGTAGGCTTTTTTAGATTCGATGGGGGTATATTTTTTATGTGGGAAGAGAGGAGAGATGGAATCCGTGAAGGGTGAATGGCATGAACAATGCATTTGCAGAATCGAATGTTTCAAGGAAGTGAGGAACGAAGGATAATGTTGGAAAGGCAGGCTAGGCTGGCCCTGGGCTCTAGAGAGCTGTGCATGGTGGGCTTAGTCCTGTGGGCAGCGTGGCACTGTCCACATCTGGGGTGCAGAGAGTGGCACTGTACTCCAGGAAATGAAGGGACTGGAGGCCAGTGACTGCAGCCGAGTCTGGAGGAGGTGATAGTTACGGGAACTAGTGGCAGATGAGCAGGCAGAGAGGGACGTGAATATATTTTGAAATTCAAATACACATATGTTATGTCCTATCAGGCCATCAAAACCTAACACACTTTTGCCTTAAGTTTCCAAATACCTCTTCTTTTTTTTTCTTCCTTGATCTTTCCTCCTTTAAAAAATGTAAGTGCATTAGAATAAGGTGAACGTGGGAAAAAGTGAGTGCAGATGCCACAGGTTGAAATCAGGATCAAGAGGATTTCAGTTCACTGACGCTGCGTCCTCACTAGGAACCAGGTCAGCTCAAGGGTAGGTGAAGACAAATAGGTGGGAACCTATGTGTCCAAGAGCAGAAATGAAAAACAAACCTAGGAGGCAATGACCAGCCACCTCAGTTTCATTTTTAACTCTTCTGCCCTGCCTCTTTTGTAAATATGCATTGTCTTTGTTAAAGGAGAATTGCTTCGCTCCTGCTTTAGAAAGTTCTAGAATATAAGCAGAAACTGAAGCTGTTAGACTAGAGGGCCGGATCTCAAGAAGCCAGACTCAGTGGATTCCACCTTTAAGCCATCCTCAAAAGACCAGAATTTCACATTATAATAGGGAACTAACTGCCCTCTGAGTCAGTGCTACCCAGATTGGCTTGAATCCCAAACTAAAAAGATCCTAAAATCCCAATCCCAACTGCAAAGTGACCAGGAAGGTTGAGTCCAGCCCCAGTGGTACCTGACTACGCCCCCGATAATAGGGTGACAATAGGAGAGTGAGTTTTGAGCACCCACAATGTTCGGACCATGGTAAATAGCCAATAAGATTTTCACCAGGGTTAGATTTTTTAGACAACTTTTACAAACTTATATTTTGTGAAAGACACTGTGTTAATTATCTATCTGTTGTGTCACAAATTATCCCAATATTTAGCTGCTTCAAACAACAAATATTTATTCTTTCACATTTCTATCAGAAATCCAGGCATGGCCTTGTTTGGTGCGTCTGGCTCAGAGTTTCTCATGAAAATGGTGTCGGCAGGGGCTGCAGTCTTCTTCTGGCTTGTCTTGGGGATGATCTACTTTCAGACTCGCTTCTGCGGCTGTTGGGATGCTCAGGTCCTCTCCAGCTCTCGGCCAGAGATGTCCATTCCTTGCCACGTGGGCAGCTGTCCGCCTGGCTGCTAGCTTCTCCCAGAGTCGTGAGGTTTCCAACAGAGAGAGGATGAGAGGGAGAGAGACAGCTAGACCGAGGCTACATTCGTTTTGTTACCTGGCCTCAGAAAAGATGTGCCACCATTTTTTTGCCATATTCAGTTGTTGGATATGAGTCAGTAGGTCCAGCCCAGCCTCAGGGGAAGGGAATTACTCAAGGACCCAAATCCGAGGAGGAGAGCTCATGGGGGCCCTTGGACCACAGACAGGATGAGACGGCCGAGGAAGAAACCCTCTGCACTCCTGCTGTCTCACCAGCGGTCCATCGACTAGCACCATCTGACCTCTTGAGGGCTTGATAGAAATGTAGAATCTCAGGTCCCATCCCACCCAGACCTACTGAATTCGAATCTGCATTTCACAGGGTCCAGAGTTTCCTTGTGTGCATCTCAGAGTTGGAAGAGTTCTAGTCTGCAGGATCTTCACACATCGAATCTAAACAGAAACCAACTTTAAACTGATCATCACACGTGAGCATCCTTACTTCGGAGCAGACAGTGATAAGGTAATGAGATTCTGCTTTCTACGTTCTTCAGAGAAAGGCCTGAGCAGCCTAATCCATGGTCTCAAAATGCACACACAGTCACTGTTTAATGGCTTAAAGATGAGGGCTGAACTTTTGTTGGCTATCAGACATAACAATGACCACATGGACGTCTCTGATTCCTGCGTGGCATTTATAGGGAAAACCAGATCCTTTGAACTCAAGAAGAACCCCAAACCCATCATCCAAGCATCTTTCATTCCTGGGGATTATCAGAGTTTTCATTACAGGTTAAATTCTTTGTAACTTTTTCATGTGGAAACTATCCCGTTACCTCCTGTTAGCTCTCCTCCTGCGGAGTACAAATGGAGTGTGCATTCTACTTCCTACAGCTGCTTTGGATTTTGTTACATTTTCCAGGTTTGAAAAAAAAAAAATGTGCTGACAGAACGTGGCTTCATCTACAACTCTCAACTGATTTTAAGAGTATAAACAGAAATATGTTTCCTGATTGTATGTACCAGTGAAATCAAAATATTATCCCTACATCCAAAGATTCACTAGCCACTTTATTTTTAGAAACTTGGCACTAAAGAGGAACAGAAAAATATGTTGGGGAAAGGTCATTACAACATAAAGACAGCAAATATGGCTAGACAAAAAGAAAAGAAGCACGCTTTTTGGTTTGCGCTATTTTCAATGAAAGATATTTGCTTTTTAAATGGAAAAAAAAACTTTCCATTCGCATCTGGGCAGAAAGTCAGAATCAAATAGATATAATTGGAAAAGCTTACTAAATGATGGATTTATGTTACATTTTCCCCCCAAATGATCCTTTTTGTTTTATTTTACATAATGGAGAAAAATCCTCTTAGATAAATATATCTGAAAGCACAGCGTTCAAAAGTCACATTTTATTGTAACAAGATGAAGCAAATAAAGACTTAAATCTGAGCCACCAAGAGGTAAACAGTTCTGCTTGGTCTGCGCAATTACACTCTGTAGGAAGGGCATATCTTCCATTTAGGTTTTCAGGTATGAGGTTGTGAGTCATAAGATCACGAGCAATTTTGGGCTCTCCCAATTGGTAAAAGTCCTCAAGGTGTATTTTGTCAGCCCAACTAGACTGAATATCTAAGGGTCCAGTAGAAAGGGGCTGGGGGGCTGTATACACTGGGATTTTAGAGGCAGGGGGCTGGGCGGAGGCAAAGCTGTAAGGATCAGGTTAGGACCTATTAACTGAGAAAGGGCAGATGAGCCAGTGAGAAGGAATTGCTGGATAGACTGATCCCGGCCACGGCAGCCCAAGGTCTGAGCTTCAAAGGACGGACAGAGCACCTGGGTTATAACCCAGCAAGTCACACCAGAAAGTCCACTCTGGATGGTGGAGCACAGCAGGGGGCTGTCTAGGTAGGTGGCAGGTGTTGCTGTGGGAAACGGGACCATACGTGGAGGCTTTTATCTCATGTCAGGGAATTGAAAAATCCAGGTCATGCAGGAGGCCCCGCTGTAAGATTCAAGGTTTGGGCTGGGACCCTCAGTCACAAAAGGCAAATGGGAGTGTTTGATTCAATTAGTACAGACCCGAGGCAGAAGCTCAGCACCATGGCATGAACTAGGAAAGGGGCAGGGAATTCTGTGAGTTGGAAGAACTTTCAGAGAGACCCAGCTTATCCCTTTGGCACGCGGGGTAGATATTTGATTGATAAAGGAAACTCAGGGTAGGGACTGGGGACTTGGAAAACATAGGAGTCTAGCTGGCCCTCCGATTCGGGGCCTGAGAACTTGATTTACTTTGATCCCCTCGCTCACCTCCCTGGAGAAGAGTGGGTGCCTCTGGCCGAGTTGGTAGGGTGGCGTGTGAGCCCATCCGGATCCCTCCAGACTTGGGCTAGTGACATGAAGGAAGATGAAGATGACACTGACATCACATCCCTTCACTCCGGTCACTCTCCTTCCTTTAGTAACTTGCTTCCAGTCGTGCGTGTGTTGCCAGGCCAGGGCAATCAGCTGGAGACGTACTTACAGGTTTCTGTTGTTTCATTTTATGTGGTTTCTTATGAGCAAGAGAGAAAGTGCTGATCCTTGTAGCTCTGTAATCAAGAGGACGCCCTTATTAGATCCCATTCTGGTAAATAGGAGCAGTATCTAATTTCCTTTGGAAGCAAGGCTTTCGAAGAGAAAGCGTATACCACCATGAAAGGCAATCTTGCCTGGAACCAATGCGTTTGAGTATTGAACTTTGGGTCACACTGAGTTTTTCCCAGCAGTGATATTCGAATACATAATTACTCTGCTCTTCATGTGGTGTTGGTAGTGCAGAGAGCAAGTGTGTGCTTTGTATTTGTTTTCCAGATTTGCCCATTTATTGTTCCCCAAGCCACATGACGGGGCGAGTTTTATTCCACCACATTGAAAGATAGCTGCTCTTGGCTTCAGGAACCTTTTTTATGCCTTTCCTTTTATTCCTGTCTGATCTTTTTTCTGATCCTTTGGTGGGTGACTAGGTACCTCCTGATGGACCATCTTGTTCCAATAGCACACCTGCCATCGGGTCATCTCCCAATCTAGATATTTAACACCTGGTGTGGCTTAGGTACTCACCCATTGGAATGGACATTGGCCATGTTCCTTGAGCAGAAAACTAAGGGCCCACTGTGGGATCATGGTAAGGTCAAGGCCCCAAAGAACAGAAAGTAGCAGGTGGGGTTCAGGGCAGCAGCTAATTTACCAACCGGTATGGAAGCATTTACATATTTCAGGTATTCATATGCTCCTACCAGCGCATACTGTTGGATTATCGGGATTGATACTGAGTGATCAAGATGGCGGAACAGTAGGACACGAAGCTCACCTCCTCCCACAAATACATCAAAACTACATCTACGTGTGACGTGATTCTCACAGAACATCTACTGAATGCTGGCAGGAGACCTCAGACTTCGGCAAAGGGATTGATACTTATATGGGGGAACACCGTTACAGAAACATTATGTTTTAAATTACAAACTCTGATAACTAACAGCTCCTCGGGAGAAGAAGGAAAGTAGGTAGGAGGTCGGCTCATATAAGTCATGGTTAAGAGTTGGGATTTGAATTTGTGCATGATAGGAAGCCACTGGATAATCAGGATCTGAATTATGTTTGAAGAATATCACTCTGGCTGACATGTGGGAGACATAAGTAGAAACATGGAGGCCAGTTGGGTTTTTTTGTTTTATTATATATTTTTTGAGATCAGGTAAGAGGTGATTCGGTGAGGTTATTGGGGCCCAGAAAACTTGCATGGCTGGTTCCAATTCATACTGTACAAGCTCGGTCCCAGTTTCCACGGGTCTCGACGCCTTGGTCAGTGTTGGCTGCGTGTAAGTTTAGTGAATGTGGTGCATTCTCGCAGAAGACCTGTTACTTCCCCAAGCCTTACTTCTTCTGTCCTCTCACAGTTGTCCCTTTGAACTGGGAAAATTTTAACATTGGCCGATTGGTCACAAAATTGAAAGGGCGTGTAAATACCATGGTGCTTAAGAGAATAAACCCAGGTCTCATATCATTTAGGCTCCAAAGTAACGCTTTCATCTATTTTTAAGAAAACTGTGAGTCATTGATGAGAAGATTTTAAAACAAAGTGTGGATGGAGCCACCCAGAGGAAACAGAGAATGGGGATGAAACAGTTTTTCCTCCAAAAGGCATGCAGATCAGGCAGGCAAATGGCAGCTCCTGAGTTTACACGGGTTGCAGTTAGGCTCTGAAATCTGCTACCCCAGGAGGTCCATCCTTTCGTTGTGTAAGGTTTTCGGCGATTACCACAACGTGCTGAATTGTGATATTTACCTTGCTCTAGGTATGCACCTTTTATCTGTTAATGCCTAATACCTAAGGGGATTTGTTGCATGTTATGGGCCCTCCATAGTCATGTATCACACAGTGGCTGCCCATAAGCCACCTGTACCCCTCAGGTTGGTTTGGCCTGCAAAGTGTTTCAGAAATTTTGAATAAGCCATTGTGTTCATTTTCTATCACCATCTGACAAATTACTGTACACTTAGAAGCTTAAGGCAATGCAGATTTGTCATCTCACAGTTTCCAGGGGTCAGGGGTCCAGGTGTGGCTTAGCGGGGTCCTCTGCCTACGGTCTCGTCAGGCTGCAATCACGGAGTCGGCCAGTCATCCAGAGGCTTCAGTGGGGAAGAAACCATTTCCAAGCTCATTCAGGCTGCTGGCAGAGTTCCTTTCTGTACGACCTAGAGCCCAGCTTCCTGAGCTCCTGGCTCCATGGGCGTCTCCAGCATGGCCACTTCCCTTGTTAAGCCCACAAGGAGCGTCTCATCTCAGGGAGAGAGCAGTCCATGTTCCAGGGCTCTTCACCCGATTAAACCAGGCCCACTCTCATCATCCACTTTTCACTTAACTCAGAATCCACTGGTTTGGGACTTTGATTACATCTGAAAAATAGCATCACCTTTGTTCTACTCTACTGGGTAGAAGTAAGTCACGGGTTCCATCCACAGGCACGCAGGGGAATCACACAAAGCCGTGAACACAAGGCAGCGGGAATTGTGGAGGTTTACCAGCGGGGTCAGCTGCCCACATCTACACGTTGGCAGAAGTGGACATAAGAATCTAGATTTTTGGTTTCTTTCGAAAAAAAAAAAAATCAAACTATCTAGTAACACTGGAGCCACACTCCCACCTGGCAACAGCCAGCAGGAGTGGACAGTTCACAGCCGCTTTCACTCAGACATGCCTGCCTGAGATTCTCTGGTTCCGTTTTCTACCCCTGTCTGTTTTCTTTTTTTTTTTTTTTCTTTTTTTAATTAATTAATTTATTTATTTATTTTTGGCTGTGTTGGGTCTTTGTTTCTGTGCGAGGGCTTTCTCTAGTCGTGGCAAGCGGGGGCCTCTCTTCATCGCGGTGCGCGGGCCTCTCACTATCGCGGCCTCTCTTGTTGCGGAGCGCAGGCTCCAGACGCGCAGGCTCAGTAGTTGTGGCTCACGGGCCTAGTTGCTCCGCGGCACGTGGGATCTTCCCAGACCAGGGCTCGAACCCGTGTCCCCCGCATTGGCAGGCAGATTCTCAACCACTGCGCCACCAGGGAAGCCCCCTGTCTGTTTTCTTTACTCACCCGTGCTACCTGCTTCACCCTGTGACCACTGATGGTTACCGGTCCCACGGTAAACCTTCGCTAAAGTTATTTCGGCATAACTCCTTTATTTATATTTGTGTTGCTTCTGCCTGTGTTTTTGGGAAGTCATAATAGTATTCCGGATGAAAGAGATATTGGAGATTACTTAACTTCTTTTACAGAAAAGGGGTAAAAAATGTCTAAAAAGGCTCTTTGGGAGGGCAAAAATGAAGGTAAAAAAGGCTAAGAAACACTGTTTTAGGAGGAGAAGAGCAGACTGGCTTCATGATCTGCTGGGCCCAGCGCAAGACCGAGACACGGGGCCCCTGTTCAAAGAGTACGAAGAATTTCGATATAGTGGCCATGGAGCATTAAACCAGGGACGGGACCCTTCCCAGCAGCGGACCTGGTACAGCGACCCAGCTCATGTGCTGCGGAAGCCAGCCCTGGACGGGAGCATCTGGTGGCAGCCCCTGTGACTGTTCTGAGAGCTGTCACAGGAGATCTCATGCTTTTTCATCCCCTGCGCCCAATGCCACATAATCAGGGTGACAGTAATCCATAGACTGGGAGAGGTTTGCTGAGTGGAGCCTATGCTTCATAACGAGAAGCAAGCTCTGCTAACATCTGGCTAAAAAAAAAAAAAAAAAAAAAATGAAAGAGGTAGAGAAACTCAATGAGTGTGTCAGTAGTTTCGGTTCCTCCATTTCGTCTACTAATTTGGCTTCATTGTTATCCTTCCCTAAAACATGCAAGTTTTTTTTTTTTGAAATTTCATTTCAGATCCTTTGAGATGAATGTGGGTAAAGTGAGGGAAAAAAATAATTTCTGGAGGAAAATGAAGAAATCAGCTTCCTCCGTTTCTGCCTTGGCCCCCCGCCCCCGAGCTTCTGGTGCTGCCTGAGCTGGGGATTTGGGAGAGGAAATGACCCCAGTGTGCTCCAGGGCTGACGCAGAGGCCCGACCCACACGGCCCAGTGGTGCGGATGGTGAACTCAATGCCTTCCCCTCTCATGCCAGCTCCCAAAATAACCCAGTGGGAACAGCCCAGCCGCTTCTCCCTCAAGGCCTGCAAATCAAAGCCCCGATTAGGTCCAAGGCTGGGAAACATGGCTGCAGAGCTGCTCGGGGCACTCCAATGCCAAGGGCGTGGAAGCCTTCCTGCTCCCCCTGGGGTTGGGATGGAACACGAGGCCAACTTCACTCCAGGCACCTCCGCCCTCTCTCCGTGTCCTTGAACTTGCTGGGGAGCAGCGGCGGCTGGCCAGGATTCCGTAAGTCCAGCAACGAGCACGGTCCAACCAACACATGCGAGACGTCCAACCAAGGAGAGCCCGGCCTTTGCTGGGGATGCCTCGCTCCCGGGGAAGGTCACTCCCACCGGCCCTGCCCGACGCTCATTGAAATCAGGCCACGGAAGAAGCTGCTTCTGCGTTTCTGGTGGGGCAATAGAGCAGCCACGAGTATCACTGCAGATGTCACCTTACAGGTTGGATTAAAAGAATATGAAGTAGTCTTTGCCCCAGAACTAGAGACTTTTTATTTGGATGGCAGAGAGGGGACGAGATAGAGCAGAATGGGGAGGGGAGGTGCTGAAGTAAGACAGCCCGATGGCCGATCTGGCCTCCACCTGTGTTTATAAATACGATTTTATTGAGACTTTATTTATGCCACGTATTCATTTACGCGTTCTCTAAGGCTGCTCTCGTGCTTCCGTGGCAGAGCTGAGTGTTTGGGACAGAGACTGTGTGGCCTGCAAAGCCTGAAATACTAACCTGCCTGCTCTTTACAGGGAAGGCACGCCAACACCCGCCCTGTAGTCGTGACCGCGTGTGCAGCGCCCACTGTGCTTGTGTACGTCACGTGGAGGTCTCGCGGCAGTAGTTCAGAGTGGTCACCGTTCTCCCCGCTTGACAGATGGGGAGAGAGAGGTAAAGTGGCTGGGCCCACGTGGATCATAAACGACAGGGCCGGGTGTGAACCCACATCTGTCTGGTTTCGTGGACTCCTTTCTAGCGCCCTGCGCTGCCCCTTGGCTAACTTCCCATCGGCGTGTCGGTTTGAATCGCTGGTAGAAAAGTCAAGCATCTTCAGGGGCCGAGCAGGTAGGATCTGAAGGGTGCAGATTTCAGGAAGAGGGAGTGGTGTGTGTGTGGCCGAGCTGGAGAGGACCAACCCGGCCTCAAGGCACTCAGACGTGACTTGTTTTTCTAAAGCTTCGAGGGCCAAGCAAAACATGGCAGCGAGCCTTATTAGGCCAGCGGGTCCCTGGTTTGTGACCTTTGGACAGAGCCTCCGTCAGGTTGGGCAAGAAGAATCATGATACGCTCAGAGTGGAAACCGGAGAGGCTGTTTGTCTCTCCCTCTGCTCTGGTTCACTTCCTCGGGAACATCCCAGACGGCTCTACAGAGAATTATGGGCCTGTAGGCCAGGCGGGCCTGCTTTTCCATCCTGACTCTGTCAGCACATTGACGTCTATGAGCTTCAGATCTTTTTTCTTTAAAACGGGGAGGGACTTCCCTGGTGGTCCGGCGGTTAAGACTCCGTGCTTCCAACGCAGGGGGCGGGCGCGGGTTCGATCCCTGGTCGGGGAGCTGAGGTCCCACATGCCGCGCGGTGCGGCCAAAACCCAACCAACCAACCAACCCTGGGATTTATTTATTTCACGTGTATTGCTGCGTGGCACGTGCCAGGCCCTGTGTGAGTCTCGGCCTACCCCAGGGCACGGCAGCTGCATGCTTGCCTGGGCTCAGTCCCCTCTTTCTTACCCCCGTGCAGACGCACCCTGCTGGCTCTGTAGTCAGTAACCATTCAGGAGCTGCTGACCTGCCGCCTCTATCAGGACACCTCGTCCAAGCCTCCGCCCTTGCTTCCCTGTACTACGCCAGTAGCCTCCTGACCACTCTCTTGGGGCCTTAGAGTCCCGTCTCAACCCAGAGACTCGAGGGAGACTGTTAATACATAAGTCAGATCATGACATTCTCCGTGGTTTCTCGTCTTAGAGTAGAAGCCAGAGTTCTCACAGCGACGCTCGAGCTGCCCGTGGTCTCCCTGCCACCTTCTCCCGTAGCCCTGTGACTCCACCCTGTACCCTGGCCTGTTGACCTTCCTTTGGCCACAGCCGCCTCCCACCCCTTCCTCAAGCACGTGGGGTGAGCTCCTGCCCCAGGACCTTGGCACGTGTTTCTTCTGCCTGGAACGCAGGTGACTCCCTCCTTCCTTCATGTCCTGCTGCATCTTCTCAGGGGAGGCCGTCCCTGAGCACGGAACCCAAACGACAGCCCACCCTCCACCGCTCTTCTTCCTTCCTTATCTTTCTGCCTCGGATTTATCGTCACCGCATCTTATATAATGGACTTATTTGCATCGTTTATTGGTCACAGTTGCCTCTCTAGCATGAAGTCCTCTACCCACAGTACAAATGCAGTACTTGTGAGTTCCTTTTCTTCTTTCTTCCCCCTTTCTCGTCAGAAATAAACTTTCCTTATTCCCACAATTGTATTTAGTCTGGTACGATTAAAGCAGGATTATTTAAATTTCGAAGATCTGTGGCCATCGATAGGAAGTTAGCTCCCGACTGGAAGCCAGTGATTATGGCAGTGGGGTCCTCCGGATCATAGCCTCAGCATCACGGCATCCCCTGGGACTCCTTAGAAATTCGAATTCTTGGTCCCCAGCCCAAATGGGCTGAGTCAGAAATCCTGGGGAAGGACCCAACAATGATTAGACAAGCCTATGAGATGACTGTGATGTGAGAGCAAATTTGAGCCACTGCCGTGCTGGGATTGGTTTATAAAACAGTTACAGGACAAAAAGGCAGAATGAGGTCATGGAAAACCCCCGTGGGATGAGATTCGGGACACTGCTGCCATTGGGGGATCCTGGAGGCATCACTTCTCAGACCCGGAGCTTGGGTTCCCTGGCTTCTGGGTCAGGACATGACGGTGTCTTTGGATATCCAGTGAGTCTGTTTTGACCTTGCTTCTTTCTTCGGACTCTAGGACCATCTCCCAACAACTTAACATGTCAATGCCACCTCCTTTACTTTATGTTCCTAGATCCCAAAGACACGTGGCTCTGATTTGGATGCCCCTTGTCTCCACACATTTCATTCCCAGCAAAAAAAAAAAAAAAAAGTACCCAATATCTGTTTTATTTATTTATATATTATATACATGTGATACTATGTGAACATTTTTAAATACATTATAAATCACACACAGGATGGAAACGCAAGCTGAGATCAATAACAAAATAGCGGTTCTAACATTTTTTTCCCACACCCCTTAAAGATCAACTTCCCCAACACACAGGTGGGTTCACTGCACAGAAACCACTTGTCTGGAGAACTCAAGGCTGACTTCTCCCCGGCTCTGTCCTAAACAGTGACCTTTTTCCAGCAAAGTACTCCTATTCTTTGAGAGTTGAGCTTAGTTACTAAAAACCACTGCTCAAGTAAATTCGTAGGAAACCAACGTCCTCCTTTTATCGAGCACTTACTACCCGTCAGCCACAGTGCCAGATGCTTTTCAGATTCGTACGTCTCATTTATTATTTACATGAAGTGGGGATAATTGTTGCATTTGACAGGTGGGGAAACTGAAACACAGCCTGGTTAAGTGACCTGCTCAAGTTGACTCTGAGGGAAAGAAGTGGAGCTAGGACACAAGAAGAAGAAGTTCCTGCTACAAGATGCAGATGGATATTTGCCCTTAAAGAGTAGTTCTTTAGCACAGTGGAAGTGTATTACTTTCTAGTTGTAGATTTCCAGTGAGATTTTTGGTGAGGCGCTGACAGCGCCATCCAATGAATAAACCTGAATTGTTTCTATTCTACAGAGAAATAGGGCTGACATTGAGGAAGGGGGTATGGTTTTCTATGTGGGCTCTGGCCTGCCTCCGTGGCACTGCCCCCCCTAGCTGGTTGATGGGATGGATTTTCAGTGGAGAGTCAGACCCCGTGCTTCAGAACGGACACGGGTAATTAGTACCACGATGGTAGCTGGAAAGAGAGAGATGCGTCTGGAAACAGCCTCAAAGTGTTCACATCACATTGAACACTGTCACCGATGTCCCTTACGGAGCAGCTGCTGAGCTGAAAGCATGCTTGCTTTTCATCATAACTGATTTTCTCCACCGTGAGCGGGTCCCCGAGCTTGCATGCACTTTATCAGACACACATGCAGTTGACATACGATATGGAAACGCTCTCATTCGCGTCTGTTTATTTGCTGCATCAACTGACAGAATGTGGTTGCTTTTGAAGTCTCCGAGGAGCTGAAAAAAAAATCTCGGAAATCTGACTTTATGAAGTTAGGTTTTCCACCACCAAGACATATCTTCATGTTAGGTTTGTTTACAAGGAGTTGCTGTTTCCACTTGCTAGAGCAGCTCTTAAACACTAAAAAAAAAAAAAAAGTTGTTTTTTCCAACCGCTAAGTGGATCTAAACATGAAGTGTTTCTACAGTTGGTGTTTCAGCTCCTGGGCTGCTGTTAACTTCTGCTGGGATGAGATGGAAGGTTGCGCCTTCCACTCAGCCACCCGTCACGTGGGAGCATAATATTTGGAAGAATTTTTTTTAAATGGCTCATTGTGCAATATTTATAATTCATTCACATCAGCGCGGGACACTGTTGACACAAAGTTCCCTTGTGCTGTTGGCTGCTCCCTCGCTGCTCCGTCCCTCCAAGCCCGGCTCCAGGCCTGATAAAGTGGCTCCTACAGAGCACGGCACACAGGGCCGCCCCCTCCAAGGGGAAGGGCAGGCA
The DNA here is from genome assembly GCF_028564815.1 of Eubalaena glacialis. Taxonomy (NCBI): domain Eukaryota; kingdom Metazoa; phylum Chordata; class Mammalia; order Artiodactyla; family Balaenidae; genus Eubalaena; species Eubalaena glacialis. The sequence continues at coordinate 60,993,869 of NC_083734.1, read as the reverse complement.
CAGGAGAAGCGGAGGGATGCTTCCACGGGTCTGCTCGAAAGGAGAAAAGATCGGACACGGTCTCCCAGCCTCAGAACTGAAGCACTTGGAAAGTTAGATGGATCTTCCCTCACCCCCTGAAGGGAGAAAACGTGAAGTGCGCTGCGGTTCTGTATGAAAATGTACGTTTCACACTTTCTTAGGATTGCCGTTACCAGATAGTCTCAAAGACTTGCTCACATTTTGTTCCCTGCAAACCAGCTCCAGACCATGAATCAGGAATCCCAGGAAGCATCCTGAATAAAGGGACCTTTGCAGAACGGAACCCCCCTCTCCCTTAGGCTAAATACCTTCTGTTAGACTGTGTTATTTCAGTGAATGGTAAGGATGGATCCCCAGGGAGCAAGAAAAATTTTCTGTCACTTCCTGCCTGTCCCTGCCCTGCACCACACACACACACACACACACACACACGCGCGCGCGCGCGCGCGCGCTCACCTACAGTCATAAATACTCTTCCCTTTTGTCAGCTTTCAGCCATACTCTTTCCCAAATTCACAGCCAGCTCCTGCTGGCAGAAGTACAGTGAGAAATAGTCCCATATCACTGTCAACGAAAAAGAAATTTCCTCAAAATTCCATTGCTGTTCTGTCTTGAGTTTTAAATTCTGCTTAGCTCTGGGCATTTAGGAGAGAGAGAGAGAAAGAGGGAGAGAGGGAGGATAAATGAATCAATGACTTTATGAATATTTCCTGTCGGATTCTCTGAAATCAAGGTTAGTATTCAAGCAGTAGAGACAGAATAAAGTAAAAATTAAGCTGTGTGTCTATACCATGAGATTAACCTGGATTTTCATGACTTCTTTTCCTCCCCAACCTTTTAAAAAGCTGGTGACAAAGCAATGAGAAAAAAAAACCAAGTGCAGGGCAGATGCTATCAGGTGTTTTGATTGTTGGAATGTCACCTTGCCAGTAAGATACCAGCCCCACAGGCATGTGGTTTTCTGGCTCAGCTGAAACGTGACTTAGAAATGGAGAAACGGAGGTCCATGGATTTCTGGGTCCCTGCGAACCCACCTTCCTCCCCAGCATGCAATTGCCAGCGTATTCCTTGTTCAGCCTTCATCCCACGAGGGATATAAATTTAGAAAAGAAACCTGTAGGTAATTAACAGTCTAGCGTGTCTGTCATTCCTTTGATAAAATGTGTTGGGTGTGGTTTCTCGACATGCAGTTGATAAAATGCACTGGTGGTGTTCCATTTCATTTGACTTTCCATTAGTTTTTTTTTTTTTTTTTTTTTTCCCCCCAACGAGAACGTCTTAATGGCCAGCTTCTGTTTTCAATCATGGGGGCCATTTCTATGGATTTATTTATTTATTTATTTATTTTACATTTTCCAATAAGAAACATATTCTGATCCTTTAAAGGTTGGGGGTAAAGTATAGAAGGGTGGGTGATACTCAGAAGACGAGCTTCTCTGCTGGCTTAAATTAGCAAGTGTATATGCGTCTGGGTGGGCGGGCACGTGTGCACGTGAGGGCCTTTTTGAGGTCTTCATTGAGTCCCGACTCGGGACAGAGATCCTGCCACATGCCTTATTTCTTTAGTGTCTTCACAGTTTTAATAACTTATGCCTGGGGCAAGAGCACCTCACTTCATTTATCTATTTGGCTCCAATTTCATACTAGTTAAAAACGCAGAAAATGCTGGGGGCCTTTGAACATGGAATTGCAACTTGCATAACCAAATAAGTCTGTGTGATTAGGTTTTATATAGGACGGAGCTGGCGAGCGTGCAGATGGAAGGAGCGCGGGAGTGATTCCAGCTCACAGCTTTGAAAAGCTGAGTCATCTGGATAAATCACCCAGCTTTTTAACTCACAGAAGCCTCAGCAAGTAAATATGTGCAATGGCCACTCTCTGTGCAGAGTCACCAGAGAGAAGGCTGTTCTCACAGCCCCTGTGTGCTCTCCAAAGGAGCCCACGCAGGCAACCTCGGCCGGCTGGGGCAGGAGGACAAGGCTGCAGGTGTACATTACTGTGTTGGTGTACCTGGATTTGAACTTGAGATGCTGTCCCGGGTCTGCATCGTCTTCCTCACTTTCCTCCTATCCAATAAGGATCCAGAACTTTGGCCTGTGTCTCATGCGCTCTGGCCAGTTTTTAGATTTCTCAGCTTAAGGCTTTTGACTGTCTTTCATGAGCTGTCTCCCTAAGTTCTGGTTCTTGGTTGCCTCTTGAGCCTTGCATACCATTTAAGGCCGGTTGCCTGAGTGGTGGGTTTAGTGCCCCATCCGTGATACCTGTCCCGTGGGCTGCCATAGCCCTGTGTGATGCGCCTCTTGGTCTGCCCTTTCCCAGGCTCTCCACACCCTGTGAGAATCCCGTTCCTTCGCTCGGAGACATTTACACACGCAGAAGGGAACTGGCTTATACTGAAAGGCAAATCTCACTTTCATCAGTCTTGAAACTGGAACCAGAGCTCTGGTCTGTTCCTCTTGAGCCGTTACTTCGATTAGAGACTCCCATTTACATGTGGCATCTTGGTCCACAGTTGCTGCCACTGTGGTCCGGGTCACAGACCTCCACTCGCAGCTGCTGACACTGGGCACGTGGTCCTGGGAGGCAGACCCCGTGAGCTGCTCACTCGACAGCTGTCGCTACCACCCCTGCTTCTTGTTTGCAAACAGCACCCTGCATTTTACTGCCACCCAGGTGGTGAGCCAAGTCCCAGGGGGTGAGTCATCGTTTTGTCAGCCAGTCAGAGTCATCTGAATCCTTTTTGCTCCCTGTTTATTTTCTAAGCCTCCCTTGCAGCCTCACAGCCATGGGGTATTGTTATCATATAAGGGAAAATCTGCTGGGAGTATTTAGAAAGTGCTTCGCTGGCAGTAAGAGAAGCAGATTTGTGTGGGGACCTTGCTCGTACGAAAGGATGTGGAGAGGACCCAAGTGCCATGATATGGAAGTGGATTCCAGAGCCCAGCTGCCTGGTCTGAATTCTGGCATCCACTGCCAGCTCTCTTGCTGCTAGCTAAGTTAATTTGTCTCTTCGTGCCTCAGTTTTCCCATCTATGAAATGGGAGTGATAGTAATAGCATCTATTTAATAAGGTTGTTAAGAGAATTAAATTAACAGTTATTAAGTACTTATAATAGTGCCTGGTACACAGTCAAGTTCTGAAAGTTAAACATATGAACACAGGCATTTTTCAGGGTGAATTCGATTTAATAAACACTAAACGTAGCATTTTTCTTCCATGAAACTGGCAATGATAAAAAATGAACAATGAAGTTCAACATTGGCTAGGCTATGAGGAGATGGCTACTCTCCTGCCGTGCTTTGGAGTGGATAAATTATATACCTTCTGAACCGGAAATTTCTTTTCCAGAAATAAGGATGGACAAGGAGACTAGTAACAGTAACGATGCATACCCATATTTTTTGACATGAAAAATGTTCAGGGTTCGTGAGGAAATCAGGTAACAGAATATCTTTGATACAACCGCAACATTTATAAAAGAAATTTGTATTCAGTGTATAAAAGTGCGTCGAAAATATCAGGGGAAAGAGATACCAAGTATTGGAGAACTAGATGATTTAAAACATTTTCCTTTTTGTTTACTTAAATTTTCTAACTTTTCTACAATAGTCTTGGGCCGCTGGTGTAAGAAACAAAGTTCCCGTATTATGATTCCATATTTGTAAAACAAATACAGTGGCCTCTAGCAATAAACAACAAAACCTAGATATTTGTGCATATAAAACTATCTGGAAAGACATGCACCAAGATGTGAGTAGTTGGCATCTCTACATTAATGGAATTACAGTTTATTTTATTTTGTTTTCATTTTTAATATTTATACTTCCAGATTTTACTGCAATCATTATGTAACATTTTGGTGTTTGCAAAATGAAAAAGGAGCTAAGCAGCATGTCCTTTTTGTTCTAATGGTCCTACTGATTTGGTTCCTCTGTAGATGGCCAAGTTGGAAAATTCTATATGTGCCAGATATTTGAGCTAATAAGGATTCTGCGAGAATCCTCCTTCCCCCTTACCCCCCAACCCCACACGTTAGTCTGGAGATATTTATATTTTCTGCCCAGTACCTTTCCCAAGTCATTCCGTGTTGCTGATATTTTGTTAGATTAATAGTTCCCAAGTGACGTGAATATGCTGATTTTATGGCAGACCTCCAGAAAGGGCTTTTTACAAATAAAAATGGCTATGATGAATTACGTTTCTTGAGATCCTGATGATTCTATTTAGAGGTTTCTGTAGGTGCTCAGGCCTTTATGAAAGGTGCCTTCAGATTACTCTAAAATCCTTGCACTCTATGTCTCTTTCCTGCCTTGAGAACAGAGTCAGGGTTAATCTGGGGGTAGGGGCTTTTGCCCTGTCTTGCGGTTTGTGAATTCCTTGGCCCACCTGTGAATGTAAAGCGTTCTCTTCTGATTCAAGTTCATCTGTCAGTCCAGGAAAATGCTTTTCCTTTTCAGAGGACCTGGATTGATTGGTTGGAAGTATAATTTAGTTCCTGTGTTTGTACTGGATCAGAGATCAGAAAGCCGTTTCAGACTGCGCTGGCTGGCGGGCTTTATTTTAGTGGTGAAGTTCAGAAGTGCAGCAATAGACAGGAAGATCAGAGCTGCTTATACAGTCTCTTTTCTTTCTTTTCCTGAAGTGTTTTAAAGAGGAAGACTGGTTCCCCCAAACTTCTAGAGTTGGCAGTAGTACTGTGGCGTGCTGTCAATTCTTATTTGTTTCCCGATTCTTCTGTCAGTTGGAAGAGAAAAGACAGCTGGTGGGAGGGAGTGTAAGCGGAAAGGATCTTCCTCTGGGTATCGACTTTGTAGCAGACACAGCTCTATACCTCGTACATGTATTATCTCACTCAACCCTCTTATTTTTCAGAAAAAAAAAAAAAAAATGATGTCGTTAGAGACACGCCGATAAGCGGCAGAAGTGGGTTCAAATGCCACAGCTGCCTTCTTTGAACTGGGGGTGTTTGCACAACGCCGTGTGTAGAAATGAGCCTGTGGCTTCCGGGATCTAGGTGAATCATTCACCACCTCCGACTTTTCAGCATCCCGTCTGTAGATCAAGGATGACATGATGAGGAGGAGGAGGGGGAATTGTGATGGGGATGATGCTTCTTACCACAGTGTTACCATGGTGACTGCAAGGTTTACTGTGAGTGGAACCTGCAGGCATTGGATTGCTAGTGCACTACCCCTTCTCTCCTTCCTCCTGGCCGCAATTGCCCCGGGGAGGAGCAGAGTGTCCGCGTCAGCTGCATATTTCTGTGCAAACTGACATGAGAAAATGCGCTTCTCATTCCATCCCAATGGATGTTATGATCTGTGCATCCCCCAGGGCCAAGCACAGATACAACTGTAAGTTTACATCTTTATCCACAAACTTCATCATGACTCTGGTGACTGTGAAACACATCCTGATGACAGTGGCACTGAGAACCCTTGCCAGATTCTGAAAGTATTTGCTTAAAACAGCTGCCGCCCAAGTGGCCCTTGGATCTGTCGGTTCAGAGAGCCCCTGACCGGCAATCCACATCATAACCAGACCAGGATCAAGAGGAAAGACACGGTTTGGTCGCAGCGCAAAGTCCCAGGCAGCAGAGGAAATCGTCCTCTTCCTGAAGCGGCTTCGTTTCCCTCTTCCTCTTCTTCTTCTTCATTTCTCGGTGGTACGTGGAGCCTGAGGTTTAGAGCAGTGGGGCAGCTTTACCGGGCACGCGCCAATGCTTTTATTATTATTTTTCCGTTGTTATATGTTGCTCTTATATGCTATATGTTTAAAACTCTAAGACCCTTCTGAGTCTTCTGAAGTCTTTTCTAGAGAATTGGCTTGGGATGGGGAGAGGGGTGAGGGCTGGGTATTCAGAGAGGAAGGGGGAAGCAGGTGGGCATGGAATCAGATGGGCAGCCTCGTTTGCACTCATCTCTGTGGTCACTTTTTTTTTTTTTTTAAAGATTTTTGGATGTAGACCGGTTTTTAAAGTCTTTATTGAATTTGTTACGATATTGCTTCTGTTTTATGTTTTGGTTTTGTGGCCCGGAGGCATGTGGGATCTTAGCTCCCCGACCAGGGATCGAACCCGCACCCCCTACACTAGAAGGGGAAGTCTTTACCACTGGACCACCAGGGAAGTCCCTCCTTGGTCACTTTTAAAACCACCTTTACTGCACATAGATGCCCGGAGTGGGTGGCAGGCGTGTAAGGAAAGGATGGAGAAAAGTAAATGCTCACTTACTACGCTGTTGCTCTGGTGCCAGGCACAATGTTAGATGCTTCCCTTTGCTTTACATCATCTACTTTTTCACTATCACATGTAAGTTGGATATTTTATCTATTTTTACTGGAAATAGGTTCAGAGATAAAATAATTTGCCCAAACTATAACTGTATCAAAGGGCAGAGCCCTGATTAGTATCTTTGTCTCTCAGTCCTAAGCTCAGGTTAGAACAAATGAAAACAAATAAAATTCGTAGAGCAATGTACAGCTTCTTCAAAGGCTACGGGGCACACCAACCCCAAAGATATTCACAAAACATGACTTAAAAAAACAGCACATAAAACAAGTGAATTTGTAAAGTTATTTGAAAATAACTGGGGGAATGGACAGCTTGTATTATGATAGGTGGTCTCTTAAATTTTTACTTTTGTAAGTTCTTGTTTTTTTAATTATTTATTTTAGCTGTGCTGGGTCTTAGTCTCGGGCCCCCTGTATTGGGAGCACAGGGTCTTACCCACTGAGCCACCAGGGAAGTCCCTTACTTTTGTAAGTTCTTTGAACCATGTAGGGTAACTTGAAATAATGTTTGAGTGCTGCCATGTTTTGTGGGCTGTCTTCGATCACTTCATAAGAGATATTTGAAAACGAATTATTTATATGCAAATTGTCGCTGCTGGGTTCTGGAGAATTGCTATATTTTCTTAGGTAGATTAAACTCCAGGAAATCATTCTAATAGAATTCACTTTCTTCAAAAATTCTTTCTTCTTAGATAACAGAAAAGTTAATGTAAGCCCAGCCTGTCTCAGTCAAATTATCACAAATTCCAAACAAGCCGGGTCTGAATTAATAAGATTTCATTGCAGTGCAGGATGGGTATATTTACACAAAGTGGAGACAGAATGAAGGAGCAATCAGAATCAGATGCAATTAAGATGGGAAATACCCTAAGTTTAAAACTCCTTTGATTTTTCACGGATAAAATGGAAATTCTGTCTTGTGACATTTGATACTTTGTCCTAATCTAAACAGGCTGCTAGTCTCTAAAAAGAGTAAGGATACATCAAGGTGATTTGAGTGTCTGCATTAAATTTCAGCTTCAGCGCAGGCTTTGGAATCACCGCGACTGAGGGGCCAGTCCAGGCTTTGCAAATTATGTACGGAGTTGGGTCAGTTGCTTTAATAAGCTCTTTAAGACTCTGTTTAACCCTTTTTTAAATTAGGAGGAGTATTGGAGAAATAGAGCGAATATATGTAGAGTTGGTTCACTTTCTGAGATAAAGTAGTACACAAAAAGGTAGTTACTGTTACTATATTATTATTTTAGTGTTTTCCAAGTAGGCTTTTTTTTATTTTTCATTTTGTTTCATTGTGGTTAAGAACACATGTGATCTACCCACTTGCCAAAACTTTAAGTGTAGAATACAGCATTATTAGCTCTAGGTGCAGCATTGCACCGGTGATCTCTAGAACTTATTCATCTTGCATAATTGAAACGTTACGTCTGTTGATGAGCAACCCCGCGTTTCCCACCCTCCCCCCCTGTTATCCAAGTAATTAAAAAATGCAATGTGATGAAGACTTAGCTCCATGGAACAATTTAAAATAATGATATGTTCTCATTCCCTGGGTACTTTGGGAGGGATATAACCAAATTCTGTTATTTTCTTCTTAAAATACCCAGGTAGGGGCAGGTGTGAGAAGATGGGAAGAGATGGATTTGGTTGGTCCATGGAAGGGCAGACGCACGAGGGAATGCCAATTCCATCACTGTTACTCTTGGTAACAGTGATGGAATTGACGTGACTGAGACAAAGAGAAATCCTGAGAAGCTTCATGGCTCAGTTACATCTGCTCTAACGCTGGAAAGAAAGGCCTTGCTGACAGAAAAAGACACATCCACAGTACATTTTGGTTGTAGTACCAAAAACTGGACAAGGCCCTGGGCCATTCAGTCACCAAAACTGATTCTCCTCTTGCCAAAGTGGAACATTTTCCATGGGTTCTTGTTTGGTGCGTAACGGGGACGGTAAGTAAGTGCAGCTTTCTGCGAAGCCCTCAGCGGCACTGGGTGCAGTTTTCACTTCCCCGCAAGCACTTTAGACCTTCCTTCCTGATGATCGTTGAACGCGGTAATACCACTGCATTAATAGGATATCCTTTTCTTTCATCTCCTCCTACCTCGTTTGGAAAGAAGTAATTTTGTACCAAAATAAAGCAGAAAAACCACCAACAACCCAACGTAATTTTCCAGATTCAGTCAAATATCAAAGTACAGTAGTAAATAGATACAATATTTCTCACTGGCATCTTCAGAAATGTGAAACATTTTCTTGGTTGTACTCTATTGTGGCTTGCAAAGGAAATTGGGTGGAAGAGCCAGGGAAAGAAATGCCCAACACATATGAAGGGATATCATTCAGAAGGGTACAGGCTATCTATAGTTTATAATATTTCTTCCCGGTTGAGTTTCATGCCTCTGGCTGTTCTGTCTATCACGAAGTATTCCATTTCTGAAAGTAGAAAGCAAAGGAGGGAATATCTAAGCTATAAAATGTCCAGTTGCTTTCCAAACTTGTTACAATTTCCAACCACATCAAGAAGGTTGTCTGAAAAGACAATCAGCTTTTGCACTAACCAAATACATATACAATTATTTACTTAAAAAAAATTTTCTTGGGGAATGTATCATCAAAGGAATGTTCAGGGTTATTCTGAGGCTATTTGCCTCCAATCTTTTAAAAACTAGTTTTGTAGCTACAGTATATTTGTCTTTTTTTTTTTCCTTTAAAAATTTTGTAAATCAAATAAGCCACAATTCAATTTATTTAGAAAAAAATACCAAGAGCTGGATATATTTTATCCATTTTCTGGGAATAAGATGCTGGTGACTTCCCAAAGAGCAACTTAAGGAGAAATAATCAAAACCTTACTTTTTCCCCCTAAAACTAGAAGGGAGGAGGGTGAAACCTTGATGAGATATATTTCACTGAGATGGATCAATAATAGGTCTTTTGAAGGTTTGCTTGTTTATCTAGTCACTTTCATTTCCTAAGACATGAAGGATAAAGTTGGAGTTCTGCTTGCATCTTTCAGAACTTGGATTTCATAAAGAGATAGTAAAGTGTTGTCTTTTGGACCTCAGAATATTCAAAGGATTTTAAAGACGTCATGGCTAACAGATTGCCAATCAATCAATATTTTTTGATGAGCCGAGTATAAATTTCAGTTGCATGAAATATTTCTAATTCTAAGAATAGTTATAAATGAAAGGGCTAGTGGTCTATGTTTGGATTAAACACGTATTTCTGGTCTTCCATTTTATCTCCTCTGTTGGATTGTTAGCTGTACTTTATTTGCTTTAAAATTTTGTAGTTCCTTTTTTTTTTTTCTTTTCCTTTTCCCTCTTCTTTCTTTTTTTCTTTCTCTTTGTCTTTTTTTCTCTCTCTTCCTCCCTTCCTTCCTCCCTCCCTCCCTCTCTCTCTCTTTCTTTCTTTCTTTTTGTTTTCATGTTTGGTGTCAGAACCTCAGTGTGCATAATTAATTAATCCTGATCTCTTATGAATTATTACCACTTCACTGTATATTGCCATTTACCTCACTTCTGTGCATTGAACTACTGTCATCATTAATTTACTTCTTATTTACTTACTTAATTTACTTACTTATTTACTTAATGATTTTACTTTATTTACTATGGTATAAATCCCACAGTAGTATGCTACTATTTTTGCTTGATAACCAGTCAATTTTCTTTGAAGGAAATGAAGAAAAAAATAAAATATCTTTTTAATATTTGTCCACATATTTACTATTTCCAGCCCCCGATTTTCCACAGGTATCATCCTCCTTGAGCCTGGAGAAACTCCTCTAAGTGTTTTTGTAGTTAGGTTGACTGGTGAGAAGCTTTCACAGGTTTTGTTTATGTGAGGATGACAGAGGGGTTTTTTTGTTTGTTTTGTTTTCTCCTCTTTTATTCTCCAGCACTTTAAAATTGCTGTATCATGAATCTTCTGCCCAGCTTTGTATCTGATGGGAAGCAATGTCGTCATTTTATCAGTATTACCCTATATGTTTTGCATAGATTTTCTCCCAGTCTGTGCCTTGTCTTTTCGTTTTCTTAACAATGTCTTTCAAACAGCTGACTTAAAAAATTTTTAATGATGTCCCTTTACCAATTTGTTCAATTATACATCATGCTTTTGGTGTTGTATCTAAGAAATCTTTGCATAACCTAAGGTCTCAAAGATTTCTTTTTCCTCCTGTTTTCTTCCAGAAGTTGTATAGTTCTGTGTTTTACATTTAGGTCTAATGATTCATTTTGTGTTAAGCTCCTGAGTGTTTTAAAACAAAGATGTATGTGAGATTGCTGAGTCAAGCTAATGTTTTTTTCCCACTGTTTTGAGCTACCTTGGTGCATGGCGTGAAAGCCCCTGCAGTGAACATCACTCTCTACTTAGAACCTGTGATGTTCTTGGAAAAATTTCTCCCAAATTGCAGTTATAGCCAATATATGTGTCTGATTGGAAGATGTGTTCTCTCATGTTCTCTCATTTAGCTCAAAGGTTACAAAGATCTGAGTGAGCTGATTTTCATCATTTCACTCCAAGAATAATCTCACTCAGTTACCTGGTGAAGTTAGAATTTGAATACCCAACAAAATTTAGTGGAGGGGGTGGCTTGGCTTTCTGTAAGAATTAAGGTATTTTGCATCTTCTCTTTGCTTTCAAAACAGTAAGGGAAGACTTAAAATAAAATGTCAGATAATTAAAAGTTTAACATGCATCCAGAAACCTCGAAAGAAAAATAGGTGCGCCCCTTATAATTTCATAATTTACATTCCTCTGTGCTGAACCCAGCTAGTTCCCAAAGATGGGCCTGCCTGAACATCTTGAAGGTCAAAATAACCTAATCCAAGAGACACAGCTGAATTTTATATGAGCTCATTTTACCCAATGTGAAATCTGCTATCTCTTATGTAGAAATATGGAAATGCTAAAACGGGCCTCTCTGATGGTGACTTCAAGGCTGGAAAAAGCAAGGGGGGCTGGGGTGGGGAGGTGAGATTAGGCAGTTGCCGGCTCTAGCAGGCTGCATGCCTTCCAGAACTTGCCAGGATTCAAGACCATATGCAAGTCAGATGAGGGAAGGAAAGTCAGGGGGGACTGTGGTGTGTTACTAAAATAGCTGCTCAGCAAGAAACATTGTTTCACTACATATTCTCACTCACACATGCATTCATTCATATCCATTCAGTATTTGCTGAGTACTTAGGTTCATGTTAGCCCTTGAAAAAGATAATCATGTACTACCTCTGTTTTCAAGGAGCTTTACAGACTCATCTGAACATTGAAACTACATCCGAAAACAAGAAAAAGAAAGAAAGAAAGGAAGGAAGGAAGAAAGAAAAGAAAAAGAAGCAAGTGGAATTCAAAAGTTGGGAATACAATATATGACTTCTCAAATGAGTCAAAGATTTTTTGAGTGAGAGGGTTCAAGTAGATATTAATGGAGAAGTGAGTATTTGAAGGGAACCTGAATGAGTGAATAAATGAATAATCTATCCAGAGCTGGTAGGATAATGTGTTCAAAGCCTCGAGGAGAGAGTGAATGAAAATATACAGGTAGGAGAGCCCAGAGAGTGTATGGAGAACCCTGAATTATTCAAATTTTGTTTTATCTAAGATTAAGAAGAAAACCAACAAAGAAGATGAAAAAAAATCTGAACATGTCTATCTATTCTATTTATAATCTTCTGTGCTGCCTAATGGAATGTAAATGGGCTAGCTCGTTTTCAAGCATTGATATTTTCTAAATATCCAGAAAGATTGTTTAATGGTGTGAGTGGCTTCATAAACACGGATTGGCTACAATGCAAAAATCAAAGTTTCATCAAAGGTCAACCAATTTGCATTAGAGAACACTTTGCATTGGACCTAGAATATTTAATTGGCAGCTCAGTTGGAATTAACCCTGTGACGGTTAATTCTATGTGTCAACTTCACTGGGCCACAGAGTGCTCAGATATTTGGTCCAATGTTATTTGGGGTGTTTTCTGGGAGGGTTTTTTTTTTTTTTTGGATGAGATTAACATTTACATTTGTGGGTGAAGTAAAGCAGGTTGCCCTCCTTATGTGGGTGTGTGGGTGGGCCTCATCCAATCAGGTGAAAGCCTGAATAGAACAACAGTCTGACCTTCCTCCAAGTGAGATAGAATTCTCTGCCTGGAGGCTTTCAAACTTTAGCTCTCCCTGCCTGATGACCTTAGCACTGGGACGTCAGCTCTTCCTGGGTCTATCCTGGCTGACCTGGGACATCAGCTCTGCAGATTTTGGACTCGCCAGCCTACATAATTGTGTGAGCCAATTCCTCGTCATTTCTTGTAATATATCTCTTTATATGTACAACACACATACATAGGATACATGTATCCTATGTATGTATGTTGGAATATGTATTGTTAATTGGGCTTAGAGTACTTAGAGCATGTGTATGGGATGTGTATTGATGTGTATAAAGCACAATCCTATGCACATATAGGAATATATATATATATACACACACACACACACACATTATACATATACCCTACCCATAGGGTCGTTCTGGAGAATCCTGACTAATACAAACTCTGTAGGATTCCTGGTTAACCTATAGAAGCAAAAGTAGAATCTCCATGTGTCCCTTGGTATGAAGAATAGTGTTTAAGAATCCCTGCCATTCTTGCAATCCAGGTAGGAGCTCAGAACCCTACTCCCGCCAGCGATGACCATTTCTTAGCATCAGACACAACGACCTGCCAGAGCAGCTGCTGGCTTTCCCGGAGCTGAGGAATGAGCCTGGTCCACTCGCTCCCCCAGACCGTCTCCGTCCCAAGGCCACATCGTTGGTCGTTAAAACCTTCACTGCCCTCACACTGGCAGTGATTTTGTTTCCCTAAATAGGACCTAGAGTCATGAATACCTGCATGTAGCTTAGCTCTTAAAAATGGCTAAGTAGCATCCCGCAAACAGTACATACTTCCTGTTGAAGCATATGGTGAAACCTGCAGTGCACCAAGCCAAGGTGGGGAGAGCCACAGCGGATCCTGGAACCCCGCCACTTATGCCAGAGGAGCTGGCAAAGGAATGAGCATAAAATGTAGTCTAGACCTGGTCAAGCCTTTAAATCCTCCAGGAAACCGAGCTTGAAGGGAGGAATTTGGGCTTTTATTTTTCCCTAGTGGGAAAATACTTAGAGATAATTCATACGATACCGGATGATTATGTGTAAAAAAAATAATGTTTTTATTTTCCTTCTTTGAACTCCTAGCATTGCTTTTCTCTCTGGAACCCCCAATTCAGCTTTATTTTTCTAAGCAAATTTATTCAACAAGCATTGAGCATCGCTTGCGTGCCTACACCATATAAGGTCCTCTTTCATCACCTCTGAGTTCCTATTGATCTACGTCTTCTTTGCCATCTCCTCCTGCTGCTGGTCCAAACTACATCCTTCTGGTCACCTGACTATGATCTTACTCATCTCCTTTTTTTTTCTCTGGCTTGATGATTTGTCCCCTTTTCCCTCTCTGGTCCAAAGGAGTGTGACCTAATGTGGCAACTATTTCCTTTGCATAATGATGGGTTGGGGAGGAAGAAGTGGGTTAACTTTCCTGGCAGTCAGCAATTGGAAGAAGTTACCTCCACCAATGTCAGCTGGCCCTTCCCCTCAATCTGGATATTTCTTTAAGTATATGGCAACAGGGAAAGGTCTGTGCCTTTCCTGACTTTTTTTTTTTTTTCAAGTAAATAAGAAGGATTCTTAATGAATTCCTCAGATTTTTCTCCATTTGTCTTGCAGATTTGATGGAGAACACCTGCTTTTCTTGGTCATCTGCTAGAGAAAAATCTGTTTCTCTTGCCTTTGGATTTGCGGCTCATCAGAAGGTAGGAAAAGGAGATAATGTAATTCATTTAAGCACTCGTCTGACAGGCGTGGCTCAAGACATCATGAATGATATGTTTTTCATGAATAAAATACATTTTCATGCACTCATTGAATCCCAGAAGCTGAACAACTCAGACGAGGTTAGATACAGAAAAGCATTTCTAAATTAATCAGTGGTCCACACTTTTGCCAAAGTCTGGCAGTCGAGTCATTTTAGGACAGGGGTTGGCAAACTTTTGCTGTAAAGGGACAGACAGTAAATATTTTCTGCTTTGGTTGGCCATACAGGCTCTGTTGCAAATACTCGATTCTGCAGTCATGAAAGCAGACATAGATGATGCACAGGGGTGGCTGTGTGCTAATAAAACTTTATTTGCAAAAACAGGTGGCTGGCTTGTTTTGGCCCAAAGCCTCCTGTTTCAGGGCAATAGGTTTAAAGCAATAAAATAAAAGCCATAGATAACCTATAGAAACATAATTCTCAAAGGAAGCAAAATAGAAACAATGTGTATTAGAGAAACCTAGAATGAATGCTAAAAAGGCAGATTCAGGGCCCCATCGCAGACCTACAGTTTCTGAATCACTGGCAGGTAGGACCTGGAAGTCTGCATATTAGTGTGCATCCCAGAAGATTGTTTTGCGTAAACCTGACAACTGATACCTCTCTAGAGCCATAGATGTGTAAGTTAGCTCACCCAGGAAGTAGCTAACTTAGGAGGATGCAGATCAAACTGTAGTCAGGGTGGCACTTTCATCCTTTCTGTGTTGTGTTCTCTTTTCATTCCAGGTACGGTAAAGTCACTGGTTAAGAGAGTAGGATTTTGAATCAAGTAAACATGGCTTCAGATGCAGGAAATGCCAGTCACTAATTGGGAGACTTTTGACACGCTGTTTTCTTTCGATTCCTTTGTTGGTGAAGTTGAGGTTATACCTCTGATACTGGGCCAAAGTGAGGTACAAATGCAATAAGGACTGTAAAGTGCTTAGCAGCCTCCCTGGATACCAGCGTCACTTTGAATAGGTGTTTTGATGCAGTTGTTACCTACTTTTGATTCTGTGGCTAACGGAAGCCCATTCTGTTCAGGATCCTAGCAAAACTCTGCATTCATGCTGGTGAGGGGTGCTCAGAGTTCCGGCCTCTGGCCCACAAAGCACCTCGGTGCAATCAGAACCAGCAGCCTTCTCCTTTGTGCTCCAATAGCAAGTCACTTGATTTCAACCCAGATGATAGAAGGAAACAAAGATGAGTAGTTTCAGGGCCTCTGAGGACTGGTCTGTTTACCCATTTTAGAACTAAATCCTTTACTTCTAAGAGAATATGGATAGAGTGAATCTTAGAGTAATAATGACATTGGCCCAATGTTATGTGACAGATGTATCTTGCCTTCATCCTTAAGGCACCACAAAGTGGTGAAGACCACTTATGTTGCATCACTGGGGGGAAAGGGAAAGTCAGAGAATTTATGGGTTTTCTCAGCGTGCGCAGTTGGTAATATCAGAGCTGAGGTTTGCACACAGAACCGCCTATCTCAAACCCTCTCTCCGCCATCATTTTCAGCACTTGCCGTCCGTAATAACCAACCCTGGAAGTTTGAAAACAATGCGACTGCTCCTTCCATCCCCCAGGATTCTGACTCGGTTGGTCTGGAGTGGGACTCGGCATTTGCATTTTTCAAGGCTTCTCTCGTGTGTCAGGGTTGAACACTACTGCTCTTTTACTAGTTTGTTATTTAAATCTGCATGTTTTCTTCTTGTAAGTGACCCCCTTTCCTTTTATGTGTCAACATTATTAACTACAGTTATCTCTAAACATCTCTAATGCTAAGTTGAGAGCTAGCCAAATACTAGGATATTTAAAAACCTTGTCTTGACGTCAAGCGTGGAAGATCAAATACACTAACTCTGTGGTTGCTAGTAAGCGTTCCCAGTGTTTGTCTAGCTCCAAAAAAATCATTGTATTTGTTTTTTTGGCATCTAAAACCAGCCCATTCCACAAACCACGTTTGCTTCTGATCAAAGGTAATTTTAGGTCACTGACTAAGTGGAACTGGTCCAGCTAGTTGTGTCCAATCTGGTGGTGTCATCCACTCTAAAGAAGGTGAACAAGATTAAGCCGTGTTAGGTGAGTTGATATTACTGAACTAACTAGGGACCTGGCTCTGGTAAACTTTGATTTTTCTGTGCTCCTTGAGCCCGCAGACTCTCAGAGGGCATGGGCTGTAGAAGAGCCACCTGAGGAGCTGCGGGTGGGGGAACAGATGTGTGCCCTGCTGTGAAGTACTGGTGCCAGGTGCCAAGACCCCCTGCAGAAAGGGCCGTGGGAGAAAGGGTATGGGGCTTGGGTCTACATCAAGCTGGATTCGATTTTCCTTCGGTGTGACCTGTGGCATGTTGTCTACCTGCTGGAGGCTTTTAAAAAAATCTTAACCTGGAGAAAATAATACCTGCCTTTCAAGGTTGTGAATCTCAGTTGTAAAGACCACGAAGAAGCACATGACGAGAATTCAATAAGGAAGGTTACTTGTGATTAGGCGCATCAGGCTTTTTTATTGTGTGAGCTGGGTGTGTGATACATAATTATTTACTGCCTTAGCAGTTGTGTTAAAAGAACTGATCTTTATTCCTTGAATTCCCTTGGCATCAACAATTCTGTTTTTGTCAACTAGGGAATACAAGTTTTGAGTAGGTCAAGAGGTGAACTGATGATATTTAGACCAAATACCTTAGTCTGTCACATCTTGGATAGGTTTAGTTCAGAATTGGGGTTGATAGTATTCTATTTTAAAATGGGATTACTGTATTTTTCACAATGTTGACATTTCTAGTTTCTTGTGCAGTCTTTTCCAGGTTTGTGGGGAAAGTATATCTTTCTTGTATTTTGATAGGCTTTTAAACCTATAATTTATTTATCATTAAGTGTAACAGAAAATGCAGCTAATGTTAATAGCAGTTTCATGTGGTTTTGAAGACTACCAAGAAATCCAGTGGTGGTACGTACACCCTGTATTGATGATTGAGATTCCTTATTTTATATGAGCATTTATGTGTGTGGAATAACATACTGCGGTTCCTCATTAGGGGTGAAACTGGACCAAGCAAGGTGATTTGGGATCCGCTAAAGGGTCTGGATTTGAGTCTATTTAAAGTAGTTGTACTAATTTATCCTGAGTGGATCTGAAGGGCCATGGAGCTTCATGGGTTACGGTTACTTGTGTGTGAGGTGACCAGAGCTCTAGGTGAGAGTTTCTCAACCTGGTCACAGTTGGCATTTGGGGTTGACATTTTGGGCTCGGTGTTAGAGGAGGGCTGTGCTGTGCCCTGCAGGGTAGCGAGCAGCACCCCTGGTCTCTCCCCACTCGCTGCCAGGCGTGCCCCTTCCCAGTTGTCTCCAGACATGGCTGCATGGTTCCTGGGAGGTTCCCCACTGAGAACCACTATGAAA
This sequence comes from Eubalaena glacialis, assembly GCF_028564815.1. NCBI lineage: Eukaryota > Metazoa > Chordata > Mammalia > Artiodactyla > Balaenidae > Eubalaena > Eubalaena glacialis. The sequence goes on along the minus strand of NC_083734.1, from coordinate 60,976,268 downwards.
ATGGAGGTGTTTCTCCATCGCTGGAGAAGATGTTTGGGCCTGGGGTAAGGTAGACCTTTTCCTGAATAAGTTCGTAACCAGCTGTGAGGGTTCAAGGACTGCTGAGTAGTTTTACATGGTTTTCAGAGGCTCTGTTAAAAGGGGGATCTGATTCCAGGTTAGAATCAGAAGTGAGAGAGGAGCTAAGTTTTAGAAAGCTGAGTGTTCTGGGGTGGGAGCCGTGTGTATCCACGAGAGGCAGCAGTTCTGGGAGTGGATCCTCGTCCGTGGTCTCAGTGGCCCCAAGGCTTCTCTGCTTCCTGGTCCCCCTGCATTTCTGTCGTGACTGAGTGGAGAAACTGACACTGGGCATTTTGCTGAAGTCACCAGGATGCACCCGCCAGGAAGGCACAGGCTACACCTGTCTTGCTCTCCATTTCATATGAGTGGCTGGAAGAGGGGCCATCGTGAAGTAGCGTTCAATAATTTTTTTTTTTTAAGAAATGAATAGACATACAAATAAATTACAGGGGAGATAAGTACGTCAAAGGATCTGGGAAAAGCTCTTGTTTTGCTACCAATTTGTGAAGCAAGTCACTTCATCTTCCTGAATATCCTGAGCTGAGAAATGGATAATTGTGTTAGGTGATCTTGGAGGATTCTTCCAGCTGTGAAATTTCAGGGTTTTTGGCAAGGTCACAGACAGTGTTATATAATTGTTGCTATTAAAGTTCTTTGGAGCTTGAGCTGTGAGTGCTTGTGTGTCGGGCAACCTGGCCACACAAGTCAGGGTCTGTTCCACCAAAGGTGATCAGAAAACTTCGGGGCAGAGTTACCCAAAAGAACACCTGCTACAGGTGGAGTTAAAATGAGGAGCAGACAAAGGCAAGCTGCAAGACTACATGACCTTTTCATTCTTTTTTTTTTAATATAAACTTATTTATTTATTTTTGGCTGCTTTGGGTCTCCGTTCCTGCGCATGGGCTTTCTCTAGTTGTAGTGAGCGGGGGCTCCTCTTGCTGCGAAGCACGGGCTCTAGGCGTGCGGGCTCAGTAGTTGTGGCTCACGGGCTCTAGAGCGCAGGCTCAGTAGTTGTGGTGCACAGGCTTAGTTGCTCTGCGGCGTGTGGGATCTTCCTGGACCAGGGCTTGAACCCGTGTCCCCTGCGTTGGCAGGCAGATTCTTAACCACTGCGCCACCAGGGCAGTCCCAATCTTGGGACCACAAAAGGTGTTGGGCAAACTGAGGTCATGATTTGTCACAAACTCATCAGAGAGCTGAGGTTTCAGAGCAATGAGCTAGCCCAAAATCTAAGGAGAGATGGACATCTGAAGAGAGAGAAGTGGTTCTGGCACTTGCTTACCAGAGACACAGGTAAAAGAATTCAGCTAGATTTGTTTGTGCATTGGGAGGGGCAGGTAGGGGCTGGAGAGAGTGTGGAGGCCTTGGGGGCTGCCAGTATGGGAATAGTTTACACCTACTGGCAGGCTCTGGACTTCCCTGGATGCTCAGAATAAGATGGGTGAGGGTCCTGAGAAAGCATCCCTAACTGTGCAGGGCTGTGGAGGGTGAGACGGTAGTGGTCACTGTGGGAGAAGCATGAGCCCCCATTTCACCTACACAGTAAGAGCCTTACAGCCTGGGAGGCAGGATGGGTAAGGAGCTTTCTAGATGTTAGGTCACTGGTTAAAACTCATTACAGCTGGGGGACGGGAACAACAACAGCAAATGTCCTCTGAGCCTGCGAGAGGGACAGGAATATAAATTGGGAACAAGAGCTGGGGGTGGGGCAGGAGCACAGCAGGCCAGATCCCCGAGGCCTAGGAACATGGTGCTTGTCTAAGCCTGAGGTTTATCTAGAAAACAAGGATGTTGCTTCCCACCCCAAGCAGTCAGATCAGCATTGAATAACAAATACGGTGGAAAACTGCAGGAGAAAGACCCTCCCGACACACAGTGTAAAGAGGAGACTTAAAGCTGGGAGTGGAACAGAAATTGAGGGTAAGAAAAACCCTCTGGCAGACCAGTCACCACCCTAAACACTAGAGGAGGCTGAAGCTTGTGGTACACTCAGGGTAACCATGGCAACAACAAACCCCAAACCCAGTTCGACTGACTCTTGCCCTAGACTGATTCCAACCCCACACTAAAGACTCAGCAGAAGGAAACAGGAGCCCATTTCCACGCATAAAAATCTATTTACCTCAGTCTTTGCTGCCCTACACAAAATGTGTGGCTTTCAAGAAAAAATTACAAGGCATACTAAAAAACAAACAAACAAACAAAACCCACATAACACACTGCCAAGACACAGCACGATTAACAGAACCAGACTCAGATATGACACAGATGTTGGAACTTATCAAGGCAATTTAATAGAACTATGAAAGGTTATGAAAAAAGAAGATAAATGCCAGATTAGATGGATAATTTCAGCAAAGAGATGGAAACTAAAAGAAACAGAAATACTAGATATAACACAGTGACAAAAATGAAAAATGTCTTTTTTAAAATTTATCTTTCATTGAAGTATAGTTGAATTACAATGTTGTGTTAATTCCTGCTGTACAGCAGAATGACTCAGTTATGCATATATATACATTCTTTTTTATATTCTTTTCCACTATGGTGTATTACAGAATATTGAATATAATTCTCTATGCTCTACAGTAGGACCTTGTTGTTTATCCATTCTGTATATACCAGTTTGTATCTGCTAACCCCAAACTCCCAATCCAACCCTCTCCCACCCCACTCCCCCTTGGCAACCGCAAGTCTGTTCTCTATGTACGTGATTCTGTTTCTGTTTCACAGATAGGTTCATATGTGCCATATTTTAGATGCCACATATAAGAAAAATGTCTTTGACAGTGTATTAGTTTCGTAGAGCTATTGTAACAAAATACCAGAAATTGGGCACTTAAAACATCAGAAATTTATTCTTTCCTAGTTTTATAGGCCAGAAGTCCAAAGTTAAGGTGTCCACAGGGTTGGTCCCTTCTGAGGGGACTCAGGGAAAATCTGTTCCATGGCTATCGCCTAGTTTCTGGTGGTTTCTGGTGTTCTTTGACATGTGGAAGGATAACTTCAGTCTCTTCCTCTGTTGTCACATGGCATTCTTCCTGTGTGTCTTCTGTGTCTTCAGATGGCATTGTCTTCTCTTTGTGGGTCTGTCTCTTCACCTCTTATTTATAAGTACACCAGTCATCCTGGATTAAAGGTCCAACTTACTTCAGTGTGACCTCATCGTAACTATTTCCAAATAAGTTTACCATCTGAGGTTCTGGGAAGGACATGAATATTGTGTGGTTGGGGGGCATCTATTCACCCCAGTACAGGCAGGTTAACCATTGGACCTGACATAGTCAAGGAAAGAATTAGTGAACCTGAAGATAGGTCAGTAGAAATTTCCAGTGCTGAAACACAAAGAGAAAAGATAGATTATATTAGATTACATAAATAAATAGGAGAAAGCAGAATAGAGTATGGAAGAGCCATTCAACGATACCAAATGATGAAAAATACACATAATTGAAATCCCAGAAGGAAAGGACAGAGAGAGTGGGGATAAAAAATAAGTGAAGATGAAAAGGCTGAGAATTTTCCAAAATAACAAAAGGCAGCAAAACATAGATCTGTGAAACTCAGAGAACATCAAGCAGGATAAATTTAAAGAGAGAGAGACATATACACATCTAGGCATATCATATCCAAACTGCAGAAAACTAAATATAAAGGAAAAAAATTGAAGGCATTCAGAGAAAATGAGACATTACAGAGAAAGAAACATAAGAATTAAAGTACACTTCTCATCAGAAACCATGAAAGGTAGAAGATAATGAAGTGACATCTTTGAAGTCCTGACATGCAAAAACAGACACACCTGTCAATCCAGAATTCTTCACCTAGAAAAAGTATCTTTCCAATATTACGCTTAATACTATGTTTGATGGTAAAAGCTGAACTGTACACTCCAAATAATGAATTTTACTGTGTGACATTGGGATATAATTTTAAAAATTGAAGGTGCTTAATAAGTGCAAAACATTTTCTTTAACAAAGTTCACAACATCAAGATGACTGGAATCTCAGCTGCTCTCGATCCCTCTCTTCCCTTCCGAGGACTTGCAGGTGTGCACCAGAAGTGTGACCATCTTCCAGATTCGCTCAATGGAGCCCTTCCTCCGTCATCCTGTTCAGGACCAGCTTCATGGGTCACCGGTTTCTCCCCTTAAAGAAATCCTCCTGCTTGATGTAAGGCTCTGTTGTTGATGTCTTGAATTCTTAGTCATTTTTTTAAGCAGTGGTCCCTTCTTTTTATTGTGCACTAGATCCTGAAAACTATATCTATCCCATCCTGCTCTTGACCTTCAACAAGCTGGTCCCAGTATCAGTGTGCCTGCAACTCCTGTTTGGTTTGAATTCTTGCACATCAACTTTGATTCACCACAATGAAATTTGGGAAAAGAACTTCTTATTTGTGTTCTGCTCTATTCCTAGGACCTAGAGTAGCATCATCTTTTTTTTTTTTTAATTGAAATATAGTTGGTTCACAATGTTGTGTTAATTTCTGCTGTACAACGAAGTGATTCAGTTATATATATATATATATTTTTTCACATTCTTTTCCATTATGGTTTATCACAGAATACTGACTGTAGTTCTCTGCTGTACAGTAGGTCCTTGTTGTTTATCCATCCTGTATATAACAGCTTACATCTGTATAGTAGCATCATCTTGCCCTTTCACTTTCTTATAGCACCCTAAGAGACCCAGCTCTTTCCTCAACTCGTTTAGTTCCTCATAGCTGCCCTCTCTATAGAAAGCTGGTACCAGGTCCCTTGGGAAACTGGGAGATAATTGGTGGGATATCATTTTGTGTCTCATTCAAAATTACTCATCCCTTCTGGCTTTTGTTAAAAGCCCTATAGCAAGTGAGTCTCGGCCCTGGTTGCACACTAGAGTCACCGGGGAGCTTTTAAAATTAACACTGGTAATAGAGCAACTGAACTGGAATTTCTGGAAATGGGCTGGTCATTTAACAAGCTCTTCCAAGTTATTCTAACATGCCGCTGGGATTGAGAACATAAGATTCTAGTCCCTTACCTAGCTTTTACATGCCCATGTTCTCGTCCTTCTAGAAGACCTCTGCCTCGTCTGTTATTCGGCCGTGTATGTGTGTGCGTGTGTGTGTGTGTGTGTGTGAGGGAATTTTGTCAGTTAAGACTTACACCCTCTGAGACATATCCAGTCATTTGGAAAATGCTTAACGTTCAGATTGGGTTGCTCCTGTGGCCTGCAGGCACACTCGCTGTGAAGAAATGCGTACGGTTTTTAAGGTTTCTTTTAGGATCATAGTCTATGACCCTTTCACAGTTATTATAAAGTTTCAACACAATTAAATACTGGAAACAATGTCAGTCAACCAGCTTCCTTCTATTCCTCATTTGGAAAGTAATTTAGTCAACTTGGAGAAGTTAGTTTATATTTACTTTCTTCCTCTTCTGCAAAATGGCAATAAAAGTAAAATTCTTAACTTGACTTCTAGAATCCTCATAAAAAAATGACAGAAGTTGACCAAAGAAACTGGAGGCATTCTGGAGAGAATATATAATCATATCTATATGAATCATATAGAGACAGATAGATAGACATCCCATATATCTGTATACCTACATCTATATCTGTATATACATGTATATCTACACATCTATCTGTAAAACCGTTTTTCAGGATTCATTACAGTGTCAATATAAACATTTGTAATCCAAAGTAGCAGAACTATTATAATAAAGAATTACAAGAGAAATAGCCTGGTAAAAAGATCAGAGTTCAAATAAAATACTGCGGTCTTCTCTGGCTAATATATATTAGAAAAGAAAATCTGATTTAAACCAACAGAATAAATTGGCAGTCAATGTGTTAGCTAATGATTATTAGAAGCATATTTTTGGAGCTTAACAATTACATCAGAGATCTATTTATTAAGAATCAGCTGCATTCCTGGCAATGAGAAGGCAAAGAAGGTTCCATCCTGCAGGTCCTACTTCTACTAGGTCTCCTTTTGCCAATTTAAGGTCATAGTCTACCTATAGTGAATAGGCTGCCAATTAGTATGTGTCTTTATTCTAAGGACATAGAAATTAGAAGTTATTTGGTTTGGTTCGATTTAGGGACAGACCTTGTTTCCCAGCTCACCTTCCTTTAGTTTCTTTGTACAAAGTATAGAGAAATAAAATGGACTTTGAAATTGTGTAGACTGGATTTATAACCCAAATCTACTATTCACTATTTAAGAGCAAGTACTTAAACTTTCTGATCTTCAGTTTCTCCTTGAGGATAATATCTTACAGGGCTATTGTAAGTGTTGAATTATATTAAATAGAGTGTATAGGAAACCTAGCACAACGACTAAGAAGTCATAGTCACTTCTTAAGATACATTAATCCCATTACTTGTGCCTTATTTTTTTTAAATTGAAGTATATTTACTTATTTGTAAATTTAGATTTACAATGTTGTGTTAGTTCCAGGTGTACAGCAAAGTGATTCAGTTACATATGTTCATATTATTATTTTTTCAGATTATTTTCCATTGTAGGTTATTACAAGATATTGAATATAGTTCCCTGTGCTATACAGTAAATCCTTGTTGCTTATCGATTTTATATATAGTAGTGTGTATCTATTAATCCCATACTCTTAATTTACCCACCCCACCCCCTTTCCCCTTTGATAACCATAAGTTTGTTTTCTAAGTCTGTTAGTCTGCTTCTGTTGTGTAAATAGATTCATTTATGTTATTTTTTAGATTCCACATATAAGTTGTATAATATCTGACTTACTTCGCTTGGTATGATAATTTCTTAGTCCATCCACGTAGCTGCAAATGGCAATATTCCACTCGTTTTTATGACTACATAATATTCCATTATTTATCCCATTATATAAATATATATTCCATTATATATAATACATATATATGTACTCTTTATCCATTCATCTTTTGATGGACATTTAGGTTGCTTCCGTGTTTTGGCTATTGTAAATAGTGCTGCTATAAAGATTGGGATGCATGTATCTTTTGTTGTGTTTTGTTCTGTTTTGTTTTTGTGTGTTTGTTTTGTGCATGTATCTTTTTGAATCAGAGTTTTCTCCAGATACATGCCCAGGAGTGGGATTGTGGTATCATATGGTAACTCTATGTTTGGTTTGTTTAAGGAATCTTCATACTGTTCTCCACAGTGTTTGCACCAATTCATGCCTTACTTCTTAAGCAGTATGCTTAGTTTATTACTCAAAGGTCCTTATGTGTGGACAAAGAGAACACAAATTGCAAATTGCAAGCATTTATCCTGGATTCTTGAAGAGACTTTGAACAGAAAATTCAAGCCCAGACCCTGGGAATGGAGAATTATGGTAAACTTGAGAAAGTCGTAATGAGGAATATGTGGAATATAGCTAAGAACTGGAACAAGTTTGAACTGGTGCCTCTTAAAATGAGTATTTTCTTATAAGTATTCTGATAGATTTAAATAAATCTACATTTACAGAGCTTTATAGTATTCAAATGTATTCATAACCATCATTTCACCTAATCCTCATAATACTTCATAAGATAAGAACTATTATTCTCACTTTACAAATGGAAGAGTTGATATTTAAGGATGTTAATTTACATGCCTAAATCACATATTCTATAGGTTTGTGGGGAACAAACATAAACATGTTAAAATGGACATCTGATTATTGGATGTCCTTTCAATAAAATGTTTGGTTTCTTTTTAAAGGAATCTGAACCTTTTATTGATTGAGCCATTTTACAATTCTGTAAGTTGTAGAAGACAGAGTGGAACATAAATGATTCTTGTCTGATGGGATGCAAACTAATGTTGTCTGGTGAATTTGCAATTGATTTCCACCCTATGGAAAAGATTATTCAAATACTACATTTTATTCCTGGTGGATATTGAGCCATTTTGCATCTATTAGCAAATTTACTTCAGCATTCCTGAACGCCTGTATTTGCATCTGTGTTCAGATTTTTCTTTTGAACTGATTTTATTTTACTTTATTTTATTTATTTATTTTAAAATTTTATTTATTTTATTTATTTATTTTTGGCTGTGTTGGGTCTTCGTTGCTGCGCACGGGCTTTCTCTAGTTGCAGCCAGCGGGGGCTACTCTTCGTTGCGGTGCGCGGGTTTCTCATTGCGGTGGCTTCTCTTGCTGCGGAGCACGGGCTCTAGGCATGCGGGCTTCAGTAGTTGTGGTGCGTGGGCTCAGTAGTTGTGGCTCGCGGGCTCTAGAGCGCAGGCTCAGTAGTTGTGGCTCACGGACTTAGTTGCTCCGTGACGTGTGGGATCTTCCCGGACCAGGGCTGGAACCCGTGTCCCCTGCATTGGCAAGCAGATTCTTAACCACTGTGCCACCAGGGAAGCCCTTGAACCGATTTTAACATCTAACAGCTTTCCTAATTAATGACTTAAATTTTAAAAATTTACACATATTTATTGTATATTTGTATGAAAGTCATAATTTTACCCTTTTGAAAATTATGTTATAACGGACTTGAGTTCAGGTCTTCTGCTTCCAATCCCAGGACTAATTAACTATTGGAATTCAAAGGAGTTAGATAAATCTTGCTTCTGTCAACTGTCTCAACTCCACAAAAGACCACCCAAAACACATAAACCAGATATATTGCAGTAAGGGAAAATGCTACTCTGCTAGCAAAAAGTATTTACACACATGCACAGTTTGGAAAGAAAATGATCTTTATTCACAGGTGACATCGCATAAGTAGATAATCCATAACAGATAAGGAATTTGCTTTAATGAGCCATTTTAGCAAGATCTCTGAATACAACAAACAGAAAATAGAGCAAAAAGATACCATTTGTAATTTAATCAAAACAGGTAAAATACTTAGGAATAAATCTAATGATAGATGTACAAAATATCTACAAAGAAAACTGTAAAGCATTAGTGAGAGAAATAAAGACAAATATAAATATACATGCATTTAGAAGATCCAGTAGTTTATAGATTACATTTATCCCAAACTGATCAATAGATTGAACAGAATCCTTGGAAGTGTTTCTGGAGATTAACAAACTGATTCCAGAACTTATTTGGAAATACAAAGAAAGGGCCAAAATTAGCCAAGAAAATCTCAAAAGACAACCAAGTTTGGGGATGCAGAATCCTAGGTAATAAGACATTTTAAAGCTGTAGTATTTATGGAAGTGTGGTATTGGCATAAAGTAGACAAATAGAACAGACTAGAAAGCATAAAAAAAGAAAACACATGTATGGTTACTTGATTTTTAACAAAGGTGAGATGCAATAGCATACAGAAAAGGTGGTCTTTTCAGTAAATGGAGCTGAGTCAGTTTGGTATCTCTAAGGACCCAAACACACCTTTCCTCTGTCTGCTGTCAACTCCTGAAAAGACTACCCCAAAACCTGTTGATTATGGAAACTAAATTCGTTAAGGTCTACGTTTGACAAAAGTCAAAGCAAGGTATTTGGAGCTTTGGGATTTGGACCAAAGTGGTTAAAGATAAATCTTTCAAGGCTGGGAACTGAATGAGATTAGAAAATTCCGCGACATAATAGTTTAGGATTGGCAGACAGAGAGAGCCTTAAAATGAGTCTAGGTTAAGTAAACTGATTCTTATAAGTGAACCGCTTGCTCAGGTGAGAAATCTACTATCCTGACAGGAGAGACATACTTTCCTAGATAAATAAAATGTTTGCCTGGAGAAGCTGGTTTGCAGGACTTTCCTGGAACGAATAGTTGCCATGTCCCAGATAGCCTCTGTTCTCTGACCTGCTAATTAACTATGTGGTTGCTGGTTTTGCTGATTCCACCTCCTACCTCACACCATATACACAGAAGTTGATTCCAGATGGCATGTAGATCTAAATGTAAAACTAAACACAGCTTCTAGAATAACACATAAGAAAATATTTTCATGATTGTCAAGTAGGCAAGGATTTCTTAAATAAGATACAAAAAGCGAATTATCCATATAGGGTTTAAAAAGTAGATAATTGAGCTATATTAAAATAAGAACTTCTGTTCATTCAAAATAAACCATTAAGAGAGTGGAAAGGCAGAAAACCAATAGAAAAATGGGAAAAAGGTTTGAACAGGAACTCGACAAAGAGGATATCGAATGGTTATTAAAGCTGAGATAATCATATCTTATAACTCAGCAATTCCACTTCTCTGGGTATACACCCCAAAGAGGTATATACACATATTCACACATATACACATACAATATTGTATTGTATTCATGTACAATAATTTCTATTAATAGAAGAGTCTATAAATAAAGTTGTGGTCCAGCCATACCATGGAGAATGAACGTGAATCATCTATTGCTTCATGCAGCACTGTGGATGACTCTTACAAACATAAAAGGAGCCAAATACAAAGGAGAATAGACTGTATGCATCTAATAATATACATTTCAAATACAGGCAAATTTAATCTATGTTGTCATAAGTCATGACTGTTTACCTTTGGTAGTAACTTGAGGGAGATGTTCAGAGCTTCTGCAATGTGAGGAATTTTCTGCTTTGTGATCTCATGCAAGTTATGCTTACAGGGTATGTTCATTTTGTGAAAATTCAATAGGCTGTACTTTTTTTGTACTCTCAACTGAATTGACAAGAAATCGTTAAGGAAAGGCAGGAGAAAGAGAGGAAAGGAGGAAGGAAAGACTGAAGAAAGAGTTACTTTCTAGGGATCTACAGTTTAACAGTCATCATAACTACATGAAAAGCAATGTGGACAAAGCACAGCATAAACGGATTACCCTTCACACTAACCAAAGCAAATTCCAGAATGAGAATGTTAGTCTGGAGCGGGTACAACTTATTCCCCTCTCTTTCAAAGCTTCGAACTCTCTGCTGGAGTATTTTTCTTGGTGTCAAGCTTAGTCCTTCATACTTGATTAAAGAAGCATTTACAGCTGGATGGGTGCTAGTTCCCTTCCCGTGGAGCCAAATTTAAATCTTAATTGACAGCCTAGCCCCTGTTCTCTTTAGTTCCCATGTGCAGTTAGAATGAAAGAGCCTGTGTTCTGAAGTTGAAGCTCACGAATGGGATGTTTGGAGTTCCTGAAGCCATTCTTCACTCCATGAACCCTAAATTCATCCCATTCCCTCCTGACGCCACATGTGCAGTGAAATATTTGCTACAAGGTGACTCTAACATGGCTTTCCACTGACATCCTTTCTGCTAGTTCCAGAAATACAAATTAGCCTGTGCTGGCAGAAGATTAGGGACTGCTCTTTTAAGCAGTCTTTCATTCTGCAGTTTTATTTTCCATTCATCTTGCCAAGCGAGTATCTTTTTCCAGAAGTTTCTCCTCTGCTCTCTGTGCCCTCCTCTTCTTTCATTTTAGTTTTTTTTTTTTTTTTTTTCCCTCCCGGATCCAACTATATCTCCACTGGAGCCTCTTGCTATTTCTTACCCTCATATGTTCTTACACTGCCGATTTCTTTCATCTCTTCGCTTTTATCTCTGGTTTTAAAATTTTTGGCCAGCAGTTGCAATGTTTATAAATTAAGTGCCACCCATGAAGTGGGTAAATTACCTGCTTTGCTCAATCAGACTTCACTTACCATTCAGATTTTCTTGAATCTCCTGAGTTTGAGATGTAGACTCTCAGATTAACTATCGTTCATTAGCTATTGATTGTTTAGACCCTGTTCCTAATGAGAGTTTTATGTTCCCTGATATCAGAGACATATCAATAAGAGGATACAACCATCTTCCACAGTATCCTCTACCTTTAAATTTGGTCCCTCCAAGATTACGCTATGTTATAATGCTTATATTCAGGAAGCCTCATTACGTGTACTAGTCCAATACCTCATGTGTCCATGGGTCTCGAAGAAGCTGTTTGGCTTTAGTAGCAGTATAATGAGGAAGAGTCAGGGCCAGTTAATCTGTCCACTCGCATTCCCATTTTCTCCTGCTGGTTCTGCCATAGCTCGTGATTTATCTTGTTTACAACTTTCAAACTTTGGAAGTCTCTTTACTATCAACAGTCTTGCCACTTCCTGCAGGAAGGATGACTGCACAGCACTGGGGTCTGTGGTTACCCTGCACTCTTTGGACATCTCCAGGGAGGGAGGGAAGGACAGCGGTTTGAGCCCTGTGGAAACCGTGCCTGGTGGCCTGGAACCCAGGGATTAGTTGAGAGTTTTGGTGGCGTTCGTTCACGCCTCTTTAGTTTACACTTTTTACAAAACAGTTCTTTTCTTTGGTTTTCTATGAGGTTGAAATATCCATGCCTTCCCACTTGGACATATTGTTGTTTGGTCCTTTCTTAATACAATGTCCAAAATGTAATGCTCTTCCTGAGCACAGAATAAGCATCTTTATGGAGTGATAGGCAAGTTCAATCACATCCCTCCCCCAAATCTTGCTTTTATTTCCACTCTGTTAGAAGAGAGCAGGGTTTCTAAGGAGAAAGTTCTCTCAGATGACTAACATTTAACAACTTTATTTTCTTTTTCATGTTTTATTTCTACTACCACTTGAAGCTAATTCTCAATTATAAAATGAATAAAAGGGAGGATGCCTCCAGGTCTTCCTGGCTGGAATTAGAGGTTCCAGATTTCAAACACCTCTTAGTTACGAATATTTGTTTTTAATCTGGACGGATCAGTGGCCTAGAAATTTAGAGAACTGTTAAGAATTGACATTTCAAATCTTTGTCTCTATTTGTCTGTTAAGGGGCTTTTATTCATTTTGGCGGTGGGGGTTGGGGGAGACCTTAGCTGAGGCCATGACACTGAGCATAATAATATCATCTGGGTTCCAAGCCATAAACATGACTTGTAGGAAAGAGATGGTTGCAGTAAGTTTTTCTGTGTAGATTCTGTCCTTGGAATATAAGGAATAAAAAGAAGGAGAAGGAGAAAGAGGAGGAGAAGGAGAACAAACCCTGTATCATACTTGCTGTGCTGTAATGAAGTGTTGCCATAATGATCTAGGATCTTACTCCCCTGAGTTGCTTTGAGGAAACTCTGATATAAATAATCATAAAGCCTTTCTCCAACAGGAAGAAGGATTCGAACCTGAAGTGCAATAACTAGTTTAAGAATAATTAGTCCGCTTGAATGCCTCTGCGCAGAGGTGGGCTATGATCAGAGGAGGAAACAGATGAAAATAACTTCCTGGATTCAGAGTGGACAGCGTCATGATCATTTTGTATGACCTGTCTATTGATTTTCTAGTTTCTCTAACTTTCATCTTCTGAAGGGATGAAAATGTCCACTTAATGGAAGCCTAGGAACATATACATCCTTGTAATTTTGATTAAGCTTTTACTTTTTACTTTTAAAAATTTTTGGCTGTGTTGGGTCTTCGTTGCTGCGCGCAGGCTTTCTCTAGTTGCGGCGAGCGGGGGCTACTCTTTGTTGCGGTGCGCAGGCTTCTCATTGTGGTGGCTTCTCCTGTGTGGAGCACGGGCTCTAGGCGCGCGGGCTCAGTAGTTGTGGCTCATGGGCTCTAGAGTGCAGGCTCAGTAGTTGTGGCACACGGGCTTAGTTGCTCCGCGGCATGTGGGATCTTCCCGGACCAGGGCTCAAACCCGTGTCCCCTGCATTGGCAGGTGGATTCTTAACCACTGCGCCACCAGGGAAGTCCCAAGTTTTTACCTTTAAGGTGCTGAAGTTTTCATGAGAGTTATAGTTTAATTATTGTGTTATGATAATATTTTATGTCTAGTGCTTTGACATCACCCAAACACATTGCCACATAGTACATCATTTGAGCCTCAAAGCTATCAGGAGAAGTAGGTAAAGCAAGTACAATTATCTGTATTTTACAAGTAGAAACTTGAAGCTGCAAGATATTGTGACTTCTTTATCTTCAAGGTAACACATCTATGAAATGATGGGCTGTGCCTTAGAATTTTAGCGCCTTTTCCAATATAACTTGTGCTCCAGTATTACTAACTTTAAAAGTTTCAAGGATAATTTTTTAAAATTCCACTTACTTTTTTCAATTCCATTCCTCCCTCCCACCCCAAATTTTAAAAAAATGGGATTCTCTTTAACAAGTCGCTCATCAAGTTCATTTTGTGGAATTAACCAAGAAAAAAAAAAACAACTGAAAGAAAAGAATAGCAAAATGTTACCCTCTTTAACTGAACTGATTTAAGACATAACAAGGGAAATGGAAAAAACTGGGCTATCCTGACAGATAATTTTGATTGCCAAACTACAGGCAGATCAGGATTTAAGAAGCTTAGTCTTAAATGCCTGGAAAATAAGAGAATAATTCCAACTGGAAATTTTGTTTAAAAAAATGACTTTCAAAAGTAGGACACTGCAGATCAGTGATATGGTACAAATGCAAACGTTAATAAAGAGAGTGTAATTAATCAGACCCTAGGTACACTTACTCCAATGTCTAAAAGCAATCTATATGTGTTGGTAAACATCGTTATTGTCAAATGGTGCAAAACATCGTATACCCTCAACTGTTTCAAGTGGTCTCTTCCAAGTTATGACTATTAAAACCCACTGAAATCAATGGGGCTACAGTGTAAACAGAGATATATAAACACACATGCATTAAATGTCTTCAACAGCGACCAAAATGTTAAATCGATTTTATGAGAAGTTGGTTTTCCAGCCACTGAGTGGCTATAAATGTTAAGTGTTTTTACAGGTTGCTGCTTTCCCAGCTGCCGAGCTGCCTTAAATGTTATCATACACACACACACACACACACACATACATACACACATACACACACACACATATCCTTGCTTTTCCAGCTGTTAAGCCTCTCTGTACATTTTTACGAAGTTTTTCCTCATTCTTTCACTTGCTTAATCTATTTATATTTTACTCACAAAAGCAAGTGCAAAATTGTCTTGGCATCATCCAACTTTTATTTTTATTGTATTTTTTTAACTACAAATAAAAATTCCATCCCTGTTTTGGTGCTTTCCAGAAAGTAGGGGCTCTAGTTATAATGAATCCAAGATGAACATTACGAGTTCAACTCAGAATTTAGGTACCACAAAAGCACTCTCGTTGTGGTACGCTCAATGGAAACACTGTTCTTGTGGTGTTTCCATTGGAAATATTGTGCTTGTGGTATTTTTCAATGGAAAAACTATTACTGTGGTATTACTGAGTGCAGCAGGAAATGCTGGCTGGAGTCTTGTAACAAATGGCCAAGAGAAAGAGAGAGATGCCAAACAAAAGAGTTAAATTAAGGTGCAACAGATGGAAGCTAGGGATTAAAAGAAGGGATGATGGTGATGGTGATATTTCATTGGAGAACCCAAAATTAAGTCCTCGTTACATTATAAATGAGGAAAGAAGGAAATTCTTTCCTACGTAGCAGAAGTTTTGTAAAAAACACAAGATAAAATGGAGTTAGAAATAAGACTTACATATGATAGTGGAATGAAAACAAAATAAAAGTGAGATCATGAGCTACAGGGGTGGGGTTGTACTTTAGAGTTCTATCTTAGTATCTGTTCACAAGCTCCAGAAATACATGCTCAAGAGAGGAGACAAGTAAGAGGTAGCGATTCAAAGAGAAAGGCACAAGGGAGAATTTTCTGAAGCATTTTCCCAGTCAGGTTTGAGTCGGGACTGCTGTATTGAAATAAACCAGCTTAAAATAATTACCTAGCTCCCTAGGTTTGTCTGACCCTGGCTTGGGTGCAGTGTTTTTCTCTGTTAGCAGCACTCCCCAGCAGGATTCTCTGCTTCTGTTGGGGAGAATTCTCACCGTTTCTCACTTATGCCTGGCTTCTTCTCACACTTGGTTTCCTGCATGAGTATCCTCCTTCCTGGGATGCCCTACACTGATCTGAATTCCTCCTGGGCTTCAAGCCAAGGTCAACGTCCAACTCATCAAATGAAGCCTTTCTGACGCCACCAGCCTCCATGGATAAACCACTCTTTCAAACTTTAACTTGGTGGTATTTCTCTGCAATTCAGCATTTAATGGTGTTCTTATGATCCATTGCCTTGCCCGCAATGTGGAGGGCAGGCACTGTGCTTTTTATTTCTTTTGTGCCCTACAGCACCTGGCGTGAATCTAAGCCCCCAGTAGGTGCTTAGTAACTGGCAGTTGCTTAACTGAAGCAAAGCAAACATGATCTCTCCATTTCTCTGAATCTTCATGGGATGATTATTTTAGCTATGATAGCACTGGCTGCTATAACAGATGAACCCCAAAATCGCAGAGCCTGACACCATAACAGCTTGTTTCTTATTCACATCCCATTTCTGTGTGAGCATTTCTGGTGGAATGGCTCTTCTTTAAGTGCTGACTTAGGGACCCAGGCTCCTTCCACCTTGTGGATCATTGGTTTTCGACATGTGGCTTTCAAGGTTGCCCAGAGGGTGGTCTCTATTCAGCCAGGTGGAAGGGGACAAAGGAATAGCGAGCTGTGTATGCAGGGTGTCTATAGCATTGACCTGAGGTGGCATCTATAAGTGCTGTCCATATTTTATTAGTCAACACTCCATCACATGGTGTTATGGGCTGAGCTGTGTTCCCCCCAAATGTATATGTAGAAGTCTTAACCCCTAGTACTCAGAATGTGACTGTACTTGGAGATAGTGTCTTTAAAGAGGTAATTAAGTTCAAATGAGGTCAGTAGAACGAGCTCTAATCCGGTATGACTGGTGTTCTTAAAAGAAGGGGAAGTTTGGACACAGACACATACAGAGGGAAGACCAGGCACAGGGAGAGGATGGACAGGCCTCAGAAGAAGCCACCTCTGTCGACACCTTGACCTCAGATTTCTAGCCTCCAGAATGGTGAGAAAAGAGGTTTCTGTTGGCTAAGCTGCCCGGTCTGCGGTCCTTGGTTATGGCAGCCCGAGCAAACTCATATGCACGGCCACACCCATTTGTGAGAGATGTTTGCACTTGCAGTCTTGCTGTGTGTGAAGTATGAACAGGAAGTAGGTTTTGCTGAACACAGAGAAATTTTTGCCACGTGCTAGAAGTGGATGTGATGCTAGGGACCACCTACTCCATCTTCCCTGTCCTTTTTTAAAGATCAAGATAAAGCCTACCAAGAGGACGGGCTTGTTCAAGACTCCTCTGGATATGGAGTGACACCCTCCCTAACTACTTCATTTTCATCTAGTTAACTGGATCTAAAAACTAGCCAATGACTATTCTCCACCCACGTTCCATAAAACTCCCTGCCCTTCAATGCATGCCACCCCAGACCAGCTACATAATTTGCTGGGCCAGTACAAAATAAAAAAGGAGATCCCTTTTTTAAAAAATTATTAAGAGTTTCAAGAAGGTGACAGCAGAGCATTAAGTCAAACACAGAGCCCTTCTACCTATGGGCCTCACGTGACTGTACAGGTGTCATGCCCGTGAAGTCGGCCCTGGTGCCATCCATACCACCAACGGTACCACTACTCGGGATATTTATGGCTTGAAGGTGATATTAAAAGGCGGAGAGACATTTTCAGAGCTAGACCACCCCCAGCTCATATGGAGCATGGTGATGCATGACCTAAAACATTAGTTTGTTACAGCAGATTTACGCTGTCTTGCCAAGCTTCTTATGTTAGAATCCCATGGGGAGAGTTTTTGCTTCTATTTTTTTAACCTGTAGAGAATTCAGGTGATTTATTAGGGTTGGGGCACAAGTAAGAAAAGTTTTCAATGCCCCCAGGAGATTCTGTTGCCCCACCAGGTTTGGGCATCGCAGGTTACAACAACTTGAAATCTTACACACCCGTTCACTGTAATCTATAACCGTCCCCAATTTATCACCCTCCACTTCCTTTAGTCAAGGACAGATTTTATTTGTAAATGATATTTTAGATGGGGTTTGAGAATATTAATAGAGACCAGTCCAAAAAAGAAAGTTCCAAAGTCTATAAAATTAGTTTTCTAGTATCTGCCTCAGCTGTCCTTAACTTCCTTCAGAGGTTATCCCAGGCGACTTTATCAAGAAATTAGTATCTTCTTGTTCTATCTGTACTTTGCTCCATCAAAACTGTTCTCCTGGAAAGGGTCTGATGCATCTATTTATATTAAAACATAAAAGACAGATAACGAATTAACACATCAACTTTTTCCAGGATCTCTTCAAGAGATGAATCACTAAGTGCAGATTTCTTTGCATTGAAGAAATTTTAATAGGCCAAAGGTGTATATTGTGGGGTTTTTCATTTGTTCATTCATTGATTCATTTATACTTTTCAAGATATATTTAAGCAAAGGAAAGTTATTTCATTATTAGATAATCCCTTCATTTAAGGAAATTGTATTTTAAACGTAAATGTACCTATTAAAAGATTTAAATTACTATTTATTTACACATATATGATATATATATATCTTATATATATATATATAGAGAGAGAGAGAGAGAGAGAGAATGCTAGGAAGACCCAGGGGAAGGAATATCTAATTCTGTCTGAATCCCACAAAAAAGGTGCACACAGTAGGTGTGGTTTGGCCTGAATCCTAAGGCAGCATGGTGTAAATTAAAGAGCATAGGCTTTGGTGTACGACTTGAATGCCTGTCATTTGTTTAGCAGGATAAATTTGGGGAAATTACTTAGTTTAGTGGCTAAGGGTACAAAGTCTAGAGTCAGATCGCTTGGGTTTGAATCCCAGCCTCGCCACTAATTGTATAACCTGGGGAAATTTATGTAACTTCTCTGTCCCTTATCTGTTCAATTATAAAATGATGACAAAAATCAACAGACCCCACCGCATCAGTTTTGTGGGAGGGGCTCATAAGTCAGGGCACGCAGAGCGCTGAGACCGGTGCTCGTATTTTAATTAATTAGCCTTGTTCTGCCTCTGTCTGTTCTCAGTGAGATGGGGAGAATGGTATAAGCCTTTAGGGGGGACTTTCCTGGTGGTCCAGTGGTTAAGACTCCACGCTTCCAGTGCAGGGGGCGCGGGTTCCATCCCTGGTCAGGGAACTGAGATCCCACGTGCTGTGCGGTGAGGCCAAAAAAAAAAAAAAAGCCTTTCGGACTGATTTGAGGGCCAAATTCAAGACTACATGCAACACCTCTAGCCAGTGCACTCCAGCTCAGAAAATATCGTTTGCTTATTGATTCACTGACTCAACCAGCGTGAACGTAGGTTACCTCTCTGTAGACTGCCTTTTCCTTTTATGCAGGTTACCTTTACCTTTATGTAGATTAATTTAACTCTACAGATTAGGGTCTGAGTGGTAAAGTGAACATAGACCACATATTTACTGTTTTCAAATCCTGTAATGAGTTATTTTGCTTTTCCTTTCTATAAATCTCTGTAATCCCACCAAACAATTCAAATTAGAGTGTGGGAATCAGTATGCTATGAATAAAAATATGTAAATATCTCCTCTCTAATTAGCATCCTTTGCAATTTTTAGCTAAATGATATGATGACACTTAAAAAATATAGTTGCTCTGAGTGAACAGGTGCAAGAAATTCTACAGTTCTCTTTACTATGCCTTTCCCAGAATTATTTTTAACATCATTACTTATGTCCTGCTTCATTTAAAATATATTTATGCATGGCTTAAAAAGATACATAAAACAAAACTAAACTAAAAACAAAGTAAAAAAATAAGAGGAGCTGAAGGGAAAATAAAAGTGGTGAAATGAGAAAAACTCAGAGGTTCCGTAGACGTATCAAATTTATACTGTAGGTGAAACTATGGACCACAAAAACTGGTTCTGACCATCGTGTAGATAGGCCAGAAAGGGAAAAATGATCAGGTCTGATATTTATAAGGGCCATCAGATAAAAACAAGCAAGAATACTTTTAACCAGTCTTCTAAGTATCTTACTACTCTCTGAACTCACAGACACCTTCTCTAAACCTCTTCTGTGCATGCATCTTTTTAACTTATGTTTAGTTATCTTTATCCATTACTAGACCATAAGATCCCTGAAGAGAGAGGCCTTAGTGTATTAATTTTTGTATAATACCGTACCTCACACATGATAGGACTATCATAAAATGTTTGCACAATGAATTAATTAAGGAAACTTTAAGACGTATGTCAAAAGAAAGAAGCCTGTTTGAGTGGACTTCCCACTTTCAAAGAGAATTGGCTGGAAAGGCAGGCTAACTGGTGAACTGTGTTGGGGAAGATGAAGGTTATATAAGTGAATTTCCCTGTACGCACAGAAATAATCACTATGGTGATTTATTATCATTTTCACATGAGGGGATAAGATTGGCCATTTGAAGATAATCGTTTGCCAAGAAGGGAGAAATTATTGAATCCAAATTCTTTATTTCAAAGATCAATCAACATCTAAATCTCAATAGGATAGTAATCTAACTTAACTGGGCAAATGGTCTTCATTTGCTTTATTTAAAACCAATATTCAGAAACAACAAGGTCTGACTATACAGCATAGGGAACCATATTCAATATCTTGTAGTAAACCGTAATAGAAAATAATATGAAAAAGTATATATACTAAGAGGCAGGAGACCATTGCTTCAGGGTGCGCAAGGGGAGGGGATTCAGAGCACCGCCTAAACGAGCTCCAGAGACGGGCGTGAGCCGAAGCTATCAGCGTGGACCCCGGAGACGGGCATGAGATGCTAAGGCTGCTGCTGCAGCCACCAAGAAGCCTGTGTGCAAGCACAGGTCACTCTCCACACCGCCCCTCCTGGGAGCCTGTGCAGCCCACCACTGCTAGGGTGCCGTGATCCAGGGACAACTTCCCCGGGAGAACACCTGGCGTGCCCCAGGCTGGTGCAACGTCACGCTGGCCTCTGCCGCCGCAGGCTCACCCCGCATTCCGTACCCCTCCCTCCCGCCGGCATGAGTGAGCCAGAGCCCCCTAATCAGCTGCTACTTTAACCCTGTCCTGTCTGGGCGGGAACAGACGCCCTCAGGCGACCTCCACGCAGAGGCGAGGCCAAATCCAAAGCTGAACCCTGGGAGCTGTGCGAACAAAGAAAAGAAAGGGAAATCTCTCCCAGCAGCCTCAGAAGCAGCGGATTAAATCCCCACAATCAACTTGATGTACCTGCATCTGTGGAGTACCTGAATAGACAATGAATCATCCCAAAATTGAGGTCGTGGACTTGGGAGCAACTGTAGACTTGGGGTTTGCTTTCTGGATCTGATTTGTTTCTGGTTTTATGTTTATCTTAGTTTAGTATTTAGATACTAAACTTAATACTTAGTTTAGTATTTAGTATCATTGGTAGATTTGTTTATGGATTTGGTTGCTCTCTTCCCTTTTTTATATATATATTATATATTTTTTTCCTTTTTCTCTTTTTGTGAGTGTGTATGTGTATGCTTCTCTGTGTGATTTTGTCTGAATAGCTTTGCTTTTTTAACCCATTTATCCTAGGGTTCTGTCTATCTTTTTTTTTTTTTTTTTTAGTATAGTTTTTAGCGCTTGTTATCATTGGTGGATTTGTTTATTGGTTTGCTTGCTCTCTTCTTTCTTTCATTTATTAAATTACTTTTTAATTTTTTTATTTTTAATAATATTTATTTTTATTTTTTATTTTAATAACATTATTTTATTTTATTTATTTATTTTCTTTCTTGCTTGCTTTCTTTATTCTCCCTTTTCTTCTGAGCCATGTAGCTGACAGGGTCTTGGTGCTCCGGCCCGGTGTCAGGCCTGAGCCTCTTAGGTGGGAGAGCTGAGTTCAGGACGTTGGTCCACCAGAGACCTCCCAGCTCCATGTAATATCAAACAGTGAAAGCTCTCCCAGAGAGCTCCATCTCAACCCTAAGACGCAGCTCCACTCAATGACCAGCAAGCTACAGTGCTGGACACCCTATGCCAAACAACTAGCAAGACAGGAACACAACCCCACCCATTAGCAGAGAGGCTGCCTAAAATCATACTAAGTTCACAGACGCCCCAAAACACACCACCGGACGCGGTCCTGCCCACCAGAAAGACAAGATCCAGCCTCATCCAGCAGGACACAGGCACCAGTCCCCTCCACCAGGAAGACTACACAACCCACTGAACCAACCTTACCCACTGGGGGAAGACACCAAAAACAGTGAGAACTACGAACCTGCAGCCTGTGAAAAGGAGACCCCAAACACAGTAAGTTAAGCAAAATGAGAAGACAGAGAAACAGAAGATGAAGGAGCAGGCTAAAAACCCACCAGACCAAACAAATGAAGAGGAAATGGGCAGTCTACCTGAAAAATAATTCAGAGTAATGATAGTAAAGATGATCCAAAACCTTGGAAATAGAATGGAGAAAATACAAGAAATGTTTAACAAGGACCTAGAAGAACTAAAGAGCAAACAAACAAGGATGAACAACACAATAAATGAAATTTAAAATTCTCTAGAAGGAATCAATAGCAGAATAACTGAGGCAGAAGAACGGATAAGTGACCTGGAAGATAAAATATTGGAAATAACTACTGCAGAGCAGAATAAAGAAAAAAGAATGAAAAGAATTGAGGACAGTCTCAGAGACCTCTGGGACATTAAACACACCAATATTCGAATTATAGGGGTCCCAGAAGAAGAAGAGAGAAAGAAAGGGACTGAGAAAATATTTGAAGAGATTATAGCTGCAAACTTCCCTAATATGGGAAAGGAAATAGTCAATCAAGTCCAGGAAGTGCGGAGAGTCCCATAGAGGATAAATCCAAGGAGAAACACGCCAAGACACATAGTAATCAAACTATCAAAAATTAAATACAAAGAAAAATTATTAAAAACAGCAAGGGAAAAGCAAGAAATAACATACAAGGGAATCCCCATAAGGTTAACAGCTTATTTCTCAGTAGAAACTCTGCAAGCCAGAAGGGTGCGGCAGGACATATTTAAAGTGATGAAAGGGAAAAACCTTCAGCCAAGATTACTCTACTCAGCAAGGATCTCATTCAGATTCAATGGAGAAATTAAAACCTTTACAGACAAGCAAAAGCTAAGAGAATTCAGCACCACCAAACCAGCTTTACAACAAATGCTAAAGGAACTTCTCTAGGCAGGAAACACAAGAGAAGGAAAAGACCTACAATAACAAACCCAAAACAATTAAGACAATGGTAATAGGAACATACATATCGATAACTACCTTAAATGTAAATAGATTAAATGCTCCAACCAAAAGACGTAGACTGGCTGAATGGATACAAAAATAAGACCCGTATATATGCTGTATACAAGAGACCCATTTCAGACCTAGGGACACATACAGACTGAAAGTGAGGAGATGGAAAAAGATACTCCATGGAAATGGAAATCAAAAGAAAGCTGGAGTAGCAATTCTCATATCAGACTAAATAGACTTTAAAATAAAGACTGTTACAAGAGACAAAGAAGGACACTACATAATGATTGAGGGATTAATCCAAGAAGAAGATATAACAATTGTAAATATTTATGCATCCAGCATAGGAGCACCTCAATACATAAGGCAAATGCTAACAGCCATAAAAGGGGAAATCAACAGTAACACAATATAGTAGGGGACTTTAACACCCCACTTTCACCAAAATGAAAATAAATAAGGAAAACACAAGCTTTAAATGATACATTAAACAAGATGGACTTAATTGATATTTATAGGACATTCCATCCAAAAACAACAGAATACACTTTCTTCTCAAGTACTCATGGAACATTCTCCAGGATAGATCATATCTTGGGTCACAAATCAAGCCTTGGTAAATTTAAGAAAATTGAAATCATATCAAGTATCTTTTCTGACCACAATGCTATGAGACTAGATATCAATTACAGGAAAAAATCTGTAAAAAATACAAACACATGGAGGCTAAACAATACACTACTAAATAACCAAGAGATCACTGAAGATATCAAAGAGGATCAAAAAATACCTAGAAACAAATGACAATGAAAACATGACAACCCAAAACCTATGGGATGCAGCAAAAGCAGTTCTAAGAGGGAAGTTTATAGGAATACAATCCTACCTCAAGAAACAAGAAACATCTCAAATAAACAACGTAACCTTACACCTAAAGCAATTAGAGAAAGAAGAACAAAAAACCCCCAAAGTTAGCAGTAGGAAAGAAATCATAAAGGTCAGATCAGAAATAAATGAAAAAGAAATGAAGGAAACGATAGCAATGATCAATAAAACTAAAAGCTTGTTCTTTGAGAAGATAAACAAAATTGATAAACCATTAGCCAGACTCTTCAAGAAAAAAAGGGAGAAGACTCAAATCAATGGAATTAGAAATGAAAAAGAAGTAACAACTGACACTGCAGAAATACAAAGGATCATGAGAGATTACTACAAGCAACTGTATGCCAGTAAAATGGACAACCTGGAAGAAATGGACAAATTCTTAGAAAAGCACAACCTTCTGAGACTGAACCAGGAAGAAATAGAAAATATAAACAGACCAATCACAAGCACTGAAATTGAAACTGTGATTAAAACTCTTCCAACAGACAGAAGCCCATGACCAGATGGCTTCACAGGTGAATTCTATCAAACATTTAAAGAGCTAACACCTATCCTTCTCAAACTCTTCCAAAATATAGCTGAGGGAGGAACACTCCCAAACTCATTCTACGAGGCCACCATCACCCAGATACCAAAACCAGACAAAGATGTCACAGAAAAAGAAAACTCCAGGCCAATATCACTGATGAACATAGATGCAAAATCCTCAACAAAATACTAGCAGACAGAATCCAGCAGCACATTAAAAGGATCATACACCATGACCAAGTGGGGTTTATCCCAGGAATGCAAGGATCCTTCAATATATGCAAATCAATCAATGTGATAAACCATATTAACAAATTGAAGAATAAAAACCATATGATCATCTCAATAGATGCAGAAAAAGCTTTTGACAAAATTCAACACCCATTTATGATAAACACCCTCCAGAAAGTAGGCATAGAGGGAACTTACCTCAACATAATAAAGGCCATATATGACAAACCCACAGCCAACATTGTTCTCAATGGTGAAAAACTGAAACCATTTCCACTAAGATCAGGAACAAGACAAGGTTGCCCACTCTCACCACTGTTATTCAACATAGATTTGGAAGTTTTAGCCACAGCAATCAGAGAAGTAAAAGAAATAAAAGGAATCTAAATTGGAAAAGAAGAATTAAAACTGTCACTGTTTGCAGATGACATGATACTATACATAGAGAATCCTAAAGATGCCACCAGGAAACTACTAGAGCTAATCAATGAATTTGGTAAAGTAGCAGGATACAAAATTAATGCACAGAAATCTCTTGCATTCCTATACACTAATGATGAAAAATCTGAAAGAGAAATTAAGGAAACACTCCCATTTGCCATTGCAACAAAAAGAATAAAATACCTAGGAATAAACCTACCTAAGGAGACAAAAGACCTGTATGCAGAAAACTATAAGACATTGATTAAAGAAATTAAAGATGAAACAAACAGATGGAGAGATATACCATGTTCTTGCATTGGAAGAATCAACATTGTGAAAATGACTATACTACCCAAAGCAATCTACAGATTCAATGCAATCCCTATCAAACTACTACTGGCATTTTTCACAGAACTAGAACAAAAAATTTCACAATTTGTATGGACACACAAAAGACCCCGAATAGCCAAAGCAATCTTGAGAAAGAAAAACAGAGCTGGAGGAATCAGGCTCCCTGACTTCAGACTATACTACAAACCTACAGTAATCAAGACAGTATGGTACTGGCATAAAAACAGAAATATAGATCAATGGAACAGGATAGAAAGCCCAGAGATAAACCCACGCACATATGGTCACCTTATCTTTGATAAAGGAGGCAAGAATATACAATGGAGAAAAGACAGCCTCTTCAATAAGTGGTGCTGGGAAAACTGGACAGCTACATGTAAAAGAATGAAATTAGAACACTCCCTAACACCATACACAAAAATAAACTCAAAATGGATTAAAGACCTAAATGTAAGACCAGACACTATAAAACTCTTAGAGGAAAACATAGGCAGAACGCTCTATGACATAAATCACAGCAAGATCCTTTTTGACCCACCTCCTAGAGAAATGGAAATAAAAACAAAAATAAACAAATGGGACCTAATGAAACTTAAAAGCTTCTGCACAGCAAAGGAAACCATAAACAAGACGAAAAGACAACCCTCAGAATGGGAGAAAATATTTGCAAACGAAGCAACTGACAAAGGATTAATCTCCAAAATATACAAGCAGCTCATGTAGCTCAATATTAAAAAAACAAACATCCCAATCCAAAAATGGGCAGAAGACCTAAATAGACATTTCTCCAAAGAAGATATACAGATTGCCAACAAACACATGAAAGGATGCTCAACATCACTAATCATTAGAGATGTGCTTTGTTTTTACTTCTTGGGGACTCTTGCTTCCAAGCCAGTTCGTAAATCATTATCATCTATGAAAAGTGGGAATTAGTATCCTCATTTTATAAATAAGACTACTACTAAACAACAGCTATTAAATGATTTGCCCGAGGTCACACAGCTAATAAGTAATGGTGTCCTTAGCCTTATTCTTGGACTGTGGCTTTGTATAAAGACAGAGCAAATCCTTTTAGCTCTGGATAGAAGCTGGGAGTTCACAGAGGGTGAGAAAATCTACAGAAGCAAAATGGAGGTGAGAATTAGAAATGGAGGCAATGAGGATGCCAGGAAAAGCAAGGTCAACTGAGGAGATCTCCTCAAAAATAAGGCAGATCAGGATAAGAGCAAGACCTATCTTTGGCGCTTTGAATTGGCAGGACTGAGCCCGCAAACCCGCCCGGCAAGGAGAAGGGCAGGGCACCTTTGATGGATGCCAATGCCTTGGAGCTTGGATGGGAAAAGCTGAGAAGCTTTGGGAACCTAAGCAACCAGGAAGAAGGGGGCCAAGTAGAGCAAACCTCACAGCAAAAGTATTTATGAAAATATGTTCTTTACCTGTTGCTATTGTGAATTGTTTGGTAGCTTCATCAGGAGGCATGAAGAAGCAGAAAGGTGACTTGGAGTCCAGCTCATTTGCAGGCTGAGGACTCTAAATACTGAGAAATTCACTTTCCAAGAAGAAAAATAGCCTGCAGGTAACGGTGGGTTACCATAACTCTGATGAGGCCCAAACAGCCAGCAACTATTTTGTCCTAAAACCAATCTTCCCTTCTCCTAAATCCCAATGTCACGTAGTCCTCTGATTGTTGTCAATTATTATGTAATATTACAGATGATCTTTTCATGTATTTATGCTATGTCCCCTACTAGACTATAAACTCTTGCCAAGATGAGGGCAGATAGTATTCTTTTCTGATTTTCTTATGGCTGCTGCTTAATCTCTTGGACCTGTTTATCAAATACTTGATTGACTGTCCTCTTGCAACAGCACAGAAATGATCCCTGCACATGGGCCCTCTCTGAGCCTATGTGGCCAAGGTTGGGTTCCCTGGCAAAAGCAGAAACTGAGATGGACATTACAGCTCAGGATATTGATGTAGGTGCCCTCTTGGGATCGACACCTGGGGAGGGGGGGGAAGGAAGCAGACAAGGAAGAGCGAGACATTGAGCCACACTGGGGGCCCGACAGCAGCCCTGGGGGCCCCGGAGCTAGAATGGCCCTTCAGAGTTGTCTCAAGTTGGGTTGATGTGGACAGGACCTTACTTCCTCATCCGTCAGTTACTGGACGTGGGCCACCTGGGAAGGGATGGGGCCGTGAGGGAGACAGCTACTTGAAACCCTTGAAGGGGCTGACAGCTCTCTTAGCAGCCAAAGAGCAGCAATTCTTGAGTGAAGGGAGATCTGGACAGTGCATCCCGATGCCCACTCACGCTAGGTAACTCCAGATAAATGGAAGTCTTTCTTTAAAGGCAGGAGTTATCCATATCTTCTGCTTCGGAGTACTTCTCTGAGCCCAAAGACAAGGGTATCCGTGCCCACCGCTACTTTCATCATTTCCTGATTGAGTTCAAGTTGCACGTGTTCTGGTGGTTTGCGAATTTGCTGTCAGCACCTAGAAAAGAAACAGTTTTTTAAAAAGTCAAGCACTGCCTTCGCCACTGTGTCGGGACACTTTCAGACTAAGTCCCCAAGATGATGCTGTGTGGCCTAAAGAAATACTGACTGAAATGGCACTTATGCTCAGTTGCGATTCTTTGTTTCCTTTTTCTAAGAGGACTTCAGCTACATTCTGGACTGAAAACACAAGTTTGGGATTGACACATACAGGTCCACACAGCTATATTTAAAATGGATAACCAACAAGGACCTGCTGTAGAGCACAGGGACCCCTGCTCAGTGTTATGTAACAACCTAAATGTGAAAAGAATTTGAAAAGGAATAGATACATGTCTATGTATAACTGAATCACTTTGTTGTACACCTGAAACTAACGCAACATTGTTAACCAACTATGCGCCAATATAAAATAAAAAGTTAAAAAAAAAAAACGGGAGATGGAGAGAAACAGTCTGCTGGTACACTGTCTGCTGGGTTCTTGAGAGGAATCACCTGCTTTTGCAGATGCAACTAGCTAAAGTGAGGAAGCAAGCAGAATGACTTGGATGGGAAGAGCTAGTGGAAGGAAATGCAGGTCGCCCGGCAAGTGCTTGGCGCTTCTCTGCGAACAGGTAACAGGGAAATGGCAGATCTTCAAGCTCAGGGAGCCAGCGGCACGGCCAGAGCGTCCCTCCCTCCCTGTCTGGAGGAATCAGCAGGCCGCACACCTGCTTCTGCACGGCCGCCTCGGCGCAGCCCCGCGGCACAGCTGCAGGACTGTCTGCTCCTGGCCGGCTGCCCCGCGCTTTGCCTGTCCTCGGGGATGGGGCCCTCCCGGGGCGAGTTCAGCCGGGTTCTTTGGCAGCCGAAGTCTACACGGACCCTGCAGGGAGTGGTTGAGAAAAGTGAGTTTGACATGCTTGGAAATATTTAGATCTGGGATGTAAACTGCAAGGAAAATATTTACTCTGTTTGTTTTAATACCACAGAGGTTTGGATCCAGGGAATCTTCAGAGAAGTATAAAAGGCTCCTGCCAAGACACCAATTTAACAATTTGGTCAGTGACAAAAGGGCATCCTGCTTAACGAGTCTGAATTTGAATAACATGTCTCCGGGGTATTAATGTGTCTGTTCCATCGGTTTACAGGGCTGTTTTCTTTAACCTGTGAATTTTGGGGTTTGGTTTCTGAATTGGGACAGGATCAAAATACTCTCCTTTGGTAGAAAGCAAGCAAGCAGGTCCTACGAAGCTGAAGTGGCTGCTAGCTGAGCACAGACAACAAACGCCCCGTGACCACTGGACTCTGCCGAGTAACCAGCTCTTCCTAGGAGACGTGTTTGCTCACGGCCCGTGGTGAAAATTCCCTTCCACGTAGTAGCCTAGAGTTCAGATATACTGTCGAGGGCTACAGAACCATCTAAAAGTATTCTTGGTCAGTGGGTTTGAACCAGGAATTATGATAAAAGAGAAGCCTTTGTAAACTTGGAAAAGTCGCCTGTTTTGAGTTTTTGTCTTTCATGGAGAGATCTCACCTTGGGCAGAACTTTTAGGACCCACCCTGACTTCCCTCTAGTTTCCCTCTAGTTTTCTGTCAGCAGAATGGGAAAGTTACTTCTAAAGGGAAGTTTAAAAAAAAAGTCTCAGTTATGCGCACAATACATTTGTGGATCTGTCGGGAGAAGAAACACACAAAAAATGAAGCTGGCATCAGAATATTCCCCACAGGAGTCTGTAAGAGATGAACTGGGACCCTTTCCTGCCTTCAGATGGTACACCAGGCAGGGAAAATCTTAGCCAATTTTCAACTCTCAGAAAAGTAGATTCCGTGATCTCTTGGTTTCCTCTTCCACCATCTGTTGCTTCCCTGCTTTGGCAATTTTTCTTTCAATTAAGCCCCTTTTGCTGTACTGCCAAGCCAATTCCTCCTGTATAATTGACATGGAGAACGAACAGCTGCTTCTCAATGGCTGGTCACAGTTGTATTTCAATTCTCTTTCAACACCTGTGAAACAGAATTCCTATTCAGAATTTTGTAACAGTCGACTAAAAGCAGAGAGTCTCTTCCCCTCTCTGTGGTGGTAGAGATTCTTGTGTTCTACTTCCTTTTTAGAACCCTTACCCTTTCTGCATCCCCTTTGATTATTGCCACCATACATGTGATTCCAACTAAATCTGATGTCTGTTGATGAAACTTCGAATATTTAAGGTCCTCTAGTCCATTTCTTCCTGAGTCACAAGAGAAAGTTATCCCACTTCTAACCACTTAAGAATTAAGTGAAGAAAGCCTTTTAATACCCAAGTTGTTATTCTGACATAACCCACTTTTTTTCACATTTCTTCTTAGTTGCTAATTAATCGTAGGAACAGCTACAACGGGGAAAATTCAAGCATGCAAAAAATTATATTTACTAATGAACTAATTTGCATGAAAACCATTAAAAAAAATATAGACATATTTGATTTATAGCAGCTTAGAACAAAGAGGGATAGGAAAGATTAATTAGTCTAAATCTAGTTCCTCTCATTTTGGAGGAAAAAAACCAAGCTAGAGCAGTGGAGTAATTTTTTTGAGTCAGATAACTAGTCTCTGGGGTAGCTCAGATATCCTAGAGCTCAATTCTCCATTTTGGTAGCTTCCTTGGTCTTTGACAAATGGTTGTCTGAAATCAGAACAAGGAAGGTTCTGGAACATTGGAAGGGAAACTGAAATAACTATATCTTGTCGTTCTGCCGGCCAGAATATTTCTCCTACTCTCTAGATCAGACTGAAGTTCCATCTGGGAGAGGTTTGTACATTAACTGTAATGTTTGTTCACCTCTAAAGTTCAAGTCTTTCTGGGAGCTATCCATTTTACACTGTTTAGGCTCTGATACACAGAATGAATGAAGAGTCTGAGGGGAGGTTTGGATAGAGTGAGAAGAAGAGGCACGGTAATGAGGAATTTCTTAAATGCCATTTAATGAAAACGTAATGTGATGCTATGAGTGTGTATTAGTTTGCCACTGTAGCAAACTGCCACAAACATGGTGGATTAAATAATACAAGTTTATTATCTTATAGTCAGTAGGCCAGAAGTCTGGAATGGGTTTCACTGGGCTAAAATCAAGATGTCGGCTGGGCTGCATCCCCTTCTAGAGGTTCTCGGGGAGAATCCACTTTCTTGCCTTTTCCATATTCCAGGGGCTGTCTACACACCTTGGTTTGTATCCTCTTCCTCCGTCTTCAAAGCCAGCAATAGTGAGTCAAGTCCTAGCATTGGATCACCCTGACTTAAGGGCCCACCCGTGTAATCCAGGACCATCTCCTTATTTAAGGTCAGCTGACAAGCAACCTCAACTCCATCTGCAACCTTGATTTCCCTCCGCCACATATCCTAACCTATTCACAGGTTCCAGGGAGTTAGGGGGCGGGTATCTTTGGAAAGCATCATCATTCTGCCTATACCACAGGCTGTAACAAACAAAACAAAACAAAGCTAATCTCAAAGGCTTACCTAAATAAAAGTTTATTCCCGACCCTCATCAGGTGTCTTTGCCGGGACAGCCTTCCTGGGGACTGTTCAGGGACCCCAGGCTCCTTCCAGCTTCTGGGTCCACCTTCCAACAGGGCTTCACGGTTTTCTCCATTCAGTTACCATGTGCAGAAAGAGAGGAAGGCTCCCGTATGTGTCATTTTATGGGTCAGGCCTGGAAATAGTGAAGGTTATTTCCTCCCATATTCCCTGGGCAGTACTCAATTATGTGGCTATGAGACAGCCTGGGACCTGGGACCTGGGACCTGGGACCCTTTGCCACAGTGCTTGTGCACCTGGACAAACGTCTCTTTGAGCAACAAAATACAAAGAAACTATGAGGGACTAAAAATAGCTGCACACATGCACAGTTGGGGCAAATTATGAACAATAAGATACAAAAAGACCAAAATCCCAACTGCCACTTCTGAGGAGCCGGGAGCAAAAGCAGGGTCCTGCACATGCCCCGTGCACACAGCACCACCAAAGGGGTGGGTAGACCACCTCAGCCACCACTCCGGCCCAACCCCTGGGCCCGCGCCTACCCTCACCCCATACAAGGAACCCTCGCCCCCCCTTTCGGGGAGCGAGCAAGGGAACCTGTTACTTGTTTTCTCTCCCCCCGGCTGCAGCAGGGGCCCCAGTAAAGCCTTGCCTGATTTTCTGGACTGTCCTCTGATCAGTTTCTATCGATTAAGGAGGCCAAGAACCCTGGTTGGTAGTAGCCACACCTAAGAACAATGGAAGTCGGGAAATGGAGCCTATCTGTGTGCTTGGGAAAGAAAGGAAATGCACTCGATGAAGAGCTAGTCAGCCTCTGCCCAGTCTGTTCCTAGCCCCCAAACATCTGTTTCATCTTCCTACTACACCTGGAACACATCTGTCCTTCCAGAAGGTAGAAAATCCAAGGTCACCCCCAGTCATTGCCTCAAGTTCAAATCCCAGATCTTTGAGTGATGTTCAGACCTCTAACTCAGGACTGAGGAAGGTTCCTTGAACCTACGAACCCTGTGTACACACACACACACACGCACACGCACACACTATCCAATGGTGATGTATTGATAGGAAAATATGCTTTTAAACTCCTGTTTGGAAAAGGAAAGAATGAAAGACTCACAGCTGTTACTGCTTCACAGCAATTTTGAAATTCTTCTAGACAGATGTTACGGAGGACCCTACTCTTCGGGTCGGGAAAGTTTTTCATTTCATCTTGAATTATGCTCTCTAGAACCTCCCTCTCTAGTGTTCTCCATGGTTCTGGCCTCAGGCCTCTGGGAGGTCCTTCTTTGTCCACTACTCACCATGGCCTTAACAAAGTGGGTACTGGGGACTGTACTTGGCCCTGGTGAAGTCAAGGGACCCAGCAGTAACCTTAAAGCTTATGAAGTCAGTCTTTTTAGACCAAGCTCATCGCATCCTTAATGATATAATTGTCTCCAAAATTAGCATGATTTATAATCTTTTTATTTCTAGATAGTTCCGTGTGCCAGTAACTGCATTTGAAGTTTTTTTTCATAGCAGTATTTCTCAAGTCTGATTTCTTAATTTGCTTCCTCCAAGCCAATCTCATCCTCCTCAAAGCCATCAGAAACTATATGTTTGAAGACCATACCTTTCATCTGATCTTTATCTTATGGTTGTGTGCTTTTGTTTTGCTTTGAGTTTTGCTAAGAATCTTACTATATTTTGTCATTCAGAGCCTTTTTCAATTTATCTCTATTACCTGGGGTTCCAAAGGAGATTTTCGAAGCCTAAAAGTTACTGATCTCTGGATGCTATATACACCTTGATTTCTGCTTCAAAATAAGCTGGGTTTTGTCTGTGTTCATCTCTTGTTATATATTGCTAAGAGTAGCCAGTAATAGCAAATAGACACTATTAATCTCATTCTTATCAACATCTTGTGTAAGAGCTGCAGGCTTGTTACATGAGGTCTGGGCTGGCTTCCTATTTACCGTACTCAACAGTTCTGTTATATATTTTGATGTGGAAAACCATGGACTAGACCTCCATCTTTCCAGCCTCCTATGTCAGTTTCTCTACTACTTGCTGACTAATAAGCCAGTGCCACAAATTTTAGGTTTGTGCTGTGTTAGCACCCAGCTTCCAAATACCAATTTCTAAATAAGTTAAGGTATTATAACAAACAAGCCCTGTAATCTCAGAGCTTTAGCATTCTGATGATTTATTTCTAGCTCATATCATGGTCCGTAGAGGCTAATTCCGGTCAAGCAGCTTTGTATGTGGTCATTCAAGGACTCAAGTTCCTTCCATATTTGTAGTTCTATCTTATTATAGGTTCACAGATCCTTCTCCTTTCAGGAACAGATAGAGCAAGGATCACTTGTACAATTTTGTTACGAACTGAGCCAGAAGTGGACATCACCTTTGCCCACATTCTGTTGTCTAGAATTAAGTCATATGGCTACATCTAGTTGCAAAGGGTGATAGGATGCGTATTGTCACTGTGTGTTTCCAGTGGGAAAAGGTAATGGAATTTGGTGCATATGTACAGTCTCTGTCACACCAGAGGATGCAGAATTGAGTATACTGTGCACCAAAAGCCAGCTGCACTTTGTTACACAGTGTTGACCAGGGTCCTATGAACTATCGTTGATAGTTATTGAATATTTAGTGGCAAAAGCGCTGTTGATAGAATAATATTCATCTGCAAGTCATTTTGAAATCTCGAGGTGTTCAAAGCATTGTAGATCAGAAGTCATTTATTTACACGAATATATTATTATGTTATTATATGTATTATTGATACATTTTCGACGATATCTGGTAATCAGACATCGTGTTAAGTGCTAGACTAATGGAGAGCAAGAGGACACATTCTTGTCCTCGAAAAACTCTCAGTATTCCAGAGGAGGCAAACATGTACACAACTGACTAAAATACAACTCGTTTTTTCTGTAATAAAACTATGTGTGTTTGGGGTTAATATATACACACTAGTATATATAAAATGGATAAACAACAAGGACCTACTGTATAGCTCAGGGCACTATATTCAATATCCTGTAAAAACCTGTAATGGAGAAGAATCTAAAAAAGAGTCTATCTATCTCTCTATAACTGAATCACTTTGCTGTACACCTGAAACCAACACAACATTGTAAATTAACTATATACTTCAATAAAAAATGGTTTTAAAAAACTATATATGTGCTATAGAAGCACAAAAAAAGGAACTATTATGTCCTGGTCTTATAGAGAAGTAAATAGGGACGGTGAGAAAAAAGTCAACAGTAATTAATGATGTCCTGTTTTTGTTTTTTGATTTGCTATGTAAGTGTAGTATCTCATTAAATAAGAAAGATTGTGAGGAGGGGGTTATCAAAATACTAAACACGCCAAACTGAAAAAGTAAAAATGAAAAGTATTTTAAAAGGTCAGTGGTTTTTCTAGTTCAGTGTTTAGGAAAGAGATATTGAAGTCTTAAAATCTAGAATAATGTTCAAACTAAGAAAATCAGCAAAGCCATTCCCAGCCCCCCTTTCGTGGTTGCCATTTGGACTGAATAAGTTAATGGTCGAAAGTTTGTTGTTGAGATGCCTCCAGTAGGGCACTTGGGCCACCTCCCATGATGGTAGGTCCCTGTTGGGTCTGATGAAGGCAGACTTTCATTAAGCCTCTCACCACCAGTGGTTGGAACCCATCCACTTCATGCGAATAGACAACCACAAGTATTCCGTTCCGTATATCAGTACCAGAAACTAGAAGCATGGAATGCACACAGTATGCTTTGAACCTCATAATTGTTCCTTGTAATAATAATTTTTTACATTTGAACCTGTGAGTTATCAAGGGAAAAGAAATACAAAGCCACTTTGGTTAAAGGATAGACTTAAAATAACAGGAATTATGGAGATGGAAAAATACCACTTTTCTTTTTTGGCCCAAGGATTTATGTTTGGGGAAAAAATGATTCAGAGGTGATGGCCTTTCTTGGATATTAACAAACTGTAGAACAGTTTGCATCCCTGACAGTGGATGGTGTGTAAATTCTGATAGGGAAGAGCTGTGGCAGAGAAAAAAGAGAGCTAAGCTCAGGCAGCTTGATGTTTATAAAGGGAGAGACTCTGGATTCTTTTGGTAAGGAAAATTTATTATGAAAGCCTCTTCAGCCTTTACTAGAGAGTGAGAACATTTGTTGTGCTTTAAGCTGGAATACGAATATTGCTGAAAGTGATATATCCATACAAACAACATGTTTTTCCCAGCCAACTTGTTATACTTAACTCACGCTTATCAGATTCTGAGCCGTATACAAATGAGCTCCAGATGGGAGAAACAGTCAAACATTTAAACATTAGAAATCCCGCAACAAAAGAATAAAGAAAAGATAGACCTTTTTCCCCCAAATTTCCAAAGAGGAGAAATTGAAAGGAAAACGTTGACAGTTGGAGTTTCACTACATTTTTAAAATTTCATACTTAAAAAAAATATTTTATATTGAAAGACAAACTACAGAGTACCAAACAGGGGAAAGAGTTTGTCTCTCTTCTTACTGCCACATGCAAATTTATAACAAAATAATTAACTAATAGGTATACTGTCCAATGTTATAGCTAATTTATAAGTGAGCAAATATAAATAATAGATATGCAAATAAAAATGTTTACTTATGCTAGTAATTTAAGAATTATCATTAAATTGAGATTACATTTCACCTATTAAATTATAATAAACATCAAAAGAGAATTTTTAAAGGGAGCAAAACATCATGGAACTGATTTTCCTTCATCACTGGTGATGTTTGTAAACTGGTAAAAATGTTTTGGAATGCAACTGGAAATTTCACGCACTTGTTGATTGAATGAGCTGGGTTCAGAGGTGTGAAATTGTGAAATAATCCTATTTTTTCTTCCAAATTTTTTGTTGGATCTTCCTTCTTTGCCTTTGGATAAAAACCTCTGGTAAACTCATTCTCAGGTATACAGAGGTCCAGTTTGAGACTAAGAAACAAAACACAACACCAGTCCTTCATTGTATAATCCAGTTTCAGGCTTCTTCTCTGGACTCCTCTAACTTGGAACTTGTAAACCTATAGTAGGGAAGGTGGATACTCCATCGTTTTTACACCTTATTCTTCCATTCCTCCTCCCTTACTGTGTTGCTTCTTGGCTCCTCCTTGGTGATAGGGAGTCCGAGAGGAGAAGTCAGGGCTCAAACATTATCTATCAATTGGTGCAATTTGTAATCTGGGTCCAGAGTCCTGTGATGGAGACAGGTACTTAAATGCTGTCTTTCTGCCTCAGGGTATCTATGGATTCTTCAAAGACTACCCTTGATACTGTCCACTGACCTGAGCAATGACCCAGCTGCGTGCCTGTGTATGACATCCATCTGAACTCATGCTTCTGGTGGTGGTCTTCTCATAACCTTTTACTCTTGCGGGCTCTCAGCCCTTGTAGGCAGACCACATGATGAGATCCTCTCCAGGTGGCGCCTGCCTCCCTGCCCTCTGTAGGGTCCACCCTGATCCAGTTTTTTTTTCTGTGTTCAGCCATCCGGATTCCTTCCATCCAACCTCTTGCCTTTCAAGTTTTTCAGGCGAGAGCCAGCCTCTTTGTTTTCCAAATTCCTCACATGTCAAGATCAAAGTTTTCTCACTGGACCTGAAGTTGGTTAACAAAGCATAGTGGAGGGGAAGAAAAGTGTGGGATTTACTGACAATTGTTCTAAAACATTATTTATTCGTCTTCCTAATGCATTCTTAGCTTCTGTTGTATAATAGAAGGCGGGTGATAGGCTAAGAGGGGCTGAACCTGGTTTGGGCAGCCTCCTTTGCAGGTCACATGTAAATGACCAGGCGTCTCTCTCTAGGAGGTAGGGGCATTTGTCACATAACTTTTCAGCTTTGAAATCCCAGCCAAAATTGAAACAATGGAAAAAATCCCATTTAGACTTTACACATATAAAAAAAATCTTCAAAATTTTCTAAACGTTGTAGACTATGGGGGGGGGGGGGAAAACCCCTGAATTATGTAAGAGCATATTATGCATTAAGATAGTTATTGTAGTATTAATTATAAAACTGTACAATTCCAAAATGGTAATTTGGAAGTAATCCAAAGTCCTATGATAGGAGAATGGCTCAGGAAGTTAGGACATATCTCTATTAAGGGAGACCATGCTACTAAAATAATGGTAACAGACTACGCTCTCATGCGGGAAAATACAGTTCAACACTAAGTGGGAAAAGCAAGATACAAAACTGTCTTCACACTACGTTTACAACTATGTCAGATGCTTATTAAGAAGCCTGGGCTAGGAAATCAAACAGTTTTCTCCTCACTCCTCTGTGACTTGGTAGTTTGATAGCCTTGGGGAAGTTATTTAAAACCTCCAGCTCTTTTCTCTAAAAAAAAGGATCATACTCTCTATTGTTGTCATGAGACTTACGTGAGCTGAGGCAGAGAAAGTCTTACTGGGAACTTAGTAATTACTCAAAAAGGTTGGGAAAGACATACAAAAATGAAAAATTGGAATGAGGTTAAAATAGTAATATTTCTTTTACCTTACTTATAATCTTCCTTTAACGATGTTATATTACTTCCATAATTAAAAACAGACTCAAAGAAACCAAGCAGCAGGAGGCCAGTATACTGGTGATGCCAGCCCACAAACTCGGAGGACGACTCCCCAACAGGAGGCTGCCCCAAACTAAGGCTTCCTCACATTTCATGGACAAATCTCTTTCCCAACAGATTGTGTGAAACAGTCTAAAAAAACACATCCCAATTATTGGTGTTCTCTAGCCATCTTAGCATCCCCTGGGTACCACTCCCTTAGGCTTCAGATACATGCTGCAGTGGTTCACCTTGCCTCTTCCCAGTCTGTTTAGGTCACATGATACAACCCAAATAAAATACGTCAGAAATAAACCAAGGCTAATATCCTTTGATGAAAGAGGGAAAATTACAGTCTCCTAGAGTAGGTTTAATTCAAACAAGAGAATATATCTTGGCAAACCTTTCAATGACTTTTATTACAGTTTACTGTATGCCCTCATTATCAGAACTATAATATGCATATACCTTGGATATTAAAGTAAACCACTTTTGAAGGTTTGCAAATAAACTCCCTTCCTA
Source organism: Eubalaena glacialis (assembly GCF_028564815.1). Classification (NCBI taxonomy): domain Eukaryota; kingdom Metazoa; phylum Chordata; class Mammalia; order Artiodactyla; family Balaenidae; genus Eubalaena; species Eubalaena glacialis. The sequence continues at coordinate 60,937,714 of NC_083734.1, read as the reverse complement.
ATGCATTATCACTCTTTTATTTACTGCTGTTTGCACTTGTAAAAACATTACATGCATTATTTCAAACTAAGAAGAGAGCCAACCACAGCGTTTAAAAAGGATGAAAAGGTTGAAAATTTTAAAGGTCTTTGTTGAGTGGATTTAGGACTAGGACCTTGACCGTTTCCCAGAAACATCTAACTGATTAACCTAAACTAATCTCTCAAATCTAAGTAATATTAATTAATATTTGCATATTTACTTTTTACGTGGCTTTATGCTGTTGCTTCTAGTGAAAACTAGTCAGCTTGCTCAATCAATAATAAAAAATCTGTATTCTCATACTTGAGGGGAAATTTAAATAATTACAACTACATGTCCCACTTCATGGTTATACTGGGATAAATGATTAAAAATAAACCCCCAAATAAAAACATATCCAACAGAACATTTAAGAATTATCTTCCTTTGATCTTTTATTATTTAAAGAAAAGATGGTAAAGTTTGGCTGGAACCTTGTAGTCAATTATTTTTAAAAGGAACTGGGGGACTTCCCTGGTGGTGCAGTGGTTAAGAATCCACCTGCCAATGCAGGGGACATGGGTTCGAGCGCTGGTCCGGGAAGATCCCACATGCCGCGGAGCAACTAAGCCCGTGTGCCACAACTACTGAGCCTGCGCTCTAGAGCCCGTGAGCCACAACTACTGAAGCCTGCGCGCCACAACTACTGAGCCTGCGCTCTAGAGCCCGTGAGCCACAACTACTGAAGCCCGTGTGCCACAACTACTGAGCCCACGTGCCTAGAGCCCGTGCTCCGCAACAAGAGAAGCCACCGCAATGAGAAGCCCGCGCACCGCAACGAAGAGTAGCCCCCGCTCGCCGCAACTAGAGAAAACCCCGTGCACAGCAACGAAGACCCAGCGCAGCGAAAAATTTTTAAAAAGTCATAAAAGGAACGTGGAGTTGAGGATAGTAGCTCATTGAAATTTGAGTCCAGTGGTGTATCAATCAACTTTGGCTAGAAAACAACAATAAGAACTCAGTGGCACACAACTGCAAGCATTTATGTCTCACTTATGTGTCTGCCTGGCAGAAGGGGGGCGGGACTTCTCCGGTCTTGGCTGGGATCAGCTGGACTTGGGCTCCAGCCGCAGATTCAGGTCAGGTTTGTTGCAGGTTTGTCCTCAGGGACCAGGAACCAGGAGACTAGATGGGGAATGTGCTCATGAAGGGGGAGGGATGATCCCAAAGAGGATGAGGAAAAGCAAACGATGCTTCTCAAGGCCCAGACTTGGAACTTGCACACTGTCCTTTCCACCCTCCCATCATGGTAAGTTACATGTTCATGTGTTGGAGAAATGTACTCCTCCCACAGAAAGTGGGGAAGAAGAGACGGACTGTCCCTGACTAACAATCTAATCTAACACAAACAATACGTATATTGTACTTCATGTTCCTATGATGATGCCATAAACACATCAACCTCATTGCTAAATTCTCTCACTTTTTTTCTCTTTAGTGTTTCTCATACCCTTCCAATGTTCTCCATTCCTTGGTTATGTGTGTAACATACTTTCCTTAAACTATTACAGTGGATTCCCTCCCTGTGTTTCAGGCACCTTACCTGTACCTTCTACAAGACTGTCATTGTTAACTTTTTAACATAAAATTTGGTCATATTATTCCTCCCCTTATAATTCAATGAACTCTCCATCCTGACAGGGGGGCAGACTTTCTTAACGTGGAATACATGACCCTGTCCATCTAATTTGTTCCTTTCCCCTCATCCCTTTCCTGAACCAATTTCCATATTACGTTTTAGACATGCATACTCTTCCTACGATCTCTCACACACTCCAGGCCCCTGCACCTGCCCTCGCATCTACCCTCTTCCCCTGGTCCATGGGTCATCCTTCAGCTCCAGCACTTGTCCGAAGCTGTACCAATCAGGCAAGGATAATGTACAGAGCAGTAACAAATGACGGTGGCTCTAACCACAAAGCTTGCTTTCTTGTTCACATATATGTTCATTGCTGGCTGGCTTTGGATCGCTTCCTTCCAGGATTCAGTCTGATAGAGTAGCTCTTATAAAATGAGACCTTTCACCATAGGATAAATAAAAACGTAGCATGCACTAGCTCTTAAAACTTCTGCTTGGGAGTGATCCATGCCGCTTCCACTCATTTTATTGGCTAAAGCAAGTCACATATCCACGTCAGAGTACAGTAGGATGGAGATGAAAACCTGATCTTCGGAGACAGACACCTGAATGTCAGCTAGTAAGTATTTTGAAGAATAAGAAGATACACCACAGAAGCTGTCCTTTTGTCTTCCTATTAGACTTAAAGATTCTTTCCACAATGTAACAACAACAACAATTAATAGGTCTACTTTTTATTTAAAGGAATAGGGGTGTATATAGTATATACATCTTTATGGATCACCCAATTCATTGATACGTCTTCTACTTTCCACTCGATGGTGTCACTCACCTTTCTGCCACAACATAACAAAGATCACTCTTCTTCCAGATTCCAGTGACATTTACCTCACTTGCCTGCCAGCCTTCACCTGGAGCTTGATGAATGACCACAGGCTTCTATCGACAGTTTCTTCCAGGCACTCAGGCTGTTCCTAACACTTTTCTCAAAGCCCACTGCCTAGTTCCAAAGCCACCCTCAAGCTTTGGGTTCGTATTTTGGCAATGCTCCACTCTTGATATTAATACATGTGTTAGTTGTATATTGCTCTGTGATAAATTACTACAAAACTTAGCATCCTAAACAAACAAGCACTCATGATCTCAGTTTCTGGATGGTCTAGCCAAGAATGTTTCTAGCCCGGGTATTGAGAGTGCCGCTTGGTTCCTTCTCTCTGCTTTCAGTAAGATGCAAGAAGGGACAGATAGGCTAAAGAAAAGGCTGTTAATTTGTTTTAATTATTGTTTTGAAGATTCCCAGTGTCTAGCACAGGGTTTAATGCATAGAGGAAAGAGACTCGAATAAAAATGGCTAACTGAATGAATCAATAAAAATTTAACCAAGATAGTAGGACATGGAATGTACTCTGTATGATACTACAATGGTGGATACATGCCATTACACATTTGTCAAAACTAATAAAATGTACAGCACCAAGAGTGAACCCTAATGTAAACTATAGACTTCAAGTGATAATGATGTGTCAACATAGGTTCATTAACTGTAACAAATATTCTACTCTGGCGGGGGATGGTGATAGTAGGGAAGCTGTGCCTCTGTGTGAGGAGAGGGGGTATGGGAACTTTCTGTGCTTTCCTCTCAATTTTGCTGAGAATCTAGAACTACTGTAAAAAATAAAGTCTATTATCTTTTTTAAAAATACCACTTTGGGGAAAATCTTTTAGCCAAAATAGTCACATTTAAGTCAGTATATACTGAGCATTCAGTTTTGACTATTATCCCTGTGGCTCTGTTCCTGACCAAATTTAGGTGACTCTTGGAAGAGTCCACCAAGGACAAGTTTAATAATCAGAGGGACAGAAGTAAGAGGGTAGACAGGGCGACAAATCCGAAGCCCACACCGAATTTTTTCATTCCAAATCCTCTGATCCTAGATTGAATCTTTGGGTTTGGGTACCATGTATGCATGCGTCAGTTCCTGGGACCCTTTTAAATTAGTTTATAATAGCATAGTACCATTTCAGTAGCTTCCCTAGGTTGGATTCAGTTGGTCAGTTGGCCCCTTCATGCCTCAAAAACAGATTGTTTGGGGTCACGGGTGTTTCTGTGACAAATCTGTTCCTTTATCAATGCCTTTGAAGAGCAATGGGAATCAGCCATTTGGGACATTTGACTACCTGTTTTATCCCTTCCTGCACTGTGATTTCTGCTAGGGATTGTCAGACTTCTACTTCTCCTCCCAACCAAGATGTGGGAGGGTGATGCATCTGCACGAAGAAAAGGACAACGTGGAGACCTGGGAAAGTGGGACCATAGCATGCAATGTGGATCGACAGAGGTAAGTCTAATACTTTACTTTACTCTGGGAACATACCCAAGTAAGGGGATTATAATCCTTTAGCTGTGTTTTCAGATGGCCTATGTGCCCTGGAAAGTCAAAGTACAGCCTATGAATTTGACCTGATGAAAGTTAATAAAAACAAGGCGTTAGAAAAGAGTCAGAGAAAGGGGTGAGCTTAGTAACATCTGGGATGACTGCCTTGAACCCCACAGTTATCTACCTTCCTATGAAACCCCAGGAGTAATCTTCACCCTTAGTAATTGTAGCTAAACTGGAAACTGTACTAGACTGGAAATTATGGTGATTCCCCTGGTTGTAGAGGAAAGAGTCCTTTGGCTTCACCTCCACCTGATATCCTGCTAGGTGTGACAACAATGACATTGGTTGCATGTATGGGTGGAGGGGAGTGAGAGACAGTTTTGGAGATAGGAAATTCCATTATGCATTCGGAAGAGCATAAATTTCTTGCTTGTTTATTCCCCATAGAGAATCAACGAGAAGCATTTTTTCTCCTTGTAAAATCAGTGCCTTTAATTCTCTAAAATATATGGATGAGAAGGGAAATAATTTACTGCTTGGACATTAGTTCTTGTCAAGGTGACAGAGTGTAGATATGATTGACAAATAACCGTACAAAAATAGGAGTCTTTCTTATTGACATTAGGCTGACTTCGGCCAATTTTGTCATGAAAAGCTAGAGACATTGCATAGCCATTGTGCTCGTGCTTTCTGGTGGACCATCTACTTGTATGACCTCAGAATAAGGTCGTGAAATGTGCCAGAGTTGGTGGAGAAAAACTTGTGTCTTTGAAATTTAAGAGCATTTTTTATTCCCTCTGGTAGTGTTTCTGAAATTCTGTGAGTAGGACTTACCTAGTTTGATTCTTCATTACTTGGAAGTACTGAATAGTTTTTCTTGGAAGTGACCAGATAGAAAAAACTAAAAATGTTTTAGAAGAGCTATTAATACTGGGTGGATTTTTTCTAGAAGCCTTTTTATTTTTATTTAGATTTCGATCAAGAATATTTATGAGATTGATACTAGCTTATCCAACGTGATAAAATTTGTTTTTGTTAGAATTTTAAGCCATAGCTATATGCATTGATGGGCTAGACTTTGTTTTTGATGATCATCTTTACCTCTTGAGCATTTGGAAGACAACAAAATGAAAAATTTTCATGACAGTTTTGCTTCAAATGGCATAAGTTATTGTCTTTAAAGATATGAACCTGAGGAAGCAGTGATATTGTCTCCAGAATCTTTTCATAGAGGACATTTAGTCGCATTTATATTGCCCTAATGGATATTTCTTGGTAAAGAACAAGCACCAAATGTATAATGGGGAACTCTCAAAGAATGACCAGGTTTTTTTTTAAACTAGATTTCTTTTCCTAAAAGAACAATTCTACAGAAAAATAATGAGTAAACCCAAAGAAATTCATTTTCTTCTTAATATTTTGTAATCCTATGCTGTCAACCCACCTACAATTAGATAGAGTTTAGGTGTTGAAATGCTCAAAACTTCCACAAAAGGGAGAACGTTTTGTAGGATTTCATGGTGCAGACACAAACACTGTGGAGTGGACAGAGGAAGAGCAGGCTTCTAAAATCCAGGGAGACGGCCAAATAATTGATGCTCTGTGAATGCAAGTGAGTGCCTTTGCCAGAACAGAGCATCCAGGAGTTAGTGTGTTCCCCTTACAGTTTTACGAGGCAGAGGTTGCGATGTAGAAAGAAGAGAAAAGACTTTGGAATAAAGCAAACCTGGGTACAAATCATTAACAGCTTCATCTTCCAGAGATTTCTGAATCTCTCCAAACATCTGTTTTCTCATTTCTTAATTTCTGAAAAATTTCTGTTAATAAATTTTTAACAGAAATAAAAGAGATGTTGGGAACCAAAGTATCTGGTGGTGTCACCAGGGTTGTCTTCCACTTGACATTGGTATCTGTATGCGTTGCGTTTATATTTAATTTGTTAATGTCAGTCACCAGAAGGTACTCATTTGTGGGTCACAGTTTTCTCCATGCACTCATATGTTCAATAACTGCTGTTATCCTCCAGAAATCATACAAAGGACTTGTCAAGGTAAGTGTTAACCTGTTTGAGAGTAGCTATGGAACAGTGGAAGGAACAAAATCATGCACTTCTCACCCCAGACTTAACTTGTTACCTTTACCTGGTCCTTAGCTTCCTCGTTTGTGTGATGAAACAGATGACTACTTGGCAGGGAGGATATGACAGTTTAGTGAGGCGAATTATTCAAAAGTGCCTAAAACAAAGTAGATGCTTAATAAAAGTCCATTATGGAAAATGTAGTAAAATGGATGATCACTGAATGAAAATGAAGGACACTTGTCCTCCTGACACGTTTTTTAGAGTAGCATGAGCAAAGATACCTCAGCACTTTGGTGTACCTGTGTTCTTTCCTCTGCTTTCATTTTCACTTGCCAAATATATATTGATATTGCATTAATTATTTTTTCTCAGTATGGCTTGTTGTAAGTAGCTTCACTAATTATCTTGTTACAACCCAGTAAGTGGGTGAATTCTTCTGTCCAGTGTCTTTGATACAATCAAATGAGTCCCAACAAGTTTTATTTTTCTTTTCAATTTGCTACATTTAAGTCCTGATCTGCTGTCCTCTATTTAGCATGTTCAGGCAGAAAAGGACTTTATTAGTGTCCTGTGTTTCAAAGTCAGATTAATATGTGATTTTGCTTATACAGAAATAATGGCAGGTCCCCAAATAGCTCATGATATGTGATTTTGATTGCGTTTCCATGAGTGAAAATGTGTTTTGGATAAACCATTCAAGTACATTGAATCTGGTACTTTGAAACCAAAGGCACGCTTTTTGAGGCAGATGTTTTAGGTCACATGTGGAATAAGTGGTCAACTTTGAATGGAGTTCATGTTAGAAAGTCATTATTAGATTGTTTGCCTCTGATATAAAGGGTTGTTAATGGGTGCTTTGCAAAATTTATTCTATTACTTATTTTTCAGTTGGTTTAAAACCAGTAACCAAGATACAAATTGTATAGGAAAGGTCCCATAGAAATAAATTAATATCTGTGAATATTATCTTTCTGTTTTTGAAAATTCCAACATGAAGACTCACTTTCATATTCCTTCATGTTTCAGTAATGAAAAATTTTTATTATCCTTTAATGGTAAATCTGGCTTTGCGCTGAATCTCGAAAGGATCTGGTTTGGTGCCCTGTTTTGAAATCTGCATAAAAAGAAACCATTCATTGTAAAGCACTTTTCACATATTTTAAAGTACTGTATTATCTGTACCTGCATTGCTTAGGATGAAAACAAGAAACAAAGTATCCCTTTTAATCATAAAACATAGGTAAAGAAAGAAGTGAGGATGCCAAAGAAATAAGCAATTATTTGTGTACTCTGTTTATTTCATGACATTTCCTTCTAGCAGTTTGTTTGCTTATTTAATGAAAGCAGAGAAGACATGATGCCAGGTCTTGTAGTTTTGGATCCTTGCATTTCTCCAGTTTCCAGTCCCTTTTGGCAATGAAATTTCTTGTCTCATGTTTACAATTGAATTCTTACTTCAACACTGCTCTTGTGACTGTAGTGGCTGATGACGGAGCATTCATACTGTTTCTGTTGGTACAGAGCCAATCAAATAAAAAGTGCAGTGAGACCATTAACATCAAGTACAAATTCACATGTACCACGGATGGGTAGAGTACCAAACGGAACCAAGAGAACTGTCAAAAAGAATCAGCCCAGCCAGAGGACTATCCATTTACAAAGCATCGTACGCAGCAGTATTTGGCTTATGATGAAGAGTTCAACATCCCCAGATAGAGTCAAGTAGCCCCAGTTTTCAATTTTTTAATGATAATTTATAGGGATTGGTACATTCTGTTTATATATTTTTTAATAATCCAAATTTTCATTTTGGAAAAGCAAATCAAATTGCATGAGTTCCTAGAACTGTTCTTTATGGCGCCTCAATGTTCAGTTATCCTGGAGGTAGTGAGGTTAACGCTGACCTTCAGTGCTGGAGACTAGCTCTTCTGGATCTTCCACATGGATAATCATACCTGGAAGCAGTGAAGCTACAAAGGATACAAATGATCTGTTCCGAGGTTTCAAGAACATCTGGTAGTTTCTAGTTTTTCTTTCCTCATATTTCTCCACTAATGTATCTTCTTTCAATGCAGAAACACCTTAGAATATAGACTGATGACAGTATGAAAGCTGTTTGGAACTGTAAATGCTGATTTTCCAAGCTGCTTTTAAAAAAAAAAAAAAAACTACATATATGTGATAATGCTGAGAGGAAACAATTAAAAGTAATGTCTATTTTATTGCAACTATAATTTACAGCTTTTCAACACAGCAACTCCAGCAAGACTTGGAGAGACATCGAAAAGACTCATAAAATGCCCTTAAATATCCATTTGAAAGTGAATTTGTTTGTGGCCTTTCAGTTTTGCCAAAAAAGGGAAATTTCCTGAAACGTTTGCCGATTTTTCCTCAGACTCAGGGTATAATGTCCTAGTTACTGAGATCCTCTGGAAATTATTGAGGCAAGCTGCAACTTGCTCATTTTCACTCATCCAGGAAATGAAATAAACAAGCGTATCTTTTATGATGTGGCAATGAAAACACTGGAATGTATTGACTGATTCCTTAGAAAAGTGAGGTGGGAAGAATGTCCTTTTTTAAACTGCTGGTATCTGATATTTTCCCCCAAATAAACTCAATCACAGACCTAAGACGTCTTAAGAGTTCATTGGTATGCCTGCCCAATTTATAGGTTCTATCGGGTTTTCTGAACCTTGGCTCTATTGATATTTGGGGTCAGATAATTCTTTCCTGGGAGAGGGAATGTCCTGTACATTGTGGGGTGTTTAGTAGCATCTTTGGCCTCTACCCACTAGATACCAGTAGCCCCCTCCCTGCTAATTATAGCAACCAAAAATGTTTCCAGACATTGCCAAATTGCCCTTGGTTGAGAACCACTGCTGTAAATCTTAAAAAATAAAAATAAAACAACTTTAATACTTCCAAGACTTAAGATGTTATCTAGGATATTAGATAGATAGATAGATAGAAAGATAAAGATAAATATAGGTAAATGTATACTATATATATACATATATATATACAGAGTACACACTATATTACTTTAGTCTTATGTATATGTATATATAATGAGTATAAACACATATATATTTAGCCTTATACATCTATCTATATAACAAAAAGTTGTGTCTTTCATGTACAATTTTCTATGCCCTTTGATCTTTTAAAAGAAACAGGATAAGCTTAAAAATGATTTTCTTCTGTGTCTTAAAACTCTTGCAATATGCAGGACATGTGTGTTTTGAAAAGTGATTTTAATGTGTGGGCTGCCTGTTCATCATTGATAGAAACCATTTCTTGCCTCCTACCCATCACTCTCAGATCTTAAATGGGAAGATTATGCTCCTGGGCTAGCTTCATGAGTGATCATATCGCTGCTTTCAAATATACTTGTTGGTGGTACAATCTTATGTGCAGCTGTCCCCAAGAGCTACCCAACAAGTGCCCCCTTGGACTAGGTTTTCCATCTTTGCTCTCCCAACATTTCTTCTTCCCTTCCATGCTATCGGTATATTGATTCTGATCAATATACCGATAGCATGGTATTTTGTACCATGGTATATGGTATAGCTCGCTCAAAGAAGTAGTCAAGAAAGCAATGTATTGAAAACAAAGCCGTGAAGCCGACCAGAAAGGTACTCAAGGTAAGCAAGAAAATGGGGTTGCATTTTTATGATGTGTGGGAAAAAGTCATCCTCGAAAAATCTGGCTCTGAGGCCAACCATTATTCCCTTTGGGGGAAGGTATCATGCAAAACATCTCCTGATTTTAGGAAATCTCACAACGACGTCTGTTGTCCTCGGCGCTTTTCTCAGGAACACGGACCAAGTTTCAATCTGAGAAAGAATGTTGACTTAACACAGCACCTTTCTCTGGGCCAAGTTGCCTTCTTTGTAATCTCTCAAGTGGCATATTTAGTTTACATTTGCAATAAAAAATATGTGAACATAGAATTCAGCCCACAGATTAATTATTTGGGCTTTCTAAATTTGGGAGAATTGACTTACTGAAGCAGATGTTTCTGAATGTTATCTCTTTACTGAAATCTCCACAAATTGAAATTCCTTTTAGACTTGCATGATTCAGGAGTCTGATAACCTGAAAATAACCATCCGATAAAGTTATTACACCTTCCCTCCACGTCTCTGATCACATATTTTCAAGAAAGCATTGAAATTTGTACCAAAGTGCTTATGTAGGTGGTCTCTTAAAAGCTAGGCTCCATCATGGCAAGTGAGAAAAATAACTCTGTCGTAGACCTAAGACTATTTCCTGACGTCAACCTAAATGGAGTTCTGTGCTCTTTACAAGCCCCTGAATATTTGATAACTTTGAAATGTGCACGTGTAAATTCCCTAGGAATCTCTAATTGAACAAAATTGATCGCCCATCGCTGTAACTTGGCGCTAATTTCATTCGTTAATAACTATATTGTCTGCAAAGGGAAGACATGTTAGAAGAGCACTAACAAGGCCAAGTATGTTGAAATGTGTGGGTTATTAACCGTAAAATTCACAGTAGGAGAAACTGTGTGTAGGTAAGAAATGCTATTTCTTTTTGAAAATATAGGGTGCATGCTTATATTTCCCTTCTTTTCTTCTTTCACTGGCACCATATAGATTGTATACATGGACACCAACATCCATTGGGCACTTCCTGGGTGATAAGTTAGAAACGAAGAAACAAACCTTTGTCTCATTTACACTCATAGCTGACCTGAGAGACTAGAGGGGACTTTGGTGGTTAGTATTGCTGTCTTTTTACCCTGGATTCTAGGGCATAAGAATCCAAGTCCTTAAATGTCTCCTTCATAATCATCAAATTATGAGGTGATTGTGGCCAGTTCTTTTGAAAATATGAGAAAAGGACAGAGCTTCTTACCTACGGTTTATCTCTTGAAACTTTAAAAAACCACCAGGCACACTAGGACTCCCCCATTGAATAGGTCCCATGCAATCTGCCAGCATTGGCTAAACCAAATTCATTCCCTCGACAGTCAACAAATATGATATCGCTTATATGTGGAATTTTAAAAAATGGTACAAATGGACCTATTTGCAAAGGAGAAATAGAGTCACAGATGTAGAAAACAAACTTATGGTTACCAAAGGGGGAAAGGTGGGGGGAGGGATAAATTGGGAGATTGGGATTGACATATACACACTACTATATATAAAATAGATAACTAATAAGAACCTACTCTGTAGCACAGGGAACTCTATTCAATACTCTGTAATGACCTATATGGGAATAGAATCTAAAAAAGGGTGGATATACGTATATGTATAAGTGATTCACTTTGCTCTACACCTGAAACTAACACAACATTGTAAATCAACTATACTCCAATAAAAATTAATTTAAAAAAACAGCCAACAAATATTTTTAGTCATTTGCTATGTACCGGGAAGTGTCCTGAGAACCAAAAATATAGCAGCAAACCATAGAAACAGTTCTTTGCCTTCATGGAGCTTCTATTCTAGTGTCAGGTAAGGGGAGAGAGGCTGTGAGAAGATAAACCAGTAAACAGAAAAAGATGATTTAGATAGTGATAAGTTCTATAAAGAAAATTAAAGAGAAATGGGATGGAAAGTGATGGCCAGGGTGTAGAGGAGATTTTAGTTTGGGTTATTAGGACATTACTCTCCGAGGAGGTCACATTTGAGTTGAGACATAAAAGATAAGAATCATCCAAACATTTGGACTTAGGGGAAGACCATTCCAGACAAAGAGAATTGCAATAACGGCCTTAAGACAGACATGAGCTTGGTGTCCTTTATGTGTAGAAGAGAGCCTGTATATCTAGATTCTAGAGAGTGAGATTAGGTACTGCTATGGACGGAGTTATGTACTTCCCTCCCACTCCCCAACAAAAAAAAGATGTCATACGTTGAAGCCCTAACCCTCAATGTGACTGTATTTGGAGATAGGGCTTTTCAAGAGGAAATTAAAGTTAACTGAGGTCATAAGGGTGGGTCCCTAATCTGATAGGACTGTCCTTCTAAGAAGAGAAACGACACCAGAGATCTCTCTCTCTCCATGTGGACACAGAAACGGTTCCATGAGGACACAGTGAGAACGTAGCAGTCTGCACGGCAGGAAGAAACCCAACCTGCTGACACTTCGATCTTCGACTTCTAGCCTCCAGAACTGTGAGAAAATAAATTTCTGTGGTTTAAGCTACCCAGTCCATGGTATTTTGTTAGGGGAGCTCTAACAGATGAATACAGGAACCTAACCTAGGGACTAGTTGAAAATGAGGCCAGCCTCCTGTTTATGAAAATATGTTGCACCGTGGTTCAGAAGTTTTGATTTATTCTACGTGTAATGGAATGTTATTCAAAAGGAGGGTCGATGTGGTCTAATTTATCCTTTAAAGATGTCACTCTGGCTGCGATGTGAATAAAGAATCATTTGGTTTGGGGAGCGTAGCAAGAGAGAGACCAGCTGGCAACAAATGTTAGCAGCTTAGACTAGGCTGGTCACGGTAGAGATTATGAAAAGGACAGATTTCAAGATGTATTCTGAAGGTAGAATCAACAGAATTACGTAGTATACTGAATACAGTGTACGATGGTATGAAAGAACTCCTCAGACAATTTTGGCTTAGTCAAATGAGAATAGGGTGGTTTTACTGAGATGGTTATTTTCTCATCGGGGGAGGAATAGGCTATCAGAATGGAGTAGACAGGGATTAAGAGTTCTATTCTAGTTGTAGTGGAGATATCAAAGGGGAAAGTTGTATACAGTGGGCCCTCTGTATCCATGGGTACTGCATCTGTGCATTCAACCAACTGCAGATCAAAAATATTTTTTCAAAAAAATTCCAGAATGTTCCAAAAAGCAAAACTTGAATTTGCCACATGCCAGCAACCATTTATATAGCTTTTACATTGCATTAGGTATTCTAAGTTATCTAGACACGATTTAAAGTATACAGGAAGAGGTGCATAAGTTATATGTAAATACTACTCCGTTTTACATAATGAACTTGAGCATCATGGATTTTGGGATCTGTGGAGGCTTCTGGAGCCAATCCTCCACCAATACTGAAGGGCAATTGTATATAAGTTTGGAGCTCAGTAGAGCAATCTGAGTTGGGAGATATAAATTTGGGATTTATTGGCAGGTGAAAGGTATTTTAAAAGGAACAAAAATTAAATTTCCTAAGAGCAGAATGTAGGTAGAAAGGAATCAAGGCTCTGTGACCAAGATCCAGGTCAGTCCAATATTTAGAGGTCTCTCAAACAATTAAAGAAGAGTTAGCACAATTCTTTACAACCTCTTCCAGAAAATAGAAGATGAAGAAGTACTTTCCAACTCATTGAATGAGGGCAAAATTACCTTGATATCACAACTAGAGAACGACATTACAAAAGAAAAAAGCTACAGACAATATCTCATATAAACTTAGCTGTAAAATTTGTAAACAAAGTGTTAGCAACTTGAATCCAGGAAAACATATGTTAAGAATATGCACTATGGCCCAGAGGGGTTTATTCCAGTTGCACAATGCTAGTTAAATATTAGAAAATCAATCAATGCAACCTACCATATCAACAGCTAAAGAAGAAAAATCACCTGATTGTATCAATTCATAGAGATAAAACACATGGCAAAATTTAACACTCATGTATTATGTATATTATGTACAAATACTTATGATCTTTATATTATGTAAGGGGACATGACAACTAAATGCAATATGGTATCCTGGATAAGATCTTGGAACAGAACAAGAACGTTAATAATAAAAAAAAAAAGAAGCCTGCTGAAATCTGAATAAAGTCTGGAGTTTAGTCAATGGTGATGTTCCAATGTTGGTTTCTTAGTTTTGACCAATGTACCACAGAAATGTAAGGTGATAGCATTAGGAGAAACATACCGGGTGAAGGGTGTATGGGAACTCTCTGTACTATCTTTGCAACTTTTCGGTAAGTCTAAAATTATTTCAGAATAAAAAGTATATTTAACAAACAATATTTTACAATTTAGGCAAAAAAATATCAAGTTCGCGAGAGTAAATAGAATAATGTGTAAGAGCAAAATTTTAAACGTGGTTGAAAGATAATAAAGAAGATCTGCATGAATGGAAAGGTATAAGAAGTGCATTCATTAGAAGAAGCAGTATGATACAGTTGGCAACTTTCCCCAAATTTCAACAGAAATAGCAAAAATATCCTCGGATTGACAATTTGTTGATCTTTGAGTAATAAAATTAAAAACAAGAAGAAGGCTAGGGAATGTAAATGTAAATGATTAATTGCAGAATACTTTTAACGAAAGATTTAATGTACTGGTCACCATAATTATTAGTTAAGTGTCATCATTTCAGTTATTTACTCATTTCATGAGCAAACATGCACTGAATGCTTTATGAACCACGTGCTTTGTAGAGCCACTCTTTAAGAATGAACAAAATTGTCTACCAAATTGCTCCTCTACCCTGATAGCAATCCTCAATATTATTTTGAAGGTATATGTAGTGAGATCAATACAGATAAACCTAAGTTCCAAAGCAAATTTATGACCAGAATAAACAGGTACTTTTTCAGCTCTTCACATCTTTGGTTCTATGTAGGTAGAACTTGAACATGTTTGGTGTGGAGCTAATCAAACAAGACTGAGGCCAAATCAAGTGGATGGAACAACTAACTGAAACAGGCAACCAGAGAAAACTATTCAGTAATCAGTCCTGAAATAATAGCACTTATAAATGACTCCCCATGTTCCAGATGGTGGGCTGGGGCCCTGCAGACAATCCATTCAACCCCTTCCATTGCCTCAAGAAGCCATGATTATTTATGACTCTGGTACAGACTAGGAAATAGACTTACAGAGGTTACTTAATACGTCGACACCTGTAGAGCTAGTACATGGTGGAGTTAGGATTAGAATCCAGGTCTAGACTGTCCAACTCTGCTTTATCCTTCTGAACTGACACTGTGATAAGAGGCTTCTCTGTAGGACAACCAATAAGTCTTTCAAATATCTTGGCACCCAATGAGCCTGTTTGTTTAGGTAAAGGTGAAAATAGAATCATTCTCATTTTCTCTTGATAATAGATCCTTGAGTCATGAAAACTCTAAATATAAATGCTTTGGAATTCAGTCGAACTGTGTTTTCTTCTTTAAAAAAAGGAGGGGGGGGATTGAATTTCAAGCCAAGCGATTTCTGGAAAGAGTCACGCATGCAAGGCAGCGCTAGTACTCTGGAGGTCCCGCCATATTGGGACAGGTCCTAATTGGCGGAAAGAAAGGGAAAGATTCATAATGAATATAATAACAGGGCGAGATGGAACAAAAAGGACTCCTTTCTCTTTTCCTTCTAATCAAGGGCCCTGATAAAAGACACACAGACACATAGCAAGAGCCTTCCAAGGTTGAATCACATTTATTTCCAAACCTGCTGGCATTTAAAATGTAGGTTCAGAAAAATAAGCAACCAACAATCAAACAAAATCCTCTCATCTGGGGCCAAACTCTGAGCTGAACTAAAACAGGATATTTTCTAGAAGCCTATTAAATGTTTGGCCAACATGAAACAATCCTGTATTTGTTATAAAATGATTCTTAAGCTCCCACAGCTTCAATGATACTGACAGGTTTAAGTAAAGGGACCAGCATGGGGGAGAGCGTCCCATGACAGCTCTTCACATTGACTCATGGGAAATGCAGGGTGGGACCACTTTAATCATCATTTATATTATTACAGGTGCCCACTTTGATGACTCGCGCTACTGCCTTTGATCTCCACTATAGAAAATGCTCTGCTCCGTCTCAAAAGGGATTGCCGTGTGCCCCGTTAGCTGGCCTTTGGATCAAACCAGCAACAGACCTCACAGCTAGAATTCCACCGTTGGCCATTCACAAAGAGATAAATTGTAAGTCCTTTCCATCACTTCCAAATATTTCTTTCAACAGAGAACAATTAAAAAAAAAAATCTATTAGCTAATTTTGCCATCTGCTTTGGTTACTAATAAGGTTTAGAGTTTGGGCCTTAATCATAAAGTGTTTTGCCAAAGCCCTTTCCCCACCGCCCCCCCGACCCCCCCCCCCCCAGCTATTGAAGGAATTAATTAAGCCTGGGTAGACCTTGTAAAAGATGTTTTTAATGTTGGCTTTATGCCTTTGCTGCTGCTGATAATAACACTCCTATCTGCAGTTCAAAGCCTGATTTTAGATAAGGATGCTGCTACTGAGCCATGATCAGTCGGAGGGCTTTTAATCCTTCTTCCATGAGATTTTTTTCCTACATGTATTATTAGTCTTGGGGCCAGTAACATATGCTTTTTTTAAAATTAATTATTTATTATTTATTTTTGGCTGTGTTGGGTCTTCGTTTCTGTGCGAGGGCTTTCTCTAGTTGCGGCGAGCGGGGGCCACTCTTCATCGCGGTGCGCGGGCCTCTCACTGTCGCGGCCTCTCTTGTTGCGGAGCACAGGCTCCAGACGCGCAGGCTCAGTAGTTGTGGCTCATGGGCCCAGTTGCTCCGCGGCACGTGGGATCTTCCCAGACCGGGGCTCGAACCCGTGTCCCCTGCATTGGCAGGTAGATTCTCAACCACTGGGCCACCAGGGAAGCCCCTTACATATGCATTTTTGAGGTAAAGGAAAGGTGTTTTGCCATCATAGGAGACAGAATAAATATAACTGGCCCTTGGAAGGGTAGAAAGTGTGGCTCATTTGCCACTATGTTTTAATTATCTAAGACTAAATTAAGGAAGGCAACGTGGTAGAGTGGAGTAACCTGGGATTTGTAGCCAAGGTCCTGAGACCAAAGCCACAATGTGTCATCTACTAGTTGGTTATCCTTGGGTAAGTCCATTCAGACCTCGCAGATTTAGCGTCCTATCTCTTATCTGAGACTAATTGCAGCAGCTTATCTTAATGAACCGTTGATTTAGTACTTATGAGACTAGTTTGTAAATGGTAAGTCCTGCACAGATGTTGACTAAAATAATGACTGAGCCACAAGACCCAAGTTGTAGGGAGTTTGGGAGAGTATTCTAAGGAGTTATTAAATAACACAATACAGGAAAATGAAATACCTATTTGTATTTGTTTTCTATGACCGCATAACAAATGACCACAAACTCTGTGGCTGAGAGCAGTACACATTTATTCTCTCACAGGTTCTGTGGGGCAGGAATCTGGGCTTGGCTTAGCTGGGTTGTCTGGAAAGCTGCAGTCGAGGTGTTGGTCAGAGCCGGGTCCTCATCTGGAGGCTTGACTGGGGTGGATCTGCTACCAAACCCAGTGCGCTGGCAGGATCATCTCTGTGGTTGTAGAACCCAGGTTCTTTGCTTCTTGCCAGCTGTTTGCTAGGGCTGCCCTCAGCTCCAGGAGATTGCCACGGTTCTTTGTCATGTGGCCCTCTCATCAGGCCTTCTCACAACAGCTTCTTCCTTGGAAGCCATCAAAAGAGAAAGTCTTCTGCATGAGACTGCTGGCAGGGCAGTTTTATATAAAGTAATATAATCACGGCAGTGACATCATCACCTTTGCACGTAACTGTTTAGCATCATCACAGGAGAGACAGCGTCGTCTGCAGTTTCTGTGGATCGAAGCAGGTTACAGTTACCGCCGCACTCCATAGGAGCGGATTTCACAAAGGCGTGAACACTCGAAAGCAAGGGTCATGAGGCTGCCTTAGAGTCTGTCCACCACACCATTCATTTTCAGGTCTCTAGGTGTTAAATGTACACATCAGAGCATTTGTTCAATTTGTAGACTACGGAATTTAGGCGTCAACCTTCCTACCTTTTCAACAGACCTGACGACAGAAACTAGCAAATAGGCATACAGAAATAGAATATGTCACATTCCTGCAAAGTAGAAAATACACAGAATATTCTACTTAGCCAAACCTGGTGTCCGACCTCGCTTTTTCTCCTCTAAAACAAGGTGAAGATCATCTTAACTTCAATGAAGTTAGGTCGTTACAATGAAGGTTGCCGCTGGAACCAGTGATGGTGTGATTTCCCTCCTGCAATCATTCTCCATCACCATTCACCTCGCTCCGGGCGCTGGGAGGTTGAGCATTGTGGATTCTATCAATCCCTTTGAGTGCCTGTTGAGTTCAGCCAACGGGAGGCCGCAGCAGGACTGAGGAGAGAAGAAGAGCCAGGTCCCTTGCTCGATCATTTATTCCCCTCCCTGTAGGATCTGCTTAGGCTGCCTGGGTCTCTCTGAGGGCTCCGTCCCCACCCCCATGTTATCCTCACATAACAGAGTCTCTACAGGACCCTCCCATCAGGATTCAGTAACTGCTGTCTTCCCTCATCCATTTAGGCACAGGTAACAATTTGGATGTCCCTAGCCCTGGGGTGCTGCCTTGATTGTGTGTACTTGTGTGTATGTGATTTCTCTGAATGCTCCCCACAGCTTTGCTAATAATTCCTGTATTAAATCTTCCTCAAATTACCATAAATCGAGCATGCCATTTTTTTTTTTCTTGCAGGACTCTGGCAGATATATCACTCAAAGAATTTAAGTTTTATAAACACAGGGGTTTGTGCATAAAGGGTAATCAAAAAATTGTTGAATGAATGAGAAAAAAACTCTTTGCCAGTGAGTGTAGTCTTTTTCCCATTCAATAATTCAATAGGTCTTGAGGGGCTTCCTCTTCCTTGTGGAGTTCTAATGAGGAGAGTCAATGTGATGGTTCATATTTCCTGGAAAATCTTCCTAAAGGCTCGAGATGATAAATATTGCTTATTCCAGAAGAGATAAGGGTGTTGATTTTTTAAAACTTTCTCCTTTACTCTTATCCAGGACAGAGTTATGGGGGGAAAAAGGCAAGATGTGTATGTTTACAACAGACTCTCAGTGCTGATATCTGTGTTTAAGGATGTCATGATCCACATCCGTCTTTGGTGGAAGAAGCAACAGTGCAGTAGCAAAGGTTTTAATATTAAAGAATTGTTACAGCATGTTAAAAAAGGACAAAATAAGTGAGAATATTGGATAAAGCTAAAATGTTAAAAAAAATAGGCATGCTATAAAGAAAGTCTAGGTAAAAATATGTGAGGTGGTAGAATAAACACTTGAGGACGTGTGAAATGTTTGATTTTTAAAGATAATTAAAAGGGAATTTGGCTGGATATTCAATATTGTCTTGTATGGATGAAAACTGGGTAACTGTGAGGGATTAAATCAATAATTTTGAAGTCTTGTTATAGCTCTTATGGTTTATAGGACTATTTCATCACGTTCTGCTGTTAATATTTGCTCAGTAGTGTCTGATCAATGAGATCTCACTGAGATTTCTCAAACATTTGTTTTAATCACACAGATATGCGTTATCATAGCTGCAAGTAGGAACTAAGCAGCGGCCAGATTTCTGGGCTTTGTCTACATTCTTTTCTCCTATGAGTTTTGACATTACAGACACAAGATATCCTGGATGGACAGAGGGCTTTGGAGTATGAAACCCGTTTCTAGACATAGAGTCATTTTGTTTGTTTGTTTGCCAGCTCAAGGGCCCCTTTTCTCTCAGTCTAATTCCTGTACTGCTATAAAAGTAGGACACAGCATGTCAAGGCTAAACATATGCTCCTCTATAGACATGCAGTCTGACTTTTAAAAGAGTAAGGACCTGGCTCTGGGACCCTTCGCAGACATCCTTAGTTTTTAAGCTGTATTCTGTACGCTCAGCTTTATGTACTCTTCTAGGAAGGCGTTTTTATAGGGAATCCGTAGCTTACCTATACCGGAACTCAGTTAGTTACTCAAAAATAGTAAACGTGTACATCCTGTTCTATGAACGTCTTCAGAGAACTTTTACTAATTTTTCTTTTCTATTTTTGAAATCCTGGTTGGAAAGCTCTGGTAGCGATCGTGGCAGAGGTACACTTGATGTAGTTCTAGGACCAGAGTCTAGAGACCTGTGATCCAGTCCCAGCTCTGCCACGATTTGACTGTGGAAAACGGAGCACTTCCTCTCTCTGAGCTTCATTGTCATCTTCTGAAAAGTAATCATACAAGAGCAATAGGTTCGCCTGCAGAATAGCCATGATCCATACAGTTTAAGATTCTCTAATGTGTACTCTGATTTTAACTTGCTCAAAATACACTGAAGTCTAAGCTCGTTTTCATGAAACTTCTTTTTTTTCTTCATTTTATTGAAGTATAGTTGATTTACAATGTTGTGTTAATTTCTGCTGTACAGCAAAGTGACTCAGTTATATATAAATACATATATATATATACACATATGTATGTATTCTTTTTCATATTCTGTTCCATTACGGTTTGTCACAGGATAGTGAATACAGTTCCCTATGCTATACAGTAGGACCCTGTTGTTCATCCATCCTATCTGTACTAATTTTCATCTGCTAATCCCACACTCCCACTCCTTGCCTTCCCTTCCCTTCCCTTCCCTTCCCTTCCCTTCCCTTCCCTTTCCTTCCCTTCCCTTCCCTTCCCTTCCCTCCCCTCCCCTCCCCTCCCCTCCCCTCCCCTCCCCTTCCCTTCCCCCTATGAAACTTCTGAATTAACCCGTTCAAAATATTTATTGAACATTTGCTCGGTTCAGAGAGTTAGATGGGGTAATAATAAGCAGAAGAAAGTAGCATAGTTATTGAGCCTTTTTTTTTCAATGCTCACTCTCTGAACATGGTCACTGCTTTTAAGGAACTGATGATCTATTACAGAGAAAGGCCATGTTTGCCCGTAAACCTGATGCTTGCCAGGGGGTGAAAAGAGAGGCTGGGACCAGCATCCAAAGACATAAAAAAGTCACTGTGTGTCTAGGAACCATGGTAAGAAATACAATAGTAGCGAATGGGTGATTATTTACTGTGAGCCAGAACCTGGGCCAAGTACTTCTCACAGGTGAAAACAAAGTTATTACCTGGGTACCATTATATGCTCCATTCTGTGTTAGAAAGGGGTATCACAGAGAAGTGAAGTGACTTCCCAAGGCCACAGAACTAGACAGTGCTAGAATCAGGGTGCTAGTTCAGGCTGCTGTCTGCAATAAACCCACTCCTTTTCAGGTATAATCAAGATGCTTCATGTAGTCCAATGAAAGTGAAATTATTTTCAACAAGTGACATCAGAGAAGTCTTTATAATATTCTATCTTTTGGGTCTTTTCAATGTTTCTCAAAGTTATTTTTTTTTTAATCCCAAGACCATCTGTCTGAGAATCACTTGGGTGAACTTATTAAAAATATAGACTCCTGGGCCCTATCCTAGACCTATTAAATCACAATTCTGAGACTGGACGAGGAAATCCAAATTTTTAACAATCTCTTTGGTTTATTCTGATGTACACTAATGTTAACAAATTCTAAGGGAAAGATTAGATTTCAATACGTGAAAAAGTTAAACAACAGTTAACAAAAGTTAAACAACAGTTCTAGGTAGAATATGAACAAAAATGTGGCATCCAAAGATAAGCCATTCTGGGGGTTTGAAAGCAAACATTTAGCAGGCATGTAGGATGTATATAAGGAAATAGCAAGATTCGAGTGTAGGTCTTGAAAAAGTACAAGTCAGTCTGCTTTGAGCTTTGAGTAAAGTTCCTAGGGCAATGGACTTTATTGGGCAATCAAATAGAGACATTTGGGGGATTTTTTGAATAGAAAAATAGCCTATTAAAGTAGAATTTTAGGCAAGTTAGTCAGGTGGCCATTAGGGTGGGTGGGGTGTGGAGAGATTGGCAAAGACCTTACATAAGTGGGGCTCTTAAATGCCTGAATGGATGATAATTGATGATATTGAGTACTCAGAAAGGAAGGGAGTAAAGTAAAATACATTTTGGGAAAAAAAAGTCACAGTGTAAAGGTATTTCCTGGGTTGGATGTTGTGAGAGAAGTCTGAAAAATAGGAGCTTGGGTATCTGGGTGCCAGGAATGATGGAGCCGCGTGAACAGGAGGAGGAGAGTCGGGGCAAGCACGGGTTTGATGGCAGGTGCTGGAGAGTCCACTTTGACACACATTCGTGGTGCCAGCCAAACACAGATCTTCATGTCCAGTCGGCAGTTCGTAATTCGAGACAGAATTAAAGGAAAATGTCAGCACTTGAGGCGTAGATTTAGATGTGCTGTGCGTGACTAACAGGAGAACCTTGAAAACGAGAAGTAAATGACAACGCGTAGAGGATTAGAGAAACAAACACAGGACAGCACCTGGGGAATCCTTTCACTGCTACTGTGGAGAAGAGATTGAGGAGGAAAAGATGCACTTTTCTGTCGTCAAGAAGAGTTCGACAAAAATATAGTCTGAGGTTAACCTTAGGTACATTCTCTTCTTAAACAGGGCTGCAAGAAATACACGCAAATGTCTCAAAATATTACCAGTCGCCCCTGCTACGAACGTGCATTTCCAGAGAACTTACAGTTAAAATTCAGATCCAGTAATTTCCTGCTCTGGTGACCATGAACACAGAAATGGATTTTATCCCTCTTAACAATCACAATAATAAATTAAGTAGCATTTGAAAGCACCAAGAGAGGAAAGCACACGTCAGATCAAAACTGTTTTATTCCCAGAGTGCACTCTTGCCTTAAAGCAAGGGTGCCTAAAGCAGCCCATCACTGCTGGAGACGCGCTCCCTCTGGATCAGCTACTACTTGGGACCAACTGTGAAACATTTAAAAGGAAAGTCTCATCTTTCTGAGTCATGAGATTCTTCCTCTGAAAATACCTTATCATCAAGAGCTTTAAAATTTATTTTCAAGTCCAACCTGGAAGCAGAACCGGTAAGACAAGTCGATATCAAAAGCAAAAGGGGGAAACCACATTGATAAAAACGTCGGAGCCGCCAAGTTCAGAGGGTCCAGCTTTTGGAGAGGATTCAGGGAGGTCTTTTCCATCAGAACCAGTTTCCCCTTCTTCGTTTCCCTTTCATGGACTCTGCCTCTGGGCACGTGAAAGTGTCCTTCCATGCAGTGGGGAGTTAGTTTATTTGTGCATGGGGGTGAGGCAGCCTTTGATAAATATAAAACCCCATCATTATCTCATTTTGGTGTATTCTGAGATTTTCCTAAACAGATGTCATGGAAAATTCATTGAGAAAGAACATAACTTGTTACAAAAGTAACCCACAGATTTTATCTTTCTCTTTTCCCTTAAAAGTTCAAAGCTGGGAGGAAACGACTTAATTGAGATAGGCCTTAAAGAAAAAGAACTTAAGGGTAATTCATGTGTCATTGACTCAGTAGTATTAAGTGAATGGTGTCCGGTGGAAATTTAAATGCTCTCAATGACCTGTGATCATGTTTGGCACTTCAAAGTGTTCCATTTTCTTACAGTCTTCAACCCTTCTCATTTTGAATATTGCTACTCTTATATGAAGAAGATGCCACCATGAACAGAAAGGCAACTTTGAGTTTACTTTTCTAAATAATAGACTGGTTTTCCCATGAACTATTGAGAGGCCTTCCTCACGCCTCCGATAACAGAAAGAATGCATTTGCAAAGAGAAGAGTGGGTTCAGGGATAGTCCAAAGGACAAAGAGATGATGCTTGACCATTTGAGAATCAAATCCTTGACTCTGATCGTTAGTTAAGTGCTATTTGAAATTGTCACTAAAATGGAGAAGTATTTCTAAAGGCCTGTATCCTGGACTATAGTTTAGGGTAAAACTGGAACCATTATTATGGAGTTACAACTAGTCATTTGAGACATGTCTTTAAGATATGCTTTCTCTCAGAATCCAAGCCTGGATGACCCTGCAAGGTATCTGAGAATCAGCAACATCATTTTTCTTTACAATTATCTAAAGAAATACCCTTACCCTTCTCTATTAGATGGGTTAAAATAAAAAAACCTACACACAAACAAAAACTGATACAATATCAAGGGATGGTGAAGATGTGGAGCAATAGGAACATTCATACTTTGCTGATGGAAATGCAAAATGATGCGGTCACTTTGGGCAGTAATTTGACAATTTCTTTTAAAGTTTAACATACATTTACCATATGACCCAGCAATTTTAATCCTTGATGTTTACCCAAGAAACATCAAAATTGGGGTTTACAGAAAAACCTATACACGAATGGTCTTCGCAGTTTTTTCATAATCGCCAAAACCTGGATGCAATCCAGATGTTTTCCATTCAGTGATTGGATAAACAAACTGGGTTACATCCACACAATTAAATTGATGTGCTCATCAACAAGGATGAATCTCAAATACATCTTGCTATGTGAAAGAAGCCAGACCCAAAAGGCTGCATACGTACTCTGTGATTCAATTTCTAAGACATTCTAAAAAAAGGCCAAGTTATAAGGAGGAAGAACAGATCAATGGTTGCCTGGGGATTATGAGTGGATCAGTTGACTGCAAACGCCAGGGTGAGGGAATTTGGGGACATGCTAATCAAATGAGCATCAAATCTCATATAGAACTATGTACCACAGAGAGTGACTTTTACTGTATGCAAATTAAAAAATATATATATATATGTATATATATACACAAATACTACAAGCTTATTCCACAGCATATCTTTTTCAAACTGGAACTGAAATTCAGTAAAAGAGCTTCAGCTTACGTGTACCCCAAAGAGAAGATGCTAAAAAGAGTAGAGAAACACTGGGTTTGCTTCTTTGTTCAAAATACCAGTCTGAGATAAAGTACTTTGGGGGGATTTTCTGTGTGATCACACTGGTGTCTGGCTCTCCTACCTGTGGCACATGGCTTATGTACCTCCAATTGCTTTCTTACTCTGATTCTGTGATAATCAATGAATCATAGATCTCGGGAGAGAAAGGGTCATATTTCACCTAATTAATTCGGCAAATACTTCTTCAATGTCTGTCATATTCCTAACACTCCTCCAGGGAATGGAGATTCATCAGCTTAAATGGATAGACTTCATCCTCTACCAAGCAACCCTGAATTTGGTATTTGTAGTATTCAGTAGTCAAAAATCTTCACCTTCAACTTGTTTATTTTCCGGTTACTGCAAACTTCCTAATTCAGCCGAGCTTCGACTAGTAATTAAAGTCGATTTGAGTGGGGTAGGGAGGGTGGGAGGGAGATGCAAGAGGGAGGAGATATGGGGATATATGTATATGTATAGCTGATTCACTTCGCTATAAAGCAGAAACTAACGCACCATTGTAAAGCAATTATACTCCAATAAAGATGTTAAAAAAAAAGTCGATTTGAAAAGCACAAAAAGGTAACATCAAAAGAAAAAAAAACACCAGTATCAATTTGGGGGCCTCAGTCACTTTCTATACTATTTTTCTGATTCCTAACTCAAAAGAACTTATGTCCTTTGCAAGTTGAGATTCTAGAAACTAATTGGCATTTTCACTTTCATTTTTAATTTCATAAAAGTATAGGCAACCCACACTAATTTGTTTATTTGAAAGTAACACATAGAAATTAGAAGTGCTGCTTGTGAGATCCTGGGACACTAGGTGAGAACATTCTGTCTCTTAGGAAGGATCCATGTGTATGTGACATCAGTTATTTAACTAGACAAAAATCTTCTGGATGTGCTAGAGTCAGGAGCTCTCTAGAACTTTGAGAAAGGAACTGTATGTAGTAACAAGAAGCAATCTTTCCATCCAAAATGAGAGTGTGTCCAGGAATTGATAAAACAACAAGGGGATTTATTAATTTCCTCTGGCTGCTGTAACACATTACCACCAACTCCGTGACAATACGAATTCATCATATTATAGTTCTGGAGGTCAAAGTCTGAAGTGGATTCCACTGGGTTAAAATCGAGGGGTTGGCAGGGTTGCATTTTTTGTTTGTTTGTTTTTCTGGAGGCTATAGGGGAAAACCTGTTTTCTTACCTTTTTAGCTTCTAGAGGCCACTCACATTCCTCCTTCCATTTTCAAAACTGGCAGTGGCTGGTCAAGTCTTTCTCATGTCCTGTCACTCTGATGCTGACTCTTTTGCTTCTTCTTCCATATTTAAGGACATTGTGATTATAACCAGCACACCGGGATAACCTGGGATAATCAGCAGATGGGTAACCTTAATTCCATCCGCTGTCTTTATTCTCCTTTTCCACGTAATGTAATGGATTTACCAATTTACCAGAGATAAATTTACCTCTGGATGCATGTTGACTGGCTTCATGAGGGTCTTTTGTTTTATTTAACGCTGCAGGAGGTATTATAAGATGCTTCCTGTGCAGATCATCTTTCAAAGAAGTAAACAAGCCAATAGAGGAATAGAGACAGCCTACAGCTAGTGATCTATCCCCTCGTCCTTCCCAGGCAGCTCATCCTAAGTGGCATTACTACCAAAACAAAATCATTGGCCTCCAGTGCCATTTTGTTCTCATTTAAGGCCATGTTAATGTGTCTGTTCACATCTGGAACCACTGCAGGCAGACCTTGGAGAAGCTGCCCGTTCGGTTCCAGATCACTGCATGAATGTTGCAGTGAAGTGAGTCATACAGATTTTTTGGTTTCCCAGTGCATGTAAAAGGCATACTTACTATACTATACTGTAGTCTGTGAAGTGTGGAAGAGCATTAGGTCTGAAAAACAGTGTACATACCTTAATTAAAAAATACTTTATTGCTAATTATCATCTGAGCCTTCTGCAAGTCCTAGTAGTAACATTAAAGATGACCACTCGCTGATCACTATAACAAATATAATAATAATGAAAAAGTTTGAAATACTGCACAAGTACCAAAATGTGATACAGAGACACGACGTGGGCAAATGCTGTTGGGAAAATGGCGCCAATAGACTTGACGCAGGGTTGCCACAAACCTTCAATTTGTAAAAAGATACAGTCTCTGCGATGTGCAATGAAGCAGAGCACAATAAAACGAGGTAGTACTGTATTTCTTTGTGTTGACACTGATAAACTTGTCTTTCTAATACCTTTCCTGCAAGAATTTGAAGAACCTCTAAGTCTAGGATAAAACATGGTTTTGCAGGGCTTATGTGTTTCACCCATGAAGAGGATTTCCTCATTTGGGGTAACTTTGACCAGATTTAGCTTTTTCTTTAATCTTTCTTTTTCTAAATAGTGATTTTGAACAACACAGATGAGAACCATGAGCCTCTCACTGTTTTACTTTGCTGTAAGGAGTTCACAAAAAAAATGAATGTTTCGTAATAAAATTCGAATTACTTAAGTTTAGTGTGGATTTCTTAGCCAATTACCAGTTTCTTTCATTCTAAGGGAGACCAC
Organism: Eubalaena glacialis; assembly: GCF_028564815.1. Taxonomy (NCBI): domain Eukaryota; kingdom Metazoa; phylum Chordata; class Mammalia; order Artiodactyla; family Balaenidae; genus Eubalaena; species Eubalaena glacialis. The sequence continues at coordinate 60,910,473 of NC_083734.1, read as the reverse complement.
TTGAGAACCTTAAAACTATGTTGGATTCTTTTAATTCTGTGACTAGAAATTTTTAACAAAGAGTAAGTTCATGCTTTAAAGAAGATGAAAAATGTTTATAAAATTAACTCAAGGTTTTTTTAGACATCAGTTTGGGTTTTCCTCATCTCTGACCTCATATTTTTATGTGCTAAGTGTACATGGATCTGAAACATACAGATTGAAATAAATATTCACTGTTTAACAAAGAAGAAAAGGGCTTGGTAAAATGAGATGACTTAGAATAGAAGAGACGGGTCAGGACCATCAGATTGGGAGCATGTGTTTTGAAGTCTGACAGATATATGTTTGCTGGTTTTATCAGGGCAGATACTCTAATTTAACCACCCAAAATCTGTTTTTATCCTTCGTCTATGGAAATAAAACCCCCATACATATGCCAGTTTTTATCTAGGCTCACGCACATCTAAAACTACTACCTTTCCCACTCCTGGGCATATATCTGGGTAAAACCATAATTTGAAAAGATACATGCACTCCAACGTTTACTGCAGCACTATTTACAATAGCCAAGACATGGAAGCAACCTAAGAGTCCATCAACAGAGGAGTGGATAAAGAAGTGTGGAGTATTACTCAGCCATAAAAAAAAGAGATTGAAATAGTGCCATTTGCAGTAACATGGATGGACCTAGAGATTGTCATACTGAGTGAAGTTAAGTCAGACAGAGAAAGACATACATGATATCATATTTTGGAATATAAAAAAAAGCTGATACAAATGAACTTACTTACAAAACAGAAACAGACTCACAGACTTCGAAAACAAAATTATGGTTACCAAAGGGGAAAGGTGGGGGTGAGGGATGAATTAGGAGTTTGGGATTAACATATACACACTACTAGATATAAAATAGCTAGTCAACAAGGACCTACTGTACAACACAGGAAACTCTGCTCAATACTCTTTAATAAGCCATATGGGAAAAGAACCCTAAAAAAGAATGGATATATGTCTATGTATAACTGATTCACTTTGCTGTACACCTGAAACTAACTCAACATTGTAGATCAACTATACTCCAATATAAAATAAAAATTAAATTAAAAAAAAATAAAAACACTACCTTTCCAAGATTTCCTTGCAGTTAATGTGTCCCAATTAAATAAGTTCCAACCAGTGGTATATATAAGTGAAAACTGTGGTATAACTTCCTGGAAGGAGGAACCATGTACTTTTTCTTTTTTTCCTTCCTTCCGGGGCTGGAACGATCATCTTGGACCAAGATGTAGAAAATGGTAATATAGCCAGGTTGAAGAGCCTTGAGTCCCTGAGGATAGTTTAAACCACTGTTACATTTTCTGTTAGTCTTGGCCAAACCTAATCTAATTCAGTCACTTCTTTGAAACTAATATCTTAAAGGGTTGCTGGGAAGATTAAATGAGATAATATATTTAAATCGTGGAGCACAATGGCTCGTCTGTAGAAGGTAAAATAAATGTTAATTCCCGTCTCCTTTCCAGGATAGCTAAAGTTCTAAAGACTCTCATCCATGAAAATATCTCAAGTTTGATCTTCAAAGTTAGTGGCAAAGGAACATTTTTGACTATGAGATAGAGATGCCTCTGTAAGGACAATAAAAGAATTTGTGGGTTTTTTTTTTTTTTTTTGGCCACACCGCAAGGCTTGCGGGATCTCAGTTCCCCAACTAGGGATTGAACCCGGGCCACGGCATTGAAAGCCCAGAATTCTAACCACTAGGCCACCAAGAAACTCCCAAGGATTTATGTTTCTTAATTCATTCTTATATATTAACTTATTCAACATGTTTTGAGTACTGATTAAGCCCCAGGCCTGTATTCAGGATTGTCATTGTAAGTAAGACTTAGGTTTTGCCAGTGGTAGGCTCAAATTCTATCAGAAAAGAGAGGCAGAGAAGCAGCCATTAAGATACAGTGATAAGTACCACAGTTAGAAATATTCACAAAAATACTATGGGAATAGAGAAAAAAGTGGCTCAGTCTGTCTAAGGAGGCTAGGAAGATTCTATGAAGGAGAAATTTCAACAGGGAACTAAAAGACAAATTGATATTTGATAGTGAGGGAAGGAAAGGTTTTAAAATATAGGGAGCCACATATCAGGGCATGAAACTGTATTTAGTGGATAACGGAGTAGTTTTGCAAGGCTGGAGTGTTAGGCATGAAGGTTTATGAAAAAGGACTGAATAGTAGGTTAGCATCAGATTATGACCAAAAAAATTTAAAAAATAGGTCTAATGGCAGAGTGGAGGACGTATTATAAAGCTGTAAGTGTGGAGGACATGGCCTCAAAAGACCATTTAGGGCACATTTTCTAGGTTTGATAAAAACAAAAAACTAACTCTATTTCAGCAGAAACTGGAAGGTGAAAATATTTCATAAAACATTGGAAGATAAAATCACCATTACTTATGACTCTTTGGATGTGGTGATAAAGGCAAAATATTCAGTATAAGTCTAGAGATCTCTCGAGCTTTAGATTAGCTCTGTGATAGAGTGCCTTTAAACAAAAACGAGGCATATGTGGAAGAAGCGGTTATTCAGCTCTACTAGGATAAGGTGAATCTTATTTGTCCATGTGATGTCTGGGTGGAAGCAGTTAATTGGCAATTGGCTAAATGAATCCTGAGTTCAGAGGTAATCATTCCTCAGTCGTATGGGTGGTTGTCACCATATGGGAAAAGAGTGACATCTAGTAAGAACTGTGAACTTTCAGCAAAAGTGCTTGAAACAAGGCAAAAAAGCTGAAGACAGAAGCCCAGGGAATACTTTAAGAGAGAAGTCAGCAAGACATGCCACAATTTAGCTCAGAAATTGAAGAAGATAAAAAAATTGTTAAAGTTAAATTATTAAATAGAATGCTTCACATATTCAGAGGAATACAGAAAATTATATCACACACCTCTGCACTTGCCACTGAGATTTAACAACTGTTCTTCTAAAGGTTTTGGTTTTGGTTCTTAACATTTAGGTCTATGATCTATCTTGAGTTGTTGTTTTTTTTTTTCCATATCATATGAGGGAAGTCCTGGGGTTCTTTCTCTCTCCCCCCCTCCTCCCGCCCTCCCTCCCCCTCTCTCCCTTCTTTCCTTCCTTCCTTCCTTCCTTCCTTCCTTTCCTTCCTCCCTCCCTCCTTCCTTCCTTTTCTTCCTCCTTTCCTTCCTTCTTCCTTCCTTTCCTTCCTTCTTCCTTCCTTCCTTCTTCCTTCCTTCCCTCCTTTTCTTCCTCCTTCCTTTCCTTCCTTCCTTCCTTCTTTCCTCCTTCCTTTCCTTCCTTCCTTCTTCCTTCCTCCTTCCTTCCTTCCTTTCCTTCCTTCTTCCTTCCCTTCCTCCTTCCTTCTTCCTTCCTTCCTTCCTTTCCTTCTTCCTTCCTTCCTCCTTCCTTCCTTTCCTTCTTCCTTCCTCCTTCCTTCCTTCCTTTCCTTCCTTCTTCCTTCCCTTCCTCCTTCCTTCTTCCTTCCTTCCTTTCCTTCCTTCCTCCCTCCCTCCCTCCTTCCTTCCTTCTTTCCTTCCTCCTTCCTTCCTTCCTCCCTTCCTCCCTTCCTCCCTCCCTCCCACTCCCTCCCTCCCTCCTTCCCTCCCCCTTTCTTTCTTCCTTTCTCTCTTTCTCTCTCTCTTTCTCTTTCCATAGATAGCTGCTTGTTGGGGAAAACCTTTTCCTCCAACCTTGCTTCTGTTGTAGAAAATCAAACAACAGTATATATCGATCTACTTTTGGACCCTCTTCTGTTCTGTTGATCTATGTGTCTATCCTTTATGCCAATACCACATTGTCTGAATTATTGTAGCTTTATAGTAGACTTAAAATCAGGAAATTTAAATATTTGAATTTCCTTTTTAAGATTTTTTCTATTCTACTTTGTCTTCATGACCATATAAATTTTAGAATCACTTTTTCAGTTTCTCAGAAAAACCTACCTGGATTTATATTGGAATAGTTGAAATCTATGGATCAGTTGGGTAGAAAATTTATGTTTTAACAATATTGAATCTTCTGATACATGAGCATGGAATAGTTAGCTATAGTATTCAGAATTGATCAGTAAATGACTTGAGCCTAGGGATTTCTTTATGGGAGTATTTTTGGTTAGGAACTCACGTTTTTAATAGATATTTAGTTAACTAGAGGTTTATTAATTTTATTACATTTTTCAAAGAACCAACTTTTGGCTTTGCCAATTTTCTTTCTTTTTTTCTGCTTCATTGAATTTCATCCTTATATTTATTATTTCCTTTCTTCTACTTACCTTGTGTTATATTTTCCCGTTTTTCTAAATTCTTAAGTTGGAAGCTCGATGATTGATTTTCAACATTTTAATGTTTAGACATTGATTTAAACTATTACAATTTTAAACATTGATTTTAAATATTTAAAGGTATACATTTCCTCCTAAGCACTGCTTTAGCTGCATCTCTCAATCTTTGATATGTTTTCCTTACCATTCAGTTCAAGATATTTTCTAATTTCCCTTCTTATTTTTCATTTGATCTGTGTACTATTTAGGATGTTGATTAATTACAAAAATATTTTAATTTTCTAGACGTCTACATATTTTATTGTTATTGCTTTCCATTTGGTTTAATGGTAGTCTCAAAACAGGCAATGTATGATTTTAAACCTTTGAAAGTTATTAAAACCTGTTTTATTATCCTGCATATGATGTTTGGTCCATGTGGTCCAGCATATAGTTTATCTTGGTAAACATTTCATGTGGGCTTGAAAAGATTATTGTGCAGTTGTTGGATGCAAAGGGAAATCACAAAGGATAACTGGAATATCATGAACAGCTTTATGCCAAAAAAATTGACAATTTAGATGAAATGGGACAACTTCCTTGAAAGACACAAACCACCAAAACTAACATAAGATGTGATGGAAAAATCTGTATAGATGCAAACAGTTCTTTATATATTCTTGATATAGTGGTTTTCTTTCAGGTAAATTAATTGTAAATGTTTTCTGCTGGGCTGTGGTTTGCCTTTTCATTTTCTTACTGGTGTTGTCAGAAGAGATGTTTTAATTTTGACGATGTCCAATGTATCAATTACTTTTTTTTTCATGGTTAGTACATCCTGTCTTGTCTACTCTAAGGTGGAGAAGATGTCCTCCTATGTGTCTTTCTAGATTTAACTCTTACATTATTTTATAACTTTATACTTTATTTTTCTTGAATTAATTTTTGCATATAGAGCGACAAGTCCCAGCTACTTTGTACAATGGAAAATGCCCTCAGGAGAACATGCTGTATAAATAGGGGTCTCACCCAGTGTGGTTCCCTTCCTTCAAAGATCCAATGTCCCCAACTTTCTGCTCTTTTTCATCACTCTGCAGTGCCTTCAAAGTTGCTTTTACATTTTACTTGATTGTAATTGTTATCTGCAGGAATATTAGTATATTCTACTACTGGGCTCAGAACTCCTTTAATCTCCTTTTTAACCAGATATCAGACTGTGATTTTAAAATGTGAAGATTCATCTGTTTCAGAAATTCTGGAAAAATTTCAGCTACTCTCTCTTTAAATATTTCGTTTATTCCCTCTTCTCCCCATTTTTCTCCTTTTGTAATTCCTAGTAGCCATTTTTATACTTTCTTATTCTATCCTTCTTATTTCTCTTGATGTCTTATATTCTGAATTTCCCTTTCTCTTTGTGCTGCATTCTGGATAATGTCCTCAGATCTGTCTTCCAGATTACTAATTCTCATTTCAACAGCAGCTTAATTTTGTCCAATGATCTTTTTTCTTTCTTTGATTACATTTTTAAATTCTGGTCTCCCCCCCTTCTATAAATCAGCCTAGCTTTTTTTTCTCGTGTTTCCATTGTTCATTTTATATCCTTCATTATTTGACACCTACCTATGTTATATCTTTTGACATTATTCTGTTACTTCAAGTCTTGTATGCTCATCCTCTTGTTTGCTGACCTCATGAAATGGTTTTCTGTGTGTGTGAGCTGCAACATTCATGATCTCAAGAAGATGTGGCAACAATCCTCAGCAGAGGTTGATCTTTTTCTCCGTGAAAATGTGTGTGTTTAGTTTGCTCTGCAATTTGTTTCTAGGATTTCAAGGGCTAGTGACCTGCTTTTACACTGATTTCTCACCTTGGGGTTTACAAGCACCATGTGGGCTGCATAAACTTTGCTCCACACCAGTGGTGTCGGTCTGAGACTCTTACCTTGCAATAGGATGCTTTATTTTGTCCTCCCATTAAGAAGAGCTCAGGCAGAGATATACATTCTCATTGCCACACACACAAGCTGATGAACGGACTTAGCTAGCCCACCCCGTATAGAAGATTTAAATCTAGCCCAGACCTAGCCGGATGTAAGGCTTAATTGTAAATCTCAATCTAATGCAAGGTCAATGCAACCTCTCCTGTTCATCTGCATGAGTTAAAATACCAGTCCCAGTCTCCACGGCCTAGCTGTTCTGTTAGTTTCTGGGGTCCCTCTGGTAAGCGTTTGTAAGCTTCTCTCTCTAGCTGGAGTTGCCTCTTTATTTCTGGAACCTGGGAACTTCCCTTCCTTTCATTTGGATTCATTTGGATTCAGCTGTATCATTAATCAAATATTTCTGTGGTAGCGAGGAGAGAGTCCCTCACTACCTGAGAACTTAAAGTTGCCGTTAGAGTTTATTATTCTTGAAGGAATGTAGAGGGTGCATTTCATTTATATGTTTATCCTTTATAGTACTTAGCTCAGGGCTCTAAAAGTCCATTAGTGCTTAATAAAAATCGGCAGAATAAATTTTAAAATGAATCGAAGGAGAGAACTTTAAATAGTAAAAGCTAAATGAAAGAAGGCTTTAGTCTTGCAAAAGACGAATTCTCTCTCCCCATCTCAAATGGTTGTAAGAGTGAGGTGGGGACAGGGCCTGGCAGAGGGTATTACCTTCCGTACTGATGTATCAGTGGTTGCGATGCACTGCTTCATTTCCAAAAATAAGTCCCCTGCTGGTTGCTGTCTACAGAAATTCTGCCAACATCCTGGTGGTTGCTGGTTTGTAGTTTTATGGGTTTCCAGAGGATCAAACACTGTATTATTATGTTTGGCTACTAACTCGGGTCGGCAGTTCAAAAGGAGAAAAGAAGGGGAATAAAGTAGCTAGGAGGGGAAATGGGGATCGTACGTAAGCTGGTGTATTTAAGACAATGAGTTGAATTTACTGAGCATGAAGCAGTCTTTACTGAATCTCAGTTAATTTCATTTCAACAGAATATGATTGTATAGGTTCAAAGCTCTGTTTTCTAAGAACTGAAGATATGGCAATTATGTACCAGTTTTAATTTGGACTAAGGAATAAATTAATAGGTTGCTTGCTCCATGTGTATCCTTTTACAAAGTGTTGAAATGGAATGTTTTTTATCACCAATGACAGAAACAAATAGATTATTAAACATACCCCGAAGCCCAAATCCCTCTTCCTTCAAAATATATTTATTTACCTAAATATAATTTGTAGGAATATTGATATGAAATATATAAGTATAATATTTGGCATTTAAAAATAACATTCAGTAATTATGGAGGGGCTTCCCTGGTAGTGCAGTGATTAAGAATCCGCCTGCCAATGCAGGGGACACGGGTTCGAGCCCTGGTCCAGGAAGATCCCACATGCCGCGGAGCAACTAAGCCCGTGCACCACAACTACTGAGCCTGCGCTCTAGAGCCCGCGAGCCACAACTACTGAGCCCACGTGCCACAACTACTGAAGCCTGCACGCCTAGAGCCTGTGCTCCGCAACAAGAGAAGCCACCGCAATGAGAAGCCCGCGCACCGCAACGAAGAGTAGCCCCCGCTCGCCGCAACTAGAGAAAGCCGACGTGCAGCAACGAAGACCGAATGCAGCCAAAAATAGATAAATAAAATAAATAAATTTATTAAAAAATAATAATTATGGAGTGACTGAAATACATAAACTATTTTAAGATCTGAGACAATGTGTATATTTTCTCAGAAAATGAGGTTCAAATTATTAATGTAAGAAACTCTGGACCTTGACCATGTCATTATTGAAATCTGCATCCCCAGCACTTTCTTTAGTCTCAGAAAAGAATCAGCATATGTGTAACACTTGTAACAAGTGTAACAGCCTCTTATAGGGCCAAAAAAAAAAATCTTGTTTGACTTTGCCTTAGATCCGAAAGGGACTGGGAGAGGGACGGGTAAAACTATTTTGTTTGCCGTTTTGTTTAACATAAGACAAACTGTTTATTCCCATATTGGTTGCTTCTCTTTCCTGCTCCATTCTGAAAATAATTGTTGAGTGCTGTTAACTCTATAATTAGCTGGGTATCAAGTCCAAAAGGAATAAGAGAGGATTGTGTACTGACATTAAAAAAAGCATCAGGGAGGGATAAATTGGGAGTTTGGGATAACATATACACACTACTATATTTTAAATAGATAACCAACAAGGACCTACTGTGTAGCACAGGGAACTCTGCTCCATATTCTGTAATAAACCTAAGTGGAAAAAGAATTTGAAAAAGAATAGATATATGTATAACTGAATCACTTTGCAGTACACCGGAAACTAATATAAAGTTTCAAATCAACTATTGTCCAATATAAAATAAAAATTATAAAAAAGCATCAGACACAATACAGCTCTTTATTATTATTAAGACAAAAGTGCAGATATATACATATATTTTATCAATTTATCCATTATTCTTTCATCAAATAAATATTTATGGAACACTTATTTTGTGTTTCTAGGCACTAGGAACTCAGCCATGAAGAAGTGAAACAAGATGTTTGCTTCCAAGGAGGAAACATTCTGGCCTGGAGGTACCATAAACAAGAAAGCAGATAATGCAAGAGTGTGGATAAAACAGGAAAGAAGTAGAGAGTGACCGGCTTGTACTGGCAAGGCTGTGCACAACAGGGTGGCCAGAGATGGCCTTTCTCAGAAGATACCATGTATGCAGGTATCTGAAGGGCGAAAAGGAGCCCGCTTGTTGAGGATAGAGAGAAGCCGTTAATAGCAATACACAGGCCACGCCCTCCTCTCACTGGGGTCTGGGCCGTAGGCCCCCATCTAAATACTTGAAAGTTATAAATCAAGCTTACAAACCATTAATACAATATTTTCTATAATCCCACCTTGACAAATAAGCGTCCCTAACAACCTGGAAGGCTTGCTTGACATTTAGAATACCTTGAACTTTTTGGCACTCTTCACTGACACATGGCAGCATGGGGAGGGCCAGCCCCATCCCTAAGTAAGCCTGTTTTTCCTTCTCCTCTCACCTCTGGCTGCTTCCACCTCTGGGGCCACCTGAGGAGGCCCCCAGGCTCGCGTGCGGACACCCCAGTCCACGCGTCCAAGCTCTGTCCACACCCCCGCTGCCCGCCACTGCTTGACAACCTCTCGGGCCAAGAGAGAACATGTTACTATTTTCAACCAGTTTGACTTTACTAAAAGTCTCCCCTATGACTAAAAGTTCCGACTGTAAAGTTCTCGAGGTGTGACTGTGATTGAGATGTGTCAGAAAAATCAGAAAGGCCAGGGTGGGCAGTGGACAGTCCCCCAGTGCGGCGGAAAGTTATTAAGTTCAGCGTAATCCGCTGTGCTCCACGTCTGTCTCATATCGGCATTTTCATCTGTTACAGAAACGACGTTCCAAAATGCCAGTCTGGCTTGTGGATTTCACGGAAGAGTTTCCAATCAGGTATATGGTATCATTCATCCTCTCTCCACCCTCCTTAAAAGAAAGACCCCGACTGCAGCAACACCTACACAGAGAAAGGAGGACCAGCTCCGTTTTATGGGTAAGCAAACTGAAGCTCAGTGCTCCATAAGGTGGCAGACTAGAAAAGGGTTAGGAGCATGGAGACTCATTTGGGTCCTGAGTATCCTACATGTTGGCTGTGTGACTTTGGATGAGTTAATATCTCTACCTTTAGTTGTATTTAATAAATCATCTCATCAATGGTGACAATGACAGTATTCACCACCTAGCGTTACTGAGGGAATTTAAATGAGCTGACACATGTAATGCATTTAACAGAATGCCTGGCACATAATTTATGGTCAATAAGCATTCGTTGGTTTTAATTATTACTTCTACTACCAGTACAAATATTTCTGCTATGACTATTATTCAGAGCTACATTAAGTAATTGAGAGAACTTCAATGTAGGTTTTCTGATTCAAAGACTAGTGCCCTGGAAACCTTTAAACGAATGCTCATTTCAGAAAAAAAAAAACAACGCAAAACAACAAAAAAGTAACAACAAAATCCAACAGCACCATTACTTGCAGACAACCACCGTCACGCACAATCACAGTATTAAAGGAGGTAAAGTCAGGGCATTGACATCTCCTAGTTTTGTAAAGGCAAAGCTGTATCCTTCCCTGTACAATCACACTCACTGTGAAGCTCCTCCAGCCACTGAGGGAGCTCTTGACTGTTCACATAAATGGAGTGTGACAGTTATATGAAACAATGGACTACAAAACCTAATTACAATTTGGCCTTTGGCTTTAGGGCTGGAGGTTCAAAATCTGTCTCTCTCTGTCCTTCTCTACCTCCCTTCCTCCCTTTTTTTTTCCTCTCTCTGTCTGTCTCTTCCTCTGACTGTCTCTCCCTCACATACACACAGAAGTACAGACACACACAGACACAAAGACACACACATACACACATTAGACGTGCACGCACGGTTTCCCCTATGTTGACCACCGTGCTCTTAGACTCGCTTTGGCGCCCTATGACTATTGTAGATAATCGCTCCTACTCAGTAGTTAACTCTACGTGAAATTCCAACATGACCTTAAATACCTTGTTGTGTTAGACGTTGTATTGGAATCGTGACAGGTTCAACGAGTTAGGATATGGTAGCAAGGTTGTTTTGCAGAAGAAAATATTTTGTTCTCAGGCTTTGTACCTGGACTTCATACTGCTTCTAGGAAAACTTCTAGCCCCTGTGTGGTAAGAACTTTGAGCTCAAGCAGACTGGGGTCAAATCCTGGCTTTCCACAGGGATTTCTACAAAGTTCCATCTCTCTGAATCTAAGTTTCATTTTCTGTAAGGAAGACTATCATAAATAACTACTTTTGTTATTGTTAATATTTATTATTGTGATTATTCCTTGAAATTAGAGCTAAGAGACTCTATGAAACCCATAATAATCCTTATCTGCCACTCGGGAGGAAAATCTTTGACAAAAAAATTCTTAAATAGCATGTTGTTAGCCTAGGTTCCTTAGAAAGAAAAGCCTGAGGCAAGGGCTGTATAGGGTAGTTTCTTTGGGGAAGTAATCTCAGATACGAGGCATGGTGGACTGGAGAAGGCGAGCAAGATTGGTGGGGAAATGGCATTCTTTTGTCCTTTTTTGTGGCTGAGTAATATTCCATTGTATTTATGTACCACATCTTCTTTATCCATTCCTCTGTCGATGGACATGTAGGTTGCTTCCATGTCTTGGCTATTGTGAATAGTGCTGCTATGAAGACTGGGGTGCATGTGTCTTTTCAAATTATGGTTTTCTCTGGATATATGCTCAGGAGTGGGATTGCTGGATCCTCTGGTAGTTCTACCATCCTGTTCCCATAGTGGCTGTACCGATTTACGTCCCCACCAACAGTGTAGGAGAGTTCCCTTTTCCTCCACACCCTCTCCAGCATTTATTGTTCGCAGCAACATGAATGGACCTAGAGATTGTTATACTGAGTGAAGTAAGTCAGACAAAGACAAATATATGATATCGCTTACATGTAGAACCTAAAAAAAAGGCTACAAATGAACTTATCTACAAAACAGAAATAGAGACACAAATGTGGAAAACAAACTTATGGTTACCAGGGGCGAAGGGCGGGGAGGGATAAATTGGGAGCTTGGGGTTGACATATACACACTACTATATATAAACTAGATAACTAATAAAGACCTACTATACAGCACAGGGAACTCTACTCAACACTCTGTGATGGCGTATGTGGGAAAAGAATCTAAAAAAGAGTGGATACATGTATATGTATAACTAATTCACTTTGCTGTACACCTGGAACTAGCACAATATTGTAAATCAACTCTACTCCAATAAAAATTAAAAAAGAAAAAAAAGATTGGTGGGGAAGCCCGCTAATAGCAGCCTAGTCGAGTGGTCTCCACCAAACTTTAGTAGCTCCATTGCCTATGCCCACAGGCATAAAGATCTGGGCTCAATGCGTTTTAGAACTGCCCGTCTGAAAGAAGGAATAAGAGGAGATTTATGCACTAGTTCCCATCCTCCAAGGTTCAAATGTTGACCCCGGGGGCAGCAATTCCTTAGAGCTTCCGGGATGCACATGTATGAGTGCCCGGAAGGTTCTGGTAATCATCCCACTGTGTGGGTGTCAGAGAGGCCCCAGGGCAGAAAGCGCAGCTGAAGCAAGAGGCTGTCAGATGACACTGCTGGCAGTTGCTGCCTTAGCAATGGTCTCAGTGGAAGAAGGGCCAAGACGATGTGAAGTGGAGCCTGAGAAGAATCTTCGGCAAGTATTTTCACTAACAATGGGCCAGTAATAACAATGGGTCAGTTGTTATCCTTTAGTAGAATTAAGAAGAATATACAAGTGCTTATAAGTTCAGACAATTGTTAGTTTCCTTGGGGGATAGGAAATAATGGAGGCAAACGCATTTTTTTCCCTCTTCTATTTAATGCAGAGTTTTTCGACCTTGGCATTATTCACGTTTGGGGCTCAATATGAATTCTTCGCTGGGGGCCGTGGTGAGCAGCTCTCTGCTCTGTAGGATTCTTAGCAGACGCTGTAGCCTCTCTCCACTAGATTCCAGTAGCAAGCCCTCCACCGCCCTTTCCCTCGTCCCCAAATTGTGAGGACAGAAAAAGTCTCCGGACATTGCCAAATATGTCCAGGGGATGGTTGATCACCGCTAGCTGAGAATCACTAATCTGATAGCATCGCAATGTCTCTCCTGTCTCCCCTTTCTCTCTACCTGCCCACCCCCATACTGACCCCCATAACTGTTCTCCCGGCCCAAGTACACAAGCAGTTCATACCTATGACTTTACACCCCCATCCTAGTGAACGGTACCAACCAAGATTTTTCTCTGTAGTTCTGTTTACTAGAAGTGCTATTAAAAGCAACCTGATAGAGCCAACGCAACTGGATGTAATTAAGAGCAGTTAAATAAAGGAATCTTATGAAAAAAGTATAAAGGGAGTACTCAAGTAGTTTGCCACAATGAGGTATGTTTAAAAATATTTTTTATGTGTTTTTCTCCATGTTAAAATGCTCCTCATTTAAAAAGGAACAGCTTAAGTACTACTTCAGAATGTTTCCTTTGGTAAGCCTAAACCAGACCAGCAAATTAATGAAGACAATATAAGTCTGTCCAGGAACAATTTTTCCCTTTCGAATGTTATGCATTTCTGTAAAATAAATGTTTAATTTGAGAATAATTTTAGATTTACAGAGAAATTACCAAGGTAGTACAGATGGTCCCCTACACCACACACCCAGTCATCCTGTTACTAACACCTTCCACTTGTATGGTCCATTTGTCACAATGAAGAAAACAACATTGATCCTTTATTATTAACTAAAGTCGATACTTTATTCAGACATCTTTAGTTTTTCCCTAAAGTCCTTTTTTTGTTCCAGGATCCCATCAGGAGACCACATGGCATTTAGTCCTCATGTCACCTCAGGCACCTCTTGACTGTGACAGTTTGTAGCATCCTTTCTGATCCTGGGCTTCTAAACCAGCAGGTGATGGGTAGCCCTTCAGGGCAGAGCACTGAGGATAAATGTGAATGACGATCAAGAGCCCCGGCTATACCACCTGCACATCCACAGGGAAACACTGTGTCACTGGAGTTTCCTGAGACATCAGGAACGTCGAAACAACACAACATAATTTCATAACGATGCACGAGGTTCCCAGGCACACAAAGACTTGCAGTGGCTTTAGGTTCTGGTCCCAACCTCCCTTTTCAACCCCATTTATTTCCGACCCCCCCTCTCACATCCTGAGACCTGGATGTCCCCACTAGTCGCCGTTCTCTGTGTCCTAAGATGTTTTGACTCGGTGCCGGACTCCTGCTGGTAAATCTGTCGGACTGTCTTTCCCCACCAGTCTACCTGTTAACACCCTGCCCATCATGCAGGGTCACCTCCTGTTTTGAGCCTTTTCTCACAGTCGCAGTCAACTTCCCTGTCGACGCAGCTCCGCAGTCCTCAGCTTGGACTGTTTCTAGTTACCTATTCGTTCTAGGTGTCTGCAAGTAATAACAGTGACCCTAAGCATTCATGGCATTTCCCCCTGTGCCCGGTGCAGAGGCTCTTCATGCATTGCCTCGTTTAATCTTGGTAGCAAACCTAGGGCGTGGTTACCCCCTAGTGACCCCACTTTACAGAAGAAGACGTGGAAGCACAGCACATTTCTCGTTGTCCCATAACTCGTAAGTGGGAGAGCAATGCTGGGAAACTAAATCTGCCCGACTCCTAATAAGGTCTGAGGCTAGCGCCTTACTTTTCTAATTTCTAATAAGTTCCCAACACCACTTTCCTGGCCAAAGCTCATTGCTCCCCATTCCACAATCCCCTGTGAGCTACTCCGACATAGGGATCCATTTCATTCACGTCTCCATTCACAAGGCCCTCAGTTCAATGCCTTATACATTGAAGGCATTCACTAAAAGCTTACTGAATTGGATTTCTTAAAAAAAAAAAAAAAAAAGTTATCCTGGCCTCGAAGCTTGAGCCCGGAGCCCTGAAAGTGAGTTGGAAGAATGCTCATGGGAGGAGAAGAGCTAAAAATACCTTCTCATTAAAGTGACGATCAGAAATACCTGTGAACTCTGGGAAGGAAATGCTTCAGGTTCTCTGGCTGCACAGGGCTCTGGGGCTGAGTTCTGACTGGAAGAAACATGCCCAGTCCAGGGACCGTCTTTTGCCCACACTGGAAAATGACAAGGTGTGGTGGACCGCACTGCACTCTGGGACTCAGCAGACCAGGGGTCCAGACTGTGGGGCACTAACTCCGTGACCTCCAGAAAGTTTCCTGACCTCTCTGGGCTCCAGTTTCCTCACCTGTAAAATGCCGGTGGAGGACCTTGGGCAAACCTTGAGGATGCCTCCAGCTCTAACATTCTGTGATTCTAGGTGCAGTTATATGAGTCCTGGAAACAAGGCTCATCCATGCAGCCTTTTGGAAAAAAAGGAAAGGAAAAGGGAAAAGAAAAACACTTCCATAAATGTATTTATAGCACAGCCAGTGACTATGAATCACGGCATAATTAATTCTCTTTTATACAGTTGCCTTGTTCCCTGACTTGGTGCAGTCATTCCCAAGCCCTCCTCAACAGCAGCTTCATTGACAGATACGGCATTTTCCTTGTCGCTTCACACTGAATAAGTTCAAAGCATCCAGACTAATCTCTGAGCTTCTGCCAGTTCCAGATTTCTGTAACTGCATGATTCTAATCTTCTGTGACTGACTGACAGACCCAGTTCCCGAAGGATGTAAGATAAATGTGATCTATCTTGACTTCAGCAAAGCTTGGAATTAACTTCCTCACATCAGTTTTGTCCATCAAGTTTTAGTATTAAGTGCTTTACCATTTAATTATGATTTGACTAGAAAAAATTGTCCATAGGCTGGTTTGACACTGCCGTGTGCAGATCCTGGAGTGAGTAGATAACAAACACCCTCTCCTGCAAAAGGATTTGACCCTCCGTTTCTTAAATCTGATTCTTTCTGGCACAGCCTTCTGATAACTTGTCTTCGTAACGACACCTCCGAGAAGAACGTTTTCTCACAAAATATTTTTCCCTGGTCTCAGATCCCATTCCGGGATTCTTAAAATGGCATTTAGGGAGCTACCTGCAAGTATTCATGCTTGATACCGTCTTGAGTATATTTTGCAAACTTTGTTTTTATTTACTACCCATCTACTTCCACTATTGAATTGAGGAAGTATCATTTCAGTTCCTTTCCCCCTGATTTAGGGAATCAAGGGTTTAGTCTGAAGCTAATAGCAGCTGATTTTATGTTGACAAATTCTGCAGAATGGCCAAAGTGAGAAAAACAGCAGGCCTGTGCAGCAGAAACTCAGGCGCTTTCACTTCCCATTTATTCCCATCTCATGTCACGTTTGAATTTTGATGGGAGTGGTGTGAGTAAAACGTAATGCAACCACAGTTCAGATTTCTTCTTTGACCTTGAACAAGGCAGTTTACCTACCGGGTTTCGGTTTCCTCACATGTAGAATAAAGAAAGAACTTGGCTGGATGACTTCTAAGGCTTTAAAAAAATATACTGTTCAATGTGAAGATTCAGGGAGCAATCTGGATTCATCCGTTTTTATCTGTCCAAGCTGGCTTGTGTCCTAAAACAGTAAACATTTAGGGGTTATTTTAAAGTTTTTGTGTTTGAACTTAAAATCTTATTTTCCAATGATATGCTTTTGATGTATCCCTTCAGGGTAATGCTATATAAAATGTATGGCCACAAGGGTGGTGAATGTATCAGCTAGTAACAGCATCTTCCTTTTATCACCTGAGGTAGTAATAGAACATTATATGCTGCACTAAAAGTCTAAACATTTTGGAATCACTCAGAAAATAATCAGCCTGCCATAAATGTTCCTGAGACAGATAGCAGTGAGCCAGACAAGAAGTGCAATTTTTGGCAGAAATAACTACTTTTCTTAAAGCAAGGTCCTTACCATCCACTTGACCCCAAATGGAACAGGTTTAAAAACACTCAGGGATTTCCAGCTTCTTCTGCTGTGTCTGTCTTCAACCAGTTGTGAGTACGTAGCTTGCCCTTTGTAGAGCTGTGACTTTCAATCCTATCTTCAGTTTGTAAGCAGACAAGAGGTACCGCTGCAGAAAATGATAGAGGTACTCTTCCTTGTTTTAATGATGTTCTATTTCGTGAGAAAAAATATATATGTAATCTTTTTTACTTTACATCATAGAAAATTCATCTTATACATTTACAAAGAAACTTTGAGACTCCATATAAGACAGCAATTTAAGACTTGGGATCTTCTGAGTTAACTGCAACATTAGTTGTTTTGTATCCTTGGGGAGGGTATCTCCTCATCTGTAGCCAATCTGATTTCATAATGCAGCTCAACACTTACACTTGGAGAATATTGGAGAAAAGGGTGAGGGATGCCCAGAGGTCTCGCATAGAATTACAAAGGAGATGTTGGTATGTAAACAACTCTAGGTCTGGTCCCGTTCAGCAGCACAGGCCGCAGGGGCCTTCTGTCGGGACAAGTGATGGGAGAGGGCTGGCAGGTCTCGTGTCTAGTCATGGCAACTGCATTTTCCGAGCTTAGTATCTGATTCTTTCCCAGGCAGCCGCACGTCAGTGGACAGTCATGCCGACCCCTTACACTGCAACTTCTCCCTCATAATATCCGTGAGGCAGTGAGATAAGAAATCTGTCAGGGAAAACTATGGGTCCAACGTGGCAATTTTGGGTTTCTATTCACTACAAAAATGAACCTCAAGTAGGACTTGTTTTGCAACAAGATAAACATTAATTTCAAGATTGGGTTTGCTTCAGATGCTGGCGGATTCCAACTTTTAGCCTTGTGCGGTTGCCTTGATCTGGAGGAGACATTATTATTTTTTTATCTAGGGCATGTTGCTGGTTCCTGTTGTCTTTTCTGTAATGTATACTTTGTCTACCTGGTGCGGGAGAAAATGAGAACAATGACAGAGGAGAAATAGGGATGTATTTCCTCGTCTCAAAGCCACACCAAAACGAAAAACTACTAATTCCAAAGCTAAACATGTCGAAAAAAACAACTTCTTCCTTTGCTGGACAGACACATGTGATTGGGAACAGAATGAGAATTGTTCTCACACTGTGTGCTGCCACCGATAGAGAACATGGACTTTGCTCCATTTATATCCTGTCATTCTTTAAAGTAATGTTTTTAGGTCTGTTTTTAATTCTGTTAATGTCACATTGCTTTAAATGGTCCTGATTTACGGTGGATTCCCTTTGTTAAGTCAGGGCTTCGTGATGTGGCATTTTCTAGAGGAAAACAGTGGCAAATACTGCTGAAACCTGTATATTATAAATGAGAGCACATGACTTGCTTGCAAATACTCAGGGCACAAGAAAGTTCCCATTTTTTAATCAGCCGATGACTGCCCAGATGAGTAATGAAATCATGGTAGGAGAGAAGGGTTAAGGTTTTTCTAATCCATCCCCTCATTCTAAGCAAGGTTACATTCATCTAAACATTCTCAGAGTGATTAAAATCTTCCCTACTTATTAAAGCTTCCAAGGAAGAAAATCCATCGAGCAGTATATTGTAATAGAAAGACTGTGGCTTTAGATTTTACCTATATTTTTATTCTAGCTTTTCTGCTTATAGGCTGTATAACCTTGGACAATTACGTAACTTTTAAAAGCTTAACTATCTGTCCACCCCCAACTCTCACCCAAAAATGTCTCATTAATTAAAGTTGGTAATAATTACTACATATATTATTGTGAAGATTAAAAAAGTATAGCATGTATGGTGATGTACCCAGTGAAGATTGCAATTTTTATGTGAGGTAACCATCATTTGGGTAATTTATACAGGTTTCTGTGTTTCGGGATGGTACCTGTTGATCTGAGAAATTCCCTAAGAAGTTGCTGGAGATACACACAGGTGTCAATCTACTGTTCTTGGTGAGGACAAACAATGGAATTTTGATTAAACTAGGATCTGAGTGCTCTGGGGACGTGACCTTTTCATAACCTCAGGTAGAGTGAAATTCTGCTGGTAGGGTAGGGCGATATGGAAAATTTACATGAGAAACACAGGGGTATCCTGGAAACAAAAGGATTGAGGACTTAACTCCTCTCTGAAATTCCCAGGTGGTGAAACTCACTAGATTGGACCAAGATGGGTGGCCTCAGTGAAGGCTTCCTGTCAAGGAAGGGTGAGGTGGCTCTGGGATCTGTAGCAGGGGAAGCGCGGGCATATTCATAAGTACATCCTACACTTAATATTTCTCCAGTGTTGTCCCAAATGTACTGAGAACCAACCAATCCCGGTTCTTTGTCTAAAGAGAGCCAGTCTTTACAGATTCTCCACAAATGAAGTAAAATTCCATTTCTAATTTCCCAAAGCCTGTTCTCTCTTAGTAAAAGAGACTGTGACTTATAAATCTTACTGTCCGGCAGAATGTCCTCAGCTCCTAGACCATTTGCAGGCGGCTTCCAGCTTATTTGGAATGGTATGAAGAATTGAGAGGTTTCTCAAATCTGGTGTGGGAAATGGAAAAGATTCAATTCTTGGTGGTCAAAAAAAAAAGGGAAATGATTCTTTTCATATCACTGAGAAAAACATTGGCCTTGTTCTTTGGCCTTTGGTTTCATAAATAAGCTTGTTAAGGATCAAAACAGCACCGGGGCCACAAATGCCCTTAGCATCATCTTTTACTTTATTCTCACCATTTTAAAATTGAAGGAGTTTGTGTTTAAGAGAAGAATTCCTAGATAAAGCTGTTCTTTTCTCTCCTCCCTGTTTACCTCTATCCCAGGTCACCCTTGAGTGCTATCTAGGAGAGGTGCTTTTACTGGTCCAAACTTTTTACGTATTTCTCAACCAGTTAGATCCCACTAGATAGAAGCTCTCCATCAATTCTTCACTGCTGTCCATCTTTTTTCAAACATGTTGACATCTTGGTCACATCTTGTCCTACAGCCAACTAAAGAAGATGTGTTGATGTGAAAGATGGCAGACTCTTACCTCGCATGGTTAGCTTAGGGACAGTATTTTCTCCCCATCATTCTTCTCTTAGATATGGAGAGCACTTAACACTGCTCAATATGCTTCGGTCAACATTATCTAATTTGGTTCTTGTATAAACTTATAAAGTTCGTGGTATTATGCCCTTATGATAGATGCATCGTTTAGTCCCCAAATATAAGTGAGCTATGCTAGGCCAGGTATTGAGGATACAGCTTTGAGGAAGCCATATGCTCTGCCTTCAAGGAGATTATAGGCCAGTGAGGAATAAAGGTAAGTAAAGGGGCAAGTGTATTACAGGGAAATGAGTGCAATCACAGGGCTCCACGGGAAGGCGTAAGAGAGAGAATAATGTTGTGAGACTAGAGTAGGCACTGTTGATGTAAACCACTTGGCCTTTACCATATCGGTACATGCTGGTCTGTCTGCCAACTGCCAGCACCTTCATCTGTTTACCTGAGAGGGCTTCCTCTGGTCACCTAGGCTATTCATCCCTTGGCCAGTGACGGGTCGGCATTAGTGCTTGAAAACCCCAGCTCCCTTGCTCCTTGCTGCATGCTCCTCGCTGGTTTCTATCCTTCCCCAGCTGGGTCAAGCTCTAATTGCCCCCAGTGAGAACTGTCTTGATAACTCTCTTAGCTTCTCTTCCCCCGTCTCACTTTGGCACTCTCTGTATTTCCCAGGATCACGTTCCAAACAAAATACTTGAATTCTCATCCATGTCTCAAAGTCTGGGAGACTTCTGGGAGAAGCCAAATAAGAGGAAAAGATCGATAAAATACCTTTTAATGATAAAGAAAAACATGTATATTTATATTTAGAATATACTTCTTCATCCTTTAATCCGTTCATTCATTTAATAACATTGGAGTGCTTCCTACGTACTACGTGAGAATTGCTGAGTATCTGGGATGAAAAAGTAGACATAATTTGTGACTCCAAGTAAAAATAAACTTATAGAAAGAATCTTGGATACCTTCAATAAGGAAAACAAAGGAAACAAAGCAGGGCATTAGGAGTCGTTTTGAGAAAAAGAAACCCCTCATTTTAAAAATGTGGGCACAGGCTGAGAGAAGGCCACCTGGCTAGTCTAGGGCAGAGCAAGGACAGGAACGCAGGTCTCTCTATTCTAGTCCAGAATTCTTCCTGCGGTACCACATGGAAAAATGGAAAAGAAGTGAACTCTTTAAACTTTATGACTGTTAATTATGTCCAGAAATGTATGTGATAAGGTGGTAACCACTGACTTGTTGTTTCAAATGGACTTTAAGTTAACTAGAGGAAGAAATAAGTGAGGAAATTATTTCTTCCACTTCTTTTTAACCCACCCTCATCGGCCAAAATCAGCACTCCTAACATCAGACTCTAAAAAATAGCAAAAAACAAAAAAGCAAACAAAAAGCCCCACTTCTGTTGATGTACCTGCAATGGATTGGGAAGAAATAAATGGTTCCAAATGCTTTTTTTAATTTTTATTTTATATTGGAATGTAGTTGATTAACAATGTTGTGTTAGTTTCAGGTGTACAGCACAGTGATTCAGTTATACATATTACATGTATCTATCCTTTTTCAAATTCTTTCCCCATTTAGGTTATTACAGAACGGTGAGCAGAGTTCCCTGTGCTATACAGTAGGTCCTTGTTGGTTATCCATTTTAAATATAGCAGTGTGTACGTGTCAATCCCAAATGCTTTTTATATCCTGTTTTCCCACCCTTGATCTCAGAGCGATACTGTGCTATAGTTCAGGCTTTCTCTCTCGAGCTGGACATGACATGTGATGGAAGGAATGTTGGGGAATTTATCATGGACCACAGTGTGGTCCCCCACCTTCAATAGCTGCTCACAAGGCAGAAGCCAAGAAGGTGATTGGGGTCCTAAGTTGTCATTGGAACAGGCGGGACATGTCTGAAGGTGGTTCAAATCCAAGTCCAGGGCTCTTTAGTATTATTGGATTCAAAAACCGAAACTGGTCGTACTGGTCCAGATCCCCTCCTGTTGGTTGTAAGAACGGTATCAGGTGATTCCCAATGACTTACTTATTCATAAACCAAATTAATAGAAGTAAGTTCTGATTCTTACTGGTCCAATTAAGGCATTCTGGCAATTGCCTTTTGGATAAGGTTGTGACTTCTGCTTTATTATGATGGTACCTGCAATTCATAGATGGGAACCATGGGCTCTCCTTTTATGTTCTCCTAAATTAGAAACACTCAACAAATGCCTTATACACTTACAGCCCCACAAATATTTATCTTCCTTGGCGTTCTAGCATCCTTTACATTTATCCCCTTCCCTAGGCCTCTAGCAATTACAAAATCCATTTACTGTAATTACAAAGCTCCATTATAATTTGATATATGTGACAATTAATATTCACCATCTGTAATCTTCCAAGTGAATATCTGTTTATTCCAATACTTCAGCTGTGACATCTAAAAATGAAGGTAAATAATTTGACAAGGGCCTCAAAAGCCTTGAATATTTTCTTTCAACTGAGAAGTGTGTGACTTCTTAAAATATCTCAGGCTCTTTCTTTCATAGGACTTCTATGAATGCCCTTATGGATATTTTTGTGAGACTAGAAAGGGAAAAGATTTGGATTAAAAATTTCTTGGCTATTTTTAGAGAAGTCCTTAACAATCGAAAGATGCATTTAGAGATTTTTTTCTAAAGGGAATGCTATTCTGTTGTCAATGCAATCCCTGGTTAGTAACTGAGGCACTAGAGTTCAAATGATCATCGCCACCATCATCAAGTAGAAGCATCCTCATCATTATCTAAGGAATCTAATATTATACTAGTTTTAGTTGGAGTTCTTGGTTGAAATAGAAACCAACAAACCACCTCTGGCTAACTTAGGTGGAAAAATGGTAGTTTGTGAGATCTGTAGGATCTCTCAGATTTAAGCTGGAGAGCCAGGCTCAAGCAGAAATCAAGGAAGGAAAGGTCCCTTCAAGGTGTCCCCAGTGGACTTCGGGACATCACTGTTCATCAGCTGACCTTTATTATTGCTGCCTCTGGGGTCCAGCAACCCTGGACACTGGCTGTTGCTCTGCAGAACTGAATTGCTTTTGTACGTTTCCTGCTATGCCAGGGGAATCCCCATATTACACTGAAATTTTTCTGACTTTCTACATGCATCTCTTTTGTTATTTTTTTTCCACTCCAGGGTCAAATGCCGGCCACAGCATCTGATTAACTAAGCTAGGCAGTGTGTCCAGAGTTTTTCCTCCAAGAGGCAAAGACAGGGTATATCTGATGTTTCTTTTGATTCATAGTAAAAAAAAAAAGAAAAAAAATGGAATTCCACCTCCTACCTGTCACGTGGTCCTGGTTTTCTGGAATCATCAAGATTGAAGCCTGTTATTCAGATGTAATGATTAATAGTGCTCCCCTCATTCTGAAATGTATCCAGGTTTGTATGATGCTATGGAACGAATGTGTGTGTCTCCCCATAATTCATGTGTTAAAAACCTAAACACCAAGGTGATAACGTTAGGAGGTGGAACCTTTGAGGGGTGATGAGGTCACCAGGGTGGAGCCCCCATGAATGAAATTAGTGCCCTTATAAAAAAGACCTCAGAGAGCTTTCTAGCTCTTTCCACCATGTGAGACAACAGCCCTCTATGTACCAGGAAGCGAGTTCTCACCAGACCCTGAATGTGCCTTCATCTTGGACTTCCTAGCCTCCAGAACTGTGAGAACTGTTTGTTATTTAAGCCACCCAGTCTATGGTGTTTTGGGGATAGCGGTCTGAATGGACTAAGATGATAAATGATGTGCTTGCCCTACCTGTCCTAGGATTCCCCCCACCACAGTATTAAAGGGGTAATTAGCTCCTAGGAAATCAGATTTTATACTCCTTGTCTCTCACCAGGATACAAAGTGCAACTGATGCTCTCTTACCCTTTTTCTCCCAAAGAAATGGGTATGGAAAGATGCTTTTCGGTATCGCTCCTCTTGAGGTACCTCTGATTTTAATCCCCTTGAGAAGAGCAAAACCTCAATGTAACTAAGTACAGAGACTGGCTCCCTGCACAGTCCAGAAATGCATCCCATTTATTAGCACTTTTGTTATTCATGGGCCACAGAAGTAGAGAACAGATGGACCACTAAATCCTCCCATGCAAAACCTTATAAAGTCATCACACATGTGTCTGACTGCTAAGTAGCATCATTTACTTACATGCCCGAAGTAAGATGGGGCCAGATATGAAAAACTGCTAGAGGTAGTAGCTGGAGGGGTTTATGGTGTATACTAATGGGATCCTATTAGGATCAAAGGGTAAAAGGAATTTCTTTCCCTCCACCTATAATTGGGATGATGACCAAGATAAACCACTTACTAACAGAGCTTGAAGTGACACCTCCTTCTCTTTTCCTATTTTTCTAGCCCTTCTGTCTGGGGTTTTCACTGACTTCTGTCACCCATCTGTCCTTTCTCCCTACCTAGATGACAGATTCTCTGATGGTCCAAATCACAACTTATGTTCGGTACCCTTTGATGTTGGAGACCATGCCTTGATCATATTTGTTTCTCCAGTTGCACTTGACATAGTGCTTTGTATGCAACAGACTCTCAAAAATCATTTATAACACTATAATTAAAATTTAACAACATGCAGTGCCATGCATATAAAAAAGCTCAAAATGTATGTTGAATGATTGAACATAATTCTGAGTAGAAAGAACCATTTGGAAATTACATGTTTCTGGATGTAGGGTCCTCAGCATCTTATAAGCTAAGTTCCACCAATAAATAGATTAGGAACCTTGGGAGATGTATTTATATTTTATGCTGCAAATATAACACAAAGGGGGAAGAGAACAGTTTTCTTCCCAAAGAAAACCTTACTAATTCCTTGGAAACTATTGTTCTGAGTTTATTTTAATGACATTATATCTTATGAGTTTTGATTGTCAAGGACTAAAATTGTTCATAAGTTCATTATGACTTATCCTGATATTTTAGTTCCCTGAGATGAGTTTGTTCTTCATCATGGGGAAGTAATAGACTGAAAATAGATGCCTCCACAGAGATCATAATAGGTGAGCTCTTTCAAAGGGGAAATTGCTTTTGCCTGGAGAAATGTTCTCACCATTTTACTTTTTTTGATTGTTCTTTCACACCTTATTTCACATAGGAAGAAGTTTTCTTTAATTACCGTAATCAAGTGAGCAGCTTATAGGAAGTGACTCAAAGGAAAAGGTGTAGACTCCTGTGAGCTGATAACATAGAAGCTGGTGGCCACGCCGGAAGGCTTTCAACGGGGAAACACAATGTTCGTTTTGTGCCAGCATTCTGTGGCCAAATAAGCCACCATATTCTCTTATATTTACATGACTTCATGAAATCACTTTCAAGTAAGGGTTTCAGTCTATATCACACGTGAATATAATATATTGAGCAGAGTTCCCTGTGCTATACGGTAGGTCCTTGCTGGTTATCCATTTTAAATATAGCAGTGTGTACATGTCAATCCCAAACTCCCTGAGTATCCTTCCCCCCACCCTTCCCCCTGGTAACCATAAGTTTGTTCTCGAAGTCTGTGAGTCTGTTTCTGTTTTGTAAATAAGTTCACTTGTATCATTTTTTTTTAGATTCCTCATATAAGCCGTATCAGTCAATATCTCTCTTTCTCTGTCTGACTTACTCCACTCAGTATGACAACCTCTAGGTCCAGGCATGTTACTGCAAGTGACATTATTTCATTCTTTTTTGTGGCTGAGTAGTATTCCATTGTATATATGTACCACATCTTTATCCATTCCTCTGTTGATGGACATTTAGGCTGTTTCCATGTCTTGGCTATTGTAAACAGTACTGCAGTGAACTTGTTGGTTATCTGCTTTAAATATAGTAGTGTGTGTATGTGAATCCCATGGGTGATCAGGGAAGTTGTTCTGAGGAGATACTATACAATCCGTAGTATCGGTAGTGAGAGAGAGGCCCTGTGAATACGTGAGAGTAGAATTTTCCAGACAGAGAAGTCTTTGAATTTGCGGTCCTAAGGAATATCCTCTTTCAAGGGAAGGCAAGGAGCTCAGACAGTGAGGGTGAGAGGTAGAAGATGAGGTAAGAAAAGTAGCAGGGACCAGACCCTGTGCTTCTGTTGGCTTGATAAGGTCTCTGGGTTGTATTCCAACTGTTAACGGTATGTGTATAAGCATAAGGTCTCTGAGACACCAACTGCCACGTCTTGAAAATACCTCTTCTATCTCCTTTACCTTTCCTTTTCAAATGTACCATCCTTGAGGTTTTATTTTACACGCAGTTTTG
Source organism: Eubalaena glacialis (assembly GCF_028564815.1). NCBI lineage: Eukaryota > Metazoa > Chordata > Mammalia > Artiodactyla > Balaenidae > Eubalaena > Eubalaena glacialis. Next base: position 60,884,442 of record NC_083734.1, on the reverse strand, counting down.
ATACAGAAAGGAAAAGACCCAGCATTTAATATTGATAATGGGACAGCACCACGTAAGGAATGTTCCCGTTTGATCTTTCACAGCTACGTTCTGGGATTGAGCTCAGGTTCATGAACTAGTCACACAGCAAGTGGGAGAACCAGGACTCTGGGGTAGCACTGTTCAACCCCAAACTCTGTGCCCATCCTACTCCGCCACTCGATGCTGGCAGGATGCTCCATGCCTCAGGGATGGAGTAGAACTTCCATCCTCTTGTCTGAAAATTGTGTGGGTGGACTTTACCTTACAGTCCAAGCTCTAGGCAAGGCTGAACTCAGACTCATGTCATAAAGCCAACAGGATTATTTTCAGCTTGTTTCGAGTCCTTGCTGTGGGATCTTTGTTGACCACAAATGGGGGAAAATCTAAAGTCATCGGTTAGAACTGCACCTTCTAGGTTATGATGAAAATAGCATCTGACCAAGAAAGTTAGCTTGTTCTGTGGTCCCTCAGTTCTTGTGGTTTTTACTCACAGGTGAAAGTTCTTATGGCCAAGAATGGAATTGAAAAATCTGCCTCCACTAAGAGAAAAATAAATAAGCCATACTAGGGAATTTCAAGGCCTTTATGCCATGTCGGAAGTTCAAAATTAAACGATTTACCTCTAGTTCCTGCATGTGCAGTAGTCACTTTTCATTTACGTGTTATTAGAAGAAAATAATATGTTGATATAAATAAAGGCGTTGCAGTAAGGCACATTGACATGGAAATATTAAATCTCACTCTGCCTTTCTCTCTTAGATTTTGATCTCAAAATACTCTGTTATCAGCTAAGGAATTTTAATGAAGAGAAACATCTGTAAGAAATGTTTCTTCATTTGCGTCTCTTAGAGATATAATTATTTGTTTTATGTAAATGTTTCTCACAGCGTGACTAATGAATATTGATTTGTTAATCTAAAGCCTTTTCTAAGAACTCTCCTACCTGTCAACTAAAAGATATATCTCAAAAGTGTGTGGCATTTAGAATCAAATCAAGCAAGGTTTAACTCTTGGCTTTCTCACCTACTGGTGGTATTTCCTTGGCTAGTTAAGTAAGTCTCTCATAATTGTAATAACTCCCATAATTATATTGTGAGGGATATATTATTATGTGAGCTAATGTATATGAAAGTATATTGTGCATTGGAAAGCCCACAAAGGTAAGGTAATATTGATAATAACCATCATTGTGAAGCTGCTCACACATGGCATGCGTAGTTACTCCATAAAACCTGTGATTATCTCAGTGGGTGATTAAAAGGGCAACTCTAAAATCCTAGACCAGTTTCTGTCACCCTTTTATTATATTTTTTAAAATCTTTTTCTTTCTGATTATGTGCTTGTTCTTGACATTAGCCTAATTAAGTAACTAGGGAGCCTTGCCAGTTACAAAAGAAGTCTTGATATGAATTCAAGGTCAAATTGGCATTTAAAAAAAATTATTTGCCTTTGGAATTAGAATTAATCGCTACTTCTTCTCTTAATGCAATTAAATACTGATCCTTTATGAATGGATAGCCGATGTGTTTTAGCAGCTGACTAGATAATCAGAGCTTTAGAAATTCTACTTTAACCGGCCGTTGGGCATACTGTAAGCATTGGACTATTTAAATGATTAGTATGTATCATTATTAGCTATTATGTGACAGCGGGCCAAAGTAATGTATAAACTTTTATAATTATCTTTTACTGAGTATACCAGTACGTAATTGCTTTGCAGGCAGGGATGGATTTGGGGAGAGAGGATACGATTCTTGGAAGACAGAGAAAAATTGCAGTTTGTCAGTTGCTTGTCCTTTGTGTGTTCTCCACTGCTCACTGCACATAGACTGTTACAAAGCACTGTGTTCTGTACTGTGCGTGCGGAGGAAAGGCCTGGGGCTGGAGGGGGGGACGTACAAGGCTTTTGCAAAACTGTCCTCTAATGGGCAGTTGAAGGGCCTTGAATGACAGCACAGAGACTGATTCCATTGAAGACATTTTCTAGGTCTGCTAGTTAAATGTTTCAAATTTGGGATATATATTTTTTTCTTTTTTCCCCCCAGTGATTTACTTATTTTTTAATATTAAACAGTGTCGTTCCAGTCAAACAAGACCTAATTTAAATTTTTCAAGAATAATTTGTGTTCATCTATCTCTCATGGGGTCACAGAGTCAGTCAACACATATTTACAGATTGCTGACTGTCTACGAGACACTGTTGTGTATTGGAGTCACCGCTGTGAGCAAGTTTGACATGTGCTGCGCTTCTTCCTGCCTTTTCTTCTACATTGTACTCTTCGTGAGGAATCACAAACCTCCACACGGAGCAGCAGCCACTTTGAAGTTCTGCCCAAAAACAACACGTGACCCCGAAGATTAAAAAAGTAACTTCCTTCTATCACAAAGAGAAGAGCTCACATTTTCCTCTCTGTTCTATTTTGTGAAGAGGGAAGGGGAGTTTGTGTAAATCTTTAAGTCTTTTTTTTTTTTTTTTTTTCAAAATACGGATCATAAAGCAAAACAACAAACAAGGGACAAAGAACAAAAGCCACAGCAAGAGCAACAAAAAAGCCAGGAGTCTTCCAGCTCAATCTAAGGCAATACCTATGTGATAGGTAACAAGGACGATCATTCCATATAGTCTCTTCCTATTAATAGAAGAAACACAAAGAAGAAGAACAAGTAGCCATTTTCTGGCTTCCTTTTAACAATTGTGACCATACATTAAAAAAAAAAAACAACTGGAGAAGAGAATAATTATCTCCTTCCTTGATTCACACAAGCTGTCATTTTTGTTTTCATAAAGGCAAAACAAAAGGCATTCCCCTATAAAATTTGGGATTGTTACTAAATGATCAGATAATCTCTTCTACTCTATTTTGCTATTGGTGAATATTTTACCTATTGTCCCAAATAATGGCGTATGGCCATGTTCCAAAGGTAAAGAAAAATAACATTGGGCTTATGTATGCTTTTTAATAGCCATATTCCAAAAAAAGGTAATTTTTTCCAAAACAGGTTTGGTAGTCATGGTTTCTATTTTTAATTTGTACTTAACTCGCCATTTCAGTTCTCACCATCCATTTGCTCTGTGTTTACTTACCTCACTTAAGACAGGTCTGTTTCCTTTTCTGCTTTATGGAAACCTTCACCATCTGCCCCCAATACCATAATAGCCTGCCATGAGGTTTAGGTTTACAGCAATACTGACAAATTTGGTGGGGGGAGGGCTGGCAAAGAAAGTAAAGGAAAAAGAAACAAAAGAACTAACCTAGTTGAAATTCAACTCAATTAATGGAAAACTTTCAGGTTAGCAAAGCATTGTTATTGCACACTGTAAAACGAAGTTTAAATTTTCTAAAAGTGCATTTATTGCTGTATCTACTATTAATATTATTAAGTCCTTTTTATTTGCAAAGTGCTTGGTCTTTGAGAGTTTTATGTTGTCATCACATGCATAAGTGAGATCTGTTTAGAGGAAGAAGCATTAAGATCATTTTACATTAAAAATAAACCAACTCAATTGAAACATCTCACCAAGAAGATATATGAAAAGATTCTCAATATCATTAGTTATTGGGGAAAAGCAAATTTAAGCCACAGTGAGATACTATTTCACACTCATAGGATGGTGATAATAAAAAATATACAATATAGAGGATATAAAGAAACAAAAACTCTCTTACGTCATTCGTGGAAATGTAAAATGGTTCAGCACTTTGGAAAACAGTTTGGCGGTTTCTTCAATAAGTTAAACATAAATTTACCATATAAAGCAGAAATTCTACTTCTAGGTATCTGCCCAAGAGAAATGAAAACCTATGGCCACACCAAAACATGTACATGCATGTCCATAGCAGCATTATTCGTAATAGGCCAAAACTGCAAACAATTCAAATTTTCATTAACTAAATAAAATACGATGTTTCCATACAATGAAATACTATTTGGCAATAAGATAAAGGTACTGACACAGGCTACAACATGGGTGAACCCTGAAAGCATTATGCTAAGTGAAATAAGCCAGGCACAAAAGACTACATATAGTATGATTCCACTTACATGGAAATACAAGTATACAAATATAGAGAGACAAAAAAAATAGTGGTTACTTTGGGCTGGGGCAGAAACAGGGATTAACCGTAAAGGGGGCCTGAGGGATCTTATTGGGGTGATGGAAATGTTCTAAATCAGGATTATAGTGACAGATGCACCATTAGGTACATTTACTGAAAATCATTGAATTGCATGCATAATGGGGTGGACCACTGCAGTGGGTTTTCTGTACAGGTGTTCTAACTCCACTTCAAGATGGAAAGGGAGGTTAGCCCTCACGTAGGAAAGAGACTTGCTGTAGAGGTTCGTCGATTCTGTGTCTCTGTCTGTGCCACCTGCTCGCACCATGAAACCTTTATGGCCAATAAAAGCAGGAAGTAGACCATTCCTGGAGCTAAGATTTTATATTTCCCTGCCCCAAAGGACAACATAAAAACTACCTTGACCTTAGATTTTATACTTTTCAGGTGTTCAAAAGAGGGTGCAGTGTGATGCAGGGCACTTGAAAAGGAGGGTAGCTGACCTCAGCATCCTGAAGTCAGGTGTGGGCAGAAGGAAACAGGACACCTGGTAATTAAAGCAAATCCAAGGCCAGATGAATAATAAATACAGCAGAGAAACGGGGGAAGTGTCACCAGAGAGGATGAACAATGGCTTTCGATGTGTATCCTGCCATACTCAATAGAAACTGCATATGTTAACATGGAAATGAAGTCTCAAAAATTAAAATCATTCTTCCTTTCCATTCTATTAGAGCAGCAACTTTGGAACCCCTTTCTCTGTGATGCATCAGCATTAAAGCAGCAGCATCATTCATGTTCTTCCGTGAATACACATCGCTTTGGGGTTGGGTCCCAGGACCATCTGCCAGATGGAGAGATGCAAAGCGTATTAAATATCATTGTTTTTCAGTGATTTGCAGTTCAGTGAAAGATATAAGCCAGACACGTACGTACATAAATAACTGCAATAAAACAGGAGAGCAAATGCTAACAGCCAGAGGTGTCATGGTGAGTGGTAGTTCCTAAATGCCGTTCAATGTGCTGTTTCTAGACGGGTTGCATTAAAATCAGAAAAGAAAGAAAAACACAACTTCTCTAGTCCTACCCTAGCCCCTTGCTGCTCAGCGTGGTCTCAGGGAATCACCTGGAAACTTGATGGAAACAGAACCTCCAACCCCACCCTAGACCCACTGAATCAGATTGTGCATTTTTAATAAGGTCCCTGGGCTATTCCTGTGCACACGGCATTTGCGGAAACACCACTCTGGGCTATAAAATTAGATGCTCCCGGTGTGGGATCCTGAGCATGTGGATATTTGACAGGCTCCCCAGGGGGTTCTGGGTTCTGATCATCCAGGGAAGGTGGTGATCCCTGGAGACTTGGGAAATTGCAGAGACCCCACGTGGTGGGTAGGCTGGAGCTGCGTCTGCAGGGTGGGTGGAGAGTGGATAGGAAGAGCCATTCTGTGTAAGCAAAGGTGCCGAGGCAGCACCGCTCATGCCCAGGAAGGTGAGCTCTCGTCCGGCCTGCCCATCCCCTCTGTGGCCCTGTTTCTGATTTCGTAGAAATATTTAGACGCACACATGCATCTTTGTTCCTAACAGAAGAAGTGCTCCTGTTCTGGATCATGACAATCCCTCCAGTTGTCCCTTTGATCTTTGATTCCAGGCCTTCTGCTTTCCTCTAAGACCCTACTCCAGCAGCGACCCCCTTCTCTCTGCATCTTCCCCCCTTTCTTCTCGAACGGGCTCCATCCCCCCAGGTACAAACAGGCGCGGGTGTCTGCCGTTCCCAACAAAACCCTCCTTGGACTCCACATCGCCCTCCAGCAACTGCCTATCACTCTCCTTCCCGCCACAGCTTTGAGAAAATGGAAACTAGGTTTTAGTTGGTTTTTTTCTACAAGAGATACATATTCATTATACAAAATTAGAAAACAAAAAGAGAGGAAAAGAGAAGCCATAACCATAATATCAACGGCTAGAGGGCATCATCATCAACTTGTATGTATTTCTAGCATATTTCTATTCACCGAAGTATTGATACTTTCAAACCTTTAAAATGGATCTTTACTGTTCACACTGCTTTATAATCTACATGTTACATGTTTAATATTGTATGAAGATTGTTCAGTGACATTGCATTTTAATTTACAGTGTTATTCTTAGTGGTTGAATAGTAGTCAATGGTGTAGCTGGATCATATTTTTTTAATTTAATTTTTATTTTAAATTGGAGTACAGTTACAATGTTGTGTTAGTTTCAGGTGTAGAGCTAAGTGATTCAATTGTACATATACATCCACTCTTTTTCAGATTCTTTTCCCATATAGGTTATTACAGAATATTGAGTAGAGTTCCCTGTGCTATGCAGTAGGTCCTTGTTGATGATCTGTTTTATACACAGTAGTGTGTACATGTTAATCCCAAACTCATAATTTATCCACCCGCCCCCCGCCTTTCCCCTTTGGTAACCATATTTGGTAACTTAGAATTTGTTTTCTAAGTCTGTGAGTCTGTTTCTGTTTTGTAAATAAGTTCATTTCTATCATTTTTTAAGATTCCACATATGTGATATCATATGGTATTTGTCTTTCTCTGTCTGACTTACTTCACTTAGTATGATAATCTCTAGGTCCATCCACGTTGCTGCAAATGGCATTATTTCATTCTTTTTTATGGCTGAGTAATCTTTCATTGTGTAAAATATACCACATCTTCTTCATCCGTTCCTTTGTTGATGGGCATTTAGGTTGCTTCCATGTCCTGGCTATTGTAACTAGTGCTGCGGGAAACATTGGGGTGCACGTATCTTTTCGAATTATGGTTTTCTCCCGTATATGCCCAGGAGTGGGATTGCTGGATCATATGGTGGTTCTATTTTTAGTTTTTTAAGGGACCTCCATACCGTTCGCCATAGTGGTTGTACCAGTTTACGTTGAATAGTCGTCCATGGTGCAGCTGGATACCGTTTTGAAGGGTTAACGACGTGTTTCTCCCCATGCGCACCCTCTTGAACTTGCTTATCACAGCTGCCTCCTCCCGGTGCCTGCCCCACAAAAGGATGCTGTGAGTACCAGGCTAAGTATCTTAACCTGGGTGTTTTCTGCAGAAATGGAGACAGAATTTTAAAAACAGACTTTCACGACTCATGGTAGAGGGGAGGGAGTAGAGATAACAGAAAGAAAAGTTTTGCCTTCAGGAGTCTTTCAGGGATCTGGTTTTGAAAAGTTTACGACACAACTGTGGCCAGTGTCCAAGGTCACCGTGACTAGGGTTCCCATGGGCAAGGTTGAGAGAGGAGTTGGAAATGACTGGGCTTGTGTTATGCCCCTTTCTGACTAAACCCAGGGGTAGGAAAGACAGAGTCCCTAGATTCTAGTTCCTGAGGATAGAAAGGAGTTGGGCTCCGTGTTCCCAGATTCCCAGCACTACCACGACCTGAAGAGCTGAGTGGAAATGGAAGAGAGGCAGAAAGGACCTGGTGTAGCCCACTCAGCTTCCTGTGACCCCAGACTGGTCTGGGGGAAGAGTCAAGTTCACCTATGCGTTTATAAAGGATATGGCATTGGATGAGCCAAGGGCACCCCACACAGGAAGTCTGCATGGGTGGCAGCACCCAGACCAGACAGGCATGTGGGCATCTCCGTAGGTGCAGGGTGAAGGGGCAAGCGCAGCAGAACGATGAACTTGGGGATTATGATATGGTCAGATGCCAACCGATGATCAGCAGTCTTCCCCTCCGCTCTCACCCCATTTTACGGAAGCACTAACTCAGAAGTGACTGCAAGGAGAGAGAGAGGAGAATTTCCTGAATGGATTACGTTCTTCTTGAGAAAGGAAAGAACTGAGAAAATAAGGTGACTCCTTTGCACACCTGAGTAGTGGCTTAGAAGGGTTGTACCTACCTACTGATCAAGGTCTACCATAATTTAACGGATCTCCTACTTTTAGAAGGTATTTTGCTCCCAGTAGGTCATTATTATAAGTCATGCATAACCAAGCATCATCCCCATTCGTTCTCTCCACTGCTGGCCTTCCCGAGTTTGTCAACCTGGTTCAACCTTTTTTTTGTTCTTTCTATGCTAACAAAACTACTCTTACAAAGGTAACCAATGAACTAGGTCTTGCCAAACACAGTGAACTCACCATAATCTCTGTATGTCACGTCACGTCCCTATTTGACATTGATACATATTCTTCTGAAGTTCTCACCTCTCTTGAGTTGCTTACTGTAATTCTTTTATTTCCTCTACTTCTCTGACTTTTCTTTCTTAGTTTGCTTCTGCAGCTCCAACTCCTCCAAAACCCATTTAAATGTTGATTTTTTTTCAGATTATCATTCCCCTTGGTTCCCTCTTCTCCATTGCCACGTGTTTCAAGTTGATTCTTGGTCAGTGTCACATATTTAACTATCTCCTAAATATGGTACCTCCTAGATCTTTATCTTCTATATCAAATTTTTACTAGATTGCCTCATTCGTGGCATCTTCTCATGGATCTTAATTCACCCATCCATCCATTCATTCATTTATTGATTTAATATTTATTGAGTGCCAGATATTGGTCTAAGCATTTGTGATATGGTAATAACAACAACAAAAAAAAAGCCAAAAAAATCTGTGCTCTGAGACATTACACTCTAGTTTGATTTGATGGACAGTAAACAAACAATAGAGGGAAAATGGCGTTTTTTCAGTTAACCGCTCTAAAATCAGGCTATTTTTTTCTCCATACCTATGATTCTTCCTTCAGCTACCATAGCCAAGAATGTTATGATTATCCATCAGCTTTTTCACGTTAGAATCATCAGAATCGACCTCAACTCCTCTTCTACTTTGCTTTGGGAAGCAGTAGAGCCTAGTGGTTAGGAGTCTGGGCTATCCCATCCCACAGATCATGGTTCAAATTTTGTCACTTAAAATAGCTACGTGACTTTGGTCAAGTTACTTAACCTCTCCAAACTTGTATCAAAAAATCCTACCTCGGGACCTCCCTGGTGGCACAGTGGTTAAGAATCCACCTGCCAATGCAGGGGACACAGGTTCGAGCCCTGGTCCGGGAAGATCCCACATGCCGCGGAGCAACTAAGCCTGTGCACTACAACTACTGAGCCTGTGCTCTAGAGCCCACAAGTCACAACTGCTGAGCCCACGTGCCACAACTACTGAAGCCCATGCACCCAGAGCCCATGCTCCGCAACAAGAGAAGCCACCGCAGTGAGAAGCCCGTGCACTGCAACAAGGAGTAGCCCCTGCTCGCTGCAACTAGAGAAAGCCCACGCACAGCAACGAAGACCCAACGCAGCCAAAAATAAATAAATAAATTAATTAATTAATTTAAAAAAAATCCTACCTCACTAGACTGTGAGTGAAATAATATACAGTCATTATCCCTGCCTTATATTTGATACTCACTAAATGGTAGCTATTGTTCTTTTATTATTATTATTAATCCAGTTGGCAATTAAATCTTGCAGATTTTATTTTCTAAAACTTCACTGGCTAAAACGGTAGCCCCCAATGCATGTGGTCATTGATCCCTTGAAATGTGGTTAGTCAAAACTGAGAGGTGCTGTAAATGTAAAATACACACTGGATACCAAAAACAGTACCTAAAAAGAATGTAAAATATCTCACAGATAATTTTATATTGATGACCTGTTAAGATAATAATATTTTTGATCTGTTGGGTTAAATAAAATATTCTATTTAAATTAATTTCACATGTTTTGTCTTACCCGTTTAATACAGCTACTAGAAAATTTAGACTTACCTAAGTGGCTCTCATTATAAATATTTCTAATGAAAGTGCTGTTGGAAACATTTCCAAGTATCGTTCCTCTGCTCTGTGCATCATGATTATCGTCTCTCTGCTGTCTTAGCTCAGTACTATCCTACTGGCCTCTGTCTGTGATTCTTCGAAATCCATCCTCTACACAGTTGCCTGATTGGTACTTCTAAAATGTTAGAAAAGCTTTTTCTACTACCTGGAGGATAAATCCAGGCTCCTTGTCTTGGCATACAGAACTCTCTGTGATCATGCGTTTTTACCTCTCTGGACCGTCCTTGAATTCTTTCTCACAGTTTCCACGGAATGCGGCTGCTCAAAGCTATTCATGCTTCTTTGCTATTGTACATGGTTTCCCTCTACCTGAAATGAACTCTCTCATCCTGTCTACCCAAAGAATTCCTCCTTTATCCTTAAAAAACTACCTTGTTGCGGTGTGAAGTTTCCCCACATCTCCTTTTAGTTTTGTTTATACAACCACGCTTTCACTTACTTTCTTCATTGTCCTTCTCCATTACTAATTCTCTCTCTTTTGGGGCTTTGAGTTTCTTAAAAACTGGGATTGTAATTTATTACTGTTTGTATTCACCATACATATCAGAGTATTTGTAACAGATTAAGCAAAAATATTTAAAGGAAGGAAGGATAAATTGAAGGCTTATTTAAAAACATAATAAGCAAGCCATAAAAACAGTATAAACTAAATATTTGGTACTGTCCATCTTGAATTTGAAAAAAATACTCATGTCTAAGACACACCAATTGCCCAGGTAAATATAATGTAACATCTGTTTCCAAACACGATAGTTGCATTTTGCATCAGAAGTACTCTTAGGATCCACAGCCGATTCTGATTTTTCCATTTCCTACTTCAGCCAGTGGGAGCAATTGGGAATAATACATGCACCTCTTGAAACAATCAATTCTTTAATGGAAACTCTAGAACTTGATCAGTTCACTCTCTGATATAAGACTGTCTTCTCTAATTTAAACAAAAAAACAAAACCTGTGATTAGTTATCCTTATTGGAAGTTCTGTTCTTATATTATTTCTACCATGAAACTCACATAAACAATTCTGAGAATAAGGCCCATAGTGCACTCTTTGAAAGTTTGCAAGCCTCTTTGTTTCCTAGGTTTTGTCTCCGTAGACTGTCCCTTATCTGACAGAAAGCTGGCCCTTCCCCACTGGGAGAACCCTGAAACCACTATCAGGTGCTAACGATTTCTGAAGCAGACAGAAAACAACTGAGAGACGTGAGCACAGATTTCTGTGCTGTCATCTCATTCCTGGTGATTTATTCACTGGAAGGCACTGTTTGTTTTCCAAGGTGGAAAGGTCTACACTCATCTTTGCAATTTCTTAAGAACCTAAAAACAGATATAGTAGTGTACTGACCTAATTTTCCAGGCAAGGGTTACCCAATAGGTCAGTGGGCTAATTCCAGATTTTTATGTACTGTGAAAAAGTATGGTCATTGGATCAAGAAGTTGGCTGGGGGCGAAAGTTGCCCTTTAAGGGTAACATAGATGACAGATGACATCACCATTGGGCCTGGGCTTGCTTGCCTTTGGGGACTAAAGTTTCATAAATTATCACAAATTAATGTTTGTGCAGCATGGGCTGTGTAGAGGCAAAAAGATATGATGCACTTTGTAGGAATTACTTGTACTAGGAAAGAATTTACCAAAAAAAAAAAAAAGATACTTCAGTTTAAATGAGTCTAAAATCTTCATATAGATCCATTCCATTTTAAAATTCACTATTGTGATATACCAAGGTGCTGTTTTTGTAACATACCTTTTTATTATTCGCATCATATTTGGTAAGTAAATATTGTGTTAACAGAAAAATATAATTTATTTTTCATTTACAGTTACGAATTTCACATTTAAACTTGTCATTAAAAATTCTTTATAAACATAACTTAATGGACTGGTTACAACGGGCATCAACAAACTGTTTCTGTGAAGAGCCAGATAACAAATATTTAACGCTCTGCCGGCCATGCAGTCTCTGTAGCCACCTCTCAACTCTGCCCTTGCATCAGGAAAGCAACCAGTAAAACTTTATTGACAAAAGCAGGAAAAACAATAAGCAGTGGGCTGGTCTCAGCCCACAGCCAGTTTGTCGACCCCTAAGCTATAGTATAATACAGTATAGTATCTCAGAGAGATACCTTAATTTACTCAACCATTCTCTTATTGCTGGGCATTTAGATTATGCCAAAAATGTCCTATTCTAATAAAACTTTTTAAATAAATGGCTCTACGATTAAAACTTTGTCTGCACTCCCAAAATTGCCCTTAGAATAGATTCCTAGAAGTAGAATTTCTAGGTCAAAAAGCTATAAATATTTGTAAGGCTTCCTATTCTTGTGCCCCTTGCGAGGAGTGTAAATTGGTGTGTCGTTTCTGGAAAACAGAACTGATGCCTCCCCAAGATCTTAACTAGTTCTAAGTATGATCATTTGTAAAGGAGAACAAAGAAAGGATTTTATGTTAAGAAAAAGGTGTCTCAGTGTATTCGTTTTGTGTGTATGCAACTGTATACAATTTGCATGTTACACAAATTTAATTTTTTCCAAGTTTATTATCCGTTTGTATGTCTTCTCTTTACGTTTTCATTTATATACATTGGACTTTTTTTTCTTTTCTTTATTTTCTCTTTTTTTTTTTTTCCTTTACCATTTTATCTTCTCCTCTCCAATTTTATTTCCATTATCCGTATTTTAGTAGTAAAAAGTCTAAGACCACAGGTTTTTGAATCACACTGCCCAGGTCCGTACTCTTGATTCTGCCACTTCCTAGCCATGTGACCTAACTTTAATTTCCCATATTTCTCAACTTCCGTATTTCTGAAATGGAGTCAGTAAGAGTATCTACATCATCTGTGGCTTTGAGAAAATTGTGTAAAGCACTTTACACATTGCCTTACACACAGTAAATGTTCAATAAATACCACCTATGACAATGACAGTGAAGGCACAATTTCTTCATTACTTAAATGTTCATTATCTGTCTGGTGATCAAATATATCGTTACTTCTATTTTCCTTTAACTTTATTTTGATTTAATTAAAAACTCCCCAGATGCTGTTTTGGTGTAAGGTATGAAGACAGGCTTAAACTGATTTATTTTCCAAATAGCTGGCCAATTACTGCAGTATTTTTTACTGAATAGTACATTCCTTCCTCATTAGTTTGTGCTGTGACCTTTATCAAATATTTTGCTTTTACACATTTTAGGATCTGCCTCTAGTGTCTTAAATTTATCTGCTGGTTCATTCTGACCTCTTCGTCACTGATTTAATTATTGCTATTTTATAACACCCGGTAATACTTGCATTACTCTAGTTTCCCATTTTTCCCCAGAATAAATTTATTCTCCTAGTTGTATTTTATAGTCATGTTTTCAGTTTCCAAAAAGAATTGCTGTCACTTGAATTTGGATCAGAAGTAAAAGATACTTGCCAAAAAAATTGAGAATTGACATCACTATAATAAGCATTCTTCCCATCCTGGAACATAATGTGTATCCTCATTTATTCAACTCTTCTTTTATGTTTTTTCGATGGAATTTTACCATTTCCCATATCATGCAAAAATAGATAACACTTATTGACATTTAATTCTGTGCGAGAGATTTCTCTAAGGACTTTGCATGTACGAATACGTTTAACTCCTAAAACTATAAGAGAAAGGTTTTTCATTATCCCCACTTGACAATGGTAAAACTGAGGAACATAGAGATTAGGTCATTCGTCCCCGATCACCCTAGGCCCGAAGTTAGAACCAGAGTCAGCTTCCAAAAGCCCATGTTTTTAATTACTGTGATATACTCATCATATACTTTAGATGTTAAGACAATTCTTAAATGTATCATATCACTGTGGCTGTGGGAATGGCATAGTTTTTTCCCCAAATTATTTTTATTTATTTATTTATTTTATTTTTGGCCGCGTTGGGTCTTCATTGCTGTGCGCAGGCTTTCTCTAGTTGGGACGAGCGGGGGCTACTCTTCGTTGCGGTGCGCGGGCTTCTCATTGTGGTGGCTTCTCTCGTTGTGGAGCACGGGCTCTAGGTGCGCGGGCTTCAGTAGTTGTGGCACGTGGGCTCAGTAGTTGTGGCTCGTGGGCTCTAGAGCGCAGGCTCAGTAGTTGTGGCGCACAGGCTTAGTTGCTGTGCGGCATGTGGGATCTTCCCGGACCAGGGCTTGAACCCGTGTCCCCTGCATTGGCAGACGGGTTCTTAACCACTGCGCCACCGGGGAAGTCCTCCCCAGATATTTTTTTTAATTGGTAACTGCTAACAGAGAGAGGAAAAATAATTGTCTTTATTGTTGATGAACTCATAATTTGTACATAAAAATCTACTTTGAGCGTTTACAAAAAGGAAAAAGAAAATTGGGTACAAATGATATTTCAAGAAAAAAAAGAAAGAAAACTAAAATTGAGATGTTTCCTTCCACTAACAAACTTAGTTTTGTTGTTGTATATTTTTCCTGAAGACCAATTTGAATGTTGCAGCACAATACCTTGGTTTAGCTTGAGGAAAGAAACTGTCTTCAGAACAGAGTTGGAAAAATACGACCAGTGATAACTCTATGTCATGGAAAGGTCCATGGACATCCAGAAGAGGAAATCTAACATTTCCTGCATGTTAGCAGTCTCTGCTGCAGTTTCCTTAAGGTTTTCTGCTCTGTTACCTACAAGAAGAAACTGACACGTGCTTAGCTGTGTCTCTTAGAGTTCTTCCTTCCCTCAATACCTTGTTGTCTCTGCTGAATGTTATGATACGTTTGTGTCACTTTATAGACAAAATGTGCAGCTGTGTACACACACACACATAACATACACATACACACACACATACATATACACACATATGTACACACACACACACACACACAGCAACGCCAAAGTGAGGCAGTGTCATCAACTGTTGTCAATCAAATAATAGGTTATTCAGAACAATTACAAATCATCCACTTGAGAGTAATCATGCTAGAAATTTTCCTGACAGTTTGCTATTGCTATACTAATGTCACTGTCAAGGGAGGGAGATCATTTCCCACTTGAGATTCGAGCTCCACAGGATATAAATCCCTACACAACCAAAGAAGCCGTAAGAACATGTTTTCCAAAATGCAAGATAATCCCTTGACCCATCAGTCTCACTAATGGGGCGAAATTTCTCTCTCCCTTCCCGGGGGCTACTCTTATAGGCTAAGAGTAAAGTAGATGATGTTATATCCAGGAGCTAAAATGAGAAAGATCTGATGTGGGCACATCTGATAAATCACCTTCCTTGGACCCCAGAAACTTTATGTGTGATTACCTTGTGAATTATCAATGCAACAGACAAAGCAACTGGTGGTTGCTATTTGTTGTTTTTGCTTCTGCTGTCCCCCTCCTCCTCCTCCTCCTCCTCTTCTCCTCCTCTTTATTATTATCATTATTTATTACTGTTTATACTACTACTGTTATTTTCAGTGCAGTCCACCTGACAACCCTATATAAATTGGTTACCTTCCCCTTTACATCTGGCACTTTCCTCCCCTGCTTCTTTCATAGGATTTCGTATCTTTTAAGAAACTCTATTTTTCTAGTGTTGCTTGTCTGTCCCCGCTAAAATGTAATCCTTCACAGAGTAGGATGTTGCATCTGTTTTCAGGATGTACCCACAGAGCCTGAAAGAGCCTGGGACACATAGTAGGTGCTCAATAAATAGATGTTGGATGGATACCAAACATTGCTGGTACGTAGAGGGCTAATTACCTCTGTCTTTGAAGGTTTTTCTAAGCAGAGGGACCTGTTGCTTAAATAGTATTTTGATGCATTTATTGACCCAAAAATATTTTATCTGGGCCTTCCATGTACCAGGCACTCTGTTAGGCTCTCTGAAAGATTTAGAGAAAGATTAAGCCATAGGTCTTATCATTGAGATTCTTCTAGTTTATGAGGAAAGAGAAACCTGTACAAATAGGATTATATTACACTATGGTGGGTTTTAGAAAAAAAAAAATACCTTAGGAACAAATCGTTGGTGTATGATTTGCAGCTGTTTTATAGAGGCAGTCCTTCCGGAAGAGGTGATGATTAAACCAAGCACAGAAAGATGGATAAGAGCTTTCTAGGATTGTAAAATGGCAAAGGACATTGTGAGATTTGCACGTGAGATCTGGATGTGGAGGGGTAGGGAAACATAGTCTGTTATTGTCATGAAGCTGGGGCTCTAGAAAGTCCCCCCACGTCAACCTGTAAGTCATCATGAGGCTCAGAGGCTGTTCAGGGTGGGCCACAGGCTCCCTACAAGCTGCACCTGGTCGCTAGCCCGGGTTGGCAAAAGGGGTGTGAATCTCCAGAGGGAGCTGATGCTGGGGTGATAAGATGCACTCATGTTTTTCTCTAAGCTTCCATCTCACGTGAGTTTCTCCTCACATATTTGGTGATCACGTGGTTTGGCCGAAGGGAAGAGAGTTTATGAACACCGCGTCAGCAGAATATTGGCGTCAGAATTTCACAGTTATCTGGGTCCTAAGGGACTGACTGGGCCGGACCTCAGACCAAGATTCTGATAAAAAGAGATAACGAGGGGGCGGGGGGGGGGGAGGTCAAAGCAGGAACCGTGCTTCGTTTAGCCTGAGTCAGAGGTAACCAGAGAAATTTAAAGAAGGAGCTAACGCAAGAAGTTTTGAGCCTGCAAATAGGTAACTCAAAACTTTAAACTCCAATAATTTGTAATAATAATAAAGAAGATCTTTTTTCCCTACCTATCGTATTAAGTTAGTGTTGTCAGCTTTGGTCTGGATGCTTCTGTCATAAGTATACTGTTTACAGTATTGTCTTTAAAATGTGTATTGAGGGTTATTTATGATCACTCATTGTACAGTAATTTATTTAATGTGGAGCTCTATTGCAATTAAAATCATTCTGGATCTTTTCGTTTTACACAGGAGGAACCTGAGTCTTAGAGAGAGGAAGTGATTTATTCGGGTGACACAGTTGGTCCAGGTTTGGGATGGGGACAAGTCTCCTGACTTCTAATTCAGTTTTCCTCCTAGCATATCTATGAGTCAGGTTCAAATTTTGATCTTGTTCTTGTGGAGAGGGTATGGATTTTCCAGTCAGATGTATGGGAGTTTGAATTCCAGGTCTAGTGCTTCTTATATGTGTGACTTAGATCAGTTAATTTTATTGTTAATAATTTCATTTAATTTTATTTTTATTGAAGTATAGTTGATTTACAATGTTCTGTTAATTTCTGCTGTACGGCAAAGTGATTCAGTTATATATACGTACATATACATTCTTTTTTAAATAGTCTTTTCCATTGTGGTTTATCCCAGGATATTGAATACAGTTCCCTGTGCTACACCGTAGGAGCTTGTTGTTCATCCGTCCTGTATATAATAGCTGACATCTGCCAACCCCAAACTCCCACTCCGTCCCTCCCCCACCCCCTCCCCCTTGGCAACCACAAGTCTGTTCTTAGATCAGTTACCTTTAACTTTCTGAGCCTCAGTTTTCTCATCTGTGAAATGTGGCTAGTGAGATAAAAGAGATCATATTTGTATGGTCTCCAGCCCAGGGCCTTCCTCAGGCTGGGCAGTAAGTAAGTAAGAACTGATGCTGTTAGCACCTCAAATCACCGGTTGGGTTTTACTCTGAGAAGTAGCCTGGTGTGGCAGAGCTGCATTTTGGGTTCTATGACCAGAAGTGGGAACTCTCTAAGTAAATTTCAGCTGAATTTCTTACTCTGTGGTTTTGACATTCATGTTCCCTTGTGATCGTGAATGGCATAGAAGACAGGATTTTTTTTTTTCAAAAACTAGTGAATGCTCCTTCCCCCTTTACGATCAGTAAGAGAGTAAGATACACCTTTGAAATCGTCAGAAATCAAAATCACAAGGAGATATGACGTCACACTTGTTAGGATGGCTATTATCAAAAAACAAAAAATAACAAGGGTTGGCCAGGATGTGGTGAGGATGTGAAGGATACAGGAACCCTTGTGCACTGTTGATGGGAATGCAAATTGGTGCAGCCCCTATAAAACTCGGTATAGACATCAGCAATCCCCACTTCCAGGTATTTTGCGCAAAGGAACTGACATCAGAATCTCAGAGAGAGATCTGTCCTCTCCTGGAGTTTTTAATCTCTCAGTCTCATCGGCACTGAGCCTCCATCAACTGTCCATCACAGTTCTCGTTTCCCTCCCCCAGCTGGTTCCCGCAGAGGTTTCTGCTCTGGAAAGTCGTGATTCTCTGTATTCGCCTGTCCTGTCTCCAAGTCTGGGGACAGCGATTTGCCTTGTGACCTCACTTCTTTGAAGCATCTCAGAAGAGTTGTTGATTTTCAGCCTGTTCAGTTTTTCACTTGTTGTCAGGAGGCTGTGACAACTTGCAACCTTCTCACATGCCAGACCAGACCATTCTTTTTTGTAAATTAAAAATTGCACTATGTTTTAAAATGAGAGATACATCCTTCGAGAAATAAAGGATGATGACATATAGTATACGTCTAATGATATTTTAAAACGACTGGACTTTGGAACTCATTCCCTGATTCTAATTATTTCCATAATTATCATCCAGTAAAGAAATTAATTAATCCTGCTATTCAAGCTAAATTCCTACGTACATTCATGCAGAGTACATATTTAGAATGGTCAGCTCCTAAAGACAATGACTAAAAATCCAGAGGAAAAATGTATTTGGAAAATAAGAGATAGATAATTTCTTAAGTCAACAGAAAACGGAGCCTGAATATTTTACCTAAAAACCCCAAACCAAATCCAAATCTTTCTTAATTGACAACCTACATTGATTTGAATGAAAGTCCCAATTCTATCTCATCAAGAGACCCTTTGGTAAATTTCTGATCGTGTATCAACCCATGAACGTGGAGTGCTCACAATATTACATTTGAGTCTCCCCCAATTGCAGATGCATTTTGTAAGAGGGATTAAAAGGAAATGAATGGAATCGCATTTAAAGAATCAGAGGATAATACACCACCCCAAGAGTGAGGTCCGTGAAGCTTTTGTTCATTCGTTTTGGTAAATTCACCATTAGTAGCCTCCAGGTGATGGAGTCTGTGATTCCTCCAAAGGCTCTCAGATGGTAATATCTTTTGTTCTGATATTTCCGTCCTAATATTGCAGACGACCAACTATTGTGCTGATAATGAACAGAGCTCAGATAGTTCGCCTCTCTTCAACCTCTGAAAGTGTTTCTTACTCTGCAAAAGACCTTGGAGAGTCCTGGCTCTCTCTCAGCCAGTGAGACTCGCTGACCTGAGGCAAATAGTTGACACCTTTTCCTGACATGCATGACAGCAGTAGGGAAGCAGTGCCTCTGTCAGGTGTTGCCTTTACCTGGCCGGAAGCGTATTGCCTCAGCTATTAGGACATTTATTGATGCGTTCTAAGTTTTTACTGCCAGCATTGCCAGGCCACGCGTGCGCAGAAACTAAATAAACACTTTTTATATCATGCTTACCGCCTTTTGGCAGTACTGTAGCCTTGACTTTTAATTCAGCAATTAATTTTCCTTTTGCAATTGGAGAAATATTGAAATGTGGCTCCATAATATCCCTGCATCCAGTGTTGTCAAAGGCTAAACACTCAATGATTACTTAAACACTCAATGGTTATTTACTCAAAGCTGTAAAGACAGTTTCATGTTGGGCTTTTTGTTTCTCCTTTTCAGCTGCGTCTCTAGAATCTTATTTCTGCTTCCGAGGCAGATCTCTTGTTGTTGACGCTCACATTCCTGGGGTGGGGATTTGAAACTGGGTCTGTGGACTTTTTCCTCTTACCATGAGCCCTCTGACCTCTGACCTTTTCTTTCCTGGGAATTCCTACAAAAATGGGAATGATTGACTTTGAAAACTAGCCTATCCAATTTAATTATCTGAATCCTACCACAAATCATGGCTACAATGGGAAACGTTACTGAAGATATACCAGCCTAGGGCTTCCCCGGTGGTGCAGTGGTTGGGAATCCGCCTGCCGATGCGGGGGACACGGGTTCGAGCCATGGTCCGGGAAGATTCCACATGCCGCGGAGCAACTAAGCCCGCGCGCCACAACTACTGAGCCTGCGCTCTAGAGCCCACGAGCCACAACTACTGAGCCCACGTGCCACAACTACTGAAGCCCGTGCGCCTAGAGCCCGTGCTCCGCAACAAGAGAAGCCACCGCAATGAGAAGCCCGCACACCGCAACGAAGAGTAGCCCCCGCTCGCCGCAACTAGAGAAAGCCCTCATGCAGCAATGAAGACCCAACGCAGCCACAAATAAATAAATTAAATAAATTAACTTATAAAAAAAAAAAACGATATACCAGCCTAGTTGCTAAAGAGAATTTAATTATTTAATTTAAAAAAATTCTTGGAAGGTATCTACTCACCATGGCAACCATTGACTTCAGTGTCATTCTGCTTTTCTGTTTTGAGTCCCAAAACCAACTTCACATGTCTTCAAAGCTGAATATGGTTGATATTAATGTTGAATATGGTTGATAAAGAATAAAGGTCATTTTTAACATCTAGAAGACGTGGATTCCCTTATAGCAGTGCAACCATGCCAAGGTGGGAAGCTGCACTTCGGTGTGAAGGGGGTCATTGAGGAACTGAGGGCAGACCAGAAAGGGCAATCAAGGGCGAGCACATTTGCTTTTAGCAAACAGGAAGCCTGCAGCCTTTCCTTCATAGTACAGTACAAAGAGTCAATAAGATCAGGCGGAGGAAGCAATTCAGATCTCACGGTGCCTACCTCCTTTCTGATAAAGGATAGTGGCAAAATAACGTACGCCATATTTTTTCCTAGAGACAAGAGATTCATTCACATGAAGGACAACCAAAGGTGATTTATTTATTCATTTGTATATTCACTTAAAAAGCCAGTATGGACTGCCCCATCTCTCAGTTACTGCGAAGCGTTAGAGAGACTGAAGAATGGGTGGTGGATGCCAAAGTGATGGAGACAGGGCCTTGAGCAGTTCACAGCATGATGGGGAAGAGAGCTGTGCTTATAAATAATCATCCTTGGTAGTTACCAGCATGATAGGAGAGCCCTGAATAGTGTGCTAAGGAAGGACACATTTTGCCTGGGAAGAAGGAAGGGAGGATTTATTGAGGATGTATGGACCTCTTGTAAGTCAATGGTGTAGTATAATGGATCTAGCTGTTCTAGACTTTAAAGTTTCTCAATTAGACAAATAAATGAGTTCATCTTCATACTACAGATGTGTTCTATCCCCTACGAATGGCCCTTCGATTGAATCAGGAGTAGGATGGAGCAGCCGAGCTTGATCGTGTAGAACCAGGGAGCAGTAGGTGGTGTGGGGCTGATGAGCTTCCATCTCCATGGGTCCCATGAGTTCTGGTCTCTGCTGGTCTAAGTTAATTCCGTGCTATAACAGGGAGTAAGAAGCACCAAAAGCTTGCCCTTTGGAAATGGCCCCAGTGGAACAAACTTTCATTTGCATCCAAAACTTCCTCTTCTTGTTATAAATGTTTCTTGTGATGTTAAGGTGTGGATATTCCCACCTCACTGGCCGCTGTTCTCTGTGTGTGTGTGTGTGTGTGTGTGTGTGTGTGTGTGTTTTACAGTTCTATCTAGACCTCAGCCAAGAGTTTGGGAAGTTTAGAAGGGGGAACTGGGCAGGGGGGAAGAGAAAGACAAGAGGGAAAAGTTAATTTGAAAAGGGAGGAAGAGGACAGTTCTTCCAGCATGGAGCAGATTCTGTTTCCTTGTTCATCCACGCTCTTTCTCCCTCCCCGCTTTTTTATTGCTCCTGATGATTCGTGGAACCCATCCTCCTGGAATGCCATGGGTCAAAGTACTGTAAAGAAGTAGAAAACAAAATTGAAAGGCATCTGGAGTGAAACCAGATTACATCTACCAAATGGTACTAAATTCTGTCTTTGGTTTTCTGGCATTCCACTTGGAAGATCTCAAGTAATAGATTATATAGACAGAATTTGCAAAAAAAAAAAAAAAAATTTCTGAGTGGCTCTTATGTGCTTTAATGAGTTAATATATGAGAGTCCTTTGTATTTTTAAAATAGCCTTGATGTATGGATTTCAAAATATTATAAGTAATAGCTAGTGACAGAAATGCTATCACATCTTACTGAACTCAAATAATTACTTTGACTTGTAAATGTTAAATGTGTTCCTTACTTTCAAGGTGATAAGTTACTCTTTTTTAACTGTTAGGATAATTGAGGTTGCTAAGTCTTTAGGGTTTTTTATAACAGTGACTGTTATTTTTGTTTAATGTTGGAGAACGATGCAAATAGGGTTTTCTACAGCAGTCTACCTATGAGTCTTCATATGCTTTTCAATAAATAGAAATAGAGTCACAGATGTAGAAAACAAACTTATGGTTATGGGGGGGAAAGGGGTGCGGAGGGATAAACTGGGAGATTGGGATTGACATATACACACTACTATATATAACATAGATAATTAATAAGGACCTACTGTATAGCACAGGGAGCTCTACTCAATACTCTGTAATGACCTATATGGGACAAGAATCTAAAAAAGAGTGGATATCTGTGTATGTATAACTGATTCACTTTGCTGTACAGCAGAAACTAACACATCATTTTAAATCAACTATACTCCAATAAAAATTTTTAAAGAACATATGCTTTTCAATAAAGGCAGTTCATTAAGAGGATAATCACATTTTGTTTATTCAGAAATAAACGCATAAATCAGAAACATATTCTGCTGGACCATGTATCCTGATTTTATTTTCCACAAAATGTGGTCATTTTACCCATGATTACAATAACATAAGTGGCATAGCTTGGAAAATATACTGTTAAAGGAAACATTCTAGTGAGATTTAAAATGTGGAATGCATATTGTCTGAATGGAAGTGAACCTTTGTGGGAGGTACCAGAAAGAACTTTAAACCTTAAAACACAGTCAAGGAATGAATGAAGTGGGGTAACTCCTTCAGTAGATTTTGAAGTGAGGGTGATCATCATATTCTTTCCAGCTTTACAATTCTTTGTCTTTACGGAGATCTCGTCAAGTTCTTGAATTTCAACTTGCTCATTGTAATGTCCAGTGAAAATCCCATTAATGTAATCCCAGGGAAATAGCTTGTGACTTTCTCTTTCCACCAACCCATTGTGGTTTGAGTGTTCAGAACATCCAGGAACTTCCAGATCGGTATCAGTTTCGAGGGCTTAAAGTAATTTCAGGAAATAAGTGGAGTGCCCATCTGACCTCCAGTAAGTGTGCCTGGTTCCAGAGAGCTTGCTGTTTTCTCACGATGACCTTGAAAATCACTTCTGTGATCAAGTAGGACCTCTTCTAACACTCAGAGGAAAAGAAATACTTTTCATGAAATGATGAGAATTCAAGGAAGAAAAGTGACTAGGACAACACATTGGTCCACTCACGGTGAAGATGAGACCTGGAAAAATTTTGGCATTTGCGACTTCCTATTTACTTTCAAGATGATTGCAATATCCAGGGCAATTAACATCCAGTCAATAGCTGGGCTCTGCCAATGTGCATTTTTCTCCCTGCAGAATACCTACAAGAAATCAGTTTTCATTCAAGAGGAGATTTCTCATTTAGATTAAAGAGACTAACAAGTTCACTTAGAACCCCCCCAAGAACTATAGGCAAAGCTTATGTACTAGCAAAGGTCATGATGAAGCGACCCTGGGCTCCTTACTAGCTGTGTGACATTGAGGTCAACATCAAGGTTCCTAGTTTTATTTGTGAAATGGGAGTGATAATTTTACGTTGACTCATGAGGTTATAAGGATTAAATAAGAGAACATACTTCAAGCTCTTAACATACTGCCAGACCTTTAGCAAATGCTACGCAGGAGATAGCTGCTATTAATAGCGCAAGATGGTTGTTTCTGAGTGGATTTTTCCCCCTGCAGTGATTCTCTTTCAACTCGAAGGTAGTAATGGATTTTTATCTATTTGGGGGGGAAATAAGGACATACAGAACAAACCTACTTTTTTTTCCTTTGTTATGATCTAAGCTTTCCCTCAGGAAATACCTAGAACAAGAGCAATTTAGATGTAGTTTGAGAGGGTTCCTCATTTTCAAATGGTTATCTAACTAAAGACCAAAAGAACCGTGACAAGATGTGTTGTTGTTTTCCTCGATTTACTAGGCTTAATGGTGAATTCTCAAGGCTAGAATCGCATCATTAGCATAGAATTAGTGTATTGTTGGAATTAGCTCTGAAGAGGAGACCTCTGCTCCCTAGAAAGTGGGTACCCTGCCTCACCAATAAAATAGATAAAGATGACAGGTTCTGTACTCTACGGTTTAAAGGGATTTTATTGGATTAATTGTAGATGCCCAAGGAGGCTGGCTTGAAGTAAAGACGTACTGATTTCTTCCACACACAGAGCAGGTACTGCTTTTTGGAAGTTGGTTGGATGACAATTAATATTATGTATTTTTTAACCCCCCTGTAACACATAGATGACACTTTTGTCGCTTGGGGAATTTCAATCTGTTGTTGGCACCCTCACTTTGCTGCCTGTGGCACTTCTTCAGAAATTCTCGGTTTTCACTGAGCTTACGATTTTCCATCTGGTTGTTTTGGAACAACTTTCCTTTGTCCACTGACCAACCCAACAAATAGTAAATGGTCAGCAACAAAAATATCCAGGATCCGGGTGCCAGAATGGATGTGTTTCTCTGACAGAATTCTGCTTCATTTTTAGTAAGAGCGTACATTATTCCATTGCTAGTCATCCCATCCCAAATTGGGACAAACTAAGGGAGCAGGTCCCTGTGCAGATTATATTCTCTACTTAAAACCATTTGTACTCAAACCCAAATCATATCTAACTCACTGCATTAAGAGACCATATTATTTGTTGCAGAGAAAAATTCCATGCCTGAATTACAGTGTATAGATTTATAGCTCTGTTTTCAGAGACAAGATTGATTGGCATGTCACAGGTCAGCAATATTAACTGAATATCAGAATCACATATTACACCTTTCAGGTGAAATAATTTGACTTGTTTTATTCAAATCCATTGCATTCAAAACCATATGATAATTGGGTTGTATGTTGAAAAGAAAGCAAGAGAGAAGGAGGGGACTAAAGTCCTAGCTTAATCTCATAGAATAATAAATTACAAATAAATTACCGGAACGTAGCAAAGACTGATCCAAGAATTATGGAATTTCTAGGCTGGAAGGGATCTGAGGCTTGACTTTAGCCATTTTAATTTTACAGCTGAAAAACTGAGAGGAAGGAAAGTTAAATGACAGCTCAAGGTCACAGGTTAGTAAGTGGCAAAATTGGGACCGCAAGCTGGATCTCTCAATTTTAAGACCAGCGTTTTTCAAAATATGCAGTCAAAGTGTGTCTTCTCTTCAACATTTTACATTTCAATTGTATTTAATTTAATACACACCTACTATTTTCCACACCAGTTTAGTTCCTACCGTCTCATATGGATGCCCTCTTAAAGCACAGACGTTGGTTGATGAAATTTAACAAAATGATCCAGAATGTACCTTTTATGCTATTTCAGAAATCACTTCCGCAACAGTTATATTTTTGTGTTTTACCAAAAAATAACTATATGTGTGTGTGTGTGTGTGTGTGTGTGTGTGTGTGTGTGTATGATATGTTTAAATGTTTTTCTAGAGCATCTGATTGCATGATGGGAAAGCTCAGTCCATGTATCAAGCAGAATGAATCATAACACATATCATAATCATGTACCCCAGAGATGAAATGCCTGGGTCCCTGTATGCACTTTCTTCTTCACAGAGGCAAGCCAGGGAAATGGTTATTAGTAGAAGCTCTTGTCCATCCCTGACTGATTTGAGGTCAGTAGTAGCAATTTGCTTCCTGTGAATCATGATGCCTGGAGTTTGGTCTCGTCACAGCACAAGCTACACCTGCATGTTTAGATGACTCAGCAGTTTGATTTTGCCAAGTCAGTTCATCAATACACGGTTTTACTGATATATTTAAAGTGCAGGCTATGCATCAGGCACCAAAGCTGCGTCCCACAGTGACACTGGGATTTTCCTTTGGTAGGTGCAAATGGACGCACAGGAAACCAGTGACGGACTGGGCTTGCAGTGGGAATTCACATGGCTGGGAGGCCAGCCTATTGCAAAGGGAGGCATGAACCCAGAGTATGGTAACCAAAAAAGAATAGAAAGTCCACACTGTCTGGACACGTGTTAAGGTACCAGGAGACCAGCCAGGAGGTGGAACAACAGCAGATTTCAGGGGGTGGCAACAAGCAAGTCATTCAAGGTCACAGCATCCACGGCAGGCAGAGCCCATAAGTATTGGTACCCGAGCGTGAGAGGTGGAATTAGCAATTCACGACAGCATGCACGTCCAGTTAAACAAACAAACACCTAAAAATCTACTGAGGTAGAAATGAGGAGAACTGGCCATGTGTGCTGTCAACAGTGGTATGCTATTTCTTCTTCTTTTTCCTTTATACTCAAATAACTTAACACTTGGGGATTTCAACTGGCTGTTCCCACCTCTGGACGCTTCTCATTTTTTACCTGCTCTCTCCGCCTAGGACCTTTACAGCACATCACCTGTCACAAGCTTAGAGCTGATCAGACAGGAGCATTTTCGATTGATTACTATTCTCTGCTCTCCTCCAGTGACTGAGACCTGAACTGAACCAAATGGTGAACTTGAGACAGCGCTGCCCAGTCAAATACACTGCACGATTCAGTCTCTGCCTCTTGAATCCCCATGATTCATTCATCTGTAGCTCTCTCTCTCCTCTCACTTTCTCTCTCTTCTTTTAAATAAATCACGCGAGGCACTAGTATAGGCAGGGCATGGTGCTGTATTCTAATAGCCTGGTTATGCTGAGAATTGCAGTCGTATGAGAGAAATCTCCCATGTGGGATGACAACAGTAACCCGATAAGGGTAGGGCATTGGAAATATGAGTTCCCACTTTAAAAAGAATCTGATTTTTTTTAACATGTTTCCCTTCTTTGCTTAAAACTTAGAAATCTAGTGGGCAATGCTGGGAGAGCTGGGACAGTTAGACAACATTCAAGCTTCACACTTTGATCATCTCTCATCTCTAGGGAAAAAAAAAAAAGTGACTCACAGTCATCTATGATTTATGGAAGAATTGTACCGTGCAACTCTGAGAAAGCTGAATATATTGACTCCATAAAGGAAATGGAAACATTTGTCTTCAAAGAAATACAGGCAAAAGGGTTTAATACCTTCGATGAAATCATGTTCCCCGTGCGAAATATCTGCTGATGTCCTTTTAACTCTAGAAAGCAAATATTGTTCTCACATGATATCCTCATTTGGTGATTCAAGCAAAGTTCCCCAGGAAGGGCCTGGGATTGACTGATTGGTAAATGTTTACTTATTTATATTCGAGAAAATTAAGAAACATATTTCCCTAAATATGAAGAAGTTTTTTAAAAATTCTATTTCCTTTTTTTCAATGGCAAAGAAATCCTGTTTAGCAAGTTTATTAGCGTTGAGGATCCGTTTCCTCTGTTCTGTTTTGTTTTGTTAATTGTGATCCTAGACCTGGCTCGTCCCCTGTTCTTCATGTGTCATCCTGTCCAGATCAATACATGGCCTCTGTCCCAGGATGGCACAGCTTTCTGTTTGCAGGCTTTGGGATAAAATATCAAGACATGGAGACTTTTACTCATCTTTCCAAACGCAGCTTTCTTGTATTTCCAGAAGTCCGCATTCAGTTGAATCTTCTATAGAGGTGATGGGATTTTCCTCTTGTTTTAATCTTGTCTCTCTCTTTCTGGTTTGACCTAAAAGAGGTTTTCCTAAGTGGCTGTAAAACTAATGCATATTATTAACACAAAATATTCTCAGGGGCACAGGAAGTTTTGAAAGTGATCTTTGGTACTGATTGCCTTAGCCAATTCTTCAGAAATCAGTTTAATCATAGGAGGGATGTTCACAGCAAGATTTGCCCCTTACATATGCGTGTGCATATTTTATAGGCTGTTTTCTGGGATTAGCATTAAAAACATGATGAAAAAGAGACCCAACATGGTGTGGGTGTTCCTGTTATCTTATATTTACATTGGATCATTGTAAAATCCTCTCTAAAGTATAAGATTCCTAGACAGAGAAGATTCTCAAATCTGTACCTTGTTGAAAAACCAGATGAGATATATATTGAAAAGCATTTGCTTTGGGTATTTTATGTAAATAAGCTATGTCACAGAATTGGCGAAACACACACAATAACAACAAAATCCAACTTCAAAATGAAACAAGAAAATAACATTTCAAGGGTAAGAAATTGCTGGATACATTTTCAGAGTGTAACAGTAGCGATGCTTTATACAGTATGCTATAGAATACTTTGATTAAGATCTGGAACAAACAGAAAAATTAAGAAACAGAGCTGGGATTAAAAAATGGAAGATGAGCAGGAAGGATAACATAATCTAATCAACAAGGCACTCCATCATGTCAGAAGAAAAGAAGCTCTTGAACAATCTTGACTTTACCATATTTATGGTCCTGTTGTATGAGGAGATAAATGATATTATTGGGGACAGGGAAAAACTACAGAGTTCGTAGAAGGATTTAATACATCAGCACAACCGTAAGCAGCTATTTGGAAATCTTCTCAGAGTTAAGAAAAAGTTTAACTCTTCATTTGACTGTTTAGGTGTTAAATCACTGTAAGCTGAGAAGATGCAGTCAGTTCTGCTCTGATGCTTGTTTTGAACATGCGAGTTAGTCCCAGCGCACTTGCTGTACTAAGGAGCAGTTTGGACATAACCTGTTTGCTTGAGTATCACATGCCTTTTGAGCAGGCTTCCTGTGTGCCTGTATGTGTTTCATTCCCGGGAAACACTAGGTGAATGAGAAAAACTGCATCCAATGCAACGGAGCTGCATAGGAACACGTGCGCGCGCGCGCACACACACACGCACACACATGCACGCACACACGCACACACGCAACACACACACGCATGCACGCACACGCGCACGCACACACATGCACGCACACACGCACACACGCAACACAACGCATACACGCACACACGCGCGTACACGCGCACACACATGCACGCACACACGCGCACGCACACATGCGCGCACACGCACGCACACACACATACACGCACACACGCGCACACACACGCGCACACAGCGCACACGCATACACACGCGCACACGCACGCACACGCACACACGCGCACACGCATACACACGCGCACACGCACACACACGCACACACATGCGCGCGCGCACGCACACGCACGCGCGCACGCACACACGCGCACACGCACGCACACACGCACACACTCTCCCAGCCATCTCAGTTCACCCAACGTCTTATGAGCTCATCCACCTACACCTGGTGGTACAACTTTCCATGAGATTTCAGAGAACGCTCCTTCCACCACTTCCCAATAACTCACAAGCTGAAACCTTTCTTCAGCTCCCCACTTCCACAAGCAAACCTCAGGCCTTTCCCAAGGTAAAGTGCTATATTTATTGTAGCATTTTTGCCTTCCTTAACCATATATAAAACACTGCCACTGTTTTTATCAGGGTCCCGTCTTTTATTTTTTAATGTATTGGTGATGAAATTTTTGAGTATTGTACCCCAACCCTATTTTCCCAAATAAGTCCTAGTTTTATAGTTTTGTTTTTTTGCAGATTATGGTGATTTTTAAGGACACTTATATCCTGTTGTAGAACTAACTGCTACACCACAGAGGAGAACTCATGGGTGATGGGCACGTGAAGCACAAGCACTGAAATGCACTAGGACCCTCTGCCCTGGAGGTGCTATTTCCTATGAAGTAGGACCTGTTCAGGACCCTCACTCTATTAGCACGGAAATCTAAACATGTTAGTGCTTTGTCTTCAATTCTGAATTAGTCCTCTGGCCATGTGATTCCTAATGCCCCCATGGCTCCATTGACCTAGGATGAACCTAGCCAGTTGGCAATGCCTCGTACTCTGAGATGGGTTTTCCAGAGGCCAAATGGACCCTTTTCTTGCCTTTTCAAAGAGAGCCACACAGGAAGGAAAACAAGAAATTCAACTTTTAAGCTGGCCTATTCATGGCCTTTGCTGAATCCTGGCAAAGAATTGTGGCTTTTCATTACAGTTCATCTCACGGATTTCCAAGTGGAATGAACCGGCCTTTTCATTAAGGCCATAGGAAAGCCAAGTGGGGTGACCCAGGTCATTAAGTGTTGTTATCCGATGAGTGAAAAATGGATGACTTTTCAATATGCATTTGGGGAGCCCTGTGTTTTCTTTCACTGGGTTCTGTTTTGTGAAAATCGGTTCAGGGGTCAGGAGAATTCCGATCTTGCCTACTCTGTCCTGCTAGAACAACGCATGCCTTTCTGCTCTGTGGGGGGATAAAGAGAAATAGACAGGCTCAGGAATCGGAAGTGGGGTGTTACCATTCTTATTTCCCACTTTCTGGAGAGCCCGGCCATGTCACCGTCTCAAGAACATTCTGTTCCCCAGGTGGACCTGTTTACAAAGCAGAAATAGAGTCACAGAGGTAGAAAACAAATTTATGGTTACCAAGGGGGGAAAGAGGTGGGGAGGGATAAACTGGGAGATTAGGGTTGACATATACACACTACTGTATATAAAATGGATAACTAATAAGAACCTACTGTATAGCAAAGGGAACTTTACTCAATACTCTGTAATGACCTATATGGGAAAAGAATCTAAAAAAGAGTGGATAATGGCTGATTCACTTTGCTGTACAGCAGAAGCTAACACAACATTGTAAATCAACTGTGCTCCAATAAAAATTAATTATAAAATAATCACCCCCCCCCCCAAAAAAAACACAGAACGTTCTAGTCCTGTAACCAGCAGGAGTGTGTTTTCATTAGTTTCTTAGCTTTTCAACTAAAGCCAACACACACACACGCACACACACACACACGTACACACACAATGTACACACACGTACACACACACAAACACGATGACACTTCTTCCTTCTACCAACCCCCCCTCCCTAGAGATTTCAGTTTGAATAAGAGGGGAAGATGGATTTATTTAAACCCCATTCTAAACTCATTGTTAGGAAATATAATGATCTCTAACACTGAACCTATTAAAATACTTTGTGGATAAAGAATATAATTACAGCTTTGCTTTAATTTGAGCTAAATTTACTGTAAAAAAAAAACCTCTGTGATTTATAAATTATTGAAATGAATACATTATATTTACTTATTTAGATATTATTAAATACCATCTTTGAAGGTATTATTTTACCTTATTTTATTACAGTTTTAGACTATGCCATAGTCTTTTGGGTTTCAGGACCCGATTCCAACACTGTAGGGGACAGTTTCCCCTACCAACAAGGGGCAAGGGGTGTCTCCAGACACCAGTTGGATGTCCTATCATTCACCTCAGTTCTGAAACGATGTATCCAGAGATAGCATCAGATTCTACAGGTTCAGTCCTACAGGACTGCCCCCTCCCGCTCTTCAGACACCAGTTACAAGCCCAGGGTGTCAACTGACTGCCAACTGTCTCCAAATTGGAGGTTCCAACAACCCCCTCCAACTTAGAATGTCAATCGCAGGGCCAGGTTATAACCTGTACCTCTGGCCATTTCGCTATCAGAGATTCCCACGACCTTCTCCTTGGGTTCGATTGATTTGCTCACAAAACTCAGAAACATGACTTACTACATCACCCATTTATTAGAAAAGGATGTAACTTAGGAACGACCAGATGGAAAAGATGCGCAGGGCGAGGTGTGGGGAAAAGGTGTGAAGTTGCCATGCCCCCTCCAGGTGAGCTGAACCTACACAGGTTCACCAACTGGGAAGCTGTCTGAACCCCATCCTTTTGGGTCCCTATGGAAGCTTCATTACAGGGTCATGGTTGATTAAATCATTGGCCAGTGGTGATTGATTCGACCTCTGGCCCCTCTTCCCTCCCCAGGGGCTAAAGGGGGTGGGACTGGTATTCCAACCTTCTAATCACAAAGTTGGTTCCCGGGGCAACCAGCCCTCACCCCTTAGGTTACCTGTGGGCTTTCCAAAAGTTAGCACATTAGCATAACAGAAGACACCTTTATTGCCCTTATCACAGGAAATTCCAGGGGTTTTAGGAGCTCTGGGCCAGGAAGAGGTCTTACTATACATCACAATATCACACTTAGACTGAACTTTTTGCACATCTAATTCATTATACTATTTATTTTTAAAAAAGAAAAAATGGTAGTGGGTTAAGGATTGCGATGAGATATATATAACCCATTAGATATAATCGTTCAAATATCTTTATTAGAAATAAACAATCTATCATCCAGGTATCTTGTTTACATAGTATTAAATATTCAGCTGTTTGGTAGTGTGTGTGTGTGTGTGTGTGTGTGTGTGTGTGTATGAGAGAGAGAGAATGTACTGGTACTTAGCAATCTTTTTGAAATGCATAGATCAGGATAAGAGAAATCATTAATGCAAAATAAATTTCTTAGAATAATTGTGTGCCGAGGTTTGTCTACACAATTCTGCTGAATTTTGGCTTCTTCGTTCTTTGCCCTTATGTATAAATCAAAGCAGATAGTAGAAATGTGAAATATGTTGCTTTCTAAGCTGGATTGTGGTTTATAAGGTATTGAAACAACTGGGCATTATAAATATAGTTAGTCGATTTATTGCAGAAAAAAACTTCGAGGTGTAGTTTGTCTTCAAACAGCAGAATAGGGGCTTCCCTGGTGGCGCAGTGGTTAGGAATCCACCTGCCAATCAATGCAAGGGACACGGGTTTGAGCCCTAGTCCGGGAAGATCCCACATGCCGCGGAGCAACAAAGTCCGTGCGCCACAACTACTGAGCCTGCGCTCTAGAGCCCGTGAGCCACAATGTCCTCATCTGGTGATGAAGTTCTTCTAGGACCTGGTCCCGATCCCTTTTTTCAATCTTTACTTTCTTAACAGGTGCCCCCAAACCGCAGTCCACCTGCAACGTTCCTGTCT
Organism: Eubalaena glacialis; assembly: GCF_028564815.1. Classification (NCBI taxonomy): domain Eukaryota; kingdom Metazoa; phylum Chordata; class Mammalia; order Artiodactyla; family Balaenidae; genus Eubalaena; species Eubalaena glacialis. The sequence continues at coordinate 60,851,578 of NC_083734.1, read as the reverse complement.
CCCCAATAGTTTCTCTCTTCTGACTTTTTGCATGCTTTCATTTAGGTTCGCAATACATTCATAACCTTCTCTACCTCTTGAACGTTCATTGGTTCATTGTGTAATCACCACTTGCATGCAACTTTTGCTGATCTCCACCAGTGGATGGGTTTATCTTTACTTTGCTTCCATAACAATTGGTTTGTGCTTTTTTAAGCATTCGCATCACCTAAAATTCAGCAGTTTTTAAAAAAATATACTTACTGTATTGTCCTACTACACTAATAATTCCCTGATAGTGGTCAGGGGACCATATCTTACTCAAGTTTTTAACTGTAATGTTTAGCACATCTCCTGGAATATATAGGTGCTCAATGTGTGTTAAATCAAATTCCAAAAATATATACATATATGACTAAATTTTATAAAAAATGAGGATCCTTTCCTCCTTCCCTTCTGCCTAATCCTTTTTCCTCCCCTCTCTTACTCTCCATCCTTCCCTGCTTTTCTATCTCTTCTAGAAAAATGTAAAACTTCTAATTATGTATCTGCTTTACTGTATAACAGATACAAGATTAAGTGAAAAAATTCAGAATTGCTGTAATTTAGTGGTGTTCATTTTTTGCTGGGTGAGTGATCCGAAAGTTCTAGGAACTTGAGTTTATTTAAACAAGTAAATAAATAAAATAGGCAGAGGAGTTTGTAACAGGAATAAGATGTATAATGTGAAACAGGAATGAAATGCAGTCAGGGTCTGAAATGACTTGGAAGAAGACGGTGGTGGTCTTCACATCAGATCCATGGGAAAGTCTAGAACTCAGACAGGGACCCCATGGAGCTTTGAGTATGTGAGGCAGGGTCGTGAGGGTTCTAAAAAATGGGCATCCTTCTGAGTTGAACAAACACCTTCAACACATACTAAATAGTCCCACAGAAAATTACACCAAGAAATAAATTTACCTGATATATTTGCTTTACATTGAGCTTTAAATCTGTCAAAAAAGAGACATAATCTAAACTTCAGATTTTGAGATTTTCATTATGATTTAGTTGTATCAAGCTCTCTGATTAGCTAATATTATTTGGAACTAGAGATGCAAACATTGCTCTGTAGTTGTCATAATTTGAAATGGTTTTGCTTTCCTTTGGGGGCTGATGAAATTGTGTCTGGGGCAACTTATTGGTATCTAATCAATATTTGTTAGACCAAGGAAAGATTTGCTCGGCTAATACTTAGGCAAAAACATGTGGTTCACAGCTCTGGTTCTGTAGCCAGACTGCCTGGGTTCATCTCCTGGGGTCTTCATTTGTGAGATGTGAGGCCTTGAGCAGGTAACATGAGATGCCTGTGTCTACCTCAGTTTCCCCATTGGTTAAATGAGAAAAATAAATGACACGAAAATAAATGACACAATACATGAAAAGTGTCTAAAAGGGTACGCGTGACTACTATCCACTCAATAGGTGTTTCTTGTTACTTTTATTTAGATTCTAATGATTATTGCCACAGTAAAAATATACAGTTGGAAAATTTAAGAAAAAAAAAGTCATCTTCAGTTTTAGAGCAATGCTTTTAGTTATACAGAATCAAACAGGCTGCAGTAGACATCATCTTCATTAAATTATTTCATTTGAAATGACACCCACTGACATAGATGCATTTCATTCCCATTTTGTATAAATCACCACTTCTAGGAAATTATAATTTCACCATTTAAAAAAATCATTTATTGAAATATTGTGCCTTAGGTTATGAAAAGGCTCAAATGGATGTTCCTTGAGGAAACAAATTCAAGTTGATTATTCTTTCCTTTTTCCCCCACTTCTTATCATATATTCTCTGGAAAACTTGGAACACAGCAGAATACACAGAATCCACTAGTATTTTTTTCTAAAAAAAGGAGGAAACAGAGGAAAGGAAGGAGGGAGGAGGAGAAAGGAAGGAAGGAATCAAGGAAGGCAGTCTGGCAGGTAGAAGATGGGTGAGCAGAAACTTACTTTAAGAGTCAGTTGTAGGGCTTCCCTGGTGGCGCAGTGGTTAAGAATCTGCCTGCCAATGCAGGGGACACGGGTTCGAGCCCTGGTCCGGGAAGATCCCACGTGCCGTGGAGCAACTAAGCCCGTGCGCCACAAGTACTGAGCCTGCGCTCTAGAGCCCGCGAGCCACAACTACTGAGCCCGCATACCACAACTACTGAGCCCGCATGCCACAACTACTGAAGCCCGTGTGCCTAGAGCCTGTGCTCCGCAATAAGAGAAGCCACCGCAATGAGAAGCCCGCACACCACAACGAAGAGTAGCCCCTGCTCGCCGCAACTAGAGAAAGCCCGCGCACAGCAACGAAGACCCAAGGCAGCCATAAATAAATAAATAAATAAATAAAATAGATTTATTTTTTAAAAAAGTCTTTTGTAGTTCTCTTTACAACATGAGGCACTTTGATTTGTGGTTTGTGGGACTAGCTGTGTGAACTTTACAACAGGAAAAATCCTGTTTGTATAAGCAAAGGCATCGCATTTCAGTTTTATTCCCTCTGGAGATTCAAAGGTTCTCAAGTTCTACCCCCTCCGAAGACAAACCTCAGCTCCGTCAGGCTTCTCCGTAGCCGGCACAGAAGTTAAGAACATGTGACTCTAGTAGACAAAACAAGAAGATAGACAGACTCACGGGAAATGTCTAGATTTTGAAAAGTACCTGATGTGGAAAAAAATTAAAAGAGACATAGGAATGGAAAATTCCCTTGCTGGCTTCCTGTTCTCTTTCCTGCTAAGGTGGGATTAGTTACCAGCTGTCAAAAGAAATACCACTTTTAATTCTTATTGGGGAGCTGGGGGGAGGAAAGCATTAGAAAAAAAAATGTCTTGGAAGAGAAGGAAGTAACGAGGACCTTCCTTTTTACAATCCATCCCTGCAGTTTGAAAGTGTACAAGAGGGGCATAAGGAGGGGAGGGAGGGTTTTGCTGCCATATGAGCACTGAAGAGGAACTGAGGACATTATGTAGGTAAATGAATCTCCCTCGCATGTTTCCTAATGAAATAATCCACGTGGTAATGAAGTTAGTTAGGGGTTTGGGGCTTGAAGTATTCAGGTAATTGTCTCACCGGCTTCCCTTGGAGAGGCAGAGAAAGAGTTCATAAAAGAAAAATAGTCTTTAAAATAAGGGCATCCTTTGAAATCCGATCAACCACCTTTGATTCAATTCCCATTCCCATAAGGCTTCCTTGAGGAGAGTGACCGCTTTTCCGTGTATAAGCACTTCGTCCAGAGAAATAGGATTGACACCGTGTTTGGGCACACCTTCACGTGGCATGCTGGACAGTTTACAGAGCTCTCTCAGGGCACAGTTTCAGTTAATGCCCACAACTCAAGAGTAAATCCTATCAGTAAATGCGGGCATGACTGGGGAGTACAAGGAAGCCAGCACCTGCCCCGAAAGATCTGCTTCACCTGCTTCTCCTGGGTGTCGGAAATTCCACGGCTACGAATGCATTCTTTTGCATTAAGACAAGAGCTCCTTGACAAAGGTTAAAAAGCAAGATTCAAAATTGTGAATATAATTGAATCTCAATTTTTTTCTTAAAACAAAAGGAAAAAAGACTGGAAATAACTTTTCCAAAGGAAATTGAGGCTGGTGATTAATTTTATTGCCTCCTTTGCACTTTTATTCATAGTATCTACGATAAACATACGTAACTTGAAGATCCAAGAGAGATTCTTGAAGGTATTCTCCCAATTTTTTCCCTCCTCCGGGAAGGATAACGCAGCTCTTAACCTGTTAGCGTGATTCATTCAGTGTATCAGGCTCTTTTGAATGATACAGTAAATCGCATCATTTGTATTTAAATCTTTTGCTGGAATAGTGTGCATCTGCTTATAACAATGCTGAACTGGATTTCTCCTTGAGGAAGCAAATTCAAGTTAACTTTTTTTCCCCTTTGCCTCTTATTGTGTATATTCTGAAGGGCTTGGAACATGGTAAAACACAGTCCTTCAAGTGGAAATGAGACACCAGGAAGGAAAATTGTGAGAGATGGGATGATAAAGAGAGAAAAAAACTCAGGCACAATCCAGCAATTATGATGTTGGGTGGAGCATAAGGGCAGCAAAAGGGTCTCGGGCCTTCGGAGAGGTGGAAATGGACAAGGGATTGTAGGGAAGCTGGTTGAGACAGTGAACTGAAGAAAAGGGTCAAGGAGAGTAAAATCAGTCAGTCAGTCAATAAGTCTCTGGTCTCCGAATATGGTATGCTTACTTACTTAAAAAAAGCATTAATTCCTTAGTATCTATTGTGTTACTGTTTTCTGCTAGACACTTTGTTGGATTCGGCGATGGATAAGATCCAGTCAATCCTTACCTGCTAGAATTTAAAATTTGGTGAAGGAAAAGACACATGCAACCAAAAAACCACAACATATAGATTGGAAGGGATAGTGCCTTTAAAAAGTTTATTGTTTTTAAAAATTGTTTTTTAAATAAACTGTGAATTGATATTTATAGTAGGCAAGGAAGGAGTTAGTAAAAGGAACCTTGAAGGAAAGATAGAATTTTTTTAAAGACTATTTTTTAGAGCAGTTTTAGGTTTACAGTCACATTGAGGGGAGGCAGAGAGGTTTCCCGTATACCCTCTCCTGCTACATGGGCTTCGCCGCTACCACTACCGACATCACTCACCAGAAAGGTACATTTTGTTTGTTTGTTTTTACTAAGGATGAACTTCCACTGACATATCGTAACTACCCAAGGAATCACCCTAGTATACTTTAGGGTTCACTCTTGCTGTTGTACGTTCTGTGGATTCAGACAATCGTATGATGATATATATCCATCACTGTAATATCGTACAGGGTGTTTTCACTGCTCTGAAAACCCTCTGTGCTCTGCCTATTCATCTCTCCCCTCCTCTACCCCTCACCAACCCCTGATCTTTTTATTACCTCCATAATTTTCGCTTTTTCAGAATGTCATATAGTTGGGATCACACATTATGTAGGCTTTTCAGATCGCTTTCTTTCACTTAGTAACAGGCATTTAAGGTTTCTCCATGTATTTTCATGGCTTGATAGTTTATTTCCTTTTAGCACTGCTTAATATTCCATTGTCTGGATGTACCACTGTTTATTCACCTATTGAAGGATGTCTTGGTTCCTTCTAAGTATTGACAATTGTGAATAAAACTGCTATAAATATATGTGTACAGGTTTTTGTGTAGATGTAGGTTTTTAACTCTTTGGGGTAAATACCAAGGAGCACAACTGCTGAGTTGGATGTAAAAAAGATAGGATTCTAAATTGTAGAAATTCAGTTGGCTTGGAGTTAACCCTGTGTTATTCATTAATCAGAAAAGAGGATCACCGTCTTTGGAGAAGAGGGAATTGCATAGTTTAGCTAGCTCAGGGATTTGCAGACATTTCTCTGTAAAGGGCCAGATACTAAATATTGGAGATTTTGAGGGCCACATGGTGTCTGTTGAGGCTCTGAGGGTCATCAAATTCTACTGTTGTAGGGTGAATGCAGCCATGGACAAGATGTAAATGAATGAAAGAGTGGGGCTGTGTTCTAATAAAACTGTTTATGGGTACTGAAGTTTGAATTTCATATAAATTTCATATCACAAAATATTATTCCTATTTTAATTTCCCCCCCCACCATTTAAAAATGTAAAAACTATTCTTAGTTCCCAGGTCTTACAAAAACAGGAGTAAGGCCAAACAAACAAAACATTTTGTCCATGACAGATCTAGAATAGTAATACCTCAATTCTAGACTCTAGAATTTTGTATAGTATATAGAATTGGTATAGTATATCTTCTTTTTAGAGTCTATCTTCTTTTTAGACCACTACTAAAATCACCAGACAGCAGTGAAGTACAGATGATTGAAAAAGAGATCATGTATCCAACTTCTTATATTCAAGTCATGGATTCTTTCCTCATCTTGTCATTTGACAAATCTTAAAACAAAACAGGCCCCTTCAATTTACCTCAGTTTCTCTCTGTGTTTCGGGGGGATTGCAGCTCCCCGAAGCTGAACTTCAATACATTAAATTTTCAGTTAAGGTAGATTTAGGAAGCATAGGATGCAACAGAAAAGCCAATCCAGAGAATCATTTTATTTGGCTTTAGAAAGTGTTTTTCTACTTACATGTGAGTATGGGTGTGTCTGGTGTTCTGGGAATTTACTTCAAACAAAGGAATGAGGCGCGCAGGGATGATCTGACTCGGACTTGGGATGCCGTCCAGTTTCCCCATCTTTTCTTCTGTCCTGCTCCTCTCTTTGGTCTTTTTTATTCCGTGCTTAGCGGCCTCATCTTCTCCTATCAGTCCGAACACTCACCTAAACAAAGCCACCTTCCCTGAGATTGTCCTTGCAGAGGAGAGAGAGTTATGTGTGTGTTTTGTTCTTTTAACTCCTTTCAGATGAACCACTGATAAACGAACCTTAGCTTTCCAAAAGCCGGGAACAGAGCAGAGTAACTGATAATACTCCCTAAGCAATCACGTCGGCCTTATTATGCGTACACACCACCGCGAAAGCGGCCTCGATCTGTATGGAAATGTAGACATTTCTCCGGTCTTCAGATTTCTTGGCAGAAAAGTTGACCTCTGGGTCCACTGCTTCCCTGACATTTATGGGTGATTTAAAAGATATGTCCCTTGGAGGGTTCAAACTCTTCTACCGGTTACTGTGTAACAGGTTGCAAATCACGTGCTCCTATGAGAATGTCAAAACCTGATTGAGAGCTAAGAGGTTTGGAACACTGAGTATCAGCCTGAATAGGAGCTGTTGTTGTTATGATTATTATTCCCATTTTACAGATGAGGAAACTGGGATACAGAGAGATTAAGCAGCTCCCAATGTCACAAAGCCGGTAAGTGACAGCACCAACATTGAAATCCACTATTGCTTCCTTAAGAGTTCATGCTTTTACAGCCGAATAGCACAGGGAGATCAGCTCCGTGCTTTGTGACCCCCTAGAGGGGTGGGATAGGGAGGGTGGGAGGGAGCTGCAAGAGGGAGGGGATACGGGGATATATGTATACGTGTAGCTGATACATTTTGTTATACAGCAGAAACTAACACAACATTGTAAAGCAATTATACTCCAATAAAGATGTTAAAAAAAATAAAGAGTTCATGCTTTTAAAAATGCAAACAAAACCAAACAACCCCCAAACAGCAACTATGGTCGGAACCTAGACATGGCCCCTTAAATTTGGAGGGTGAACCAAACGAGATGGGCCCTCCCAGATCCCCGTGCTACCAATGCTCTTTGGAGTAAAGAAAAATGCTAATTCCTCTGCCAGCACAGAACTCCTTTTGCAATCTCCTGGATACAGCTGCCCCAGGTTCTGAAGAGCTTGGGTGGTTATTTCTTTAGTTTCTTGTGGCTGCCTTTCACATGTTTGGGAACTTACTCTAGACTCTACCACCTCTTCACTTATTAATCAATTTTGTGACTCCTGGTCAGCCAGCTTGACCCCATGAGCACCTCATGAGGACTAATTGCTGGGGCAGAGGAACTGTCAGATTGTACTTTCTGGATCCGGACAACAGCCTGTGGTTTATTCATCATCTGTGTCTTAAACTCTGATTCTTGAGGTTGGTGTGTGTGGGGCAAACCTTTAGCCTCCATCTCTGCCTTCTGTTTACCAAGGTTTATTCAACTGTGGATGCCGGTTCTTTGGAACTGCGCTTCATGGGGTAAATGATCATTAAAGGCATGTTGAATAAAGGGATGAGTGGCTGCTTAGCTGTTTCTGGTTGTCTTGTCTCAGTTTTCATTGGCATCCCATCTCAACTCTGACCTGCTAAGGTGTACACAAAGAACTCTGGTGAAAAGAGCTTCTTTGCATTGCTCAGACCAAGTCTGAAAACTTAGCTCCCAGTAACCCTGTTGGTAAATATTTGAGTCACTTACAGGCATAGTTGAACATATTCCTGGCCCAGGAAATCTTCCTCCTTTGTATCCCAGCCCGAGTGAAAAGTGAGTCAGGGTGTGCTTGGGTGACCTTCTCCCCGTCCTTTCTCCTGTGGTACAGAGGTGGAGCCATAACCTCAGGCTCAGCTGACCGGCTATTGCCTGCTTTATAAGATGCCAAGGGCTGCCTATGTAGATTCCCAGGGTGGAGCTGTAGGAACCAACCAGTGTCAATGGTTAACCCAGGTTCTTGGTGTCTGGAGCTTTTCTTTCCTCTATTATTAACTAAAGAACATTTTTACCATTGCCCAGCTGTGAGCACCCAGCTCATAGATCCTCTATGGAGACAGTGAACACAGGTAAGCCTTGCTCTATTATTGTCATTATTCAAAGTCATCCAGCCTATGTTTTGCTCATGCTGGCCTCTTTGATTAGGAAGCAGCAATGCTTTGTATCCAGCAATGTAAATATCAGTGTTGAATTAAATGCAGTTAAGAGAATGTAATTTCCTGTGCAAGGGCTTTAAGTAGGAGTCTGTGTGTCATATTCCTTGAGTTCTTTTGAAACTTTGGTCAAAAACAGTTTCAAATTGGTCTTGAGAGAGTTGACTGAAGAGAGCTTATGTGCCACTGTAGATGTAGATGTCTAAAAGTGACTTCCTTCTATCCCATATTTAATACCAGGTGGAGTATTCTATAACTTCTATCAAAAGCAAATCGTGGCAGCCGTAGATATGCATACATTTATGAATATATGGCTTCAAGCTTTGGAATGTGTGTTTAAACATCCCCTAAAAAAACTTCAAGAAAAATAGGTTAATTTTTTCTAAGAATTATATATAGTTATATGAGAGAAAATAAAAACATCCATTTTTCTGGACTTATTTATTTATTTAATTTTATTTATTTTTATGCAGCAGGTTCTTATTAGTTATCTATTTTATACATATTAGTGTATCTGTGGGATGAATTGGGAGATTGGGAGGGACATATATAGACTTATTTTAACATAGATTCGAAGTAGAGAATTTTCTCCTGTTGTGTTCATTGTAACTTCTCTAAGGCTTTTTTCTTGTCCATTAAAATCTTAGAACTTTTGTCTTTGAGTATCTATTCAGAGAATTATAGATTTATCAATTCTTGCTCTCTGGACACCATGAATTCTTTAGCATGTAAAATCAAATTGTCTCCCTTGTTGCTGGATATAGGTGGTAAACAAGAACTTTTCTTATAAAGCTGATGGCTTTTGGTCATTTGCATTATACTCTTACACAGTCATAGGAACTGAAAGGTCATTAGGGAAATAAGACTGGAGTATTTGTGCTAAACACTACCCTTGCAAGAGACAGACCCTTAAGAAGAAAACAATATATTAATGTACCTTTGCCACTTTACTTTGGAAACTGTAGACCAACCACTCTCTTAAGAAGAAAACAATATATTAATGTACCTTTGCCACTTTACTTTGGAAACGGTAGACCAGCCACTCTGTAAGTCAGATTTTAACCAACAAAGTGACTTGAAATGCCTAAGCCACAGCTATTTTGTGGAATGCCATTTAAGAGTTCCTGAAATTAAGCCAAAAATAAGCTTAAAGGTGAACAGGGTCCAGAGTTCAATTCAATTCAAATCAGCAGAGAGAGAGAAAGAGGGAGAGAGAGAGAGAAACAGAGACAGAGACAGACAGTGAGAGAACCAGAGTAACTGATAGACGTAATTCCTGCTTAAGTTTATTTTTAGAACACGAGCACTGTGATAAAATCGAGGCATTAATCCCATGCAAAACAAGACCATGACAAGATTTGAAACTGGAAGAAAAGACTGAAGTGGAAGGGGCACTCACGATGCTATTCTAATGCATTTTCCTAAATAAGTGCATTTTTATTTGCAAAAGAACAAGAGTTTTAAAGGACACTGAAAAATCTGTTTTTTCCATTGTGCATGTGAATGGTGAGTCCACGTCAAGACTTGGATATAAATGAGTTGAAAGTTAGAAAATAGCATAAGGTAGAGTTTTTGGAAAAACAAGAGATATATAAAGGGTATTTAGAATAAATATTTATAACCAAGACCACCCAAGGATTTGGTTGAATCATTTCTTTTTTGAATTTGTAAAACCCATCATTTAACAAACTGTTTTGCTTTTGTCCCCTATGAATTTATCCTTCAGTTACTTCCTTGTTCTAGGAAAAGTGGCCTCAAATCTAACTTTAGGAACAGTGGATGGAAAATGTCATTATTTCAGGCATCACATAGACTATAAATATTTCTATGGTAGCTTGGGGAAGTAAGCATTTATGTGCTTACTATGTTCTGGATGATTAAATACGATATTCATTGGGTCTTCACTACAAGTTTGAAAGGAGCTATTATATTCATTTTATAGTTGAAGATTAGGTTTTCCACTTTCTGGCTGTGTTATCTGGGAAAGTCACGTAACTGCTTCAGGTCTAAGCTTCAAACTCAGTCTTGTGTGAATTCCCCAATGCATGTGCTTCTCATTACCAGGTGATATCCTACCTTTTCTAACATTATGATACTAAGAGTTATTAAGCTTGATACAAACAGCAAAAGGGAAATGTCCCCAGAAGATCTCACCCATATGATCTTTGTTCGAGGATGTGGCTGAGAACACAGATGGGTGACCAATACCCTCTCTCTTGAACCGATGAGTGATGTTTTCTCCACAGATATCGGTTTCAACAAACCGATGGGATACCTATCATCACGGCTCCATCACTCTACAGTAGCGGAAAACTTAACCCTGAAGAAGCTACCCTGATTCTTTTTATAAGGTGATGACTGACACTGCTCTTCTTTCCTAGGCATTTATGTCACATTGATAAAAGCAGTTCTTCCAGAATGGAGGACATTTTGCTCTTTGTTTTTCCTGCTAGTACCATTGTTTTGAATAATGGGAAAGAACTAAGTTAATGTTCTTAAGAAGGCAATGACCTACATTTTGTCTGTGAAAAAAGAAACTCTAGAATTCTGATTCTTTTTTTTTTTTCCCCGCCACCATAGTCTCAAGCCCTTGACCTCTATAAGACACTAACATGGAGTTAATGGGTCATCTGGTCATTTCCCTGACTTGATTGTTATTGCACTTAGCGAAAAAATCCACTTTTCTCTAATTTATTCACTGATTGATCCTCTCAACAAATATTTATTAATTATAAAAAAGTCCTAAAGAAGAAGGGTTCAGTGGGAGATGATTTATTGCAATGAAACCATTTTCCTTAGGAACTTAACGTTAGTGAAGGAGGAAAAACAGATAATTTGTCATTGAGTGATACAACACTTCATCTATTTAACATATTTATTGATTGACTACTGTGTGCCAGGCAATAATTAGACATCAAAATATATTGATGAAAAGAAAAAGACAAAAGTCCCTGCCTTCATGAATCTTGTATTTTAGTAGATGTTGACGGAGACTATCAATAAGTAAAATAAATTGCACGTCAAAGGTGATAAGTCTTTATGGAGGAAAACAATAGGGGAAGAAATTAGGTGTGGGAGGTGGAGGAGTGAGAATATTGTATGAGTTATTTTAGAACAACAAACATCTGTTATCTCCGAGTTTGTGTTGGTCAGGAAGCCAGGCTTATCTGGGTCCTCTGGATCACGGTCTGTCAGGCTGCAGACACAGAGTCCAGTGGGACCGCAGGCATCTCAAGCCTCGCCCGGGGGAGGATTCTCTTCCAAGCTTAATCACATGGTGCTTGGCAGGACTTGGCTCCTCTGGGGCAGTTGGATGGGGGGGCTCAGTCTCTACTAGTTGTTGGCTAGAGACCTCCTTCAGTTCCTTGCCACTTGGGCCTCTCCATAAAACAGCGCCCAACATGGCAGCTGGTTTCCATTAGCTCCAGTGAGCAAACAGGCAAGACAGAGGGCAGAGTCTTTCTCTAGCCTGATTTTGGACGTGACATCCCCTCAGTTTGGCCATATTCTGTTGATTAGAAATGAGCCACTTGTTCCAGCTGGCCCTCAAGGAGAGGGAATTTCACAAAAGTATGAACCCCAGGAGGCAAGGATCACTGGGGACCATCGCCAGAGCTGCTTGACACAGGTTTACATGTTTAAATAGGATGGTCAGAGAGAGAGCTTCACTAAGTAGGTGAAATTTGGTCAAAGTCCTGGAGGTGGTGAGGAATTGGGCAAGGTGGATACCTTGGAACAGAACAGCCAGTGCAAAGCTCTGACGTGCTGGGCATATTCGAGAAACCACAAGGAGACCAGTGTGGCTGAAGCAAAGTTACAGAGGGAAGAGTAGTAGTGGATGAGGTCATCTTTGTGCCAGGATTTTTTTTCCAAGATGGAGAGGATTCTGCAAGCTAAATATGTCTGAGATGTTTTTTTGAGATGTTAGAAAAGACCAGGGTAGGTATAGATTTGAATAGTTAGAGAGGAAAAATATTGTGTATGGCAGGCAGGTGATGGTGATAAACAAAAGACAGAAGTGGGAAATGAGGGTAAATGAAGACCTGGCTCCTCCAGCTTGACCGATGGAAAAATAAAAAGATATCTGAACACCAAGACTGTGCTGAGGTTAATGACCTGCTACTCACCAAATGAGACTTGTAAGGAACACACCAATCTCATCAACACAGAAACTCATGCCAGCTGTTGCCAACAGACAGGGAACTACAAAGCAAGTGTAGATTTCTTGGGTGGTAAACACTATTAGAAGGCTTTCTCCAAATGCCTCTCTTCTGATTAGGATGTACCCCTCTCTCAGATTTTAGCAAGTAATGACCGACAAGTCACCCGCCGGTCTTAGCATCTTCAAATGGTCACTTTGTTGGAAACCGTGGGAGTAAGGACTCAAAACAAACAGTCCTTCTGAGATGCGTATGGTCTTAGTCTATCAGGGCTGCTATGCAGAAACACTATAGACTGGGTGGTTTAAATACAAACATTTATTTCTCACAGTTCTGGAGGCTGGAAGTCTAAGATCGAGGTGCTGGAACATTTGGTATCTGGTGAGACCCATTTCCTGGTTCATACAGGGCTGTCTTCTCACTGTGTCCTCATATGGCAGAAGAGGCGAGAGAGCTCTCTGGGGTCTCTGAGGGCTCCACCCTCATGACCTAATCAACTTCCAAAGGCCCCACCTCCTAAATCCATCACATTGGGGGGTTAGGATTTCAACAGATGAATTTGGGGAGGGTACAAACATTCAGTATGTAGCATCGATGAATGTCGAAATAAACTCAGATCGGTTGTTTTCGGTTACAGTTTCTAGGCCCAAGAGCTCAGCTTTAGGAAAAAAAATGGCTTGTCTACACCCTGTAATGATTGTACTGGAGGATCCCTCTGCAGGGACATTTGCATCCTGCTTTCTTAGCTGGCCAGCCTCAGCAGACTTGGAGGAGAATTCTTTCTCTCATCATTTTTAGGCCATACGTACCCTGGACTTCGTAGTTATTTAAACATAAGCGGTGGATGACTTTATTTTTTCTTATAGCTGCTCTTCAGTGAAAAAGATGGGATCGATTTTTTTTTTCTTCCTGTCCCTCCAGGGTTTTCTACTCTAAAATCAAGGATTCAGATGCACAATGTGTATAGCATTTTAAAGAGGCTTCTACTTTTAAAATGTTTTCTAGTTACATTGGCTCCACATTCACTCTCTTTCAAAAGTAGACCTGAAACTGTCCACAGATGCAAAGGAAAACTGAAAAAAGTCAATCATCTAAGAAACAGCCCCAAAATAGATTTACCCAACAGTTCCACATAAAGAAGGTGATTTTTACCTTAACAATGTCCAGAAGTATCACCTCAAGTTCTGATTTTATGTAAAATATGAGTATAGTTTTAAAGACTTCAAACGGTTGCATGGCTTTAGATTATGTTCCATAAGATTTATTCTTTTAACTCAAAAAGAAGCATTCAGTTATTCTTTCTGTATTTAAAGAAAAAAGTATGTTCCAGCACACACGACAAAAACATATTTCATCACAATGAGTTTTCATTTTTCATTATACTCCATTTTAAATTAGAACCATGTTCCAATGCAATCAATAATCATTTATTGGGTCTGGTACCAAGATGACAAAGACCTGGTCCTTGCCCTCGGTCTGGCAGAAAAAGGCAGATCTGTAACTAATTAAGGGCAATTCAATGACCTAGTACCGTGATAACGTGAGATATGATGAGCACACCAACGAATTGAACTTTTTTTCACGAAAGCAATAAGGTGATTGATAGACAAATTTGCGGCATGTTGCTCTTGTCCTGGGTATGCTTTTGGAATTCAGAACTTTTAGGCACTGAAATATTGTTTTTACTATGAACTCTTTTACGAGATTTTTTGTTGCCAGAAGCTTACTCTGACAGTTCCCTTAGAATTATTGTTTTCTTTACCAATTGTTTATTGGTAACTGTATCAGGGTTATCCAGAGAAATAGAACCAATAGGATACATATATATAGAGAGAAGGAGAGGTAGAAAGAGATTTAATATAAAGAATGGGTCATATGTTTGTGAGGGCTGGCAAGTCTGAAATCTGTAGGGTAGGCTGGCAATCTGGAAATTAAGAGTTAATACTGCAGTCTTGCGTCCAAAATTTGCAAAATTTGCAGGATAGGCCAGCAGGCAGGAAACTCGGGTATGTTGCAGCCTTGAGGCAGAACTGCTTCTTCTAGCTTCTTTGGGAAACCTCAGTCTTTGCTCCTAATCCCTTCACCTGTTGGATGAGGCCCACCCTCACTATGGAGGGTCATCTATCAATACTTTACTTAAAATCTACAGATCATAAATGTTCATCACATCTAACAAACATCTTCACAACAACATCCAGAATGGTGTTTGACCAAACAACTGGGCACCATGGCCTGGCCAAACTGATACATGAAATAACCCATCCCAGGAACACAGGGCATCTTCGCTGTGATTGTATTTTGCCATACCATTAGACATTCTAAGCTTGAAGCTTCAGTTTCTGTAAAAGAAATTAACTATGTTTTACTCATTATATACATTTAAGATTCCGTAAGATGGAGATGCCTAAAAATACCATCATTTTTGTATAGACGCATCCAGTAATTTAATACAGCATTTTCAGTGCTACAATTTTTTAATAAGGCAACGTGGACAAAGAGAAAATGATTTCTTTTAATTCAGGCAAAGAAAAAGACACCACAGTCCAGCCTTCTAATGGCTTTGTCTCTTAACTTCACTTTCTATACCATATATTTCAGCTACTATATATTCTATCCTAGATTTTTGTGTAGTTTATATATTTTCTTTTTTAAAAAATTTTATTGGCGTATAGTTGATTTACAACGTTGTGTTAGTTTCAGGTGTGCAGCAAAGTAATTCAGTCATACATATACATATATTAATTCTTTTTCAGATTCTTTTCTCATATAGGTTGTCACAGTATATTGAGTAGAGTTCCCTATGCTATACAGGGGGTCCTTGTTGGTTATCTATGTTATGTATAGTAGTGTGTGTATGTTAATCCCAGGCTCCTGATTTATCCCTCCCCCCTACATTTCCCCTTTGGTAACCATAAATCTGTTTTCTATATAAGTCTGTTTCTGTTTTGTAAATAAGTTCATTTATGTCATTTTTAAAATTAGATTCCACATATAAGTGATATCATATGGTATTTGTCTTTCTCTGTCTGAGTTACTTCACTTAGTATGATAATCTCTAGGTCCATCCATGTTGCTGCGAATGGCATGATTTCTTTCTTTTTTATGGCTGAGTATGTGTAGTTTATTTTTCATATGTATGAGGCCTGCCCCCCAATGACTATGTTCACAGTAGTAGCAACATGCCAGGAGCTTTGAGAAGCCACAAGGTAAACATGGTGTATCTTTTTGAAGCATTAATTTAACTCAACAGTTTGGTTGGAGAATAGACGAACTAAATCATTTAAGTGATAAGCAGGTTAAGTAATTATTTTTGTAATGCAGTATATATTTTAAAGAAAAGTCATAAGACTGGAATATTTTGAGCTTGGGCTCAGTCCGATGTGTCATATTCTCAGATCTCCTAGGATTTTGGGTAGGGATAACGGTAATATACTCTTTTCTCTTTTGTTTTTTCAGATTTTTTTAATGGACAATTTTGAGAAGCACTGTTAAAGGAGGATTTTTGTGAGGTTAAATACATGGGTTAGGTTAGTACTTGATTAGTTAAGGGGCTGTGCCCACCTCCACCCCACCCAAATAGCTACTCACCCACAGACTTGGCGGTCTTCTCACAACTATGTACTTATCTCATGTGAGACCGTCGCAAACAATAGTCATTCAGGACATTCTGTCTCTACTTTGGGAAAATAAGCCAAAGTAGCCTCAAGAAACAAGGCACCTGGCATAAGGGCTGGACCACAAAAATTCTAGTAGATCTCTGATTCAGGGTTCTTCTATGTGGGAGCCACCGCCTTGAGTCTGCTGAACAAGAGCTTAATGAGACTCACCAACTTGCACTTTCCTGAAAGACGCACCCAGCCATCCTGATGAACTATGAGGTTATTAACTGACCTTTTAGTGTTCTTGTCATGTACTATTGAGTTCTATTTCTAGATGGCATAATAAAA
Organism: Eubalaena glacialis; assembly: GCF_028564815.1. Taxonomy (NCBI): domain Eukaryota; kingdom Metazoa; phylum Chordata; class Mammalia; order Artiodactyla; family Balaenidae; genus Eubalaena; species Eubalaena glacialis. The sequence goes on along the minus strand of NC_083734.1, from coordinate 60,835,130 downwards.
TCCTTCCCTGGACTTGCAACTAAAATTTGAGAAGGTGCCAGAGTCTTAGAGGCTCTGAGCTATGTGCCAAGATTGTCACATCCAGAAGCTTGCTCCCTTGGTTCAGGTCAGAATTGAGTCAACTTGTGGGTGGTTAGAGAACACTCAAGGAGAAAGTAGTGTGGCTAATTTGAGCAAATTAAGACTTATGAGTTACACATATTTAAATTTAGGCTTTGTGAGAATGGAAGGCGGTTTCATTTCCTTAGGACTAAATTTTTATTTAGCTGTGCCAGATAACAGTATTGAGTTGGAGATAAGATTACGCCATTTACACCAGGAGTTTAAAAGCTAAAGAAACATTCAGAGAAACAAAACTGAACGAAGCGAAATCATAAACAAGCAGACCCAAACAAAACCTAACAGAAGTAAAATATACTGTGATTTATGTTCACAGCAGGAGTCAGGACCGTGTTTCCATGCCTTATATTACTGTAGGCAGAATATTTTGTGTGTGCTTTTCCTGAACATTTGTGTCACCTCATTCCTGTTCTTTGCTGGCATAAAGGAGGGACACTGTTTCTCCAGTTGTGCATGGAATCTTGTGTGGGAAAAAAGTGACTGTATTAATTATGCACCAAGTAATACCATGACAACTATATCGTGGACCTGGTTATTTTTGGCATCAAAATAATAGCATTCAGTAACCACATTGCCACTCAGGAGACAGAATGTTGTCATCTTTTACACTTTGGTTTCACGACTTGAACACATGGCATCTCTGTTCTTCTGAGTATGTGCACGATACTCATTCCACTGGGCACTAGGGTATATAAAGATAACTCCATCAGTTCCGTGCCAATGGGAAAGACAAAGCCTATCCAAAAAGGACATGGGCAGAAAAATCAACTTTGCTGGGAAATTGAGGGAAGCTTTACAGTGGAGGTAATACTTGTGTTTCAGCCTGAAGAGAAAAGGAATGTCTGCCTGATCTACAAAGCACCGAACATGTTTGGGAAAATGTGAGAAGTTCAGTGTGGCTGGAGTATAGGGTGCTGGTGTAAGAACTGAGGCAGGGTGGTGACACCTGGGCTAAAGAAGTGGCGTGACCTAGCGGTACCTCACCTGGGAAGGCTTTTTATAGGGTTTACCCTTCTCCCCCAAATCACACGCAACTCTAGTTCTAAGACTGAACTGTTTACCCATTCATTACCTGTGACTGATTCTGGGAAAGGAGAAGGATTTAATAGAAAATGTAGAGAACAGAGAAGAGATAGAAGAAGCTAATTCCTGACGTTTTTCTGCTTTACAGAGGACCCTTTGATTCTCATGCAAGGTGGGCTTTTTCCAAGACATAAAACTCTTTCTAATGCAAATAACTTAATAATTGCTCATCAGGGCTCTGTTTTCTTCCCAAGTTGTCCATTCGCCATGCTTTATTGTCCTAAACTGCGTGGATATTAACTTGGTGCCACTCTATTTAGGGAGCACGTGGTCAGAATAGTTTTTTTCACACCTGAATGGAGCGCTTGAGATGGGATCAGGGACTCACCTGCAAAGACGCAGCTCCTCTGTGTACCAAGGGATGACCAGATAGACTAAACGGGACGTCATGGCGGTGGAAAGAACACTGGGCTCAAAGTCAGATGCCTTCAGTCTTAGGATCGTTATATATTTATTCTTTTTGGACAGTAAGTAGTTCTACATTGTCAGTTTCCTCATCTATAAAATAAAAATATTCCCATCATTTATTTCTACATTCCTTCAACAAGCACTTAATAGTGTATGTATATATTGTGTGTATATTTATATATATAAATAAATACATATACTATATATAAAAATAAATCTATATTATATATATAGGAGAATATATATATATATATATACACACACACACACACACACACACATTCCTCTAGTGGTTCTGCTTTTCTAATCAAACCCTGGTAACCAATTCTATTAGGTATATATATGTATATATATATGACATGATAATATTTGACCTTATATAATGGGTGACACCTCTGGTGCTGCAAGGCAGGCAGCTGGCAGCACAGGTGGATTTGAGGTGAAGGAGGACAGCAGGTGAGAACCAGCAAAGATTAGCCGGAAGCCACCAGGATGAAATGAAGCTCATGTTCATCTCTCACAGCCTTTGAGCTTCCAGTGAGATCATGGGGGTGTCCGGAGGGGAAGAGGCTGCCCCCCGCCATGTAACCCAGGTGCCGCAGAAGCTGAAGGAAGAAACCCAGCAGGAACCACGGGCTCACCTGCTGCTCTGTGCCAACACGTTAGCCAGCAGTTCCATGCCAACCTGTGTGAAGTCCCACAGTGCCTCGTGCCCTGTGCCGACCTTCCGATGTAAAGAGAACACAGCTGTTGGTTTACTTCCGCCTTACAGATGTCATGCAGAATGTCTCCCGTGGCCCAGGCTAACCTGGAACTATGAAGGAAATGGAATTCTGGAATGTGTAGTCCCAGTTTAGCTAAACTGATACGATCCAAACCTACCACCTCTGACGCCTGCCATTCAGAATATAAAACAAATGGTTGAAACAGAGTTCCTGTCTCCAAACAGCTACCTGTATGGTGGGAGAGAGTCTTCATTCACTCCGATGTGTGTTATAATAGAACTACTTGTGTCATAGAACACAAGTACAAAGGGAGAACAATACCCGTGAACAAGCTCTGGAAGTATTAAGTTTTTAATGGCTTTGCAGAGCCTCATTTTGGCTATTTGACATTAGATTACCTCCACTTAAAATAGTGAAAACTGGAGAATAAATGTGTTCTAGATATTTTAATAAATGTATATTCCCTGAGATACCCTCGTCTTTATCTTAGTTCACTTGGGTGAGTGGTGGTGCTGAACGGATAGCAACCAGATCTCTACACTAACCCAGATCTTCTGGTTCGCGTAATTATGTATGCTTATTTAAGTCACCAACCGTTTTTCCACAGAGACGATGTTTGTTTTGCTTAAGTGTAACTTACCCCTCTTTTAACCTGAGGAAAGAAACCCAGAGATATATTAAGAAATTTCTTGACCGGTAGCAAAATTCCTTGACAATGAAAAATGTAGAAAAAAGCAATGAAGATAGGAAATAGCCTCAACATGCTATGCCAAAACGATATTACGAAAGCTGCTTCTTTATCATCACCATCTTGTATAAATTTTCTCTATTTCCTTATTACATTATGTTTGACTAACTCTTTCAGCTTAATCTGCCTCGGTTTATCTTCCTTTGCTGCTGTCTAATAGGGTAGATTTGGTATATTTCAAAGACGTCATGTTTTCTCTGTATCACAAAGATAGTGTCACAAGGATAGGTGGCCTCATCCGTTCTGTGAAGGGTTTGTGTTCACATCCCAAACGTTCTGTTACCAAAGTCATGGAAAGAAGATATTTCTGCTGAATCTTCCATGAATGATACGAGACTACATGGAGAAACTTAGGGGATGTTTCACCTACAATAGCAAAGGAGCATGTGTCATTTCACGGCAGAAATCACGTTTTCAATTTACTCCCTGAGTTTTATTTAACAGACACAGGGTGCTAACTACATGCTGTGCATTGTTCTAAGTGCTTTACAAGTATTCATCCTTCCACCCCCACGAGAAACCTTATTTTTACAGATAAGAAAACAGGAGCGGGCTTCCCTGGTGGTGCAGTGGTTGAGAATCCGCCTGCCAATGCAGGGGACACGGGTTCGAGCCCTGGTCTGGGAAGATCCCACATGCCGCGGAGCAACTGGGCCCGTGAGCCACAACTACTGAGCCTGCGTGTCTGGAGCCTGTGCTCCGCAACAAGAGAGGCCGCGATAGTGAGAGGCCCGCGCAACGCGATGAAGAGTGGCCCCCGCTTGCCACAACTAGAGAAAGCCCTCGCACAGAAATGAAGACCCAACACAACCAAAAATAAATTAATTAATTAATTAAAAGAAAAAAAAAAGAAAGAAAACAGGAGCACAGAGAGGCCATGAAATGTTCCAAGGTCACACAGCTGATTTTGGACCAGGCAGCCTTTCTCTATAATAAGTGTTTTAAACCATTAACCCACGCCCTCTAAAAAACCTCAATTCCCCATAAATTCATATCTGTGTGATTGTTAGTAATGCTAAGTTATATTGACACATAATTTGGGTTATACACCTAACATTCAAGAAACCTTTGTACTCAACTCAGAGTGAAAGCCTGAGGAATGCTCAGGCATTGAAATGATAAAATAGAATCAAACCCTTCCCTCTGAACCCTGCTCTCTGCTCTCTGGTTATTGGTTTCTTTGAAGTATTCTATTTTGCACGCCAAACATTAAGTTGTGCTTTCTCTATCAAAGGCATTTAAAGAATAAAAAACAAGCAAATCAGAAACAGAAAGGAAGATATCTGTACTCTATTTAAACAGGCAGAACCCCAGCTGCACCAGCACAAGCATCTGTCATTTTCATCAAAAGTTAATAAACACACAAAAATGTTAATCGACACAAACAGAATTTTAACACCATAAATCAATAAGGACTTCACTTCATAAAGCAAATATAATAGCCAATCTAAGGAAAGTAATAATTCATTGATGGGGGAAAATACAATCGTTCTTTGTGGTCCTGATGACATATGGAAATCTGTCAGCTTTAATACCAAGTATTGAACTAATACCAAACAAGCCATTTGTTTGAGGGGAAAAATATGATAAAAGTAGAGCCCAATGGGCCTTGACAGAGTTCTTAGTTTAGAGTAGAAAGTCTCCCTTTAATTAATTCAGTATAAAATAGACCCCTTTTTTGTGCCAGTGAATATTAACTTCATTAGTTAGAAGTCGCTGCTCGTGATACGCAAATATTTACAATGGAAGTTTTCATGGAGAAAGTAGAAGCAGCCTTAGTTTTCACTCTTGCATTAAAATCAATTAAGAATAACAGTGAGTGATATGAAGTCACCTGTGTTAACTGCTTATGGCGTAGCAAATCCTGTATTTCATTGGTTCCGCCATTTATTACAGATGAAGTCAAATTTATATCTTGAGAAAGATCATCCAACAAAGCCAATGACCAGCATAATGAAATTGTATTTTTAATAGTAAAATATTTTCAGTATTCTCTGAAAGAAAAAGAAAAAACTATACTTCCAAAGAAAGAAAGCTGTTAGCGTTACATTTTTACTATTTAAAAATAATTACATGAAAATAATTATTTATTAATCATTTTCCAGGATTCATCATAAAAATGTCTCTTGAAGAAATAGGATGTTTACTTCTTAAGTTGAAAACAAAAACTGTTGGAAAAATTTGGCAGTTGCCCTACCCGTAGGACTGTTAGTGCATTCATGTTAAAGATCCCTGAATTCCTGAAGGTTCTAATAAACTTCTTTGTTGTGCTTGGCATTTCCTTTTGCGTAGTCTCAGCTTTTAAACTAAAGACCAGATCCTTCACTCGCATATTTTTGTTTTTCTTGTTTTACTCTTTTTCTGATTTGATTCCTAATGAAAATAACAAACATTTGTGGGTAGCATTTCAAAGCTTAGAAAATTCTTTTACAACAGTGATCACATCTTCAAAGCGACTCTGTGAGGTGAGTGAGAGTAAAGTAGCAGAATTCTCACTGTAGTGATGGGAATGCTTAGGCTCAGGTCAATGAAGCCATACATGGCACCCAAGGGAACTCAAACTCCAGGGTTTCGACTCCAGATCCATTCCTCTTTCAAAAAACGTGCAAATCCTACAGATTCTCCTTTTCTCTTCCATCTCTGCAGTAGAGAAATCTTCTTAAAAGGATAACAAGTGATTTCTTAGCGTGCAATCGGTTTGTATTGTAGAATCAGGCAGACCTGGGTTTTAATCTAGACTCTGCCCCTTATGCCCTATGTGATTTAGGCTAGAGGTTCTCAAAGTGTGTCCCGGCCCTAGAAGCATTAGAATCACCTGGGAACTTGTAAAAAATGCAAATTCTCAGACTCCATCTCAGACCTACTGAATCGGCAGCTGTGGGGATGGAGTCCAGTGTATCTAACAAACCTTCCAGGTGATTCGGATCCACATTCAAGTTTGGAAACCAGGGGAATGTATAGGCCAAGGCACTTCACCACTATCAAACTTCTGTTTCTCTTTAAATTGGGTCAGTGATAGAGTTTTGGGGGGCAAGAATATGAAACAGCGAATACATAGCAGACAAGCGCTTTAGAAATGTTGACCTTCCCAGGGGAGTGAATTTCATTAAAAGGGTTAATTCTAACTCATTTAATGAATTTGGTCCTCCATGAGAACAGAAGTGAAGTGACGCTTCTTTTTTGGATGCTGCATTTTTTCTAAACCTGGAAGAGAGGACTATTTCTAACTTATAGGTAAATGGGTTGGTCCTTTTGGGCTATATTCAAAGTAATTAGTGGCTGCCATTGAAAAGAAATCAAATGAAGTCAGGTGGTGGTGTTTTTTTCTACTAGGAACTTTAATGAAAGCTCACGGAGGGGGCATGACCTCTGTCTTTGTCACCAGCATTCTGTTTGTTGTTTGTTCACGGGATTCTGGCATTTGAGTCATAATAGCTTTGCCCGATGGCCAATTTTAGTTCCATGTCTTGAATTACTTAAAATTTATAGGTCTTAATATGGCTTAGTAAATTAAGTCTTCAGTTTAAAATAACCTATAAATTCAATTTGAAAACTCAATGAAGAAAATTTTTTAGCCTTGTGTCCATCAGAACGTTTGAAAGTTGGTCTTCTGTGGCTACATGGAGTACAGAGATAGGAACAAGCAAATCAGGCCAGTTTCTCCCTCTGAATCCTCTGCTTCTCCTCTTCTTGGACCTACAATAGTAGAGCACACTTGTTAAAGACCTACTGTGTGCCAGGCACCATGCTGTAAACTTGGGGTCCTACTATCCTTATTTATTTGGCTCTTTAGGGAGGGGGTGTGGGAAGTGTTCTGTAACAGGAATTGGGTGATTTAAGCCACATGAGTTGACCACCTAAGTTTTTGTTTTTAGATCAAATTAAGAGCCTTGCATAATTTGTACATGAATTTTAACTGCCAGGGACGAGAGCCTTAGTATGCCGGCTTTCATTCAACACTCCGTCTGCCCAGATTCCTGAAGTCTGAAGAGAAACAACCACATAAGCCATGGTTTTTGTTGTTTATTTGCTCCAGTAGTTCCCAAAGGTGGGATTCTTGACTTGGAGGAGACAATGAGGAAAAAAAAAAAAAAAAAAACACTTTATGTTACTAAAGTGTAAAACTGCAGGGTTTCCATAATTGTGGCAGTCTACAACCGGAGGGCACAGTAATAAATAAACTTACTTGGCTAGGAAGAAGGGAAAATACTGAGCTATAAACGAGACTTACCACTTATGTGTGTAACATTACCACTTATGTGTGTAACATTCTTTTTTCAGAAGGTTATATCTGTTTACCAAATCTATATGTAGGTAAAAAATTAAAAGCCAGTTACTTCAGTGTTTACAGAGGACACACAGCTCTACTAACTCTGTTTAGAATCTTTAGTCACATCACACTCACGATAAAGGCAGAGTATGATATTCTGACACTCCATAACCCTGGCAATAACTGCGTCCATCACCCGAGGTCTAGTCCTGATGTCCCGGGGCTTTAAGCAAAGAGATCTGACTGAGACTGGTGGTGTCCACTTCTGTCCAGCCTCAGCTGCCTCTTTGCACAGCAAGAAAGCTGTTCAATCATTTGCTCAAACATTTATTTTTTTAGGCTCCACCTTGAATTTCATCACATACTTATCTTCCTGCCAAAGTATTTGTGCTGGTAAAACAGGGCAACTCGATCTAGGCAGAACCTGCCGTTTCTGCTTCTGTCCAAAGGGTCAGCGGTAGAAAGGCTGATGGCAGTGATTTTATCATTGAATGGGGTAATTGTTCTGAGGTCTTTGTTTTTCCCTTGAAAGAAAATGCTACAGGCTTGAAAGCTCTAAGATAAGGGGGAAAGTCTATGGCAAAACACTGTGTGCCTTCTCACAAACCTTTAGCTAGTAGAAAACAGATCATCTTTGTTACACTTTGGCTGGATAAAATCGACACATTATATGGGTAACTGAGGTCAGTGGAAACCCTTGGAGTTGATTTTCCCAGGTACTTTTCTTTTCTGGGCTGAATTATGGACCTAATTTAGGCTCATAGTGCTACTTACAGACTGAGTTGGATTCATTGGGTTCATTTATCATATTCACATGTTAAAGATACTCAAAAGCCCAGAGCTGCCATTGTGAATGATCAAATTCTGTAGCCTCTCTTCAGTAATCTATGATTTATCTACTTAAGTGACCAGGAAATGTATAAAGGACCGTGTAATTTTGCTAAATTTGTCAAACAGAGAATCTGAAAAATGGAAGTGTGATCCATTTCGTTTGCCTCGATGGCCAAAAATGTAACCAAAACCTTGTTCAGAAATATTGTTTAGCAGATGATGGCTACTGAAAAAAGACTCAAAGTCCTCAGCCAGGCAGGTAAAAGTTTTGCCATTTGGGACCCAAATTCATGTTTTGGCCCTCTCTGCCACCATTTCTCTCTCTCACTTTACACAAATGCTGCGTCCTTTCCTCCCTTCTGAAGTATGTTCAATCCTCTCCCACTCCACTCACCTATCTAAGCAGGTGTCTCAAAGTCAGAGCCAAATCCACCTTTTACATGACGCTTTTCCAGATGAAATCAAGCAACAAGGAGCACATCCTGGTTTCTATTTCCTTTTCTGCTCATCAAACATCAGCCATCAGCCAGGACCGTTTCCCACTCATTTGACTGTTAGTCGAAACATAACTGAAATAAAAATACAAGTGATCATTGCCTGTTTGCTATAGCTAGTCTTCTAAACAGCTTACTAACTTCCTAAGGACTGGCATTATGTCTTGTAAATCATAAATTTGCAAATAGCCCATTTGTTACCGACCTCTTGGACTCTTTAATCAGTAGAAATTGGTAAGAGGCCCAATGAGGGATTCAGACAAGTCTTTACTGGGACTTGTGCTGCAGCAGGAGGGGGCGAAAGCAAGTAATGCGTAACCTTGCTCCATCCCCGGGGGGCGGGGGGTGAGCTGAAACGGGGTAAGCGTGGGCAGATCAGTGTGTCGGGGCAGGAGGGGTGGCTGAGGAGGTCTGCCCACCCCCTTCACGGTGCTGTGTGCGGGGATCCCGCGTGGTACCGTGCTTTTGCTCCTGACACCTCACAAGTGGAGAGGTGACAGTTGCGTTTTGGCCTCTTTGTATCTTACTGTTCATAATTTGCCCCGACTGCACAGGCACGCAGTTATTTTTAGTCCCTCATAATTCCTTTGTATTTTGTTGCTCAAGGAGATGTTTGTCCAGGTGCAAGCCCTGCAGCAGAGGGTCCCAGGTCCCAGGTCCCAGGTCCCAGCCTGTCTCATAGTAACCACCTTGAACATAGTAAAAAGGCCAGGGGCGGGGACGGGTGGGCAAGGAACAGCATTTATGTCTTTGGGGCAAATAATCAAAAGTTAGGTTGAGGAATGATATATAATAAGATTTGCTCCTTGATAGGATAAATTGCAAACAAGTTAAAAACAGGCAGCATTTATTTTGGGTTTTCCTTCCACTCTGTCCCTCACCCTGTCTCCCAGTTCTCTCTCTCTCTCACACACACACACACACACACACTCTCTCCTGATGCTCTGATTTCCTCTCTTCTACTGGTTGCACGTCTAGTACTTTGCTTTAGCCCCGTGTAGGTCTTCACTTTCCTGCTATTCTCCAGGCAGGGCTGCTTTGCTTGATTTTTGCCTGTTCCCTTGAATCATCCTGATCCCGTACTCTGTGAAGAGTCACTTTTCCCTTATTTTACCCTCTCATGTAATATTTACATTTAATTTGAGACCCTTGGGTGCATCGACTACACAGTGAATAACATAAATAAGTCAAGTACTATGATGGCCTGGGATGGGAGGGAGGAGTTTTAATTTAGGCGAATTTAGGTTACTTATCCTGTTTAAGCAGAACCTCATTTGTGGGCTAGGAAATCAGGTGTTATATAATACCAAAAGGTCTAAAATGTGGTCTGCATCACAAATAAATCCTCAGTGTTGCATCCTCAGTGAATTGGAGAAAGCTGCAGAAGTTGAAAGAACGTAAGCTTCTAATAATTAGTGAAAGTATGTACTGTATACACAGACACCATCTAGATTGAAAGAAAGGGCTGGCAAAATATTTAACTGACTGCACCCTTCCACGTGGCGCTTTATGGTGCCTGTAAGGTGATGAGTCAGAGAAATATAGCCAGCAGAAAAGGTAGGGAAAATGGTCAAATACTTCGACCTTCCTTTTTGTGACTGAAACCAGTTTGAATTGGTAGATCTGACAAGGCTGAAATTTATTACCCACTCTCCCCCCTAGTTTAAAATAATTTTTGACTGTTCAAAGAGTCATATTGGGCAAAATGCCATATTTCCAAGAACAGGATGCATCCAGCTTGCTATAGTTGATCAGTCTCAAGAGATGGCAGGAACTGCTGTTTTCAACAATCTATAGTGCAAGGCCATGCAATTTATCCCCAGAAAACTGTTATTATTGAGTATTTGTTACAATCGTTTTCATCAAGATCAGATTCAATGATAATTAAATCAACCCAGCTTTAACATATTGGCCAATAGATAGAGTTCTAAGAAAGTCAACCTGCTTTGAAAAAAAAAAAAAGAGTGATTGAATGCATTTTTTGGCTCATATAATAAGGGAGTCTGAATAATTTATTTGGGGTTTTTTTTCCCACGAATGATTCAACTCTAAGTATTGGATGGAGGCTATAGTTTCAAGAAGCACGTTTGCTTAAAGTGGTTTTCCCACATTTCATTTACCACCACGTTCTACTGTTTTGAGAGGTTGAATATACGAACGGTGGCCAAGATCATATATGACAATACAATTCTGACCGCCCCCACCCCACCAGCTCTGTAGCAAATAGCCCTGGAAGACACATTTTTGTAACAATGGGCCCAAAATGATCAAGAATTGGTCCTTGACTTCCAACTTCCCTAATTTTCTTCCCCTGCTTCTAACTTCAAACCAATAAGGGAAAGCAAAATGTGCCTCCTCATCACAGAAGACGCCCACTTCTGGTACACCTGATTCCAGCTTCTCATGCCCCCAGCCTCGGATCAGACCATACCTGAAGCCTTCCTTTTTTCTTTTTAACTATAATGCTTTCCCACTCTTCTGCCTCCTCTTTGAATCTCTGCCAAACACGAGTGATGGCGGCGGACTCCCCTGCTAGAGCAAACTCTGAATGATAGCCCCAGCTTGTTCTCATTTGGGTGATCTTCATTTCTGCAATATTTATTTGATGTCTATACAGAAACTTTTAAATAGCAAAATGAGCCCTGCCCAAGTTTAGACAGTCATTTAGGGCCACTGGACCTTCAGTGGAGTGCCAATAATTTTGAAAGCCAGACGAACTGTTAGAAGTGGTTCAAACTTGGGTCAAGACTCCTTTGACCTGGTTCAGATTGATGACAATTCGGCATTTGTCATAGTCAGTCCTCTTTCCAGGTCATTGCAGCAAAGGTCTCACTGATTGTGTCTCCTGCACACAGTCCGGTTTGGGGGGTTGTTTTCTTTGGAAAATGACATCATCTGTAATTAGTTCAAATTGGCTCTATTTCTTTGAGAAGTCTATTTTGCCTTTATTAACTGAGAAGTATGTGGTATTTGGTTTTAGAAGGTTTCAATTCTAATCCTGCCGATACCTTCTTTCATAACAAGACTTTGAGATAGTCTATCAGTATATTTAAATCTTATTTAAAAATTGCTAGGGATGTAAGTACCTATTTTATGGGTGGCTTAAGAATGAAAACAAATAACTTCTGTAAAACTGTTACCAAAGTCCTACGTGCTAATATGTATGTAGTATGTATTCAATAAGTAATGGCTATGATTATAACATCAAAATAGTGGCTCATATTTCCAAAGGAACCATCCTTTTTTGTCTGATGTGACAACAGAGAACATTTGGAGCAAAGATTTGGAAATTGCTGGTAACTTGCTAGTTTTTCAGATTGCATTAGGTATCAGATAAACACGGCTATCTGACAATATATGCATTACATCCTATGGAGAATAAAGGCAATTGTCTTCATAATTCAGTTGATGTACACTTTCTGCTCTACTGAAAACCACACCTCTCAGACCTGGAATGCTTTGGGGATTAGGCAGGACTGTGTTTTGACCTCAGCGTTTTCAGTGGCCTCTACGGGTTGAGCGGTTTATAGCTCGTAACTTGGTTAAGGTTTTTGGATATAAACTTGCCTTTTTAGAGTGTCGAGAAATCTACATTTAAAATGTGTAATTCCAGAGGTGCGGTAAGGTACACGACCCAGCCAGCTGGAGAAAGGAGCATGTTCTTTATTTTCTCTTACATCCTATTACAGTCAGAGAAAGCATCTGACATGGTGAAATGCTCGCTTTGCAGACATGACGTGTGCAAGTTTAATTTGTGAATCAAACAAAGGAAAAATTCCTGGGCCTTTTACATGCATTTTTCTTAATATGATCACTGAATCCGAGTTAGCCATTTAATCCTGAACGAGACATGACTTCACTGGGGATTGCTCCCTGACTAAATTTCGGACTTCCACACCAGGACGCATCAATCGCTTGCACGCTCCTGTGCCCGTGCTGATGTCAGGGGCTTGTGTGAGGGGGGGGGGGCGGGGGAGGGGAGCCCTCCAGCAAATGTTTTCGGAACAAGTATTTGTGGGAAGTTCACTGTTTTTGTCATAAAGGCCCTTTAGTGGTCAATCTGGAAACCACGAATGGAATGAGTTACCCTGTTGAAATTCTTAAATCAAAACGCATTGGTTTTCTTTGGCGAGTTTCACTAAAAATTAGAGGCACAGATCATTACATGGAAGTGGGAAGACCTAACAGGAGCACCTGGGACACGTTTACAGAATACACGTTTTCCATCAGATTCTTGAGGAAACGTTCCTAAGGACGGGCCCTCAGTGCAGGCCCACGTAACATAGTTTTTAACTTCCCTACGGTTGACTATTTCAAATGTTTTCAACTTTCTTTCAATCTCTGATCCTGTCTCTCCGTACCCACCATCCCCTTATTGAACCAAGAAATAAAATCACCAGTTTCTTGCCATCCCACCTGTTGACCTGATTGCAGCCGTACCCATCCTTCCCTTGGAATCATACTCAACTCTTCCCACCCTTCCCTTTACTCTGCAACTCCTTTCCCTTTTCCCTCCCTCCCTCCCTGATGGATTTCTGCTTCTTGTGGATTCAGACCCCCAAGTACCTCTTGAATCTGTTCCCTTTGCTTTATTCCCCCAGGTTATGCAATATCTTCCTCACTTCCCTCCCTATCAGTTGTCTGGCCAATCCATTCTCACCACCGCTGCCAGAACACATGCTCTTAAATTCTAATCAGATTGTCCTACTCCCCTGATCAAAGCCCTTTAATCCTGCCTGAGAATAACTGGAATTCTTGAACCTGACTTACCAGATGTGGCTCACCGCTCCAGCTCTCTCTCATACTTTTCCCCATCCTAGATCCCGCCTTCAAGCCAAATAAACACTTTAATTTTTCTTGTAACCCCTATTGGGCGCTAACATGGTTTGTCTCCACCAGTGGCGTTCAGTATGAACAGAAGAAGGGTGCAAATTACACCTTTGGGGAAAAATGACCCACAGGTAACAACTGCAGGGTGGATTCCCTAAAGAACAATCACAAACATACCCATGGCTTTAAAGAAAGTCGAGTCTATCCAAGAGTGAAGAAGGCTACCCATGAAAAGAAGTTTATTCATTTGCAGAGTTTTAAGTTGAATATTTATAGAGCTTCCTTAATGCACGAGAAGGACTTCACAAAGACTTACTGAATTACAGGGAAACGTTTAAAACTTTAAATCATTTTTTGCACTATCCCTCTTAACAAGCCAGCCGTTTTGAAGCCAGTTTCTTTCTCAGTCCATTAAAAAAATGACAACTTTCATTAAGACTTCGTGGTAGATAAGAATTGCTTAGTGATATATATATATATATATATATATATATATATATATATATATAATTTAACATATATCAGCTTTGCCCAATTTTCTTTCCAGTACAGACACTAAAGACCAACTTTTTTTTTCCTGACCCAGATATTAGAAGCTAGAGGCTTTTTCTGTGACTTTGTCTTTCTCCATCTCCCTACTCTCATTCCCAGCAGTTGCGAAGTTGAATTTTGATGAAATTGGATCTTTGCAGTGGAATTTTGAGTGGAATCTGGACAGATTCTGGGCTGGTCAAACATCACCTCAATAACTGTGAATTAAGATATGTCACATTTTAAAAGAGAGAATCAGAGAAGAATAATCGGGATATTGAGCAAATCCTAAAACATGGTTTATGACCCAGGGGTGTGCCGGAGCAGACTTGTGTCAGCTCCCAAGAGACAGCTGTTCACCCCTCTTGCCACCTCCACGTTCTGGTACATCCCATCAGCAACTGGACATCAGCCAGGGTTGCAGTTTATACCATAGAAATTGGCAAACTCTTTACAAAACAGAAATAGAGTCACAGATGTAGAAAACAAACTTATGGATACCAAAGGCAAAAGTGGGGGGGATAAATTAGGAGTTTGGGATTGACATAGACACACCACTCGATATAAAGTAGATAGCTAATAAGGACCTACTGCATAGCACAGGGAACTCTACTCAATATTCTGTAATAACCTACGTGGGAAAAGAATTTTAAAAAGAATGGATATATGTATATGTATAACTGAATCACTTTGCTGCACACTAGAAACTAACAGGACATTGTAAATCAACTATAATTAAAAATTAAAAAAAAAAAAGAAATTGGCAAACTCTGCAATCAGTCCTTTTTTTCCCTCAGAGAACCCGTCATGAAAATTTACTAGCACGCAACTGCTTATGGATAAGCTAAGTGTCCCAGCAGTCCTGGTTGACACCTGCTGTCTTGGTGAGTCATCGTTTTAGCATTTGTCCCAACACTCTTCACTCTTAAAAGTGGCAAGTTAAATCATCACTCTGCATATCAGGAACCTAGGAGGCTTTGGAGGGTTTTCCCTGGAGGAAGTGAAGCCTGGGACTTGGAAGGTAAGAAGTAGCGAGGAGATTCTGGTCTTTTTTTGTCTGAAGAACTGGCTGTTGGAAGTAGGACGTGACTTGTTTTGCAGAGGGACAGCAGGGGGACAGGAACATCCTGTGAGAGCTACGGAAGACACATTTTTATCTGAGTTTAAGGAAGGACTTCCTCATTGAGAGAGTTGAGTCATCATAAAATAGGAACAGAACACGTGAGGGTCACTGAGGTCCTTGTCAATGAAAATGTCCCAGCAGAGACCGAGGGCCACCTTGAGGGGCTGTCATAGCAGGGCTCAGGCAAGGACGTCTTGCTGTGCTCGTGCCCTTCTGAGCCTTTGAGGTGACGGACTCGGCCACTGCGCCGATTCTCACAGGGTCTTTGCTCAGTAATGTGTGTATTCGGTGGATGGTGCAACAACCAGCCAGAGAAGGGATTCATTCCAGTTCAGAAAATAATGATCCAAGCAGAAATGTTTATGATGCCTCTTTGTTAAGCTTGAAAATGGAACAATGATCACTCATTTGAGAGGAAGCCCACGCTAACCAATTGACCACTGATTGATTTCTGAGTCCACATTTGGACATCTATTAAGATTGTCCACTCCACTTTAGCACAGTTTGGCCAAAGAGAGGAAAATAAGTCAGTAAGTTTCCCACAGCTTAGGAACATAGGTAGCGGGAGAGACTTTCGTAAGTGGCGGAAGAGGAATGCCCTGTTTCGCAGTGAGAACTTCAGACACTTCCTCTGTCGCCTATGGTCACCGGGCAGTTGGAATAACAGGAAGCCCTCCGGCCGGCAATAGTGGCTCCTCTGAAGTTTGTTTGGGTCTCTCCAAAGGCACGGTTTCAGCAGGGGCTGAGGCTACACCAAACAACTTAGAAATTCCCCTTAAGTATGGAAAATTATGTTAACATAAACAATTCTGTCCATTACCTAGTGTCTACAATGTACCATAGAAAGGTCTAACTTTTTTTTTCTATTTCAAATGACTCTATTGAATTAGTCAGTTTGATTATCTTATAGATCATCATAAGAATAGTTATATAGTTTTTCCCTAAGCTCGATGCCTTCCATTTTACACACTTTTACTCTTACCTAACACTTTGCCCATTCCTTCAGCCATGTAAGATCTCCCAATGTTTTCCATTTTTCGTTTGACTTTTCACCACCCAGAAACCATCCTCCAGCCCACGTGTGTCTCTTCGTGTTCTCCCATCAGACTGTTATTTAACGGCATTGAGAGGGCAAATATTATTGTCTGATACTTTTATAAGTGCTTTATGAATATTCATTTATTGGTTCTGCTGAGAGCTATACCGAATAGGTGGTTTTATTATCATTCTTTCACAGATGGGGGGATGGAGCCACCGCGAGAGTCAGGCTTCTAATCAGCAGAGTGTCTCCCACCGCAGTTCGTAATCACTATGTTGCCTCGCACTTTAAAGATGAGAAATTGAACCCATCGTAACGCGATTCTCTGAAAAACCAATGCGGACACTTAATGCCTCAATGGAAGTGTGCTTTCTCTCTACCTATTTTCCTGAAGTCCAGCCTTCTTCTTATGAATGTATATTTTCCTAAGCACAGAGCTGTGTTAACATCGAGTTCCAAACACTGCATCCTTTTATACACATTTTACATATGTACCTTCTCCTTAAAGAGTCCACCTTTATTGTGTTTTAGGAAAGAAATCATATTACGTATCTTGTGAATCCATATCCTATTATGGACTCCACTAACCGTGAGTAAAACTCATCTACCTGGTTCTTTGAGGCTAGGAGAGCGGTTCTCAACCAGGGGTGATTTTGTCACCCAGGGGACATTTGACAGTGTCTGGACACATTGCTGGCTGTCACTATGGGGGTTGGGGTCATGTGGCATCTCGTGGGAAGAGTTTAGGGTTGTTGCTAAACACCCTATAAGCCCACAACATCCTCCCACAAAAAGGAATTATCTGGCCCCAAATACCAAGGCTGAAAATCCCAGGTCTAGGGTATCCTGTGCATTTAAAGTGATTCTGTTGAGGACAATGTATGCCCCTCCTCAACTGTACTATAAAAGCTGTAGAAAACTCTGTGCATATGCAACTACACCTATTAATGGGTCTCTCATTAACATATCAGTCTGTCATTAAGTAGATTCTCAATTGATATGTCTCATATTTTATTTGCTCTTCTCACAAATCTGAACGGTTTAGAAAGAACTCAGATTCATAACCTAGTCTGAAAACAAATATAACTCTTAAGGAAAATGGTGATAATTGCAGATTTCTTTAGTACTTGTTATTCACTCATGCATTCATTCATTCTTTTTTTTTCAAGAAATAACTATTAAGCATAAACTGTACACCAGACAATGTTATAGGTGAACAAGTAGTTTAGGATTAAGCTATGATTAATTTGTAGATTAAAGTTAGGATTATGTTAATGTGTACTGAGAAGTTATTAGTATGGGTCTTATATTTTCTGTAGTTTATGTTGTTCTACACAATTATATAAACAATGTTTTATTTACGATGAAATTAAGCAAAGTATTTTGCATAATGTAGGAAAAAATGGGAGAGAAAATGATTTTTAGAAAGTTGACTATTCACTTTTCACCCAATTAGTTAAATTGGTGGTTGGTAATATAACATGCACAAAGCAGACACAGTTGTTGGTTCAATACAAGTATTCCACTCTCTCCTCATGATTTTGTAATGAAACCATGAGACCAAACAGGACACCTTCTTCAAGTCTCCCAAAAGAAGTACTTATTTTTAATAAAAACGACACACAAGAATCCTTGTAGGACATTTACTTAATTAAAAATTAAGAAGTTGGCAAAATCTTATGTGACAAACTGTACATCTCTCATATTAAAGCAAAACAAAAAACTCCCTCCCTGAAAAATAAACCCCCCTTGAGCCCCATATTCCTTCCCATCCATCAGCCCATTTTTCTACTCCATTTGACAGCAGGACTCCTTACAAAGGGGATACGTGTTTTCTCCACTTCCTCTCACCCTGTTCCCACTTGTTGCTGATCTAATCAGGCATTTGTCTCCAAAACTCTACTGAGACATCTTTCGTCAAGCCACCAGTGACGTCACATGGCCACATCCAACAGTTAGTTCTTAGTCCTCATCTTGACCTCTCATTAATCTCCGACACAGAGGATCACTCCCTTTTTCTTGCCATCTTTTCTTCACCTCCTACCACATCTCACGGTTTTCTGTCTACTTCAAGAAATTCTCCCTTTCAGTCTCCTTTGTTGGCTCATCCTCATCTTCCCAACTTCAAATTGAGTTGCCCCAGAGCTTAGTCCTGGGAATCTTTCTTTCTCTTTTCTAACTACCCTCACTCCTTGCGTGGTCTCATCCATGTTCATGGTTTTAAATACCCTATATGTACTGATAACTTCCAATCTTATACCTCCATTCTGGACCACTCCCCTCAATTCCAGAAGAATACGTATTGTCTACCTGACATCTTCATTTGGATGTCAGAGAGCATATCCAATTAACCACAGTAAAACCTCAACCACTGAGTTCCCCACTTCAAAATTCCTTCTCTCCTGGTTTCATCATCTTAGTAATTGGTGCCAGCATCCAATCAATTTCTTGGAAATGTCCACATTTTCATGACTAGTTCATTCCAAATTATAAGACTTCCCAATAGGTGAAAAGTGGATATTGAGTAAGAGACTTATTCTCTCCCATATCCCAAACTTAGAACAAACAAACATGCCAGAAAATAAAACAGGCTTCTCAGAAAAATATCTAAACGTTGTCCTTGAAACCACTACTGGGCTTGTCAGTGGTCTTCAAGGGGCACACATTTCCTTGGAACCCAAATGAAATACTGTTTGCCTTAGGTGTACGATTACATAGACAGGGTGTGTTCGCAGAGAAAAATCTTTACAGTGACAGCCTAGGGCACCTACACTTAAGAAGAACACACTTGGAAGACGTTGTTCAAGTCCTGGAGGTGTTAGTGAGAAAAAAATCCAGCCTCTGGGACGGTGAGAAGTTTAGGGGCAACTTTCGGCCATTTTGTGATTTGGGGAGAGCCTTGTTGAATAAGTTCGAAAAACAAAGGTATAGATGGGCAGGAAGGGAGGCTCTTTCTTCTTGATTCTGGTTTTCTGGAAGCCACCACTGGCAAGACTATCTACTACGGGTAGGCATGGGAACAAGTTAAAGAAAGTATTGATTCACTAGAGGCAAGCGGAGATCTCAGTGGCCTTTGTATGTGGTGAATGTGTCCGGAAAGGCAAAGAAGAGCGAGATTCTCCCGTGTGCTTTCTCATCTCCATGGCGGTGGGTGCTGACAGCTTGAGAGAGAGCTCGGAGGAGCAGAGAGAAAGGAGCCCTGGACGTCTAGTTGCCGTGCTCTTATACGATGCAAAGGACACGGGGGTCTGAGCTGAACTTCATCATCCGTAACTAAGGTAAGACCATCTAGTGGGTTACTAAGTGAGCCAAGCCTGAAAGCATTGCTCTCTTGCTCGATCTTTTTTGGGTGTATGCCTGCTAGTAGGCACCCTTATGATGCTTCCTTTGGCTACATAGTCATGATTGATTGCTCTACGGTCTATGGCTGGGAATAGTCTTTCTTTCCTTCATATAATCTCTGGGGAGTGCTGAATCAAACAGATTAAGAATGCAAGTGCCTTTTATAGATCAGGGAAGTAACCATCAGAAACAGAGAGACAGACTTAAAAGCATGATGACTTATCCAACCGAACGTGACTTATTGATGCCGTGGGGCAATGTGGAAAAGGATGAGTCTTTAATTTCCTGTGGAAATAGTCATTCATCAAACCCTCCTTTTGTGTGTCTTCGTCACTCTTCCACTGTTCCAAAGTGACAACAAAGTGGCACTGAAGATTTGAAACCGTGTGATGAGAAGTGCTGTCATTGACTTGTCGTTAATGACGTCTTGACAACTAAAAATATAGACAGAAATACTGTAAAGACGCATTAGAAAAAAAAATCTGCTAAAAGGTAACTTCAATAAATAGTAAGCTCCTCAGGCTTTGACGTCTGATTAGGTAGAAAAGCACTGGGCTTTTAAACTTTTAATGTTTTTCTTCTACTCACTGTCGTCTTTTGGTTTGCAATCTGGAGCGTTGCCAGGGAGTCATTAACATCGGTTAACACCCCATGGCTTGAGAGTTCATTTCTCTGGTGCAAGGAGCAGAGGTTGAGATAATGCAACTTGTCTACCTGGAAATTCCAACATTGCATAGATGCAGGGCCGTGGGTTTAACCATAAATATGTCTTATTTACAAAACTCTTTAAGCTTTTCTTTCTTTTTTTTTTGCAGTTTACAAGGCTAGTTTAATTGTAATGCCTAAAACAAAGATTAAACATAAAACATTAAGATTATAGGCCAATTTAAATTTTGCTATATATAAAAGAAACTTTAGAAATTGCAAATTAAATCTACCAGTGGATACGTCTACCCAAGAATGTAAAGATAATATACATTAGAAAAATCTATTGATACAGGTAATATATGAACACATTCAAGGAAAAAAATGATCTTCTCAATATGATGTACCCAGTAGATGCAGAAAGCTCATTAAATAAAATTTGAAGCTTATTCATAATTTTAAAAAATCATTAACAGAATAGACAACAAAAGTATATAGCAGGAACGCAGCAAATACCATATTTGTTTAAGCTTTTCTTTTTAAAAGCCCTTCCCCCTCCTTCTTTAATTTCCCATGAGCCTTGAAATCATTTGGAGAATTCACAGGGAGCTAGGGGAACATCCCTAGAGGTTCTGAAAGCCCGTAATCCTGAAGGTAGAGTTCAAATGGGCTGCTTACACCAGCGTGACCTTCCCAAGTGACTTAGCTTCTCTCTGCCTTCTTTTCAAAAGCCTTTCATAATCTCTCTCTCTTAGATATCATTTAATCTCCTTCGATTTAATCTCCTTCGATACGGTGCCTGGCACACAGTGAGCACAAACTCAGTGGAGACAATTATTATTAGCTCCATTTTAGAGAGGAGGGAAGCTCTGCTACAGACAGTGATAGTCGGTTAATAGCTAAGCTTAAAGTAATATCTCAAATGGCTCGACTCCAAGGAACACACATCTTGTTCTCAGGTTTGAGAAAATACGTGCCAGTTGCACTTCTGCAATTAGGATGATAGAATACTCATGATATTAAAGGTAGTTCTGGCAATTTACACCAGCCTTGACCCTCTTCTTTTTTTCTTTTTTTTTTTTTGTCTTTCTTATTAGCTGTATTAAGGTATAATTTATATACAATAAAACTCAAACATTTTAAGTGTACAGTTTGATGATTTTTTACAAGTGTATAAGACATGTAACCAACACCACAATAAAGATATACATCATTTCCATCACACCAGAAAGTTCCTCATGCCCTTTTGCTGTCAGTTTCTTTCCCTCACCTCTAGCCCCGAGAAACCACTGATCTGCTTTTTTATCACGTAGTATGGTCTTCTCTAGAATTTGACCCGCTTCTGACATGGTTTTCTGAGCAGCAATATTCCACTTTCAGCTTCCAGACACCCACATTCCATCCCTGGACCTCGCCTCTCTGATGAGGCCAGTCTCCCCAGTGATGCAGCCGAGGTCCAAGAAGGTATGTGGGATGGGCTGGCATCAGGGTGATGAGGGTCAAGAAGCGAGTCCGGGCCGAGGGCGTGCTTTTGTGTGTACGTGGTCTAATAAAGACAAATCAGTCATTTCACATTTTGATCTTTTTAAAAATCAGAACATCTGCCCCCATTATGTTCACCGTGGCTGCTTCAAGTCAGCCAAGGCAAAGTTCCTGGTTTTGTCCAGGTGAAAACTACTGACATTTATGGGACACCTACCATTTTATAATGCTATCTGATTTCATTCTCTTAATTACCCTTTTAAAGGGATGGGGATCAAAAACGTAAAATAACTGGTTGGAATTCACATAGGTAAGTGGTAGACATGAGATTCCAACAGAAATCAGTCTGACTCCAAAAATCAAATATAAATGATGTAGGTAAAGGTACTATTTTGTTTGCATTATGTAAATAATATAAATGGAATAACAGGTTGTGAGAAGAACCTGATAAAACCTTTCTGAGACCCAGACCATCAAAACCTGAATTTGGTTCACCTGCAAGAAATAGTATGTCTGACCTCACAGCGGGATTCAGGGACAGCTTGGGACACAAGAGTAACTGATCCAGAAGCATCTCTGGCCCTTGGAAACTTCCCTGTCAGCCCTTATTCTGGGCTTTCCCTAATTTTTCTCTTAAGAAAATCCATGATCCTGCCTGAGATTTTTTTTTTTTTTTAATTTAGGACATACACAGAAATACAAAATGAAAATAAAAACAGATCAACTAAAATATAACGTTGCAATGAACAAAGGCACAAATAATACCAAAACATGGGTCAGTATGATCTTTCCTCTTGGCATGAAAATATGGCTCATAATTATTAAAATAAAAAAGTAGACCCAAGTGTTTTTACTTTAACGAGAAGATCAGGTCTTTCTGACACTTTATTTTTAATCCTCTTGGACAATCTTTCACCATTGTTCATTTCATAAAATTGGAGGAAATGCTATTTAGTGGTTAATGAAAAATAACATAAAGCCTTTAAATCTTTGTATAAAAAGAAGCCTTCAGAATTACCTAGCTCAACCTCCTAACAAATTCAGGAAATTCTTCTATATATATTCTTCAAGTTGGTCATCCAAATTCTGAGTCGATGGTCCTGAAATTCACCAGATCGTTAGAGATACTAACAATAAAAAATTCTTCTCGATACAGAGATTAACTCTACTTCCCTGTAAACTCCATACACAGATCCTGGTTCAAACTTCTGTAGCATCACCCAGCAGGGTCCATTTCTCTACTGCACAAATATAGATGTCCCCTCTCTGCATGTCTGAGTGTGAACTACTTGAGCAGGGTCATGTTTTCATTATCTCAGCACATCTGGTTCAAGTTCAGGGACTATCGTTGGTGCTCAGTAGGGGTTTGAATACATGAGTGGATACCTTCTTGAATATCTCCTTCTTCAGTTCTTTCCCTAGTTTTCACTATTATAGTAACTTCTCCCGAAAAGCAAAATATCCAGAATTGAACGTTATACTTCAGATACGGAATCTCTCCAATTAAACAAACTCTTATTACTTTCATGGGGAGTTCTGTGTGGATGAAAAACTGTTTTTGTTGACTCTTGGCCTTGATTTTCTGGGAAAGATAGATTTTTTTCAGCTCAGTGGCCACCCCCCGCCCCCCTCCTCACTGCTCCTCTTCGCTGGCCTTCTGAGCTTGAGATAGATCAGCGTTTAGTGGAATCATCTGCCTAGATTTCCCTGCTGTGAATTTTCCCAGTCCCTAGGGCTTAGGGGACTGTACCCCACACGCATGCCCCTCTGCTGCCGGTTCTGAGATGGGTCAATCCCTAGGGCACCTGAGTGGCTCTACAACACATCCCAAAGGACTCAGCCAGAATCTCCTGCCATGAGTGCTGCTTTGAACTCGTGCCCCAGCCCTAGTGACTGGGATTCCTCTTTTCTTTTTTTTTGGCTGAGATCAGGTCCAATTTTAATGAGGAGAAATATTTAGTTTGGGGGAAATCTAACGATCATGTTTTGTGTTTCATGATTTTGATTCCTGTGTCCTAAGAACCCTTTGCTTACACCCAACTCACAAAGATTTTCTCCTATATTTTTCTCTAAAAGCTGTGTAGTTTTTCTATTCTTATTTAAGTCTGTAATAGATCTCAAATTAATATTTGTGTTTAGTGTAAGGTAGGGGTCTAGGTATATTGTTTTCTCTAGGGATATCAAGTTTTTCCAACACCATTTGTTGGCTATTTTTTCTCCCATTGGATTGTTTTCATGTGTTTGTTGAAAAAATAAAATAGACATATAAGTATATATCAATTTCTTAGCTCTCTATTCTGTTAATTTAACCCATTTATTGATCTTTGTGTCAGTAAAGTAATTATTTGATCACCATATGTTATAGTTAATCTTGAAATTATGTAGCATAACGTAAGTCTTCCAAGTTTATGTTTCTCAAATTCGCTTTGGATGTTCTAGGTCCTTAACAACAACAACAACAAAAAACCATCTACACCCTGATTCTGCTTCCAGCAGGTCCTCTCCTCATTAAGGGTTAAAACTTTAGCTATGGAAGGAGGTGAATTTCTTGTAGTCCTTTTCCCCCCAACTGTTTACTATCTCTGTGACCCCAGATAAATCTACCAAACTAGTTAAGCTTTAATTCTTCATCCCTTGCAAACTATTATATATAGGATGGATAAACAACAAGGTCCTACTGTATAGCACAGGGAACTATATTCAACATCCTGTGATAAACCATAATGGAAAATAATATAAAAAAGAATATATATATATATCCCAATCTCTCAATTTATCCCTCCCGTATACACACAACTATATTTAAAATAGATGACTAATAAGGACCTACCGTATAGCACAGG
Source organism: Eubalaena glacialis (assembly GCF_028564815.1). Lineage (NCBI taxonomy): Eukaryota > Metazoa > Chordata > Mammalia > Artiodactyla > Balaenidae > Eubalaena > Eubalaena glacialis. Next base: position 60,810,616 of record NC_083734.1, on the reverse strand, counting down.
AAACTCTACTCAATACTCTGTAATGACCTATATGGGAAAAGAATCTAAAAAAGAGTGGATGTGTGTATATGTACGACTGATTCACTTTGCTGTACACCTGAAACTAACACAACATTGTAAATCAACTCTACTCCAATAAAATAAATTTTAAAAAATTCTTCATCCTTAAAATGGTGATGATATTGATACCTAGTTCTCAGGATTTGGGGGAAAATTAAACAAATTCATGGATGTAAAGGGCTGGCACCTAAGAAGTGTTTCTTTTCAGGATGAGGAGCATATGCAGCCCTTATCCTCCCTGCGTCTGGATTCCCTATGATCCTGCAGCCCAGCACCACACACAGGCCCAGGTGTTTTTGGCCGCACCTCTTGGATGTGGTCACTCTCCTGCCAGGGTGCCTGCCTGCTGCCCGCACTCACCTCTCCTGAGCTCCCCGCCTCTGTGTCTCCCCTTCCTTCTCGGCCCCCCGGCCTCCCACTACGTGGCTGTCACACTAATTCACAAAAGCCCTGGGAGTCTTTTCTCCCCACACTGCCCTCCGTCAGCTCAGCTGAATTCCTGTCCTTCCACAATCATGGGTGGACCTGCTTCCAAGGCACAGCCAGCGCCCCTCTCCAGTGGGCAACCCGAAACCCTTGGCCTTTGACCTTAGGGGTCTGGCCATTCTATTGCCTATTAGTCCACACACATCAGATTTGGCGCCTAGAAAGGCATTACCAGATTCTCCCCAGATGCGTGCTCCCAGCCATTGGGGTGATCCAGTGAGCTTCCCCGGCCCACAGGCTGCGGAGCGACAAGCCGTGAGCACCGCCAGCCGTGTTCCACAGCCAGCTGCTGGATCAGCCTTAGCGATGATCTCCCGAGGCTGCAAGGCTCAGAATATGGCGGTCCTCCGGCTACAACGTTTCAAGGTGTCCCTCCAAAGCGGAGGAAGGCACTCCCTTCCATCTAAAAAATTCTGAATTGTAATGACAATATATTCATCACTCTTGGGGCGTTTCTTTTGCAATGGAGATAGAAATGTGTTTTCTCTCATCCCAACCTTGGGTTGCTTTGTATTCTTTTATGAGATAGTCAGTCAGCTGTGGCCATGACAGCAGACAGCATCAAGGCTCAGAAAAAAATCATGTATTATACTCAAACATCCTTGAGACAGCAGATGTGGCACAGGACCACGTGGGAAAGACACCAGGGTGGTCCAGAGGCAGAAGACAGCAGCAAAGGGGAGGTCAAGTCACAGCTGGCTTCTATCAGGGTTTACGTGAGAAAGTCAAAGCAGGGCAGGATGAATAGCTTAGCTGTGGCTAGTTTGAATGATTCTGGAGAACTCTGGGTGATAAGGGTTGTTCCTAGTTGCTTGATACCTGGCCCTGGGTTGATGAAGGCAGAAGAATATTGCCTTCTTGGGTGTACAGCCACCTGGAGGAGATGTGGCCCTGGTTGAGTTGTTTGTGTTATCTAAAGCATGCTCCGGGCTGGGTCTTTTTCTATCTCTAAGGATTGGCTAGCCCTGAGAAGGGCAGTCTCTCTCCAGCCAGAATATGTCTTTGTTTTTGTTTTCCTTTTAGGATGTCAAAAGGTCATAATAGACAGAAAATTTTAAAACCTCTACAATGCATAGGTATTCTTTCATCTATGACTTGAGCCGACAGACAGACCCTCCTTTGTCACCTAAGAAATTCAGTAAAATGAATCTCTCTTTACTGATACTAGCCTGCCACTGACCTAAAGCCCTTTCAGTTTTGCGTCCCTCTTCTCTACCCTGAATTTTTCTGTATTTTCTAACCACCACTCTTGTATGACATGGCAGATTTTTGATCACGGTTTTAGTGTCCTTGAGGAGAGCAAGCCAATGTCCTATGAACCTCAGGGAAAATGGCCTTTGCCTAGTTACAGGGATTCATAAACTACCTAAATCATGTAGAGGAGGGCTGGGAATGTTAATTCTCTAATTCACTGCTCAGGAACCACACACACACATACACACATCCTCTTCAGTACTGGCTCTTTACGATTAGGGCTAATCCTTCCATAAGAATCAAGCTTCTGGCTTCAGAAGAAATTAATGCCAAAATAAGTCTGTGTTCTTTGGATCCAAGCAGTAGGAAGCTTTATCCTTGCCGCTTTCCTCAGGATGCTCTGTGACATCATCCACACTGGATTGTTTTTCCCTTTGTATTCAAACACTTTGGCTTAATTCCAAAGGGCGTCCAAAGGCAACAGACCTTCCCTGCAACCCACCCATGGGCCGTGTAATCTCACAACTGGAAACATTCGGCTCCATGAAGAGGCATCGCCCAATTCGCTCTCTTTGATAGCATCACCCCACTCCCACCCCAGGCCTGGGCTTCCTCTGGCCTCTTTCCTTGCTGACCCTCTTTAGGTTCTGAGTGGTTCAATCCAGTGGTTTTGCTGGTTGACAGTCACTGGGGCTTGTGGATACTGGTGTGCACATCGTGGGCTGATCTTATCAGTAGAGTGGGTAGACGTATCTCAGGAAAGCTTGAAAACAACCACAGATGCTGAGATATTTTCCCACAACCTGCATATTTAAAGTTACGGGAATAGCATACAATCTCCTTAATTCTAGAAAACCTGGTTCAAGCCTTATCTACAAAAGATACGTACATCCAAGAGGATGACATTAACTTTTATGCACCATCTAGAATCTAGTTATAGAGACCTGGGTTGCAATCCTGGTTCTTTCACTTTCCACCTCTGTGATAGATAGTGAACAACTTCTTTTCTCTAAGTTTTAGTTTGTTAATTTGCAAAGCAAAAAAAAATGGTAAAATAAAACAAGCATTTCAGGTTTGTTGCTAAAATTAGGGGAGAGTGACACAGAACTCAGGCACTGAGAGAAGAGACCCAGCTGGACGGAGGGGCAGGTGGCACTAGCAGTGTTGGCTGGGAGCACAGAGAGACTCCTTGATTAGCATCACAAGTTGCCTGTGGGCTGGACCTCCCAGGCCGCATCGTTCTGAACTACTTGGAGGTGCTTTCTGACCGCTGAGCCATCGCTTGTTAGATAATCGAGATTTTGATTAGTGCTGTTCTGTTGACCTGACAGTAGAGACTCCTTGGCAAAAGGAGCCAGCCAGGGAATACATCCTACAGATGGATAAGGTCAAAAATCCTTACGTGTTGCTTCATTACAAAGAGTGTTCTTTGATTCAAATGACAAGGATGGAGGTCATGAACAGCCCTGCAGGGGACAGGAGGTGGACACCAGCTTTGCTTGATGGCACAGGCATAGATATTGTGTTCCCATGCCAAGGCAACCATGGACCAAGAACCCAAGAAGCAAATGGAAGCTCTTGGTTGATGGTGCTGGGGAGTGAAGTTCACAAGATTTTGGTGTCATGTAATCAAATGCGAATGATTAACAGAACAAATATCTCCTTATGCTATCGTGTCTCCTCTCTTGATTGTCTGTGGATGTGGAAGCTGGCATGGATGTATTCACAAGCTGTTGAACATCTGTCTTTGAGGACTGGCTTCTAATTTTTTTCAATGAGGGCATCCAATCTCTCTTTCTACAGGAAATTTGCATGAGATTTGGGAGTTCAAACTGTCAATGATATTTACATTTCTCAGTTAAAAAGCCAACATTTCTTCCTCTGGCCCTAAACTCTATGCGTGGAAAAAGCTGTTTTAGTTCATAGCATATTCTTTCTGTTAAGATAATTAAACTTCTGCAGGACTGCCAACGCTCATCAATAGAATGAATTTTTCATAAATGTTATCTACCTTACGTGGGTGCAAACTGGCATTTTGATTAAGTTGAAGCCAAAAGTTATTTTATTAGCAGAGAAAACCTTCCTCTACCTACCCTGCTCCAACCAGCCTCAAATAAAAGGAGGCCATGCTGGCTACAGTTACAATTGTTATGAATGATTTTTAGTAAAATCAGTAGCTAAAAATTGTTGAATTTTCAAAATATATTGGAAATCTTTCTCCATGTCGCTATGCTGTGTACATTCTTGGCTAAGAATGAATTTTGATTTGGATGTGGGACATCTATTTGTTCAAGCCAAGCACCACTCAAATTTCCATAGGCAGATTATCTGCTGGATGAATTAGCCCAAGGAATTAAAAACGAAAATTCCTAAACTGCCTTTTGCTCAACTATCCAGAATGTTCCCCTTGATTACATCCTGCCTGTCTGATAGCTTGACTTCAGGTCATTTTAAAAGCCAGCCATGTACAAAAATGGGGCATTCTTTTCAGAGCCTGTGATTTATTCCAAGCCAAATGCAAATCGATTTCTCACTTCTTTCCTTCTGTGGCTTATCTATGCCACCGTTTTCCTTCCTTAGCCTAGAAAATCAAGAATTAATCACAAAAGCAGAATGCTGGGGAGGTACCTTTGCACCTTAAATGCTGGGAAAAGTCTCAAACCTAACTACCTTTCTTTTGGGTCTACTACGTGATGTCACTTTGATATTCTTCCACCCGAGAAGCCTCTACTCTCAGTGGCCTGTCTTGACAGAGCGAATGTGGTGTACTTGGCAACACTGAGCAGCTCAAGGGCAGTAACTGTCCTCACAATCCTCGGGAATAGTCCCCCAGTGCCTCAGGTACAGTTAAAAGTCGATTGAATTGAAGAATACACAGAGGCTGTTTCCATGATCTTTTCCAGCTCATTACAGGCATTGGTATGATAGAGTCTCTTACAGCGCACGTCTAAACATCTTAGCAGGAGAGGTAAGGGAAAAGTGCCCCCGTCTGCCTCAAACTCAACTCCCCAGTGTTCATCCCAATGAATATTCCAGCCTAAGAAATGCTGGGAACAGAACCACTTCTCTTTTTAAGAGAAGTCTTGCTAACCTGGGTCACCTCTGTTTGTATAGGCATTCACAGATAATGACATCTATCCTTCCAACTTAGGTAGGGTGATTTATTCTTCTTCTCTAGCACTCTAGTGGAAACTGAAGTACAACCAGTGGAGAAGGTATAGAAAACGAAATGCATGGAAATCCAAGAGTCTATCTAATGCACTAATTTCTGTCAGCTACCTAAATCTTCTGTTATCTGTTGTAAGAGGCAATGCTTTTTTGCCAAGTACCCTTGAAAAGGCTCAGTCTAATAGAAAGCTAATCTCATGTGATAGGCAACCCACTGCTTAAAGTATTGTATCAATAGGCTGTCTATCTGGATCTTCCTAGGGACATCATTTGTCTTGTATTTTAAGACCTTCTCAATTTATCTGTATCAACGAGGGAAAATGGGAATGGAGATAACAGCCAATAACAGCCTCTTTGTTTTCCTTCCCAATAAAGATGTCCTGCGTTTTCATTGTGACAGCTTAAAACAGAAATTCAATCATTTAAAGGTCAAAGAAGTAGTAGACATTATCCCAGGAGTTCCTGATCTATGAGCATATTACATCTGTGAGATCAAAGATGCCCAGAAGATTGAACAGACTAATAAATAGACTCTTTGTAATTGCCAAAAGGACAACTTACAGGCAGTTCTCACAAAATGGGAAAATAACGACAGAGAGATAGGACTTGGTTTTCTGTTGGAATACTATACATATCAAACTTGGAGAAGGTCAAACATGACAGCATATACACTTTCCATAAAATATATTTGTTCTGGAATGAACAGTTAAGTTCAACCCAAGCAGCTCCCAAACCAAAGTACACAGGAGCTATTCAAGGCCAGTCATAGGTAACCTGGCACTTAGAAAGCATAGTGGATGACGAGTACACAATAATATCTATTCTTAGTGATACTTGTGGTTCTTCTGGCAGCTCTGTCATGGCTCTTTGAAGGTTATATCAAGGCAGTTAGGTGCTAGAAGGGAACTTTAAAACAAGTCTGGAAATTGCCAGCCTCATGATTCTTAGAGGAAAAAAAAATGGTAGATAACTCTCAACCTCTTTCCCTCACTCTTTCTCTCTCCTCACTGGGATCTATACTTGAACGGACTGTAGTCACAGCTACAAGCATTGCAGTTAACTACTCATTAAATACCAAAGACTGTGGAAGGAGCTTTGGGGACATAGCTCATTTACTCGCCCTAGCAACCTATGACCTACATTTTTTCATAAGGGCAAGCAGAGGCTCAGAGACTAACATGCAGGGGGCACAGTCTTACGAGTGATCGAGCAAGCCTCTGAACTCAATTTCATGTCTGTTAGAACCCATCTTCTCCATTCTTGAAGCTTTAACATGGTGGATCTCCATCTTGAGGATATATGAGAATCAACAGGGGAGTTGGGCAGGGGAATAAATCAAAATGATTGGGGTGGGATCCAAAGATCTGGAGGTATAACGTGTTCCCCTAGGATCTCAGAAGCAGGTTGTAGTAGACTGCACTTTCAAAAACACTCTACTGCTTGCAGGGGTATCTGAATGAGGTTTCGGAGTTCATGAATAAGAATTATGAAGAATTGGCTAGGGCCAGCTCTTTAGGCAAATCTACATCATAAATATCTAATTGCCTTCTTCAAATTCATCCATTTCTAAAGATCGTTTCCTTGTGTCTTAAAAGTCCATTAACATAGACCTTAAAGTAGTCAAGTTGCAAAATAGCACAATTTTTAATATTTTCTTTCCAAAGTGATTGCAAATATTAGGATAAAAGAAAGATTCTTAAAACAGACTTTGGTATACCAAGCCAAGAAGCGAAGGCATTAGCAGTTTAATAGGTTTTGGAATGGGGAAGGGAGACAAGAGGGCACTGAGGGAGAAGAACCGCATTCGATGCTTGTTGAATTTGAACTCTGCTTTATGTAGCCCTGAATTGTGACCAGCTGCTTTCATGATTTCTCCAATTGGTCTCCAGCGGCCAACTCTGACCCAGCTCCCTCTTCCCCCACTTCCTTGTTTTAAATGAGATCTGGTTTTACTTAGATGAATTAAATGTCACTATATTTGTTTCTGTGAACTGTTCCAGCAAAAATTACAGCATCAGTGTCTGACTTTAAATGTCTGTAAGACTGTCTGCTTCTCTGGGCTATTTATAGTTGCCTTTTAAACACTCTAATAAATGCTTTTAGTTAGCCATTGGTTTGCTCCCCCTTTATGGAGCCTCAGAATCGGTACACTTCAAAGTACCAGCTGAAAATACCTGTTTTTTTTTCTTCTTTGCAAAAGTAATGCATGTTCATTGTAAAGTTTTTGAAATTGTAAAGAGACAAATAGAAGAAAAGGGGGGAGAAAAATAAAAACGATCATACCAGAGAGGGCCACAATTCACATTTTGTTTCTATCATTCTGTCATTTCTCCATGTTTAAATGTATTTAAACTTAAAAAATTATATTGTACAAGCTGTTTTATAGTCCTCTTTCATTTTTTCCACCAAACAATATGTTTTCTATTTTTTCTGTCATTCTTCTACTCTATCACATTTAATGGCTACATTAAATATAATGAGTAATGATATGATTGTACCATTACCTATGAAACAATCCCACATTTATTAGATGGCTAAGCCATAGCCAAAACTTGCTACTACAAATAGCCCTACAAATTAGCCATGTCTCTCTGCTCATTCATGATCGTTTCTTTAGGATAAATTTCTACAAGCGGAATTGCTAGATCAGAAGCTGAGCCAAATTCATAGACTTTTGCCACATGTACCCAACTCACCTCCAGAAATAGTTCAAATTAAATATATATATGTATAAAATATAATGTAATATTATATCTTTGAAATGACAGTATAATAACATGCATTCCTGTTAGGAGAACCACATTTCTAATCATTCAATCATCATTTTAACAAATTTTATTAAACACTTTTTAGTGCCAGGCATTTTTTTTTTCAACTCCAGATTTCCAGAGAGTTCTTCAGCATAGTTACACGCAGTTAACCACACTAAAAATGGTCAGTTCTAGGGAAGCTGCTAAGCAAAAGTGGATAGAAAGACTTTTTTTTTTTTAAACTATGTATGAACTGGCATCTAGGACAGGGGAGAGGCCAGGTACATGGAAGGAACTGAGAGCTGGTGTTTGGAGAACTGGCAGTGTTGATGGTTTTATGGACCTAGGAATGATGATTCTCTTGCTAGGACTGAAATCTCCTTGAGGACATTGCATTGTTCAACTGGTCTTATTCAATTATTTGTTCACTCCTTCAAAGTCTAATTAGTGAGGGTCTACATGCTGCTTATCACTCTAGCTGCTGAGGACACAGTGGTAAATAGGACGAGGAGAGCTTTTCTCAAGGAATTTACAATCTATTCCCGTGGGGCAATCCAGCCAACAAACAAACAAATCCGTCAGTTAGAGGTAAGCACTTTGAAATAAATAAATCATGTTAACGAGACAGAAAATAACAGTATGGGGGTGAGTTTTAGTTTATATCCTCATCAGACAAGGCCTCTCTGGAAAGGTGTCCTTACGGATGAGACATCAGTGATGACAAGAAGCCACACAGGCAGAAAAGGAAGTGCAAAGGCCCTGGGGCAGGAACATCCTTACTTGTTAGAGTAGAGCTTAGCAAACTTTTTCTGTAGAACGCCAGATAGTAAATATTGTTGGCTTTGTGGAGCACATGGTCTCTGTTGCAACTACCGGGTCTACAGGGGTAACGTGACAGTAAGTAGCCATAGACCATGAATAAGCAATGGTCTGAACGTGTTTCAGTAAAAGTTTATTTACAAAACAACCAAAGAGCTGGACATGCCCCATGGACTGTAGTTTTCTGCCCCCTGCGTTAGTGAAAAAGGGAGATTTGATGAGGAGAGAGAGTGAACGGTGAGAAGACTGGGAGATAATTTTCAGAGATGGGCAGAGGTCAGATATATACAATCTGTATACAATACTGATTATGCAAATTACTCTAATTGCAATGGGAAGACACTGGATGGTTTTAAGTAGAGGAGTGACATGTTTTGATTTTATTTTAAAAAAGAGTAGATCCAAGTACAGTAAGGGCAGAAAGAGGAGGTCTCTTAGGAGGCTGTTGCTGTGGTCCATTGAAGACCTGGTCCATTAAAGACATGGTGGTTTGGACAATGATGAGAAGTGAGTAGTTTTAAGATCTGCTTTGAAGGTGAGCCAACAGGACTTGCTGCTCGTGTACATAATGGGAGTAAAGGAGAGTGAGAGACCAGTACTCTTACATATAGGAGATACTTTTAAAATGTAAATTAAACTGAATTGTAACTGAGTGCTTTCTGTTTCAAGAAACAAAAGCTATCCCTGGTTAATAAAAGCAGAAGAAAATATTATTGAAAAGATATCAGGTAGCTTACAGCATCAAAGGAAGTATGAAGAGAAAGGCCCTGATTTGAGCAAAATCAAGAGGCCAAATGAAAATCTAACCTCAGGGACTGTCTCCCTGGAAGCTGCGGCTTGTGTCTTTCTCTGGGTGATTGAGATGTGCACCATCACACCACTGGCCTCTTGACTCTTGGTAGTTGCCTGGAATAATAGGATTCAGCATGCTTCTGTCACTTCCTCAGGAATCAAAGTCTTGTTTGTGAAGTTCTGATTGGCTACTCCACAGTCAGGTGACCCTGCTCCAGGTGGTGCAGTTCTGATTGGTCAGTCCAAGGTCAGGTGACCCTGCTCCAGGTGGTGCAGTTCTGGTTGGCCACTCCAAGTTCCGGTGACCCTCGTCCAGGTGTAGCGTGAGGAAAGGCTGTAGTGAGAAGTGGCTTCTGCCATCTCCACTGGCATCATCCTATTCCCAGTCACCACCATATCTTATTATCCAGTTATTGAAATACCTTTCTGCTTTACCTTCCCATGGCTGCTTTTAAATTTCTCCAACCAATTTTCCATGGCACAGGCAGAGTGATCTTTTAAAAATGCAAGCCTTATCATGCTGTGCCCTTGGTTAAGGTACTTCAATCGCTTCCACTGCTCTTGGGAGAAAGACCCAAATCTTTAATTCTACCTAGTAGGTCATTTATGCTCTGTCTCTATCTCTCTTTCCAGCTTCAAATCCGCGACCCTACCACCACTCCAACCCCTGCCTCGTATTCAGTTCTTTGGAAAGCATGCCCTATGCATCTCTGAGTCACGGAGCCTCTGCAAATGCTGTTCTTCTGCCTGGGAACCTCGTTTCCCCTTTCCTCTTAGACTTGTCCTCATCGTTCAGATTGTAACTCAGACATCCATCTCTCCCAGACTCCATAAGGACCCAGTATTATAAGCTATTGCAAGAAACAGAGGAGAAATATTCGTCCAAGTTAAGGGTTAAAGGAAGATTATAAGGACAGCTTCCAAGGTGCTAGCCATTGTAGCCTTTTATATTATGCCATTCATTCCTTACAAAAACATTTTGAGATAAGTCAGCTATTGTCCTTATGTTTTAAATAAACACAATGCGGCTTAAAGATATTTGTTAAGATGCAGATATCATACAACTAAGATGTGGTAGAACCATAACTAGAATCCAAATCTTTGATCTCCATATTCCTGCCTTTTAACTGCGCCACTGGAGGACCATATTGTGGAACTTGGACTGTGCCCCGCGGTAACAGGAGAAGGATATTTACATTTCAGAATAATCACGCTGGATGAAAGTGGCAAGAGATGGGTTAGCAGGCTGTTAGGTAAACCAGGTAAAACCAGGTTCTTAACTGATCAGGAAAGCTTGAATTCAGTGATAAAATGCAGATGAGTTCCTGTAATGATAGGTTCTTGTGAGAACCAGGCCTTAAGATTAGCTGAGCACAAAGGATGCAGCAGCCAAACTGCACCTATCAATAGTGAGAGCCTTAACAATGAGAGCGCCTCAAACAAACTAAATAGGGCAACAAGGCGTGAGCTGAGAGCATTTTCACCTACAGCGAGAGCCAGGAGAATTGAAGAGCATCTCTCGGCTCCAGTGTCGGGTCCCGGACCCCCCTTTCTCCCATCATGCTTGTGAAGTGGCACCATCGCCTCTGGCTCCAGACACTCTCCGTATTCGTACTTCATTTTGCTTTCTCCTTGGTATTTACGCCACGGTCTGGGTGATCATCTCCTTTTATTTACCGATGCCCAACTCTCAAATGCCAATCCCACAAGGGTGGGACTCTTCACTAATTCCTGAAGGTGGGTAGGTCTAGCACATATAGAGCTCAATTTTTTAAAAATGAAAAAAGAAAAAAAAAACAAGAATGAAAACAATCAGTCACAAATTCTCCACTGGAGGGTTTTAGAGACCACTGGGGAAGTCCTTTCCTTACACAACCAGGGGAAATTGAACTGTGGTCTCTTAGAGAGATGTTAAGATCTCATGATATCCAGCCTCTGCATGAAGCCGAGTCCCACTCAAGGTAACTCTGAGCAACGGGGGCTGACATCCAACCAAGACAGGGACGGGCAGGCTGATTTTCAAGATAAGAACAAGAGAAACTGTAAGAGCTGTCTCAGTAAAGCAGGTACATACCATCTAAGACAAAGAATAAGTATGATAAGCGCCTTGTGAATTTCTTTAACCTGTTAACTTTGCCGAGCTTGTCACTCTTGTTTCCTTTAGGTTGGTTCCTCTTGTTTCCTTTAGGTTTTTTTTCCTAAGAAAAAAATTCTTAGCGTGAGCTGGAAATGTATGTATCGTGTATATATGAGTGTGTGTGTTTTGAAAACAAGGACTAGGGGATTTTCCATTTGGTAACAGTTGTGAAAGAGAAAAGAAAATGACCTGGCCCCTCGGGTTTGGGGGAAGTGGTGAAAGGACAGAGAAGTGGCCCAGGTGGCTTAATGGTAGGAAACAGTGGTGACATCCATATTTATTGGGAACCACGTGTTGTCTGCCCTGCTGTCGTGCAACTGGGAAGCTCTCCGAGAAAGTTAGAGCATGTGCTCTGATATTTTACAGAAGGGGCAACAGTGCTCACGGGATCCAGATTCAGGAGATAATTACTGAATAACTGCTGTGAGCCCAGCACGGGGAAAGACGGCTGCCCATCCCTGTCTCGTTCAAACCTTGTGATAACTCAGTGGCATCGGTGACCCCACGTCAGCAGTGAAGACCCTGAGGTTGACAGAAAAGTCCCTCGCGATGAGGAGGACAGACCCGGAACTGGCGTCTACCTCCCATGCATGGTTTCTCTGCAAAACCAAAAAAAATTTTATTTCAGGCTATTTCTTAATAATGAGGTTATTCTATTTCTAAACCAGAACAATCGGCCGTTACAACTCATATTATTTTGGTACTGTCCTGACATCCAGACAATGGAGAAACAGAATCCCAGACTTCAGATTTCTTCTACTTTATAAAACACAGCATCCTTTGGGGTGAGGCTGAATTTACACAGGTGATACATATGACTTAGAGGAAAACGGGGCGGGAACAAGGATCTCCAGATAAAGTTACGAGTAGTATTGTCAGGCTGGGTTTCTGCTGCTTCCCAGCATCTACTTCAGTTGGTTGATAACATATTATAAGTCCCTTTCCTATGATGAAGCCCCTCTATTCCATAAACTGGCACAAATCTTTCTAAATCGATTCAGAAGGAGAAACTGTAAGGTTATATCAGGGAAGAGGTAAAATCCATGGTCAGGGAGAAGTTGGACCAGGGATGGAGGGTAGGATGGGAGGCAGGAAACAGAGAGGGAACAAAAGCTTTAGGTGAAGCCACCGCCTGCTCTGGGGGTGACAGCAGCTGAGAAGGAAACGAGATAACCTGGCTCTGTCAACAAAGGAGACGCTGTTTGAAATCAGGGAGTGTGTGGAGAAGGACGGGCAGTGTCCAGCAGGGACGGTGAAGCAGGTGTTCAGTGGCTGAATGTCAGGTCCACCTAAGAGCGTCTGAAAGTCTTATGAGGATTCCAGGCAAGATAAGGCTCAGGCTTAATTCTAAGGCAAGAAGCTGTGGGACAGATTTTGAGCAAACTAACTTGTTTGGGTTCTCTCCTAACTCGTCAAACCCCTCTTTCTTTCCTCCTCACCGACCAGAGCCCACCCCAAGTGTCGTCTGATCACACCTCCCTGGACCTCCCTGTGGCCCCCTTCCCCCTTCCCTTACCACAGACTCTACCAACAAGGTCTTCAAAGACAAGGACCCGCACGCAGAATTCAGGCCGCACTTTCTACTCTCTACCCCGTCAACTCTCACGTTTCCACCAAAACTTATCTCATCTCACAGTTTTGCCAGGAACGTAACTTGATTACTGATGACTTCATGAAACTCACTTACGTGCTAGAGAAAGTACTTGTTCACCTCGAAGGCCATGGGCGTGAGAAAGTGAATTTTACCAAAGATACTTTAGACCTTTATTTGTGGAGCATCTCAAATTATACAGAGATGATTACTATTGCTATTCATATGTTTATGTTAAGTAGATGCTAGGGACAAGTTCAAATTTTATTGTCAAAGTGACACAGGACTGTGAAGTCTTAGCCACTGTGTCGTACCCAACATGCTAATGAAAAGCTTAGGTTTGAAGAGCTACTTGCAGAGCGGTCTGCCTGGTAAATGGCTGAATTTGAGAGGACGTGGCAAAGTAGCAGAGGAATTGCTTCCGAATTGTTGAGTCTGACTGAGGCCCTTTTGTGCATTGAGAAAAGGGGACAGGTACACAGGCTGCTCCTTTGTTTTGTTGAAAATATTCCCTGTCGTTTCTATAGCCCATTTGAAATGTGCTCTATTCATAAAGGTTTCTCCTTGAATTCATACAAAGATCTAAAATCCTGGGGACTAAAAGCAGATCTCACTAGCCAAAGTAGATTAAGGAACATTTTTTAATGTCTTAACTTAGTACCATGAGCAAGGTCTGAGAAAAGTCATTGTCAGGGTTGGGTCTGCTCACCCCTCTGACGTTCCCTCTCACACGTGTCTACAGTGCTTTCCTGAGTATCTTTGCAAATTGTAATGAACTTGGCTGGCGTTCTCAGGAAGATCCACCATCCTCACTGCGCATGGCCTCTTACTCTAAGCCACATTTGTAAAAGGACCCCGTGTCACGACAAAGAAATTGCATGCAATGACAAAGGTCCTTCCTTACCTCTGTCATGAATCGCCGGGCAAAATAGTTTGAAACTGGTGTAGAAGAGGGACCTTAGATTTAGCATTTACTTTTGAGTTTTATATCCCACGATTTTGGCATTTCAGTGATCATATTTCCATTTTTATTTTTAAAGAAAGGAATTTTGCGGTCAATGAAATAGCCACCATCAGTTTCAGGAGAGCAGGGAACACAGCATGTGAGAAGAACTACAGAAGTAGGAACACTGAAAATACTTTTTCATCATGGAATCGATGGGGACAAGATAATTAGGAAAGCATTAAGGCAATTTTAAAGCCCGGCTTCAATTCTGAGAAAAACAAATGTTAAATATAGAATGTCCAGTCAATCAGTAAGCCTTATCCTCTGTTACTTAATGGCAAACGATTGGAAAAGTGCTCAAGTTAACACAACATATGAAAGAAGGGATTAATAAACATCTATGTTGTCTAGCCATTTTTGACAAAAGGGCTGCTGTAAACTCCTTAGCTCATGGTGTAGGCTGAGAAATGGTTAATATTAAATAAGATTAGTTTGGTTATGATCTATCATTTAGCTTGAAAACAGTTGTCTTTTTGGAAATGCATCATTTACATGGTGGGAGAATCAAAGGATAGATGAATCAAATGTATGCATTTAAACAGAATCTGAAAGCTTTTCTCTGGATACGTTGAAATGAATGATCGTGATAATAACCCACTGCAGAGGATGTGATGGGTTGGGGGCAGAATTCTCACAGCTGTTACCTTGGATCCCTGAAATTGTTACATTATTCAGAAATAATTTTTCTACATACTCACATTTGCTCCCTTGTAGCTTACATTAAGTGAAACTTCATTCACCAATTAGCATACTGTTGAAGGTATATTAAAAATGGCTTGTTTATAACAGCTGTTGGCACTACTGGAATTCACAGGGATGCCAACCAAACACCATTGCAAATAAAAACCTTTCTTTTTCCTTTCGGTAGCAGGAAAGAGCAGAGTCACACGGTAGCTCTTGATTTACGAACGGTGCTTTCTCATTCTCAGACTCCCACGATGCGTGCAGTTCCCTTTAAGGAACTGGGTTAGAAGGAAGCCTTTACCAAGAAAATAACCCTATCTCCAAATCTGCTTCTTAATTTGCAATCATGTGGGCCTTTGATTATAACTGTCCCGTTCTCATGCCTCGAATGATCATGTGAGGGAGTGGAAACTGACGACCTTGAATAACTTCTTGTTTGTAAAGTGTCCTTCAGTGGCAAATCAGACAGGAACCTACAAAGAATCACATACATTCTGGGCAAAATTTGTGGGACTATTTTACCTTTAACATCCCAATAAGCATCTTGTCAGCCTTGGGTCCCATCCTGAAAGTATACAGTTGTCTCCCCGAAACACGGCTGAAGTGTTGACCAAAGAGAGGCTGTAACTCTTCAAAGCAGATCTGGGGGACGGCTGGGTGAAGAGGCCAGGGCGGGCGGACAGACAGGGAGAAACGCGGACACGCCTTACAGGACATTTTGGCTGTAGCCAGTGTCCATCCTCCCTGTGGTCCACCAAACAAAGTGTTTAGTGCAAAGAGGGCCCGATCCCTGGAGAAGCAGAAAAATGATTCCTGTTGACTGGAGGGAAATTAACTCATTCCTCCCTTTTCCTAGCAGAGAAGGCGCTGGATAAGTACTTGGTGATTAATTGCCTTGGTTGGTTTCAAGGGGCGTCTCCATGTCCGGAACAGTATTTACGCCCACGGAATGTTCTGTGCTGCCCAGTGGCAGGATCCTCTGATCCAAAGCCTCCCCTCCCCCTTCCACGCCCCTCCCGCACCTGGCACAGGTAGACGGTGTGGAAAACATATTCTAGTGATTACTAAACTGTTACCATTGGGCCCCAGTGACTCCTTTTTTGGCAGAAAAGTAACTAAGGACCATTTGATATTGAATGTTTAAAACTTACTTTCAGGTTTGAGCTGGAAAACCATTGGCCTATATCAAGGATGCTAAAAGCAATAATAACAGTATATATCCATATAACTTGATCTTTTAAAGACTGAATGGATTTGGAGGGAGGAAGATGATTTTGCCCAGTCAGAGCTGTGAAACCGTCAGGAATACAATGGTGAGAGGAGTCCAATTGCAGCATTCTCCCTTTAAGAGGGAAACAAGATTAGCAACCTTGGCAAATTTTCGGCTTCTTTTCAGAGGGAAAGAGAAAAGCTTCCAGTGTCAAAAAAAAAAAAAAAAAAAAAAAGAAAAAGAAAAGGAAAAGAAAGAAAGAAAAAGAAAAAAGAAAAAAGGATGGATGTTTTGAAACAAAGGCAGAAGCAATTTTATACTTTATTGAAAGCTTGCCTGGGAGTGGTTTTAACTCCTCTGGGGTTAAGAAAGATTTTTTTCCTCTCAAGACCGAAGGTGGAGCTAGGGTAAAGGAGTTGAATCTGAAATAACATCCCTGTCAGTTCTGTTCTGTCCTGAAAAGTACACAGGGAAGAAAAATCTCCGTGGAAGAGAGAGGAGGCTACAGGTGCAGAAGGCAAGGGACCGTCTATGATACAACCTGTATGTAAGTTACATTGTAACAGGAACGTAGAAACCCTTAATTGCCTCCTTTTTCTAAGCAAAACCATCTGACTTAAACAGAAAGCCTCTAAGGTGGCTAGACAAATACCCAGAGTTCTATTTTGCCTTTTTACATTACAGATTATTTTGTTTTCTAAATGCCCTCAGGCCAGAAGAGTCTACAAAATGAAGACAATTTTTTTTTTTTTTTTTTTAATGTCGGGTCAGGAGAGGTAGTGAGGGCTCATTTGGGATAATCATAGTGTTTACTGAAGCGTTATGCATGTATAAGAATGTTATTTTCTCTAATCGCATATTTTGTTCCTGTAATGACTGAGTTGAATTCTAAACTGAACTGAGTAATCAATACTTAATGCCTCTATCGTGCAAATGAAGTCTTAGCTGTTTCAGATGGCATCAAATTGCTTCAAATGGGGCACATTGCTCTGAAGATGGAAATTAAAAGCAAGTGTGTCAAATTTTCTGTTTTTCAGGTTTGAAGGGAAAACTCACAAATAGCAGCACCCCTAGAACAGTCGCTGCCCCAGAAGTCACCCGGATGCCCAAAGGGCGTTAGAAAGCATGAGCTATTACGGCAGCAGCTACCCGATCGTGAACGTGGACCCCAAATACCCAGGCTACCCCCAGGAGCACGTTCTAGCCGAGAAGCGAAGAGCAAGGAGACGTCTCCTCCATAAAGACGGCAGCTGTAACGTGTACTTCAAGCACATTTTTGGAGAATGGGGCAGCTACGTGGTGGACATCTTCACCACCCTCGTGGACACCAAGTGGCGCCATATGTTTGTGATATTCTCTTTATCTTACATTCTCTCCTGGTTGATATTTGGCTCTATCTTTTGGCTGATAGCCTTTCATCACGGAGATCTGTTGAGTGATCCCGACATCACGCCTTGTGTGGACAACGTCCATTCCTTCACGGGGGCGTTTTTATTCTCCCTGGAGACCCAAACCACCATCGGTTATGGTTACCGCTGTGTCACCGAGGAATGTTCTGTGGCCGTGCTCATCGTGATCCTTCAGTCCATCTTAAGCTGCATTATAAACACCTTCATCATTGGGGCTGCCTTGGCCAAAATGGCAACCGCCAGGAAGAGAGCCCAGACCATTCGGTTCAGCTACTTTGCCCTCATCGGCATGAGAGATGGGAAACTTTGCCTCATGTGGCGCATCGGTGAATTCCGCCCCAACCACGTGGTAGAAGGCACGGTCAGGGCCCAGCTTCTCCGCTACACAGAAGACAGCGAAGGGCGGATGACGATGGCATTTAAGGACCTAAAGTTAGTCAATGACCAGATCATCCTTGTCACCCCAGTAACGATCGTTCATGAAATCGACCATGAGAGCCCTCTGTATGCCCTTGACCGGAAAGACGTGGCCAAAGATAACTTCGAGATTTTGGTGACGTTTATCTATACTGGCGACTCTACCGGGACTTCTCACCAATCCAGGAGTTCCTACGTTCCCCGAGAAATTCTCTGGGGCCATAGGTTTAATGACGTCTTGGAAGTGAAGAGAAAGTACTACAAAGTGAACTGCCTACAGTTTGAGGGAAGCGTGGAAGTCTACGCGCCCTTTTGCAGCGCCAAGCAACTGGACTGGAAGGACCAACAGACCCACCCCGTGGGGAAAGGCCCGCCCGCCCGAGGACCCCGCGCATCCGACACCAAGGTCAGAAGAAGGTCACTTAGCGCCGCTGCCATCGTCAGCAGCTGTGACAACCCAGAGGAGACCGCCGCCTCCACCACGGATGAGTGTAAGGAAGCGCCTTACCAGAAAGCTCTCCTGACTTTAAATAGAATCTCTGTAGAATCCCAAATGTAGTCCTGAGTTGTAAGCACGAGGGCTACCAGTCAATCGTTTTTACCGCCTAGCCAATCGCCTGAAGGCAAGTAGTCATAAACAGAGCTTTTAAAGAAGGTGATAGCTGTCTTTGATGGTGAGGGAAGATAAATAGAGCAGGTTAAACTTGATAAAAGATATCTAAACATGACATCTATCCAATTGTTTAACGTTTTTTTTTTTTTGGCTAGCAAATTTTATGTTAGGGATACTATTAAGAGGCCTAATTGATTAATTTAAATTTCATCTCCTTTTGTTATTCCGTATACTTGTATTGTCAGTTGGAGGTATAACATTCAATAATGGGGAACACAGGTAGGACACTGGGATAATAGAAAGTAGAAAGGAAAATAGCATGAATAATAAAAATTTTAAATGGATCCAAATTGAGAGTATAATGAGTTACCTATAAAGACATGATATCATATAATCAAGATGCGCAGGGAATGCGTTCGGTGGATTGTAACATTGAGCTGTTTAACTGTGAGATCAGTCCCTGTGTTTGGTCCCCAGAGTGTCTCGGTATCAGCTGGCAGAGGCAGTGGCCGTAGGAAGTAACAATGCCGCCGGTTCTGACGGTGAATCCCCTGCCACTTGCCAGGTGACGATCAAGCAGTGCTAGAAGCTACTTTTTCTCTCATCCGTGAGGCGGAAGAAAAGTTGGCGTTATTACTCAGAGAGGTATTTCTCTCTTAAATGCTCTGTTTGACTCCAACAAATGGCTCTGTGTGGAGGAGCAGAAATAAGGCAAACCGGAGGTTTGTAAGGTGTGTGACAAGGGGACTGCTTCTGTCCACCTCCCCACACCTTCTCTGAGGACAAAGGATTGGGATCCTGGAGATGGGGTGAGGGAACGGAGAGCCATAAACATCCTCAGACTCTTTGAGAGAAAGCGTGTTCCTGGGTCCTGCAAGACTGGAGCTCTGGCTACACAAGGGATGGAACCCTTTTTTTTTTTTTTTTTTGGCAGTTGCGGTGGGGTTAGCAGGTGGGGAGGCTGAGAGGGGAAAAGTATTTATTTGTGCCTAGAAGCAATTATGTATGTTTCCTGTCTTGGTCACTTTAGAAAACACAAATAACTTGAATTGTGAATTTTAAGAAACGCTTCCATTGAACTTGGAACAATCATTTAAATGCAGGATTTTGTGAATATAATTAAGGTGATTTTAATGCACATTATGAAGTGGATCAGCTAAGTGCTTTAGAATTGCTTAAACTGTAGGACAGGAGATAAATGTGTATACTCTATTTCCACATTAAAAGATGTTAATCATGATTAAACACAAATCCAATCACCTACG
This sequence comes from Eubalaena glacialis, assembly GCF_028564815.1. NCBI lineage: Eukaryota > Metazoa > Chordata > Mammalia > Artiodactyla > Balaenidae > Eubalaena > Eubalaena glacialis. The sequence continues at coordinate 60,791,015 of NC_083734.1, read as the reverse complement.
AGTGAAGAGTCACTCACTCTAAGCTTTATCAGTTGAAGACTTATCAGCTATATTCCGAATTATCTGTGTTATTTTTTACATTGTTGCTGAGCTGGTAATAAGTATATGCCACAGCTTTTTATTTGTTTATTTTATTTAAATATATATATGCACACACATAGTTTTTGCTTTTTTCTGGAAAATCTCTCTCTCTCTCTCTCGCTCGCTCGCTCTCTCCCCATTTAAATTAAAGCACACAAGTAAATTTTACTGAATCCCAGAGTCCAAGATTACCAATAGAAGTAAAATGTATAGGTCTATAAAGTTTTTCTTTTGTTTTCCTTCTTTTTTCTCCTTTTTCCTTCTTCCTTCCCTGCTTTCCTTCTTTCATTTTCCTCCTCCTTTCTTTTTCCTGTGAGCAATAAAGTTATTTTATGATGCACAAGTGCAAAGCTTGTAGTCCTGTTGTTGTATGGATAAGAGATCTGTTCAGGTCACAGGTTGCAAAATTGTCCTGAAACTTAATATCAGAGCGCTAAATAATGCATTTCTTTTTTCCAGTCTTGTTTCAGGAAGGCAAAACCCATGTTTTTAAAATTGCACATGCCCTGTAGCTTTGGATTTTGGAGCAGCAATTACTCAGCTCAATTAGAATATTACAATCTACCAAGTAGAAAACAGCCAACACTACAACAAACAAACTTGCCCCCTTTCCCCCTTTTTTGGCATGCTTCACACCCATCTAGTTTCATTCACTTTCCTTCCTGGACTCTGCTTGTTCACGATCTTGCTTTGTTAGTATCAGGATAGAGGTGTCAATGTCCAATAAATACACTCTGTCGGGCTACGTGCCTCTTCCATCAAATTCTCTTACCCAGAATAGAATGTACAATCAGCAACCCCATGTAATATTTATCTCCCATTTTCTGTTTAGATTGATAACACACTTTGACACCCCAATGAGTTACTTAATAATAAAGATCTTAAAATTGTGCAAAAAAGTGTGTGCCTATGCTAGTGGAAATTCTGTGGATGTGGTCAGCAGGGGGGACAGGGCACCAAAACTGAGATTGCTGTTTCATAGAGTTAGGATGTGGGCAGAATTAGAAACCATTTTTCTTTCGTTTCTAACAGCTTGCAGAACAGCTCTATTCAAATGAATAATTAAGTGCTCCTGTAAGCGTTGCTAGAAACCTCCCTGCAAAATAGCATTTCTAGTTGGAAGTGCTCTGTCAATGATGAGAATATTTTTTCTTCTGGCATTCATCTCCCCCTAAAAAAGACATATTCAGTAGACCTAATTAGAAAATACATCATGGCATCAAGGCACTGCTCCACTGTGTTTTATAGCCTGGGAGGAGGGAACACAGGAAGAGAGAAGGAAAGACTATTTTCACGGACCACCAGCTCATCAAGTACCCTTAGGTGCTTTGCACAGATACACTTAATCCCCACACAGAAAACAAAGGGGTGGATATTTTTAATTTCCACGTCATCAAATATCTCATTCTTAACTTTATCCTGACTGACACATTCCCAACTGGGATAATGAAGTGCCCAGGTTAAAAAAAAAAAAAAAAAATTCCAACTGTGTTTCCCGGTCTCTCTTGCAGCCGAGGGTGGGGTGGAGGGCATGCTTCTGTGACGTAGTTCTGGCCCACGAGATGCCAGCAGAACTCTCTGGATGTGACTTTTAGGGAAGCTCTTTGGCTGAGGCTGACTTAGCTATCAGAGGCCCTCTTACCTTCATGCGTCCATCCTGCTTCTCACCTGGACCTCGAACTTGGTAGCTAATGCTCCTGCAGCCCTTCTCTTGAGAGTGAGAATCAGGGATGCTCCTCACAAGCGAAACCGGACAAGTAAGAAAGAGTGCAAGCCTAGACTGCACATCTCCAGACTTCTGCAGGGGTGGCAATAAATACCATTCCAAACTGACAGAGTGAGCCATAGATCTAGAGGGAATTAACCAGGAAGCAAAGGCTGGGAAGGAAAAAAAGGATGTACAAGTTGTGTCCAACCTGAACTTGTAGATGCCATTTCACGGAGCGGGTCTCTGTGGAAACCACATATTTTCTGGGAGAGTTGAGGAAATACCGCTGTGATTGTAAAACAAATACAGAAGAGTTACTTTAGGCCTGGAAATCCCTCTGAGACAGTGAGGGGCTGAGTGACCTTGATAAGATAATGGGCCAGGCCTGCTGTCGGGCTGCCCTTCATCTTCTTCCATCCCTCCTGCAGAATTACATTCTGTGTTTTAATGGGACTTTCACTAGGGCTGGTGACCTGAAATGTCTGGAGACTCAGGCCAGCAAGCACTGTGCAGCTTGGGCAGAAGAGCAGAACTCCACCGAGGCTGTGTTTAAGAACCGCCAGCGAGATCAGACTGCATGAGTTCATCCACGGGGACTCCGAACGTATAAGATACCGAGGAACCCAGACCCTGACTTTAAATATTTGTACTTCGTTCCGTCTGAGTTGGCCGGGATATGTGAAGTAGATTCTCTGGACCACTCTCCTTTAAATGATTGGGCACTCATTCTACCCTGTTTAAAATATTCTATTAGTTCCATCCATTATAAGCATTGATTCTTCTGTTCTGAATATTCTGTAAGGCACTATAAGCCCCTGAGTTATTTTTTTTTTAAGGTAAGCTTCGCCTTCGGACTTCTAGAAACATCCTTTACACCCTTGGCACTCTCTAAATCACAAAGCCCTGCCCCACTTCTAAATTTGCTGCGGCCAATCTCTCACTCTCTCACTTTCACTTTTAAAAGAGCACTATGCCCCGTGCTCTGGAGGAAAAAACTTGTGGCACCACACACAGAGTGCAAGGAGGAATAACGCAGACAGACAAAGCAGCAGGGAGGCACTTGGCAAATTCTCTGCGAAGGCTGTCTTGGGTGGGAGAGCTTTAAAAATGAAAACTAGTAACTGAGACGCAGTTTGGATCCATGTGTGGGCAGAGAGCAAGCAAGGCCTCCTACAGGGACGTTTTCCTGAAGAGGCAAAATCCTCGTGTTGCCTGGACACCGTGATTCCTCCGCGTTGCTTTGGAGCTTTTCTTCAGTAAGGAAAACCTTACGTCCAAGTGAATTCCCAAGTTCCTCTTTCACGGCTCTTGGTTTACTAAAGCAACTTCACACAAGCCTCTGACGGCCGTGTGGTTGGGTCATGAGATTTGGCCAGGGGCAGGCAGCGTCTTGCTTCATCAGGTCACCCCGTGCTCCTTGCCTCGGGAAATATCCAGGCCTGTGGTTTGGGATCTTTTGTGCAGAGTTTGGAGACTTAGGTCAACATGGCTGAATGTTTCAAAGTTCAGTAGACTCAGCTGCTAGCAGGGAACACTTAAAATTAAATAAACTCTTGCCTTTTGCTGTTTGGTCTCATTGATTTATTCTATTTTGTACATACTACAGAGTAAAAGAATACTGGATCTCGAGTCTGTCCGTCATCCCAAGAAAAAGCCACTGGGCTGAGATTGAGAGGCTTCTAAATAATGAAGGTAACCTGAGCTGGGTCATCACTGATGTCAGGTTCTCCGTGAAAACTCTGGAGACTCCACAGGCTGCGGAGAGAGGCAGGTTAATCATTTTCAATTTTCAGCAAGCCCGGTGGATGAAAACCCAAACGGATACTAAGTCTTGCTAAATTACGTAGCCAAAGAATGCTTTTTCTCTGTGCTGTCATTTACCGCTGGGCCTATAAAACCTTCTTAATCACTATCTAAGTAACGTGAACTTGAGACAGAAAAGCCCCGAGAGGTTTAGGCCCTGTGAAAACTTCTTTACAGCAAGTTATCAGAAACCTTCAAATTTCCACATAAAATACTTCTGTCACGTGTGCTGCACACTGTGGTTAAAGGCTCTTTATTTGAATTGGAAGCACATGTTGGAGATCAGTTATTTATCGTGCCTTGTGCTGCCTGTTGATTCCATCCGATAGCAGCTTGCCCGGGGAGGGAGGCTGGCCACGGGGCCGGATTCAGGCGAGAGGCAGCATCTGCCAGCCGCTGACACTTCCAGATGCAAAGATTCTTCGGACATCGGGGGTCATCAGCGCACCTAGTCAGAATCCATTTTACATAGGAGGAAAAATTATCTGCCCAAAGAGACAAAGCCTCGGAGACGCAGCCGAGGAAGAAATCACCACGACCGGGGCTCTCTGGAATCCCCAGAGGCGATAATTGGTCCTGATATGCTGCCGGAGATAAGTTTTCTTCTGTAATCATGAAATGGGAAAAGTGACCCCTTGAAGACCCTCTGTTAAATAGAAGCCCGTTATTTTCTAGAAGTGCTTCTGAACGGAACTGTTGATTGGCCACTGATTTTTTTTAGAGAGGCTGGAACGTGGGCAAGGTTTGGAAAAAAAGTGTGGGAAACAGCTGGTAAGAGCAACGATGAATGCGGATAATCTTTTCTAAAATGTAAACAAAATGGTTGAATTTTAAAAGTCTCACCCGTTTCCAGGGCAACGCTAGTGCACAGTGGGGCACAGCCCTGAGTGTGGACCAGCCACCAAGCCTTTCACCTTGGAAGCAGGAACGCTGAGTCTTCCTGCAGGGCCAGCCTTCGGGGATAAGGACGCACGGTGAGCGGTGGGGTTTTTCTTCCAGCGAATGGATGTGCTCCCTTTTTTGAGGCAGGCCCTAAAAGGAAAGGAGACCAACCTGAGACAGACCCAGACACCTGGGCTGACAACGTTTGCTCTTTTTAGTAGTTGTACAATCTGGAGCAACTTAGCTGGAGTTTCTGATTCCTACTTTCCTTATCTATAGTTTTTCTTGCTGATTTAAGCTGAGATTGAGTGCAGGCTTCCGGACCAGACTGCCTAGGTTTGGATCCTCTCTCTATCTGCTGTTTGCTTCCCGCGTGACTTTGGGCAATTTTCTTAACTTCTCTGTGCCCCAGTTTTCTCAACTGTGAGATGAGGAAAATAATCGTACCCATCTTACAGTTGCTGTAAGGATTAAGCGAGGTAATATTTGTAAAGTGCTTAGAACAGTAGCTGGCACAGAACGAATGCTAATAATTGTGAGCTATTATTATTATCGCCAGCAGCAAATTCTTAGGTTCTTTTAGTGTTTTGTCAATTCATATACATTCCTTAACTTTTAATCTGGACTTAACGCCAAAGGAAAACAAATTAAAAGGAGCAATCATTTGGTAGAAGGAATATAAATTATTGCCATCCAATGTAAATGATTTGTATACGATCTTACCCAAAGCACTTGGGATGAAGTAAATCAAACTTCTTCTCCATTAAGTGAGGCATCAGGATTTAGTAAAATGGTGCTTTGAGAATAAAAATACTACTCTACTCAGATACACTGAAGGCTTAGTGAATGGTACCAAACCAAGGAAAAGCCAGACTGCATATCATACCGTGTACCCCCCATTCCATGTAAACCACCTGCTGGGTATTAACTTCAAGCTGTTTCAAAAAGTGTTTAACTTTTACAATACCATACGTTATACTCAAACTTCTCAATATTTTTCACTAAATTAGAGGGGTCCTGGGAGGAGCAATCTCAGTATCCAAAAATGATCTATTACAACCCAAATAAGCTGCTGCAAATTGAACTTGGAAAAACTTGGTCTATGATGTGCTGGTGGCCCCAGGAATACGCAAACCACCCAGGAGACTGGCTGCCTCACTTCAGGTGCCAGACAAGAGGCGTTGAAGTCATTTGGGATGAGGAAGAACAAGTCTTTTTCTCTAATGTGTGACATCCTATTGTAGGAGGGTCATGGACTTTCAGTCAGACGGAAGTGGGCTCAGATGCCAGATGCGCCCTGTGCCAGCTTTGTGAACTTGGGCAATTTCCCAATTGTCACTGAGCCTCAGTTTCTTCTTGAGTATAAATGGAGATGATAATACTCACACACACGTATCCTGATGCACTCTTCACAATCCATATATATGTGTGCACGTGTGTGTGTGTGTGCGTGTGTGTGTGTGTGTGTGTGTGTGTGTGTGTGTGTGTGTGTGTGAAGATACACACATAACTCCCTGGCACTTGGGAGTTGCTCAATCAACTAATATTTCCTGTTTCCCTCTATATCTACCAGTCCTAGTAGCGTGTTTCAAAGGAATTTGAAAGCAAAAGCATTGTTAGCTATAGCATTAGAATGCTTTATTAATGATCACAAAATTATTTTTTTCTAAATATTCATGCTTTCACTGTGATGTGTAGCTTGGTGGCTGAGGTCAACTTCCTAAATCTATTGTCTTCCCGCTCCCAAGAGTAATTGATTTTAGTCCCAGCACTGCCACTAACGAGCTGTGGGAGTTGGGGGAAGTCACTCAACCTCTCTGGTCCACAGTTTCTGAACACTCCTGGTTTGCTTTATATTTTTTCATGATTCTTTGAAGCCACAAAATGTGATGTCTTCCCCCTCACTTTACTTCTAGCCATGACTTTTTTTTTGTTTCTTGTTTTTTTGTGTGTGCTTTTTTCATTAACATATGTAATTTACTACAACCTTTCCTATTCTTATGATTACTGGACTATCTAATTTAACAGAACAATTCCTCTTTCATGTTATTTTCTGCTTCATTTCAAATCTTTCCTTAATGTATAACTGTGATGTACACTGAATACTTCTCATGATAATAAATCAATAGTTCATTTACAATAATAATATCTGTTGAACTTAGTTTTCAGATCTCATATTACTGTACTTTAAAAAAATTGGACCTACTTTAAATGGTAAAATTTAAGGCATTTAAAAATGACACAAGTCTGATTTCATAAAAAATAAAATACTGCTTTTGCAATTACAAAGGTCGGAAGCAAGTAGTGGCATAAAAAACGTAGTCACTAAAGTACAGCACTAAGATTCTGAGGAGGGCAACCTGAATTTACGACCAACGAACAAAGGGCATCAAATATGCTATTAAATTGTTGAAATGCCAGAAGGCTTAATCTATGGAAGTTGGGGGGAAATGCTCAGCCAAGGATGCTAGTAGCCCTTTGTGTTATTATTAACTGATGCATCTGCAGATCGGTGACTTGTGCAGTGAATGACTTAGACAACTGTACCTGGCCAGCCTGTGTTTCATTTCCATTTGGGAAAAAGTGGCTGCTCTTTTATATCCTCCCGGTAAGTATGTAACTGACTACGATCGCAGCACCTGGATTCCCAGACCCCAGTGACCTCTGAGTTCCCTGAGCCCTGAGGAGAGATGGTCTGATCTCAATGCCAAACAATCCTAAAATAAACGGAGAGCACATTGCAATATTCTGGGGTTTCTTTCCAGGATCACATCTGGTGTGGAACTGAGAGAAATAGCAATTTGCAAATAACAAATCTGAACCAAAATTTCCAAAATGGCTTTTTTATTCTTACATTATAAATAAATATCAGAGTAGTCATGAAAGACTAAAGCTTTGAGAGCAACATCTGATTCATCAAACAATATAAAGTTTTGTTTATCCTTTTCCAGAAATGTACAATAACTTACTATTATCTAAGCTGTCATTTTAAAGCTTTGGACAATAAATAAAGGATCTGCACACCTACTTGTGTAGGTTGGGGCTCCTGGGGGTTGAGGATTGGAAGAAAGCAAAATATTAACGATTTTGCAGGCAGAAGGAAGAAGATAAAAACATAAATAAAGACACTTTCTCTTTTCACCAAAGGCTAGGGCGATGTGTTGGTCTTTTGGAATATCATAATGATAATAATAACAACAGTATTAATAACAGCAATTATGTAAAAGCCTCCAGTAATTGCAATTCTATTAGGAGGTTGAGTCTTTCTGGTCACCATTGTGCCACCTTGTGGTCACAAGAGAACACACTTTTTTTTCCATGAAGTAAATCCATTAAGTTTTTATTTTCCTCCCTCACTTCTAGGGGATGATATTTGCAAGAATAACTTGGGAAGCATGTTGCCAATAAAGCCTAGAAACAGAATATAATGGGCACCATTCAACTCAAAAATCGCATATGCTTAAAAGTGACAAATGGCAATGGTCTAAGGATGAATTCCACATACCAGATTTTCCCTCTGCTACCTAGACATGGATTATACATTTAGAAGATGAAATTCGAGTTCATTAAGACTGCCACTCTCGATCTACAAATATAGGCATCGAAGTCTGGATCATCTCCATTGAGAACCTAATAAATAATTTAGCAATCTATTTATAGCATGAGAAAGCAGCCAGCATTTAGGGATCAATGACCAATATACTGTATGAGGATAATCATGTCAATGCATATATAGAAGCAGTTTAATAAACACAATTTTAATAATATGAGTGAAGATTTGCTTTGTAAATAGGTATATTATCATCTTATAATGTTTATGCATTTCAAAGAGTTTTGATATTCATTTAAAGGATTTTTCTGTTTTCTGAGTTCCACGTATGTCAGCATCCAGATGTGAGGAACAGAAAAAAAGAGGACTAGCCACCTTCCCACGTAACACTGTCTGCTGGCAACTAAATAATATATTAATATTTTGTAATCAATTCAGAAATGGCCACTGTTTTATATTAGTGCTTGTTTCATCAAGCATATAGTTTTTATCAAGGATGAAAGTATCAGAAAAAAAAAATGAAGTTCCAGTAATTCTCTCATTGTAAATAGTGTGTGTGTGGAGAATGAGGGAATGTAATAAATTCTCCTAGATGCGTAGCCATGCTCGTATGGGCTTTAAGTCTCTTCATCCCTCGCTTGGCCTCTGTTTCTTCGCGTCTATATCTGTGAACTTCTCCATCTCTCCTCTTCTCACTGTCTGTATCTTATCTCCCTGTCTTTCTGTGTCCCTCTTTGTCACACTCTCAAAATTAACCTCGACCAAAATCTAGGAGGTGGACGGCTCTAGATTTGAACCCTAGCTCTGTGGATTACTAGCAGTGTGCCTGTGGGCAAACTACAGTCATCCCTTGGCATCCGAGGGGGACTGGTGCCAGGACCCCTGCGGGTACCAAAATCCCCCGATGCTCAAGTTCCTTACATAAAATAGCAGAGTACAGTTGGCCCTCGGTGTCCGCAGGTCCCACATCCCCACACATACCCCGCGGATGGGTTGAATCCCCAGATGCGGAACCCTCGGATACAGAGGGCAGACAGTACTCCACCTCCAACTCAGTTTCCTTATCTGTGGAATGGGCCTAAAAGTTCTGACCTCATAAAGTTGTTGTGACAATTAAATGACGAGTTGCACGCAAAAGCACTTCAGACAATAGCAACGCCGAGGAAATGTTCAGCGCTTGGAGACTGTCTCTATTTTTATAGTCTGAACAAAGATCTCTTCTCAATATTCAAATCCCCGTCATCATAAGATGTTGCAGTACTGCCTCACTTAGAAACATAATGTCACCATAAATTAGGTATGTATCTCATAGAATTTTAAAACACAAAAATCTCCCATGTACCTCTTCTAACCACTTTATCAATGAAATGATAAGAATCAGAAAGCATCTTGCCAAGCATCCCATAATTAAATAGCAGAACCCATACCTGATCCATACCCTCTACCTCTATGTACTTTTCCAGTGCTGTGGCAATGAACAATGGTTCTCATTCCAAACCATGGCTCTATTTTTTGACCTTCCTTCCTTCCTTTATCTATCTATCTATCTATCTATCATCTATCATCTGTCTATTTTCCAGGTCTAGAATTATCTCAGTCAGTGAGATAAAAGTTTTCAGTCACAGTACCTGATTTTTCTAAAATTCATTAATTCATGTATTCACATATTGAGTGTCTACCTTGTGTCTGGTCATTCACAGACATTGTAAAGGCAATAATGAACTAACCAGAAAAATAATCTTGCCCTTTGGAAACGTACAGTCTACTAGGAGAGACAGAAAGTAAAGAAACAAATACATAATTTAATGCCAGGCATAGTTAAGTGCTATGTAAAAAAAATAAAGGGGTGTATCCCAGCAAAGAGCGATGGATGCCATTTTAGGTAGGGCAGTCAGGGAAAGCCTCTCAGTTGAGGTAACATTTTCTCAGAAACCTAGAACAGAGAAAGTAACCCATGTGGATACCTGCGGAAATAGAATTCCAAACCAGTGCAAAGGCCCTACAGCAGAAACAAGTTTGAGAATCTGGGGAAGTAGCAAAATGGAAAGAGTTCAGTTTTGTGTTTCAGATGCCTATTTGATACTCCAGTGGGAACAAACAGTAGGAAGTTGTGTATCCATGCGTTTTGAGTGTGGGAGAAGGTCAGGGCTGAGGATGTACATTTGGAAGCCTTCTGCGTAGATCTGTAGTTAAAGGTATAGGCTTGTATGAGCTCTGCCAGGAACTGAATGGTGGCTGGGGCGCAGGGTACCAGATCCAGGGATGCTGAAACATTGTGAGATAGAGACACAGAAGAAACTCATTCAGGGAGGATGAGAAGGAGCCATCCATGAGATTTGAGAAAAGACAGAGAAGAGTGGTTACTTAACAGCCAAGTAAGGAAAGGGATCCAATAAGTGATTGACTATGGATGCTGCTTAGATACCACATGTGAGAGAACAGATTTGACCATGGACTTGAGTGTCTGCCTGGAGTAAATGCCTGACTCAAGGAGATTCAGTGAAGAACAAGGGGTAAGAAAGTAAGGACAACTTTAGAAAACTTTTGATAGACAAGGGAGAAGATAAGTGCAATAATCATAGCTGGAGGGAAAGACAGGGTCAAGGCAAGCTTTCCATTTCTTCTTTCTTTCTTTGTATTTTTCTTTCTTGTGTTCGTGGGAGGTCGTTGAGCATGTTGATGAGCAGATGGGAAGGATCCCATAGAGAGGAAAAAATAGATGATGTAGGAGAGAGGAGATAAAGAAGTAGAGTCTTTGAATAGATAAGGAGTGGCATCTCTAGTCTACAAGTGGAGGGAGGGTGACATCGGAGCCACAGGTACAGGAGGGAAAACAACATATCCAGGTAGAGATGGAGAAGTGGGTTTCAAGGTGGGGTAGAGAGGACTGATGGTTGAAGACATTATCTTCTCTCTGCTTCCTTTTTTTTTTTTTTCCCCAGTGTGATGAGAAGCAAGGGAATCAGCTGAGAGTAAAAAGTATTAGAGACTTGAATGGAGATAGAAAATGTTCAGATCCTCATCTCAGAGACCAGGGGTGTGAATGGACTAGGGGAATAGAATAGGATTGCCAGCCGTCCCAAAGTCCCCCTGAGGTTTGTGGTCATACATTTAATGTGGTCCATATATACAATGGAATATTACTTGGCCATAAAAAAGAAATAATGAAATAATGCCATTTACAGCAACATGGATGGACATAGAGGTTGTCATACTGAGTGAAGTAAGTCAGACAGAGAAAGAGAAATATCAAGCGATATCACTTATATGCGGAATCTTAGAAGTAATGATACAAGTGAACTTATTTGCAAAACAGAAACAGACTCACAGACTTAGAGAAGGAACTTATGGTTACCGGGGGGAAGGATGGGGCAGAGGTATAATTACGGAATTTGGGATTGACATGCACACACTGCTATATTTAAAATGGATAGGGACTTCCCTGGTAGTCCAGTGGGTAAGACTCCACGCTCCCAATGTAGGGGGCCCAGGTTCGATCCCTGGTCGGGGAACTAGGGATTGAACTAAGGATGCTGCAACTAAGAGCCCGCACGCCGCAACTAAAGATCCCATGTGCTACAACTAAGACCCAGTGCAGCCAAAATAAATAAATAAATAAATAAATTTGAAAAATAGATAATAAGGACCTACTGTATAACACAGGGAACTCTGATCGATATTATGTGGCAACCTAAATGGGAAAAGAATTTGAAAAAGAATAGATACATGTGTACGTATAACTGAACCACTTTGCTGTACACCTGAAACTAACACCACATTCTTAATTGACTACACTTCAATATATAATAAAAAGTTAAAAAAAATAAAGTAACATCAGCCAGCATGTGTGTTTTTCTTCATCTAGAACATTTATTATAAAGCTTAGTTCCCAAGAATTTATCCGTTTAAAAAAGTCCAGCTTTCCAAATTAACATGCTTTATTTTTGCGAGTGGCACATGCACTCCCACGATTCAATAACAGAGATAACTAATTTGATCTGCTATTAAAACATGAATTGTGAAGATCTAGCAATGAGCAGCTAGATTACCATTTTGGCTCAAGAAGGACATCCTACCACATCAATATACCAAAGAGAAGATAACTCTGACGCTTTGCAATCTGCCAGCTCTCCATCTCTCTCTCTCTCTCTCTCTGTTTGGTCATACAATACAACCAACTGTGGAAGGGAAATGTGTGAAGTGTGTTGGGTCTCTCTCCTAGCCCAGGGGTCTGGATACTATTTCACACGCTGGTTAGTAACAAAGCCTAGTGAAAGGGGCTGAGGGCTGAGTGCATGAGCTGGAGAACCATGAATCTGTTTCAAACTGAAATTGTTCTGCAACTGTGGCCACCTGGCTACTTTGGGTCAACGCTGGGGTTGAATAGCAATCAAGTGCGAAACGAAACTTTCAAGCATTTATTTGTCCTCACGATAGTTTAACTTATTGTTTTTCCATTTAGACATAATGTTTTTCTTCCACATGTGTGTATAATATCAAAACTGGGCCTTTCAGTTAAAGCCAACTGCATACCCAGCTGTATACCCTTTGCTATATACCCTTGCTGTAGACTTCCTCCACCATGGACCTTCTCCATGTCCACTTTTTTGGAGTCGGGGAGGCGAGAGAGTCCTTAATGAATTTGGTGCTGCCTTCATTTGGGATCCATTCTTTGATATCCTTTTAGAAAAAAGTCTTTTTAAATTCGGCTTCTAAGTTTAATTTTCATGCTTTTAAAATTCCCTCTTATAGAACACACAGTTAAGGAAGTTTAAAATCTAATAGGGTTATTTGCAATCCATTTATCAGAACATAAAAACTAAAGAAGTTCATTTTTCATTCCAAGTGTTCTAAAGAGAGAGTGACGGAGTCACATCTGATAACAGGTGTTTTGTGAATAAATGAAGTAGTAGTAAAGCTGTGCTTGGGTTTATATTAGGGCACGCGTGACCGTATTGATTCAAGGGCATATGCAAAGTGTATTCTTGAAGGTATTGAAAAATAGCCATTTGTGATGTAAACTAAACTCTATTTTAATGGCTATTTTGGGGCTACTTAAATTCAATATTTGAATGAGGGGCATGCTCATATTTACGTAAAATGCTTTGTCGGGTCACTAGAATAAATCATTGATTTTTGTTGATGATCGTAATCTGTAAACAAGAGAGAGGCTTCCAAAAACTTGCTGGTATGGTTATTTACAAAGAAAACACTCTTGAAAATATCCACTGCACTAACGTCTTGTGTTCTGATTATTTGCAAGGACGGCTGCCCGTCTGCTTAGTCTTTCCAGGAGCCTCTGTGAAGGAAATCCATATCCCTGTAAGAACATTGTGTTGAAAAGACACAACATTATTGTTTTTAAATGCATATACAGTTATTCGCGATGAAGAAAGAAGGCAGTGGTCTCTAAGTTAGCATTTTCTGTACTGAAAATTACAATGATGATGATGATAATAATGTCATAATAGTCACGACACCTTTAGATCAGCCTTCAGAGGTCATCAGATTAAAGTAACTGTGCAAAAACAAAGAGAAGAAATAAGATAATAAAGCCATGTTGAATGTCATAGAACTGAAACCCCCCAAGGCATGGAGAACCAAGGTAATGACTCTCATTGAACTGTGTTTATATTATAATCATTTAAATGATATGACTGCCAGAGGACTTAAATTCATGCAGGAGTTTTTAAAATTGACTATAACAATTTTATTTCTAGTAGATCAAATTGGTAAGAGAGCCAATAAAATAAAGTACAATTTATGCCATTTTAGTGTGGCCAAAGATACCACAGAAAAATAACTCTAGACAGAACCTTGTTCAACTCCTTCTTCAGGGTAAAAAAAGACAATTAATTTATCCATGAATTTTTGATGAATATTTAACCCCGAAGATCACTCACCTCCCTTTTTCAAATAAAAAATTTTGATATTAAATTTAATGGATTTGGGGGACTCCTCTATTGTTTGAGGTAATTCATATCATCATTTTCATTTCATTAGAATAGATTCTGAAACTGAAAATTCCATTGCAATGGAACGAGCTGGCTTTATTTCTTTTTAATATTTGATGAATTTTCTTCGTGGAATTCCTCATGAAATACAATCATTTATTATATTTAAAATCCCATCATCTTCCTATTCGATCCCTCCCCGTTAGGTTTCTCTTTAATTGACTCTTAGAGGCAAATTCTGAAAAATGTATGCACCTATGCCACATAATCTGAACGGCTAATTGTTCTCTCTGGAAGTACAGCCATTGATGCTACTATGTAATTGTCTTAAGGAAAAAACAATGTCCCGTGACAAACCTATCAGAAGCAAGCTCACTGAAAATCAAGATTTTTAGGAAGATTTTTCTTTCACATGTTAGAATCTGGTTTTCAGGGTCTGCCTGTGGGTTTAGCATTTCATCTTGTTCATAGTGCAATGACAAAACAGGGGCAGGGGAATTCATCATGGAATGGGCTGCAGTTTCTCTTCCTTTTAAAGAAAATATTCAAAGGAGCAGAAGTCCAAAAGCCCTATATCTATCTTTAATCTGAGCTTTTGATATTAAAGGAAATTTAACTCTTATAGAATAGGATTAAATTAGACTTATAGGCACATTTAATGGGCCTCAGGGAGAAAAGACTGAACTTCTATGAATTCTTAGAAATGTCTAGGAGGAATAAGTTTTAGGTGACTTTGTACTTCAGTTCCTAGAGGAAATTTACCAGGATTTGCAAACTAATCCAATTTGTTCAATTATTTGTTGTTTTTGATGTTGTTTTTTAATCCCTACACGCTATTAAGTGCAACACAATGATAGCTGATGAGATCAAATTAAAGACTGGTTGAACTGAAGCAACACAAAGGTAAATAATTACCTGATGGTTTCACAGACTCTCAGATCCCTTTACAGACCAGCAAGCTTGAAACAATCCAGCTATAAATTTACCAAAATCAAGAAAACAAGGTTGAAAAATAGGTCCAAATGTACTCAATCTCTGTGGAATCAGTTTTGACATTCATTGATTTTAAGGCTTGATATTAATAGTAACCTTAACTCTATTTTACGAACCCACTTGGAAGCCACTTAATTTTAATATGGAAGTGAATTTGATCAAAATATATCAACGATAATGAGTTTCAACAGAAAATATGTGGTGGTTGAATACATATTTTACAATCATTATGTAGTTAATCCGAAAATAAATCTCCGAGCATTTATCACCACTTTAACAAGGAGGCCTCAACAGTTAAACAGACCCTTGAATGAAATTTATTCGGCCTCCTAGAATCCAAGTATCAGGAACAGTATTCCCATCCTTTTGACTCAGCTTGGTCTTACACGCCGTTGCATTATCCTGGTCCAACAGTCAGCAGACCTTTCTCAGTAAAGGGCCAAATAGTAAATATTTTCTGTCTTGTGGGCCACATATGGTCTCTGCCTTATCCTCTCACCTCTGCATTACAGCAGAAAAACAATCAGAGACATTATGTAAGCAAATAAGCATGGCTATGTTCCAATAAAACATTATTTATAAATCCAGAAATTTGAATTTTATAAAATATGCAACTGTCACAAAGTATTCTTCTTCTTTTGTTTATTTTTTCCCTACCATTTAAAAACATAAAAACATGCTTAGCTCACGGGCTGTATAGATGAGGAGCCAGATCTGGCCTGGGGGCTGTAGTTTGCAGACCCCTGTTCTATGACCATGGGAAGGATAATATTTGGATTTAAAATATTAGAAAAACCCAGGTTTCACAGAAAGGCTTTATTTCCTATGGGTCTTATAATACAAAGATATTCCCCTACCAAGTAGTGTGTATCTCTGCTCTGGGTCATTTTCTTGCTGCAGATAATCTCCCATAAAAAAAGTTCAATCTTATATTGTTTTTCATGAACAAAAGAAGGAGGATATGCTTGGGAGAACTCATTTAGGAGTTGGCCATATCTGGTGCCAGGGTAGTCCCTGCACGCAAAGAATTTTTGGAAGAACTGATTTTTAAAGAGAAACCTTCCAACGACGCTGTGTCTGAATGTTTCCTTATTTTTCCCTGGGTTGCTACTTTTTCCATTTTAATTCAGTTCTTCATCAGGACTTCTAAGACTGAATACTATTTAGAATCAATCGTATTCAAAAGTCCCCAAGACCAGTTCTAGATATCTGCAGATCTAGGTATCTAGATATCTAGGTATCTACAGAAAAGCACTGTAGCGTTTTTCCTGGAAGAATCTGTGTGCAGACAGCAAGGAAGGAGGAGGAGAGGGGAGGAAGAGAACAGGGCTGCATTGGCAGGGTGTCCCCTGAGTCGTTGCTGCATGAGCACAGGCCCCCAGATGCATCCAGGGCCAAGGGCAAAAGTGCAACTTCTCTCATCACTGTGACAACTGATGTCCTTGCTCTCCAGCTGATGGAAAATTCCTAGAGGAAGAAGGGAAAAGGGAAAAGGAAAGGGGGCTGGTGGATGGTTAAGAGAGCTGAGTTGAGAGAGGGAGAGGCTGCCCCTACCTCCCCACTCCGGCTCTGCCCACTTTCTACTGGTCCAAGTAAATCCCCCCCTGAAAGCTCAGTTTGCAGCAATGCGCTCGTTCATCTAGGGAAGCCTCCACTACAGGTTGAAGACAGGAAAGACTTTGGCATCTGTCTCATTCACTCTTTGAAGCATTTGATCTCATCAATAAAGGAAAACAAATTGGGGTCCTCTATTTTTCCCCAAATACTTTTCCCCTGTTAGACAATCCTCTTCCCATATTTTGCAGAAAGAAGGCAGAACATGATGGTTGATGAAAAGCGGTATTATCAGAGACAGCTTTTGTTTTTGTTTTTTTAACTTAAACCACTGTAGTGACACTTATCTGCCCGTAATTCTTTCTGAAGCCAAGTCCTCTGGCTATTCAAGCCATTTCCCTTCCTAGCAAGTTAGGTTTGGGGCAAAGCAGTTGTAAGTCTAGTACTTTTCTGTCAGAATCAAACCATCACAAACCAATCACATAAGGCTGCTCCCTACAGCCCAACAGTGGAGATGATTTTCCCATGATGTAATGAATCTTTTAGATCCTCTGGAAAGAAAACTCACCAGCAAGTCCATCTCTCTGTCTAGAGATCCTTTCTAACGAGAAGGCTGTTGAGATCATCTAACGTGGGTAAAAACAGTTCCTTTAGGGAGAAGGTTTTTAGACCAGAAGCATTAGTTATGGGGGTTACCATTGTTACTCCTTTGCAAGGGAGAGAATAAAAGTGTAATCACACTAGGTCATGTGTAAATTTATGCTGTTTTTACTGGCGCTTAACCCTTTTCCTTCCAGGAATTGTTAAGTTCCTTTGCAGTCATAGATCAGTCCTTGGGTACGTTCTCACCAAGGGTGACTGTTTGACGGTAAGGTCCCTCAGTGGACCAACAGAATAGAAGTCAGGTCATGTAACTGACTCCCTGGAAATTACGTAAGAGAAATAAATACCTTGGTATTTGCACAGAAAGGAAATTATGAAATTTGCTTCAAGCATGAACTCAGAGACTCTCTCAAGATCAATCCTGTGAGAAAAATTTTTCTTGGTCTGAGGGGGTCTGCAAAGGAGTTAGGGGTGAAATCTTTTGTAGGAAAGACCTCCAGTTCCTATGTGGCTTGAAACGGGCTGCAGGTCAGGCTGCCTTCAGATGGAGACTTGGAAGAGGGTTCAGGAGACAAGAGAAAGAACAGAGCATCTGTCAAGGCCTAGGGTTCTTTCTCGTTTTCTTGTCTTTTCTTTCTTTTTTGGTTTGATGTCCTGGCCTGTAAGTCAATTCACAAAGAATGCTTTCCCTAACGGAGGAATAATTTTAAAAATGAATTTTTTGCGGACTGGACTATCTCACCTGCAGGATATGGGTTGGTGTTTTAGATTATCAAGTGTGCATGGTGCTTTTTCCAGCATGTTGCTTTGTAGGTTATGCTTTTCAAGGCGGCCTGTGGAGCTGGAATCCCACAGATCCTGAACTGCATTTCTAGAGAGGAACCAAATACTCAGTTATGATAATCATACAATGCTTAGCACTCTGCCTTGATTACTGGCTATATTTGGGTCCTAGTCCCCCCCCCCCCTTTTGATAGGATTTGAAATAACGTACAGACCGTGGAGGAAAAAAATGAACCAAACGAGCAATGCATAAGGAAAGAACATAGCGAGGGGTAAACTAATTTCTGTGCTTAATTCACTTAGGGAAGAGTGCTGACTCATTTTGAGCCCAGTATTAAAGAGCCTTGCATAAATTTCCATTATACTGCTTGGGTTTTGAAACTATGGATATGGCATTGGTGACTAAGTCTTTTGTGCTAAATGATGCTTTGACCAGGCAGATGTTCAGATAACTTCTGCAAGAAAATTCAAATAACCTTTTCATTATTGTCTGCTCTTCTAAGGAAACTGCTTATGATACATATACTTAGCTAGTGTTGTACGGAAATATTGAAGCTTTATGGTTATTCTACTGTCGGAAAATATTGAGAGAGTTGCTACTATCTACTTTGAAGTTTCGATATTTTAATACATAAGAAATATGGGTGCAACGGATGAGTAGATGATTTTTTAAAAATTGTAAATTGTAAGACACAACTGAACTCTGAACACCATAAAATCAGAATCATGACAGCAATTTGCTGAGAAATGTAGTCTCAATGCTGACTACAGCTCTTCTGTCAGACTGAAGCAACTACAAGTCAAAATTCAGCTGTCTTCAACCTCTTAGGAGGTTTTTAGGCATGTCATCATTATGTCAACAGATATAACTCTGTGTGTGTGTGTGTGCCTGAATGTTTAGATAAACTCTGAATTTGCTTTCTGCCAATTAATTTATTAAGTACATTCCTTCCTTTACTTAAACCTGTACTGAGGAGGCACTACATTTTTATATAAAAATAATAGACATTAAGAGCAATAGCTTTGGGGTTTGTCCTTTGCCCAAGTGGGAAATATATCATTATTTTTCAAGGATTTTTTTTTTGGAAGCCTATTGCACGTGTTAACACATATGAGAGGTTTAATCTCCTAACTGATTTTTTTTCCCTAAGTTGACTTAACAGGTACAGTGTGAGTCTACACATATTTCAGTTTACATGCAGGGAAATGACAATCAGTTTACAAAAAAGCATTATTTGTGATGTCAGTTCCTGCCTGGCTAACTTGGTGACTCAGTTATGCAAACCCTATAAATACAAGTTTTGAAATGTGATCTTCTTTAGTGATAAGAAGATCTGAAGCTGAAACACCAGGAACAGAATTTAAATCTGTGTTGTAAACTCAGAGTTTCTCTATTGCTAACCATGGAAACAATTTTCTAAAATGCTTGTTAGTGATAGTTATAAAATAGTGATAATTCATTTGAATTTCTGTAACATTTGAAATAAGCTGGATGTAGCTCAAATCCACATGCAGGAGAAGAAATATCTGGATTTGGTCCTAATCAGTACATTAAAATATTAAGCACCTGGGCTTCCCTGGTGGCGCAGTGGTTGAGAATCCGCCTGCCAATGCAGGGGACACGGGTTCGAGCCCTGGTCTGGGAAGATCCCACATGCCGCGAGCGACTGGGCCCGGAGCCACAACTACTGAGCCTGCGCATCTGGAGCCTGTGCTCCGCACCAGGAGAGACCACGATAGTGAGAGGCCCGCGCACCGCGATGAAGAGTGGCCCCCGCTTGCCGCAACTAGAGAAAGCCCTCGCACAGAAACGAAGACCCAACATAGCAATCAATCAATCAATAAATCTTTAAAAAAAAAAAAATTAAGCACCTATAAGGTGAGTAGTGACATAACTTGGGTTTTCTTTTAATAATCATATAATGCTATTAATGTTGTTTGTTCTGTTATCATTTGTCATTCATGTTATTGCCAATAGTAGGATACAAGCATTTTATTTTTGCATAGTTGTGATACATGTTTTATTTATTTGCAACTCTACACAAGGGCTTTGAATACTAAAACATACCTTTATCAAAAGCCTGGAATTAAATATCATTTGAGGTTCTATGCCTGCAGTACAGAAACTGGTCAATGAAGGAGGAAAATTTTCAATCAAATCCTCAGACACTGATCAAACTTATTTTTCACATGGAAGAAATCCTCCCACAGCATGAAAAGTGAGCCACACATTGGGAATTAGGCTCTGTGTAAGGAGTAAAAGGCCAAACTTTATATACTATAATCAGGGTAAAAATAATTTGGGGGGAATTACTAAGTGTCTGTGAAAAATGTAAGTCCTATTCTAGGATTTCTAGATTTGTCTGAGCAGAGAGGCTATGAAAAGTTATGTTCTGCAGAAAGTAGAGGAGGAAACTCTGGATGTGAAATCAGCAGGCTTAGAATCCGTATCTGCAGCTTCCACTCAGACGAGGAGCTCTCTTGGAACGTAATTTCTATATCTCTGTTTCTTAATAAATTAAAACTGGGACTTGGGAAATCATATAAAAAACAAAACAAAACAGAACAAAAGATCACATGGTAGGGCTGCAGCCAGAGGCAATGGCGGAAGAAATGACAGATTAATGTTGCAACAGTCCTGCTTACATCTCTTATCTTCCTACTCACACATCTGTAGATCCTTCCCTGTCTAAAGAATAAAGTGTCAGCAACTCGTGCTTGTCTTAAGGGTCTAAACTCTGGCCCAAATTTAATGTTCAATCCTAATATCCCTTTACTTGTGAATTTATACAAATGCTGACCATCAACTGGAAAATTCACTTTACTTTCCTCCCTTATCTAATACCAGTTTATACGTCCAGATGTAGCTATAATGTGCTCCTGAATGCCTCAGTTACTTACCTCTTCATTTATGATTTTAGCACATAATCAGGCACTGCCATAGACTGCTATGTTATTTAAAGACTTACTGTGTAAAAACATCTCTTTAAAATATCTTGGGACTTTCCTGGTGGCGCAGTGGTTAAGAATCCGCCTACCAGTGCAGGGCACACGGGTTCGAGCCCTGGTCCAGGAAGATCCCACATGTCGCGGAGCAACTAAGCCCGTGCACCGCAACTACTGAGCCTGCACTCTAGAGCCCCTGAGCCACAACTACTGAGCCTGCGTGCCGCAACTACTGAGCCCGTGTGCCTAGAGCCTGTGCTCTGCAACAAGAGAAGCCACCGCAATGAGAAGCCCGCGCACCGCAAGAAAGTGTAGCCCCTGCTCGCCGCAACTAGAGAAAGCCCGCGTGCAGCAAAAAAGACCCAACACAGCCAAAAATAAATAAATAAATAAATGAATTAACAAATTTATTTTTAAAAAAATAAAATATTTTATTCTTCTAACTAAGTTATTTACTTGTCTTTTCATTTTCATCATCCTTAGTAGCAGTAGCTGTGGTAGTAGTATAAACAACTACCATGGTCTAAGTGACTGCTATGGGTCAGGGATTTCATGTACATTATTTCTAATCTCTATAACAATCTTTCACAACTAGCTAGATCAATGTTGCAAATCATATCAGGCTGACCGGAAGCCCAAATTCTCCCCACTGTGCAGTTCTATCACCATTGTCAAGGTCGTAATTTAGAACATCCTTGAAAATCAATGCATTGGATATAATTTGAAAGAACTGCAATTAAAAAAAAAAGTTGTAAGAGACCATACCCATATACACTAATATGTATAATATACATAACTAATAAGAACCTGTTGTATAAAAAATAAGTTAAAAAAAAACAAAAAACACACACAAAGAAACAAACTGTCAGTCGAAAGGAAACCTTCACTATTGTCAGCTTAGTGCGAGTGAAGAGAAGACAAGAATCCAAAGTTGAAGTGAGGGTTCTTTTGCCCCTCAAGAGATCTGTCTTGGCAAAGGGGAGTTCCAGGCAGAGCTCTGGCCTTTGAGGCTTCTGAGGAGGAGTTGCTACCATCAGGACAAGCATGGATTTCTGTACATGAGCCCCTTTGGCAAACTGGTGACACCTACAGACCTCTTCTCAGAGTAGTATTTTTACATGCATCAAATGAAATAGGTCAGATTGCAAGGGAGGCCGATTATATTAAAATAAAGCTATTAGAATATTTTTTAAACCTGCAATATGGTAATATACATGCCTCTTTTAGTAATACATTAAATAACAAGATCTAGCAGCAGGTCTTATAAGTACCATAATTTTGAAGTAGTTTTGAACTTGAAAGATATTTTGAAATGTCTACAACGACTCCAGCATGATGTGAAAAATCCATGATTTGTATTGGTGACAAAGTCAAGGTCATGCTAATATTACTGTGATTTGTTGCTTACATTACAATTGGAAAACATGCCAAATTTCAGTTAGAGATGAGTGAAAATAAAGATGTAATTTATTCCCATTCAAGTTCACAAACCCTAGATTAAGAAGCTCTTCAATAAATTCTGATAGTACCTGGAAGAAAAAAAAAGAGATCATAACCTTTGACCTGGTAATTCCATATTTGGAAACCTACTCTAAGAAAACAGTAAGAGATGAAGATAAACATTAATCTACAAGGACAGTTAATACATCCTTGTGAGCATAAAAAAAAAGAATATAAATGTGTAAGAATAGGTGATGATTAATTACAGTATGGTTCATACATATTATGGAAATAAAATATACGTAAACATTAAAATATATGCTTACAGTTTTTGATTACATGACAAATGCTTAAATATAAAAAGTTTGGTACTCATTTTTCAAAAAGTATGACAGAATTGATTTAAAATTATGAAAAATAAAGATATAAAAATAGAAACAGAACTATAGGACAAAGGGAAAGAGATACCCAAAGTATTTATAATGGTGGGAATATGAATTTATTTTATTTTCTGTATGTTCCTACATTCTTCTATATTTGTAATGTTTATCTTGTACGTATCTCACAATGGGCATATATTGTTTGACAATTAAAAATAAGACTTAAATACACTTCACACTTAAAAACCCACACACATAAACTGTTAAAGCCCATACCCCCAAACTTAGATATTCAGGTATGTATGTAACCTTTCTTTCAAAAGTATCATTACAGTATTGTTGACATTACTCAAAATATGTTTTGCATTTTCTTTGTAGCTTGTGGCACCTTCCTTAAATGTCTAAAACAGTGAGGAGCATTGATCTTGTGAAGTTGTTTGTTTTGTTGTTGTTATCGTTCTCGAAAAAGCCAAGTTGCATGCATCTTATGGCAGGGCTATCAGGTCAAAGGGACCACCATCTGTGTTAAAAGGGAATGAACCGAAGCTGTAGAATATTACCTTTAAGAGTGCTAACCTGCCACAGATAACACAAATGAAATGATCATCACAATCATTGTGTTAAGAATGACAGTAACGTGAGGTCTGGCCCTAAGATGAATATGGCATTTTCGGAGTGTAATTGTCTCACCCACATGAGATAAATAAAGGCCTCCAGAGCATAACAGAGAGAATTTACTAAATAATAACTCAGCTGCTCTGGAAGTGTGAGCTTCTTAAAGAACCATCCCACTTACTGTTGTTGGTTTTAACATATTTGATGGAAAACAAAGATATATTTAATGGACCGAGTAAGCATTCAAATGATTTCTCATAAATGAGTGTATGATTTTCTTGGACAGAAATGTATAAACATACGCATATTTGCAAACACACAGGTATCTTACTTTTCCAGAGCTCTTTCTCAACTATTCCTAACACAGCAAATACGAGGTCTGAAGCATTTAAGTGCTCTGAGAAGCTAAAATAGATGTCATAAATCCATATCCTGCAGCTTTTTTATCCAAAAAGGAAACTGACCAAAACAAGGTAACTCCAAATTTAGCATATGCTCATACTATTTCAAAAATATACATCCACTTTAAGCCCTTTAGACCATATTTACTTTTACTTTGCATATATTTTTAAACAACCTTGGTTACATAATTTCTCAGCCCAGTGCATATTAGAATCAACAAATTGGACAGAACACGGTGACAGCCTGGTAAATTCAAGGCACACTGGCAGAAGCAAAAATGAGAAGTGAAAGCTCATTGATGGAGAAGAAGGAAAAACAAGCAGAAAGGCTTAAATAAGCTAGTCTGGGGTCATTTCATGTAGAAGACACTGTTCTTATTGTATCCTGATAGGCCCACTCTATTGCAGGTAAAAATGAAATAGCTTATGTTTATTATAATGCGTCATTACTGCGTCATTATTCAAAAGTCATCTTATACTCAAAAATATTGTTACTTTCATTCTTTTCATCATTCATCTGACATTTATTGAGCCTGATTTATTTACTCGGCCATGTGCAAGGCAATAAGGATATAAAGATAAAAAAAAAAAAAAAAAAAAAGACCTGGCAGCAGACTTTGAAAAGCTCCCCATTGGTAGGTGGAGACAAATACAGGGAAAAATATATCTGTAACAGCATGAGAGGAACAAAATATGCTGTACTAGAACTATGTACAGAGTGCTACAGGGGCAACCAGTTAGAGTTTGAGGATGCATACATTACATAAGGGAAAATAATTCCCAATCAAACAAATTTCAATTATTTAGAAAAGCCATTAAGTCAGGGGCCTCCAGCCCCTGGGCACAGCCTGGTACTGGTCCATGGCCTGTTAGAAACTGGGCCGCACAGCAGGAGGTGAGTGGCGGGTGAGTGAGCGAAGCTTCACCTGTCGCTCCCCATCGCTCCCCACTGCTCATATTACCGCCTGAACACCCGCCCCTCCCCTCCCCAGTCCGTGGAAAAATTGTCTTCCACAAAACCGGTCCCTGGTGCCGAAAAGGTTGGGGACCACTGCGTTATGTGACATGCTGCATTCCCAGGTCTGCCAGATCAGTTAGGCATCATCGCTGTGTGTGACAAATGGCAAATAAGTCTTGTGGACTAAATCCCATTGCTTTAGAGGAAACTGTGCAGGCAGTGGCATGCAGGAAGGACGTGCCATTCTTAGAAGCAGCTTATAATTTACACACACAGTTACACGCATATAGTCAGAGCCGGGGGCATACCATTACGGACAAAATCTGAGCGAGGGGCAACCCTGTCTTCTGGTATGCTCTCAGCATCCTTAACACAACTACGCAAGCTATTATGTCACACGTGTTGCCTTCCATTCTGAAGACTTCCCCATAAATTCTAATCCATTTCATTGTACTCCTCAGACATTCTCCAGATTTTCCTTTTTGCACAAATCCACTTTAGCACTTAATCAGAGGCTGCCTTATCTTGTCATTTAGTCATTTCACTTGTGCATTGTCTGTCTTCTCAATTAGAGATGGTGAATTCTTAGAGAGAAGGAACTGTTCCTCCTAGGGCTCTTCTGTCTCCTATCTCACCTAGCACACAGCTAAAGTACAAAGTAGCTACTCAACAAGTAGCTACTACCCTTGATTGAATTTATTATGGAGATGAAATCTTACCAGTGCAGTAAGTGAAATTGCCAAAGCAGTTTCCCAACAGATAAGATTACATTCAGTGGCTTAAAATACCCTAGTGGATGGCCTGTCCTCATAGAAGCAGACTGCAAACTCATCCTGTCTACATTTCAAGTCAATATAACATTTATTTATTGATGATTATTCATTATTACTGCAAAGACTAGTAAGTGGTTCTTACTACCTAGTAGATGCAAATAACAGGAGTTTTTCATCTTTATCATTATGAAATTGGGCTGCATAGATGGTTAACAGACACCTGAAAATATATCTGATTGCTGGTGATCTTTACATAAATGCAAAGGAAAGATTTATGTTCCTCGTGAAACAATCTCCTTCTGCGTCACACGACCATTCATAATCTGACTGCAGATCTAGACTGTGACTAATATTTGGCTTTAATATTATAGGTGGTTACCATGGAGGGAATCAGTAAGAGCATAATTGTCACTTCCTTGGAAAAATTTAATCCACAGATGGATCCCAACACTCAGCTGCACTGGTGTCCAAAACTAATGGGGACTTTTTTGCTAAATAAGGACTGATTCAGCCAAAAAGATATACTCTGACTAGAGAAATCTGTATTACGCATGGCTCCAAAAAAGTATATTTACCCAAGCACTGCATGTTTTGGAACACTAGAATTTTCCTAATAGGGACGTAGTGAAAAGTCTCTCTCATTAATTAAAATGCACATTTACATTTTTCCTTATAAGATGAAGCAATAGAGTTAGTCAATGCTACCCTGAATTTACAAAGTTTCAGTTACTAACAAAATTTAATTCTTCATGTTTCCTTATTTTGCTAAATAATTAAGGTGAAAATTCTATTCAGATTGGGAAGCTGCTTATTAAAATAATCAACTTTTCTCTAATATTCTACTTCAACAAATAAGCCTTGCCGCATAGCATTACATGGGAGGTGAAAGTGACATTGATGAGAAAGACGCCCCTTTGCCCAGATAAATACATATATTTATTTGCCCCCCTCCCATCAGTAAATTTATACAAACAACCATAATCCTGTAACTTTGCATTCATTTCTTTAAAGATTTTTCCTATCGTATGAAACTATCCTGGCCTGGGGTGTATTCAGTTTACTTAGAGTGGCATATTAAAGTAAAACAATTTCAATCCTAATTCCAGAGAAATGGCACCCCTTTCTGGGTGACTGGTTTTGAACTACAGCTCATTACCTGGAAATAAGAGTGTTGCCTCTCTGAATTCCTGTGGTTTGGAAAATTCTTAGCCATCTACAGATACATAGATTGAATCACAGTAAAGAAGAGAACATCTATAGATGATGAATTTCTTCCTCTTTCCATTTAGGTTTAATATGCTTTGAAGGATTAATTGGACCTCTCCCGCCTGTTCCTTAGAAGAAATCCATGAGGAAACCCATTTCAGAGGAAGCTTATTGCAGTGCAGTGAGCTGTACCTCATCCTCTGTCCTCTGGTTATTCAGAGTTAGCTTCTCTGTCTCCAGGCTCTTTTAGCTTTAGGCTACAGCCTGGCTTTCTATACGTCCACCTCTTTTGCAGAGTTGATCCAAACAGTATAAATAACACTTGGCTTAACCTTCTCCCAGGTTAAATTAGACCTCCCTGGCGTGAAGCATTATTCCCACGGAGAGGACTTTAAAAGGCAAGACAGTTGGTACCAGGGCTCGGACTACTGTACTACCTCAGCAAATGGAATGAAACAGCAATGCGCTTGGCTATCAGAGAGTCACACCGCGTGCGCAACCCGTTCCAGACCCTTTGAATCCCAGCGTCTTCCTCGGTGCTAGGGAAAGTGGCCCACTTGCTAAGGCGGGATTAAGAGCGATCTGCAAAACCCAAGCGTATTTCACCAGCACCTCCTAGGGGCCGCGTGCGGGTATGAGGCTCGGAGGTGGGTCCCGGCGCAGACCCTTTCCTTGAAGTGTCAGTTTCACTCTCCCACACGCACAAATCCAGCCGGGCTGTGCCACCCAGAATACGAGCTAGTTTGTTGAAGTAGTTTGGCGTCTCTAGGAGGCCTTTCAGAGGTTTAAATAAACTGCGCGGAAGACACATTTGATCGCTTGAGGAAATGCACATTCAACACACACCACACACACACACACAGGGATTTCAAACTTGGGGGACTCCTAAATATCCTTTAAGAGCAAAGCTGCGTTATGACACCAAAGTACTCAGACACACACACACACACACACACACACACGGTTTAATCTGTAACGTTCCAGAGTCCACACCCGGTTCACGCTGAAGTTGACAGAGCTTCTGAAAGGGTCTACACGCTCTCGCCTGGCTGCTGGGAAGGAGGGCTGGGAGGCGCTGATGCGCGGCAGCGCTGAGTGTCTGTAGGAGTCGCCGTTCCAGAGAGTTCATTACTCTTTAATTGCTCTGATTTTAGATCAGCAGAGCGTGCCGGGCGCTGGTGCAGACAGAGATTGAGGGCGGGCCCTGCGAGAGCGAGCGAGCGGTTCAGCCTTCCGAGCAGTCTGGGCGCTTTGTAAGTAATCGACCCCGAGCCGGGAGGAGGAAGAGCTTCTTCTCCCAGGCAGCTGCAGCCCTGGCGCGCGTCTGAATCCCGCTGGGTTCTGCGAGCCGGTCGCCGTCCCTTTCCCCGTTTAATTCGCGGCTCCTCATTGCACCGCTGGTCCTGGGGGGGGCGGGGGCGGATTCAGGGGGCGGGAGGGGGGTGAAGGGAGAGGAAGACGCGCCCCGGCTGGAAGGCTGAAACGCAAGCCTCCCGGCTGCCACCGCTCTCTCGGACCCTGGCCCCTCGCGAGCCTCTGGGGGCGCACGGCCCGCCCCGCCGCCACGGACGACAGAAGAGGGCAAGTGTAGGGCTGGCGAAGGGGTCGGAAGCTTTGCCCAAGGGCCAGGCTGCCACCGGGCAGCCGCAAGAGCCCGGCCGCAGAGCTTCCCACCTGCTGCCGGCCGGGCCGGGGCGCAGCTTCCCCCTCCCCTGCGCGGCCGGACCGGCGGCCGGGGCGCGGGGCGGGGGGAGGCGGGGGCGGACGGGAAGGAAGCGGCGGCAGGTTCTCCCCGGCGGCAGCCCCGCGGCCGCGGGCGCAGCATCCTCCCTCCCCGCGCGGTCCCCGGGGCCAGGCGCGCTGCGATTGGCCGGCGCGGCCGGGGGCGGGGCCAGGCGGGCCGGTGGCTCGCGACGCCTCAAAAGAGCCCAGGAAAGCGCAGAGCGCCCTGGAGCCCCGGCCAGCGCGCAGCCCGCCCGGCGCCGGCAAGCTGGGTCTTGGGAATGCTGGTTCGCCCTGGCTCGCTCGCTTGTACAAACTCCTGGATCTTACATGCCTCTGTAACCCCCCACTTCCACTCCATGTCCCCATGCTCCTGCGCCGGCAACAGGTAAGGGCTGCTGTGTGTTTTCTTCCCTCCTTTCCTCTCGTTGCCTGTGCGTCCCGGGGAGTGGGCTCGGGCTGCCGTCCCCGACCCTCCCCGCCCCGCCGCCCCAGAGGTGCCCAGCTGTCACTCTGCCGTAGCGCTCACCCACGCTCCGGAGTCCCAGACCATGCCTATAGAGTTTGTGCGCGCACCAGAACACCCCCAGAGCTAAAAATACTGAGACATGCTTGGAACAGTTGAGCAATAGAAACAGATTTCTCTGCAGCGTCTGTTTGTGCTCATAACTTCCAGTGCACCAGCTGTAGCGAGATACTGAGTTTGGAGACAAGGGCGAGGGAGCCTCTGTTCGGTCTCGCTCTAAGGGGAAAAAAAAGGGGGAGCGGGTGCGTCTAGAGTACTGGTCTCAGACTTTGGCAAACCTCGGGACGCAGCGCTAGTCTGGATCCTTGGCGTCTTCCCCCACCCCCACCCCCGCCCCTTTGTCATCGCTTCAAGTGTAGCTTCGAGTTCCAAACCCAGCGAGCGTCTCAAAGTTGCTTTGCTGGGGAAGAGAGCGGGAGCTCGCGTTGGATTTCAGCCGGAAGACCGCAAAACTTTCACATCCTATGTCACTCTCCCTTGAGCAACTTGTTATGCTTTGTAATAATAATATTAACACCGAAATTGGAAGACAGTGTGGTTTCAGGGAAGCACAGTGGTCAAAACGACTTGATTCTGCAAAAGATTGCATCATAACATAGAGTCATCATGACAGTTGAAAAAAAAAAATCGAGATAGGAAACGGGCAGTTTATCGTCTGTGTCTGGGTAATCCTGTCAGTAGGATGGTAACTGGAATACCTGTGAATCCTGGGGATTTTCATAAACTCAGAATTTACCTGTTAGGAAACAAGGCATTATTTGAAAACGTGTTTTGGGTGTGCGAAGAGTGCATATTGCTTTGTATCACTTGTTTTCTTTTCACGTTAATAATCGGTAGGCTGTCAGATCTCCTCTCGCGAACCGCTGTTGTGTGTCTGCTGTATGTTACCTGTACACTTGCTAGCTTTTTCCTGCTCACTTCCAACCCTGCCCCAAGTGTTTTATTTATATTTGCCATTATCCGGAAAAATCCCCAGGCTCAGGAGTAAGAGATGTTACTTTAAGGAGGGTGGGAGGGGTGAGAGTTGGGGGTCAAGGTCATGTCACTTTACTTTCAACCCCTCCTCCTCCCCCTTTGCTGGCACTTTCTTTTATATTATTGCTCTCCATAGGAATATTTGTTCCAAGCTCTTGTGAATGTGGCGTTAAAAACACACACACACACACACGCACACACACGCTATTTCTACTTCCTTCAGACTTTCTGGTTGTAGAATCCCTGGTTAGCGGTAGAGTCCTTGTATGACTTGTATGAGTAGCATGAGAGACTGATCATGTCTTTACCTGAGCAGCCAGACTGTTTCAAGCTTTTTTCTTTTTCGTGTATATTTTTTGTTGGCCAAAGACGTATACTTTTCAGCATGTGAACGTGTTGAGTGAGGCTGCGTGCATTGTTGGGTGTGAAAGTTACAGGGCTCACGTAGACGAGAGTGGGTATCCCGCCTCCCCTACTGCCCCTCCCCCTCCCTTCTGTTTACTGAGCCTCTGAGAGGTTGCTTTGCTAGCCTTGAGCTCTAATAGCAACAGCGTGCCCAGAGCACACTCAGGCTGGTGTATATGGCGTCAGCAGGGGAATAGCAGTTCTAGACAATCAGCCGACCTCTCTTTCATCCCAGGGCACTTTCTTTTACCATCCTTATTTCCTATCCTTCCTTAGAAACTTTCTTATTTGCTCCATGCCACGACCCTATGAGGGGACCCACTTATTCTCATTTATTCTTCCTGGTTACATGTTTCTGTTCTTTTATACTCCATATTGGGAATATTTCCTTTATGGTAAAAATGATTTGGATGCATTCATTTACACCGTGTTATCTCCTCGACCGTGTATATGGATCCACAGCTCTCTCTCCTTGAACATCTACCTTGAGATTGAAGGCCTGAACTATTTTTTTCCATTGCTTATGCTTCGTTTTGGCTCGGCCTATAAATAGTCTTAACATGAAGAACATCACATGTAGCCTCTCAATTTCCCAGGAATACTTTCTACCTCATTGGTTATACCCTGGGTAAAAATGATTATCTGTGTCTATTAAATTTATATCAGGCCCTTAAATATTTTAGCTGAAAATGGGGGAATTTACACATTGTTCATCAAACCAAGTATCAGTTCTCCTGAGTTGTGCCCATCGAGGACTCCAATCACGTGATGTTTTCATCTATTCTTAATCAAATGTTTCTTAAAAACGTATCAAGAATAGAGCCCTAAAATGAAGTTACCCGAAAGCCCTATTCCTAATTAAAGTACTTTCCCAGATGCTCATGAATCGGTGACTTTCAGTGTGAGAAGTGCAGGCAAGGAAGTTTTCTGCTTGCTTGCAGCCACTCAGGCACGCGGGCAGGTTCACAGGAAAGACATTCTTCAGAGTGGAATATTAAGACAATTACCCTCGCACACGTTGTCAGGTTCTAGATTTTTGCTACGTCATGAGCTCCACCAGAGTCTGAATACGCATCATGTGTGTGCACACATATACACACATCAATCTGTTTTGGAGCATACCTGCTGGAAGTGACAAAAGTTTCCATTTTGCCAAAAAAAATCTTTTTTCCCCCCTTTCCAGGCAGAAATGGTAGAATTTCTAAATGATGCTCCACATATGGAACAAATTCTGTCATTAGCAATGGAAATAAGACAATAATAGTTGCTCGATACAGGCTCTTTTCAAGATTCTAAATGCGGAAAGCTATTCGTAGGAAGCTGGTAGTGTGTGTTTTGTGGAATTCAAACTAATGTCCTGGGGTCAAGATTTTTGGAAAGTCGTAATTCAGTCTTTAGATTTCATATGGTTGTTATGCTTTAATCTGGAAAGAGTGCAGAAATAAGTCAGAAGAAATTTGAGACTGTCTACTCACGGTCCCTAATGGTAACTCAGATGGAAGGATTGTTTTGAATCATGAAAAGGGAATTTCTTGGTGTCAGCTTATAAGATTCTGAAGTCAAACAGAGCTCAAGGATACAAGCACTATTTAAATGAGGCCTCCCTTGCCCCCCTTTTTGGAAAATGCACCTGCATTTGGTGTCATGTTGTTACCTCTGCTTTTGTGTAGAAATGCTTGGCAATTTCATATGAGCCAAGTGAGCTGAAATCGATGTTTAAAAAAATTCTTTCCATGTCCGGGATCTAGAACCCTGAGGAATAGGAGTCTTGTTTCTTTTGTCCAAGTACAAACTTCATGGGGAAGCAGACAAAACATTGAAGCAGGTGGAAGGCTGGGAAGGCACAGCAACTTCTTTTTATAAAGTAATTCAAAGGCACTTTCAAATCAGGCATCATTTAGGTGTCAAAAGCTGCCAAAATGTAACACACATTGCAATTTTCACAGATGACTAATCTCAGGAAAAATGTGTTGGGGCACATTCTTGCATAATAACTTGGATAAAAAGGGAGAAGTGAAAAGACTGTAACAAGACATTTTCAAAGACAATGCACCTTGCCTCTCTTTAGGGGGGTGCCCGAAAACAGATCCGTGATTTGCTTTCTTTCTTTGCAGTTGGCTTGGCTGAACGTGGTTCTGTTAAGTGCTTCATCTGTATGTGGCTTGGGGGGAGAAAGAAAAAGTGGAGTCCTCGTCATCAGGGCTTCGTCGAGCATCACTATTATTTCTCAGATCTGTGCTATATTCATTTTTTAAAATTTGTGTTTGGTTAACAAAACACCCTAGACTTTCTCCTAGGCTTTTGTGAGTCCAGGAAAAACTAGTCTCTTTGGAGCAAAATTGGAAAGTCAAAGTCAATAGGTGGTTTTTACCTGGGCCGGGGTGGGGAGAGATGAAGCAAGAGGAGAAAACTGAAAACTACTGTTTGTTTTCATTAAGTAAAGGTGAGTGCATTCTCCATAGGAACAGAGAGCAAGCAGCAGCCCTGGAAGTGAAGAGTCAGCTGAGGGACCCTTATGATTTATTACTGCAAAGCCGTCTCTGTTTGGGAAAACATAGACCTGGACTTCCACGAGATGAGTTCCAGTCTTATGTCAATCCGCTAAAGACCTGGTCCTTGGGCACAAAGGTGCTTACTTCCTAGCCTGTCATCACACCTGACAATCCCATCTCCAGAGACTTTCAGGACTCTCATTGCTAGGCAACAGGATCTCTCTGTATCCCCCAGAGTAAACCTGTGTCTTCAAGTCAGCATCACTTGCGCTAACAGAGATGTTATCAGGCGTTTCTGCCTAGTGGCTGCTTTCTGTGTGCGAAGTGACGGAATAAGCCCAAACAGTCTCCAGAAACCGGGATCCCTTTCATATGATTAGAAGGGCTGTCTGCTCAGTTTTATCTTTTAAACAAAATAGTCGGTGCTTTTGGATTTCAACTTGTCGTCAGGGGCTCTCATATTCTCTCAACATACACCTGCTGTTCAATTAATACTAACATTCTGCGTTCACGCGAAATGCTCTCTCGACACGTCCGCGTTCTTAAAGCTTCATGACAAACCTTGGAGTTAGAAAGTCTTTCTTCTGCCTCATCACCTGGGACCCCGGCAAGGAGTGAAGGCCAAGGAAGAGAACAAGAGGAGAGAGGTAGCTCTGTAAAGTAGACTATTCCAGATTGCTGGCAAAACATAGGGGAAGGGAGACCTGAGATTTCAGTTGAAAGACTGTCACAAACAACTAACTCTTCCGTGTTTAATGACTTCATGCTTCTAAATAATATAAGAAAGTATTTTCTTTTCTGTCTATTTCTCTGGGACTACAAGGAAACGAAAAACCCAGTAATTCAACGTAGAGGACATTTATCTATATCTGACCCTGTGTCTGGCTAGGAAATGTTGCCTTAGGGAGTAGACTTCATTTTTCCATGACTTCTTTTGTAACAAACGATCTCTCTCTCTCTCTTTTTTGGTAGGACCTGTTCTCTGGATGTCAGCTGAGTTACTAAGGTGACTCTGCACGCCAGGAGAGAGACCTTGGTAGAAAGAACCTCCAGGCTCTTGGAGACCCCCATCTCTCCTTCTTTTCTGTGTGTGTGGGTCTTCATTGAACATTCAAACCTGTTTCTCCAAAGGGTTTTGCAAAAACTCAGACTGTTTTCCAAAGCAGAAGCGCTGGCGTCCACAGCAGAAGTGATGGGCAGCGTACGCACCAACCGCTACAGCATCGTCTCTTCGGAGGAGGACGGCATGAAGCTGGCCACCCTGGCGGTGGCCAATGGCTTTGGGAACGGGAAGAGTAAAGTCCACACTCGACAGCAGTGCCGGAGCCGCTTTGTGAAGAAGGACGGCCACTGCAACGTGCAGTTCATCAACGTGGGTGAGAAGGGCCAGCGGTACCTGGCGGACATCTTCACCACGTGTGTGGACATCCGCTGGCGGTGGATGCTGGTCATCTTCTGCCTGGCTTTCGTTCTCTCCTGGCTGTTTTTCGGCTGCGTGTTTTGGTTGATAGCGCTGCTCCACGGGGACCTGGACGCATCCAAGGAGGGCAAAGCGTGTGTGTCCGAGGTCAACAGCTTCACGGCCGCTTTCCTCTTCTCCATTGAGACGCAGACCACCATAGGCTACGGCTTCCGCTGCGTCACGGACGAGTGCCCCGTGGCTGTCTTCATGGTGGTCTTTCAGTCCATCGTGGGCTGCATCATTGATGCCTTTATCATCGGCGCAGTCATGGCCAAGATGGCCAAGCCCAAGAAGAGAAACGAGACCCTGGTCTTCAGCCACAATGCCGTGATCGCCATGAGGGATGGCAAGCTCTGTCTGATGTGGCGGGTGGGCAACCTTCGGAAAAGCCACCTGGTGGAAGCTCACGTGCGAGCACAGCTCCTCAAATCCAGGATTACTTCCGAAGGGGAGTACATCCCCCTGGATCAAATTGACATCAACGTCGGCTTTGACAGCGGCATTGACCGCATATTTCTGGTGTCCCCCATCACCATCGTCCACGAGATAGACGAGGACAGCCCTTTATACGATTTGAGCAAACAGGACGTCGACAACGCGGACTTTGAAATCGTGGTGATCCTCGAAGGCATGGTGGAAGCCACGGCCATGACCACGCAGTGCCGGAGCTCGTACCTGGCCAACGAGATCCTCTGGGGCCACCGCTACGAGCCCGTCCTCTTTGAGGAGAAACACTACTACAAAGTAGACTATTCGAGGTTCCACAAGACTTACGAAGTACCCAACACTCCCCTTTGTAGTGCCAGGGACTTAGCAGAGAAGAAGTACATCCTCTCCAACGCTAATTCCTTTTGCTATGAAAATGAGGTTGCCCTCACAAGCAAAGAGGAAGAAGACAGTGAAAACGGGGTCCCAGAGAGCACGAGTACGGACACGCCCCCTGACATAGACCTTCACAACCAGGCAAGTGTACCCCTAGAGCCCAGGCCCTTACGGCGAGAGTCGGAGATATGACTAATTCTTCCTCGGGAATAGTTACTTTGAAACACAGTCTGTTGGTCAGAGGCCCAAAGCAGTTACGCAGACGACGGTACTGGTGAAGAGGTGGTTTGAGACAAGTGACCACGAGGGACTGAGGCTAGCACGGTGCTTTCAAAGAAAGACTGTAGGCTCAGAGATGAACCTAAAGCACTAAACATGCCTCCCCCCCGCCCCCCCCGTGACCCGATGGCACATAACACGTTGTAGAATAAGTTATGGGGTGTTTATGTCTTGTCTTGTGTTTTCATACCAAACTTGAACTTGCAGGCAAGCCTTGGTTGGTTGGGTATTTGATGTCTCCAGAACGCTTCTCTTTAGGGAACAAGAATGTTTTTAAATGGCATCACATTTTTAAATGTTTTCAAGGCAAGACTCTGCCTTAACTTTTGAAAAGCTGCTAACTACACGAACACACGTTGTACTGTTGCAGTGTAGTTTTTCTTGTGTGTAATTTAAAAAGTCAGTGTTGAACTTTCTTGAGAGCTCATGATACGCGCTTCACAGTGGCAAGTATTTGGCTATTAGTTGCCAAAACGAGAGCCTGATTTTTTTGAGGCCAGTAATTTGTTTGCTAGAATTGATTTCTCTCTCTCTGTCAGTCTCTTTCCGGTTACATAAGGGCATTATGTAACACTAGCCAAATGGTAGCCTCTGGGTTGTTATTGTTTTTTTTTTTTTTTTTTCCTCCATGATGTTAATGGGTGATCTCAAATTTTAAGTTAGACTACCTAAAATAAATACCAAAGATAACGCACATTTTTGCACAGTGGAGCTTATACTAAAAAGGAAAGAAAGCCCCACGGCTGCCTTGAAATCAAGAGACAATAACTTTGAACCTCAGCAAGACCCTGAACTGCCCTCTCCTTTTGCACCTTATTCAGAAAACAGAACATCACACACACAGTCGAGTAAGTGCAGTGCTTTACATTTCTGTTCCTTCGTGTAACTTTCACGTTATAGGAGGAAGAAGACAGGGGAAGAAAAATTCACACACACACGACATAAGCATCTTTTCTTTCCTTCGAGGTGGTGCTAGCCAGGTGAACGCATACGTTGAGAGACGGTGAGGTGCCCTTAGATTTTTTTTCTGGGTTTTTCCATTTTTTGCACATTCCAAAATTTATTCCAGAAGACAAGACCTAGGTTGACATGAGTCGGCATCCTTGACGCTGAGCCATCCAACTTGAAAGATCAATAGGTTTAAACCCCTGCGGCTGAATTCCTTGCCCTGACAGCTGGTACGTCTCCAGCTTGACTTCATCTTCCGAAAGATGCCATGCCTGGCCTCTAGGCTGGCTCTTACGATCAGGCTGTCTGGACTGAGTCCTACAGCATCCGAGGGGCCTGTGAATGCCGAAGTGAGAAGGTGGGAAGATGCAGAAGAGCCCATTTTGACATAGCTCATCAGCTCAAGTATTCAGGAGGGAGGGGAACATTGCTTTTTTTTTTTTTTTCCTAATGGTACAGAGTAGGAACGAAAATGTCTCAGTAATTTAGGGTCAACAAGAGCCATACAAATTCTAACAGAGTCCCAAGTAAAGGAGATAATGATCTAAAAGGGTCCTTTCCCCTTGATGGATGCACTCATGCACTCATGATTGAATCCGAGCTGATCCCTTTTGCCCGCGGAGCCCTAGAGCAGGCTACTTAGGGCACATTGTTTTCCAGAAGCCTCTCCTGCCTGGCTGCCTGACTTGCTAGAAACATTTTGTTTTGTTTTGTTTTCCGCTGTAGCTCAACATAATGGAACTCTCTTTTGGTTTAAAGTTCCTTATTTGTGAATTCTGGGGTTGCTGACTTTTCTTTTTAATTGGCGTCTCGAAATCAACTCTCTTACGGTATTATATCCCTGTATGCCATTAAAAAACAGCTTGTTCTAGAATCCTGTATTTTGTAAACTGTTGTCTGTGGTGGTCTCTGGTTCTTGAACAGCCATATCTGAATGCGGTGCCTGCAATAATCGGACAGTCTCTGCTGTTCTCAGCCTTCAGAGTCGATGGGTTTGAACACTGTGGAGTTATTTTCACTGAAACCAAGTTAGAGATATCAAGCAAGTGGATGTTAAGTCCAAACTTAAAGGCAGATTGGGGAAGTTGTTTAGAGAGTTGGAGGGATTGCGTGGACACAGAATTTACATTCTTCTGTAAATGGCAAATGTTCGGCCATTGACAGAGGACGTTGACAGTTTCAGCTGCTGCTATTTCGATATTTTTGCAAAGGAAAATAATCAAACCAAAGAGTATTCAGTGGTCTGTAAATTAAATGAAGATTCAGTGGAGAATGGGGGTGGCCACAGAAAAGGCACCTTCCCATCACACAGCGCTGCCACTTAAAAAGACTTGAGATATTTGAAAGGGGGTGGGTAGGGGGCAAGAATGAGGGAGGGAACTCTTGCAACTTCTTTCTGAAAAAGAGAAAAAAAAAAAATCTAAAATTTCTGGTGCACAGGTTTGTTTTTTTTTTTTTCAAGAAAATTTTGCAGAAGCTATGTTTTTAAAGTGTACATTTTATAAAGTTTATCAGATATTTTCATATTTAAAGCCAAATGTAAATAGAACTCTGTAAAGGGAAAAAAATTGCCATAGAAAGTATAATTTCAGTGCAGCAATTTCTGAGAGCTAGTACCTATATGCTACCGGTTAGCATGGTTTTAGCAAATATTTACCAGCCTTATAAGGTTCGTATTGCTATGTTCTTCTGTTATTTATTTCAGCATGGACTGTTGATTTGAAAGCTTTTTCTAGTTATTAGTATTTTCACAGTTACAAGCTTTAAATGGCAATTTTTTTTTTTTTTTTTTTGTCAAGAGCCAAGACACAGGTAATGCACAACGGTTTTTGTTTTTGGTTTTGGTTTTTTTTGCTGCATTTTACCTTCAAAACATTTGTCATTGACTGGGTTTCCTTAATTAGTGCACACATGTCATTAGAATGCAGGTTGAAGAGACTCACTGTGAATATCTGGGGTCTGTTCCGGGATCTGTGTTGGCTTCTCCGTGGCAAGCAAACCCCCATTGAATTTACTTAGGAATTATTCCCTTTTAAAGAATTTTTGCCCATATCTGGATGGGCATTATATTTTTGGGAGGAGGACTAGATTCCTGGTTATCCTATTTTTAAACAAAAGGTAGACAAAGTGAATTCTATTTTGATTATTGAGAAAGGAATAGTTTTCTATCCCTCTAAGAGTATACTTGAATCAGACATTTTAAGGATGTCACCCATAACTCTGAAACCATTTCCAAATTCCTGGTGAAAGTTTGTTTTATCTTTTTTTTTCAATTCTATCAATGCATTATTTCTTCCCTTCACTTCCTTTCTTCCCTGTCAACTCCCACCTCAAACCTTGATGTTTATTCAGTGAGTTCTGTCCCCTAAATCATGTCACTCTTACAAAAAACAAATGTTGGTTCATATTTGATGATAAGCCACTCAGTAAAGGTAAAAAGCTTGTTCTGAGAAACAGAGTGTTTTTTCACTGTGTCCAATAATGTTAAGGTAAAAAAAAAAGAAAAAAAAAAAAAGTGTTGCCTAGTCACTCACTCCCAACTAGAATCCCTTTTCTAGCGATGTTGGGTTTCAGCTCTGGGCTGCGGTGAATTGAACAATGCCGGCCTTTGACAATCGTGAGAGTTATTATTTTCCCGTTTGCTGTCTTTTTGTATCTAAAGTCTTCCCAATGTACTGCACAAACCATGGATTGTACATATTTTTATATATTATGTCTTATTTTATTATTTCTAAATAAAAAATTAAAAATTGAAAACAAATCAGTGCAAGACTCTTTGGGCTCCCTGTATGGTTACTGTAGCATCCCTGAGATAGAAAGCAAAGGTTCCCAAACAAGAGGGCATAAACCCTGATAGTCTGGATAAATAGAGCCATAGAAATCACCGTTAACAGGTGTGGGGTGGCAGATTACTTTAATCCAAGTAAGAGGAAGTCAAGCTCATATTTTGTTTTTGGACAGAATGGCCTAGATAGAAACGACCGAGAAACAAGCAAACAAAACTAACAAAATGTGTAAGGTTTAGATTTTGAGTCTCTGTGTAACGACAGAGGTTACTCTTTATTGAGCCTAACTGGGTAGGGTTCTGGCTTTCTATTATTTCATTCCCCCGAAACCAAATCAGGTTATTATATTCTCGTGTAATAGATCAGAGTTGGCAAATATGTTCCCTAAAAGGCCAGATAGTAAATATTTTTGGCTTTGTGGAACAGTCTTTGTCAGAACTATGCAGCTCTGCCCTGGTACTACAAAAGCAGCCACGGAGAATACAAAAACAAATGGTGCGGCTGTCTGTCAATAAAACTTTACTTATACAAACAGCTGGTGGGCCGGATTTGGCACATGGTCTATAATTTATTGACCTCTGTTATAGAGGAAGAAACTGAGGCTGGATTTTAAAGCTAATAAATCATCGAGCGGGTAATCAAATTCAGGTTTTATGTGCTTCTAAATTTAGTTTAATCCACCAAGCTATAGAGCGTTTCAGGGCACCAAGGTACCAAGGATCTGTGGTCTCAGAGAAAATGTCAATTCCTCTGGCAAATTTCAAATAGTGTAACTGTTTTCCACCATTGGAAACACTGAGGAAAATCCCCATCCTGAAATACGGGTTGCTCCTTAATATTTTTCCTTTAACAAATATTTTTCTTTTAACAAAGCCCTTACTATGTTTCGAAGATGGTTCTACGTTCTTTATGAATATTGAATAATTTAATCTTAAGAGCAACCCTATGGAGTGTGCATGATTTTTATCCCTGTTTAAGAAATGAGGGGACTTCCCTGGCGGTCCACGGGTTAGGGCTCTGTGCTACCACTGCAGGGGACCTGAGTTTGACTCCTGGTTGGGAAACTAAGATCCCACAAGCCGTGCGGTGCGGCCAAAAAAAAAAAAAAAGGAAATGAGGTCACTGAGGCCCAGAGAGGTTGAGTATCTTGTGTAAGCACACACAGCTAGTAAGTATTAGAGCTGAGTTTTAAACTGAGGCCATTTACTTTGCAGCAACATGGATGGACCTAGAGATTATCACACTGAGTGAAGTAAGTCAGACAGAGAAAGACAAATACCATATGATATCGTTTATATGTGGAATCTAAAATAAGACACAAATGAACTTATCTATGAAACAGAAACAGACTCACAGACATAGAGAACAGACGTGTGGTTGCCAAGCGGGGGAGGTGGGGGAGGGATGGAGTGGGAGTTTGGGGTTCGCAGATGCAAACTCTTATATACAGGGTGGATAAACAGCAAGGTCCTACTGTAGAGCACAGGGAACTGTATTCAATCTCCTGAGATAAACCATAATGGAAAAGAATATGAAAAAGAGTGTATACATATGTATAACTGAATCACCTTGCTGTACAGCAGAAATTAACATTGTAAATCACCTATATTTCAATTAAAAAAATAAACGGAGGCCATTTAGCACTGGGCTGAGCTTTTTATCATTATTCTACGCTTTCCATTTGGAGGCATTCTTGGGAAAAGTTTCATCATTTCGTTTCAGGCCTCTCTGCTTCTCAGTTTTTATTCTTGGTGATGAAAATGCATTCTTTTTCTCCGCATAGGATACTATACATGAGCACAGTGCCCCCACCTCCTTCATAACCTGCTCTACAATTGCTCCCTTGGTTCCTGAGGCGAGAGGACAACTCACAAAGGTAGATTAATTACAAATAAGCATCGGTTGTGGGATTTAGGTAAATTTCAAACTTCAGATTAATTTCAGTTAACTAGGAATTGCTGAGGCCTGTCCGGAGGTGAAACCACAAAGCCCTGTTACTAACCAAACGGCAGGCACCTCACCACATCACACACTTCTGCTTTCCTCCAGCTGTGGGCCGCCAAAGGTGTAACATGATTCGCTTGATGATTGGTCCCATTAAACAAGATACAGGATGGTAACTCCAGGCAACAAGTTGAGTGCTATATGAGTCCCATCTCTACTTTTCAAAAAAGAAAATCAAATATGTGTACAAAAAGAAAAGGTGAGGGTGGAATTTCAGAGTTTTTCTGCTTAGGCCTTCTTTTCAGTGAAAGCCAAGCAAGGCCTCCCAACTCCAGCCTCTTTAAGCAACAGCCTCCAGATAATACTCACAAAGAAGAAAACATGTTTCTCTCTAGAAATTTCCATATTAAAGCTCGAAACACTGAGTACATCAATCAGATTTGCTTTCCCAAATTAAAAGAAATGAAAAAAAAAAGCCTAGCTTTATGCATTTTGAGTGAAGTAAAGAACCAAGTCCATAATTAGCATATTTCAAGAAGCCAGAATCTTTTTTTTTTCTTCAAAATAGTTCAGAGCAAGGAGCCTAGTGACCTGATGATTTGAGCCACTATATGAGGTTTGTTATAATGACTTAAACATTTTTATATAATTATAAGGTGATACCTACAAGGCATGGGTGAATAAAACTATCATAGTACCTGGCTCTGGAATAGGTTGACCAGCTGTCCTGGTCTGTCTGGGACACAGGGTTTCCCCAGGATGCAAGACGGGCAGTCCTTGAACTGGAAAAGTCAGTCATCTGCTTTGGAGGCTAGAGGAGTAGAAGTGTTGGGGAAGTGAAGAGAGGGACAGTTAAGAAGAATGTGGAAGGGAGGAGTTTAGAAAAGGTGAGCCAGACTCAGCACAAGCGTTACTAAATAGTAAGAATAATAATGATGGATAATTACACATAAGTGGTTCTCTTCGAATAACTGAAATTTGTTGCCTCAAGGGCATTCATTGTTTTGGAGGAATGGTTTGCTAAAATATTATACAATTCTCTGCCTCATTCAACAAATAGTGTGTATTATTTAACGTTTCCTTATGTGGTTCAAGCTACTAGGTGCATCTCTTCCTGGTGGGGTGTGCTTTGAAGTCTGTCCATTAAACAATCAGCTGATATTTTGTCCTTAGCACCATTTAGGTTCTTGCTTCTCTCTGCTGTTTTGAGGAAATCAGATAATCCATTTTAAAGACTATATGACTAATAATAGCCAGAAAGGTACAGGTGAGACACAAAAGACCTGGCTTGAGCGTAGAGTTTTTGTGGTGATGGTACTAATTTTCAGAGATCTTTTTTATTTCAAGTGTGAAATTACGTTCTGAATGGTTGACTCTGTTAATGGGTTTGGCTTCTAGAAAATTCTATTCAATTTGACCAAAAATTTATTGAGGAATTATTATATGGCGCTGGTTACTCAAAACTTTCTGTATGGATTTTGTCTTCAATAGGACACAGTTTGGAAAAAGGGTGGTACCATTGTATATTCATTTTGTCTTAAAACTGAGTTTTATATACAAAAAGTTTCTGTAAAATTACAAGTACCAATTGTTGAATACTTATGACTTATTAGGCACTGCACAGAGATCTTCACTTGATTAAATATTTTTACAGGGATGTGACCATGGATTCAAATATTTCTGCAACACCTCATTGGGAATCATTTGAGGTAGTTTTGTAAAAACTTTGCCCCCTAGGATGCTGTTCTTTTACTTCTTCCTGCTAGATGACTGCTCTGACCCCAGACACTGCTTAGATTAGGTCTGTGAAATTATTCTTGCCTTTGGGCAAGTATCTGGGTTCCCTGCTGTATAACAAACAAATGAGTCAAATCTCACACTGTGTCCTTTTATTTGGCTTTTGTTTTTCAAATTTTTGCTAAAACAGTTGTATGTCTATAGTCCCAGTTAAGCAATGTTTTATTTGATCCTGCAAACAAAGAGAGCATGTTTCACTAAATAGCATCTAGGAGTTTCCTTTAAAATATATGAACAGCTGCATTAGGCACTTAGACCCATGAAAACAGATTATTTACCAATAGAGACATTTCAAAGGCAAGTGTGGACACATCCCTGACAACACTCAGCAAAGCACCCTCAGATGGCAACCATTCATACAAAAACTAAGGAGAGGGGCTTCCCTGGTGGCGCAGTGGTTAAGAATCCGCCTGCCAATGCAGGGGACACGGGTTCGAGCCCTGATCCGGGAAGATCCCACATGCCGTGGAGCAACTAAGCCAGTGCGCCACAACTACTGAGCCTGCGCTCTAGAGCCCGCGAGCCACAACTACTGAGACCACGAGCCACAACTACTGAAGTCCGCGTGCCTGGAGTCCGTGCTCCGCAACAAGAGAAGCCACCGCAATGAGAAGCCCTCGTACTGCAACGAAGGGTAGCCCCCGCTCGCCACAACCAGAGAAAGCCCACACACAGCAACAAAGACCCAACACAGCCAAAAAATAAAAATAAAAAATAAATAAATTTCTTTAAAAAAAAACAAAACTAAGGAAAGTGGATCCTCCATGCCAGAGGTTTTCTTCAGTCCTGCCATGAGCTCTTGGTGGTCAGAGGTCTCCTCCCTGCCTTTGCAGGCTCCGCTGAAAGTTACAGCCTGCATCACTTGGGCACATCCAGTCAATGAGGCAGCTGAAGAAGATGCCCCAGGGTTGCCATAGAAACGGAAAGAAGCATCGAAGCACCTTCTCCTGCATACTCCTTAATTTAATCTGAGTGACTTTATTCAAGAACCAAAAATAAAACGTGCACCAGGATGTAATTATATAAAAAGCTGTGTTGGATGATAAATACAGTATGTACTTTTGCCTTGGTGTACAGCTCTCTTCTCCCTTCTATTCTGAAACATTTGAACTTTTCCAGCAGGAGTCTTCCTGTAAGGTTTAATTGAAGCGAGGCCCAGATTTACCAAGGTAAGGCAGTGAGCCTTGCTTGGGAAATTCTACCTTGCCCTGGCTCATACGTGTTATATGAATGTAGAGTCTCCTAAAACAAGGCCCACTTCCAGGGTCTGCTCATATTGGGCCATCTAAGCTCCCTGGCACCAACTGAAATTGCTCTGCCTTCAGGCGTTCACCAGTCTTAAACATGCTATAGGTTTACGATCATTTTCTAGGATAATAAAAAGAAGTGGACAGGGGAATGCCAAAACAGCAATTAGTGGAGAAGGCCAACAAAAAAAAATTTTTTTTTTTAATCCTGTTGCTACTTGCAATAAACAAGCTGCTTTCACAACAGAGAGATGGGGGACGGAGATGCAAAGACCTCAGCAGTGGTCCTATTGCAATACTCACCTGGGAGAAAGGGGTCAGGATGGAAGGAGTCTGCCCCCATTAGAAGTTTACACCTTCGAATGGACTGATGGATTATGTTGGCTAGAAGAAAAAGTT
The DNA here is from genome assembly GCF_028564815.1 of Eubalaena glacialis. Taxonomy (NCBI): domain Eukaryota; kingdom Metazoa; phylum Chordata; class Mammalia; order Artiodactyla; family Balaenidae; genus Eubalaena; species Eubalaena glacialis. The sequence continues at coordinate 60,746,581 of NC_083734.1, read as the reverse complement.
ACTTCTTCTTCCGACCATCCTTAAGTGAAATAAGGCAGTCCTGAACCTGCACATTGGCATGATTTAAAAAGGGCTTAGGTTGCTATTTCCTGCTAGTGATTTGCATGAAGCTCTGTGCAATGTAGGATTTACTTAAAAAGGAAAATGCAAAGGTACAAGGTGTGTCTGGTGAGCAAGAATACAACCCTATTTGTTGTAAAAAAAAAAATGTGCTGGTCCAGTTAGTGCCATTTGTAAAACTAGACTGGCCATATTGTTTAAATGCATATGAAAACCAGCTACATGCTTGCAAAACAAAAAGAAAGAAAAAAACAAAAGGAACTGAAGAATTTCCTTGAATACCTACCTAAGCTTGGAAATTTTTACTTTAATGAATCTAGAATTTCCAGACCTTTGTACCTAGACGTATGGAACAACCACTCAGAGGAAGTTATTACTCTGTCCATATTAGTGGCACAGAGGAGTTGAGTTCTTGTAGGTTGATGTGGAGAAAACAGAAACAAAAACAAATCAACATCAACAGCAAAAAACCCCAGAAACAATCCATCTGAACTCAGAGCCATGCAGATATTTAAAGCAGTGTTTGAGGAACTTCAAATGTATGTTCACATATATATATATTGTTCACATATATATTTTCCTTAAAGAAACTTGCAATTCTAAGAAATTCTTTAAGGAACCACCAATAAGTTTTGTGCAACAGATTTTATTTCTCCCTTATCTTTTTATTTCTGTGTAAGATGCATTTAACCCCACTTAGCGAAATATTATTTGCAACCTGAGTCATCTTCTGCAGAGAAATGGCTGCAAAAAGCTGCCTTTCTAAGGACTTAAGACTTTTGAGCCTTAGTTTGCTCACTGGAAAATAAGAATAAAAACAGAATTTTGTGAGATTTAAAGGGAGAGAGTTTTTGTAAAAGTGCTTCATAAATCATAAAGTACTATACATATTTTAGTTTTATACTTGTAGTGGCAGTTTTTCATTTTCTCATATAGATAGTTTTTACTCCAAATTCAAGACATTTAAGTCTAACCAGAAAGAAGGGAGCTCGTCGCATCTGGGAAACATTCACCAAGCATCAAGCATCTAGAACTATGATGGGTGTTGAAGGTCCAGAGGTACTCTTTTCAAAGAGCTTGCAGTGGCATGAAGGAAATGAGAACAACAATTACAGTAATCTGATTTTATATTTCTATATTTGTGCTCTGACTTTGGCAATCAAAGCAAAAGACCTCCAGTACAGTGTCTGTGCAAGAAATGCAAGCATACTCTTTTCCACTCTTGCTGAGAAAATCCATCCCATTACCTGCCACGTTATATTATATGCATTAAATGCCAAGGTGGTTTTCTTTTTTTCTTGCACTGGAGTTTATAAGGTGGCACTTATGCACCTGGAGCCTGGTGCCACGTGAAGGGAAGTTGTTATTCTTGGCAAAATGCCAAACCTATCAGATCACAGAATCGATTTCCTTTATCTTGGGGCACTGGACTCTTTTCAGGACGCAAGAGGGATAGGATTTCACAGCTTGTTTGGACACGCTGGTCGTTTCTTATTCTCATTTTTTTCTGGGAGAAGAGTGTAGTCACCTGGCACACCTCCTAGTCGGGTCAATGCCTGAACAAGAAATGCATTAGGTGCCCCAGATGCCTTCAGCTGAACAAAATGGCTTTATTGCCCCAAAACACAACTGCTTTCCAAGTGCAAAAGGTTGGCTCTTCCTGGACCTTCTAGCCAAACAAAAGCAGCCTTGCTCGTTGGCCGAAGTTTGGTAATATTTCTATCAGGGTTGGTTGTATAAGAAAACCTCCTCTGTTAACCTTGGAGCCCAAACTGATTTCCCCTCATTGGACTCTGAAGGATTCCTTCCCTATCACTTCCTTGCAGATATATATATATTTTCTCTTCACCATCTTCATCACTTCATATTGCAGGTCAAATCTTTACCAAATTTTCAAGTCACTGAAAACTTTCTGGAAAATGTGCTAAAATGAACCATCTATTTTCTTTTCGACAAATTTTTTAAAAAAAGAAAACCAAATTCCTGACAAAGAATTATGAGGTTCCTTTTGCCCATCACCCCACCCTAACACATACACACATGCGCATGAAACTAAATGCACTCACAACGATGCCCAGGGTCCTCATTTTTAAGGAGTCTTGCTTGTGACATTGGTAAGATGAAAGGGGAAATTCAGCCCAGAAACTGTACAAACATCACATAATTTGAGGCATTTGACCTGAATTATTTATTGTTTACTATATGTGTTATGGTTACAGGAAAAGAAATAATAATAATGATGGGATTGTTGGTGATTCTCGTTTTTTTCTTTATAATCTATTTATAGTTTTCATATTTTTTACCATGAAAATATACCTCTTTTTCAGGTCTTATTAAGATTTTTGAGTTGAACTTGTAGTTCATTTTTCCTATTCTTGTTTTCTTTGTTTTATAATAATGATTGGTCTATAAAATATCATCTGAGTACCACTTTTGCCAAAATCCGTTAAGTTTTTGGATCTGCAGCATTCTCATGTTTATTTATTTATTTATTTATTAGAAGTTTCTGAGTACTTTGTAATAACCCAAAGGTTATCAAAAAGAGTCTTTAAAAATGTCCAGCTGGATATTTGTCTTTTTGTATGTGTTTTCGTGTGTGTGTGTGTGTGTGCGTGTGTAAGGAGCCTATCTCATTCCTTTTGTTTTTAATATATAATTTTATTGAACTGTGGTCAGAAAACATAATATATTATTTTCTTTACAACATAATGGCCATTTTTTTGTGAATATGCCATGACTGAAATAAAAGTATATTTGCCCTTTGTTAGGTACAAAGTCTATATGTTTATATAACTTATGTAATGATAACATATAAGTCTATATGTTATTATATAATTCAAATATTCAATACCCTTAAATATTTTTAATCTGTTTAATCTCTTGACTACTGAACTAAGTCTGTTTAAATCTCTACCATAACGGTGGAATAGTCCATTTCTACTTGTCTTTAAGGGCACTTGCTTCCTGTATATCTCAAAGATATATTAAGTTATGATATATTAATATATTGATATAAGATATATTGTTATATGATATATCACTATGATATACTGATATATTGCTCATGGTAATGGTTGCTAAATCTTATCGGCAAATTGTAACTTTATCAAATAAAATAATTATCTTTTTGTCTTGAATTATTTTTTTGTCAGCCATTAATGTGGTAATGCTGTTTTAGGGTTTTGTTTTGTTTTGTTTTGTTTTGGTATTTACCCAGTATATCTTTATTTTTCACCCTTTATTTTCTATCTTTTTATGTCTGATTATTTTTACATGTCTGATTTTTATAACAAATTTGAGGAGAACATCTATGACGATTATATTATGAATAATCACGTTTTCTATTTTCCTTGCCCCTTCTCTTTCTTCTCCGTCCATTAATATATTAATGTATTTGTCTTTGTTTCTTCTTCTATTGGCTTTTGTATGTATGTTCTGTTTCTTTAATTTTAGTGGATGTCATTATACGTTTAAGCACTGTATTTTAACAAATCATTCTGAAAATGCCTAGAACTTGTTTGCATTTTCATCTATTTTTTTTTTTCGCTAAGATATGTCTATGCTTAGCATTTCTCCACCCTACAGTACATGATAAAAACCAGAGCTGAATGAATTTTAGTGGGTTTTTATTTTAAATGTGATGCAAATTCATTATGCTCCCTAAATTAAGATGAAACAGACACTGCGGTGATTCAAGTGGAATAAAGATTTTTACTACGTCAACAAAGGAATCTGCATTAAGTTGTAAATTCCAGGAAGTAGGTCAGGTTGTTCATTTGATATTGAACACAGCCGCCTTTCCCAGTCTGGTCTTACGAATCCACATCAGCTTACCTCTCACCCAACATTGCCCATGGTAAAGGACCGCTCTGAATGTAAGCGGGTCCTCTGAGTCATTCTGATGCACTGGAGCTTGAGATTTCCTGCACGAGACAAGCATAGAGAGAAGGCCCTCACCCCAGAATGTCTAAGTAGCAGGCTTGAGAAGGGGCCCCAGAATTTGCATCTCTAATAAGTTCCCCAGTGGGGCACAAGACACTGACCCATGGACCCACACAAGGAACAAATGGTCTAGTACAATAGTTCTGAACAGGAGCCCTGGAAACTTATCTTGACAGTAATAGGCTAGATCTATCACCTCGGGAAAGCCATTTTCTCCTCCCAGAGTCCAGGTTCCTCAAGTAAAAAGGAAGAGGAAGGCTCTGATGGTTCCGAGGGTCCAGCTAACTCTGGTTTGTTTGGTTTTTCTCTCTGTAAAGAGGCTGTGGTTTATTTTCTATCACATTTGATAAAAGAGAGCATCGCATTATTGTATTCATCAGTGATTTTGAGATAATTACCTAAAGATTTTTTTCTTTTAGTGTTTAGACACCAGTAAAAAATTCATACAAAAAGATACAATAGATTTGCTAGAGGCAAAAAAGAAGGGAAGTAAAATTCAAACAGAATAGAGAGTAGCTTATATAAGGCATGCCATTAATATTTATATGTTTGTATAATGGGCCCAAAATTTGCTTCTGTGAATTTTTTTAGCAGTCAAGTTGAAGGAAAATGGTCAAAATAAGGTAAATGGTTTAGGAAATACAGCAAGTGCTGTATGGTGATCCAAAGGCAAAGGAAAATACTTCTATTCAGGAAGGCTGGTTAAAACAGAGAGGACGATGGTACCGGGGAGCTTTGGAGATAAACCTGAAATGATGGGTATGGTTTGCAGGGATAAAGGTGTCAGGCAGGACATTGCAAGCAGAGCACCCACTGCAAACACACATATAAACATGGGAGACCTAAGGCATATCTTAAGAACCTCAAGACACCCATCTTGTCTAGGGCAGGAATTTTGCTACCCCAGAACTTTTGACAATGTCTAGAGGTCTTTTTGGTTGCTGCAGTTGTAGGGCTGGGTGCTCTCAGCATCCAGACAGATATGCCGCTAAACATTCTACAGTGCACAGGACAGGCCCCCGCGAAGAACAAGTATTCAGTCCGATATGTCAATGGAGCTGCTGTTGAGAAGCCCTCGTCTAGGGGGTAGCGACTTTGTGACGTTAATGAGGAATATGATTGGAAAGTAGCTTAAGGACTTTAAATGATTTTTCTTGAAATAGAAGGTTGTGAGCAACCAGTGAAGTCTTGTGAATAAAGGAATGATGTCGTTCTTTAAGAAGCTAAAATGATGGGCTTTTTAGGAAGATGATGCGGCAAATGCATAGAGGTGACTGGAGGAGTAGGAGATGAAGATGAGCTTTGTAGACTAATTAAGCACCTATGGCTCAATATTTCAGGTGAGAGGTCATAAGTACTTGGACTTGAGAATGGGAAGGAAGTGATTATCTCCAGAGGTGATTCAGAAAAGCGATGTACATGACTGGGCAACTGTTTAAATCACGGTGCAGGAGAAGGTGGCTGGAAGCATCAAAGCTGGTCTCGGCATGGCTGAATTAAGAAACAGAGGAATCAGAAGACTTCCCTGGTGGTCCAGTGACTGAGACTTCGCCTTCTGATGCAGGGGACGTGGGTTCCATCCCTGGTCAGGGAGTGAAGATCCCATATGCCTGGCAACCAAAAAACCAAAATGTAAAACAGAAGCAATATTGTAACAAATTCAATCAAGATTTTTAAAATGGTCCACATAAAAAAAAAAAAAAAAAATTCTAAAAAGAAAAAAAAAAAAGAAACTGGAGTCAGGAGAGAGGGCTGATTGGAAGGTTAAAGAATACACATGATTTTGAGGGTGGGCAGGGTATTTATAGGTAGACACATCAGTAGGCTTCTGGAAGGCAGATAGATTCAAAGTAACACTTCTGTCCACATTCCTAAACTCTTCCAGTTGAGCTGAATCCAGGTTACCACCCTCACTTGCAACAATGTAATCTTTTCATTCTGAGGCAGGAGGGCGCCCGGGCTTGGGCCTTCAGCAGTTCAAGGAGCCACCAGTCTCATCCTAGCCGTGTCTTATTGGAGTTCACTAAATATTTAACAGTAGTCAAGGGCTGTCATGGGTATTGTTTACTACAGGTTGTGTCTGCCTCTGTGTACATCTTCCATGATTTCGGGGTTGTAAATTTCCAAGTCACACTGGTTCTCTGGGCACCAGCTCACATTTATGTAAATCACCTTCACATGCTGCTACATAGCCACTCAAGCCGGACAATTCAGCACATCCCAACATGTACATTTGAGATGGTTCCATGAATTACATTCTTTGTTCTAATCCTGCGTTGACTCATTCCCATGTATTTGCCATCACTCCTGCTGCAACTTGACCCACGGTGCTCTGTTAGCCTTGTTATACAGTCTTACTTTACAGTGGACAAAGGTGCTGCCCCTTCTCTGATGGCAGGAATGGAAGTAGAGGAGGCCAGGAATCAATCCATGTGCACAGCTGATGCACACAACAGCCAGAAATTGGCATCTTGACAGATTCATTAGACGGCTGCATGGACAGTTTAATTCCTTCTGACTTATGCAAGGCACATTTTCTTCCATCTCAGGATTTCCTCATGCTTCCAGCTCCAGAGAATCATGCAATTCTGGAATCCACATACACTGTGTATTCCAACTATACTTTCACCACACAATTTGAGTTTGTGCCACAAAGAGGAAGCATGATCTAAGGAAACTGAACTGTGGTTAGTTACGAAAATTCTACCCACGTCTCGTGACCTTTCTGTTAGTTGATTTGTCAAAGTGCTATCCCAGTTGCAGGAGCGCAGGTGTTCCATGAATCTTGTTGACTGGGCTGGATTCGGTACCTAAGGTCTTGAAGGTACTTGTCTCCGTGTCCAAAAGTCAGACTCACCCAAGAAGATGAACCTACACCAGGGTGATCCACTGTGAGACCTGTTGAAAGATTAATGTTATGGAAAGCCCTTCACAGGAGGGGGAAGGATAGGAGAAGGTATTTCCTTCTTATCTACCAGCTTCCACATGCCACGAAAGAAACAATTTCCAGGCAGACAAACTGGTCAGTGCCATGCTTGTGTGGATGATTTTTCCAATGGATACATCAATCCTTCACTGACTCAGGACCCTGAGAAACTTACATCTTTCTAGGCTACAACACTTCCTCATTGATGGAGAATCTGTCTCCTGGATATTTTGGCCTGGCTGCCAGGCCATCATTCCCTTCCTTGCTGCTTCCATTTTTCTGTACGAACTGCATTATTCACATTCCCAGAGGTTTATGGTAATCATCACCAAATACTTTTGCAGCAGAAGGTAACATAGTGGGTGGCTTAAAAGTAAGAGAGACAAAGAAAAGCTTCATCAACCTCATAATTCTCTAGAACTTGTCCTGCTTCCCTGGCCCATTTGAAGGTGAAGTTTGAAAATTTTGTGTTTGAAGAAGATAAGGAATAAAGAGTGGAATGACAAAACAAACAAACAAACAAACAAACCCTGAAAAATATGGTTTCTTGAAAAACTATGGAAAGGATCGAGACTCCATGTATAAAGGGATTAAGATGGCTGAATGAATGTTTTATTGAATCATTTGGACTTAGAGGCAGATAAGCTGCTCCTTGAGGCTCTGTAAGGGCCTTCCAGAAAGTTACAGGTAACAAATTAATTCCTTAGGGGCCTTAAAAGGAGAACACACCTTTAGAAATTCTCCTTTCTTCCAGGTAAGACCTAGTCAGTCTTAATCTTCCTTCCCTCTTGTTTTCCTAATCTGGAACATCTTTTAGAAAATGTCACTCAGCTATTAAAAAAAAAAAAAAGAACAAAATAATGCCATTTGCAGCAACATGGATGGACCTAGAGATGATCATACTAAGTGAAGTAAGTCAGACAGAGAAAGACAAATACCATATGATATTGCTTATATGTGGAATCTTAAAAAAATGATACAAATGGGCTTATTTACAAAACAGAAATAGACTCACAGATGTAGAAAACAAACTTATGGTTACGGGGGAGGAGGGGGAGAGGGATAAATTGGGAGTATAGCACAGGGAGCTCTATATGTTCCGTAATAACCTATATGGAAAAGAATCTAAAAAAGAGTGGATATATTTCTGTGTATAACCGATTCACTTTGCTGTACACCTGAAAGTAACACAACATTGTAAATCAACTATACTCCAATAAAAATTTAAAAAAAAGAAAATGTCACCTTCAGCCTCTAAAATTCAGCAGCAGTGATATGATTTTACAGAGATACAATTTAAAGTATGCCATTAATAATATCTGAGATTTATGGCAAGTGTTTCCAGTGGTCTTCCTGACCCAGAGAATGCTCCTGTTCAGACTTTGTCAAAGATGACCACCAGGGCTGAGTTGGGAACCGATGCCCATCAGTACTTGAAAATCACTTTAGTCTGACTGCTCCCGGGAATTACCACCTAGGCTTCCCCAACTTTTCACACACGTTTTATGCATTCACACATACAGACACACACTAACATCAGCTCTATGTAGCCCTGTATTATTTTCGATTGTGTCTTTAACGGCTTCCTCTGTCCTGTTCTTCCCTCTGACAATCTGAGATGAAAAAGCTCCACTCATGTTCTCACCTATTCTTTCCTCCATGAATGGAAAAGAGATTTAAGTCTACAGATTAAATGAAGTGACCTCAGGTTCCTGCTAAACCTTCCTTTAGTGTCACTTAGGATCCATAATTAGTAAACAATTTACACTGAGAACTTCAAAGTAATTCATAAGCTACCTGTATTAATCTAGAAATTACTGGGAAAAAAAAATCTGAGTTTATTTCCCTGTGTATAAGCAGGCTGAGTAACGGTTACCTTGCATGACATTTAAGTGTCTTGACAAATTCCATTTAATTTGCCTAGGTCAGGACCTCTAAAAAAGGCGACTGAGTAAAAGCACTTTTATTTGGCAGTCCTCCACAAAATACACCCAAAACAACAAAATTAACAAAAAAAAAGGAAAGAAAAGAAAGAAGAAATCTTTTCTTCAATGGAATGAGGACGCCGTCAGCTGGAACACTGATGAATGTCTGCCAAGCACAATGAAAGTTGGATCATTCTGAAGAAGGCCACGAAGAGAAACTAGATCTTCAGGTCTTAAGCCATGTGGCTGATTTTTTTTCCTTAAAAGTGAAAAAATCAAAGGTCCAACCAAAGACCATTTTTCTTGGAAAACCAAAATGTAGGAGCATGAGCTGGCCCAGGAAAAAAATCACACCACCATCTAATTCCAAAGAGTCCCAGTTCCAGCCACAGAGCATCAGGGAGATGCTAGGCAGAGGGTAGATGTAATAAGTCACCACCATTTTCCAAGATTTAACCTTCCAACTAGAGAGATGTCTTGAGGGAGGCAAGCTGGAGATGGGAAGGAAAGCAGCACTGTTCTCTGTAACTGTTGCTCTCCAAACCAGAATCGTGGGAAAAAAAAAAAAAAGGACGACAACAAAAATGATCATGGGACAGAGCATCCATAATAGTCGGACCAGAACAAGAAGAATAGAAAAAACTAAGGACATATTCCCAAAGCAGAGGGCGGACAGATTAGGTGAGAAAATGTTCTGAGTAAGAAGCCTCTGAGAGATGGGGCAGATGGACACTACCACAAAGCCCGGCATTTATTAGGCACTTAGTAAGTATTCCCTGGGAGATGGAAAGAAGGAAAGAAGGAAGGAAAGGAGGGAAGGGAGGAGGAGAGCAGTGAGTGGCAAGCAAGTGGCAGGTGCCTACCCATCCTTGTTTCCAGGGTTACACCCTTGCCACATATAGATGAAGCCCTTGTTTCTTTTTTGGTTTTCTACCAAACATCTCAAGGCCATGTGACATTCTGGGTGTATCTACATCTGGGCCAGAAGGGTACACTGTATTCTATCTTTAACTCTCAGGGCATACAGGAATAGTCTAGGTCTCCTGAGAAGTCCTGGGATGATCAACAGATATAATGTCTCTTGCACACTTCTTTGAGCAAATCATTAAAAATAACGGAAATACATTTAGTTTCAACAAAGGGGCTATCTTTGGATTCCATGAGGATGAGGATGAAGAATATGTATTTACATTTTAATTGGTGTCAAAATAAATATTTGTATTGGTGTCAAAGTTAGAAACACGTTAACTTTTAAACCCATGCATTCTAAAAGTGACATATGTCTTATTAGTACTTTTCAGAGTTTCGTAAACTTTCTTTGGCTCAGTTTTCTCATGTATAAAATGGTGATAGCAGTATCTACCACGCATGGTGTGAGGATATAAACGAAAGGAATTTACAAAACATCTATCACAGTGTCTGATACATTGTAAGCGTCTGATTTCCCCATTTTAGACAGGACCCTAATTTAATAATATTTTCTGTGTCTGTCTTTCCCAAAGTACTTTGGAACCACTTCTTTTTTTTTTTCTTTTTTTTGAACCACTTCTTTTTTAAACCACATTAGAGTATTTGAACACGGTAAGGTAGAGAAAGTAAAATCTAACACTTCTAAAATGTTTGAAATAATTCATTAAACTTAAAAAGAAATACCAGAAAATGAAGGGTCATCTACGTAGACTGAAGGTATAGTATGTGTTTGTTCTTTACAGTTTGAACAAAACCCAAAGTTGATCTTTTTCCTCTGACTTCCTGTATTTGCTTCCTTTCACTTATCAATGTCAGCAAATCCAAGAGGGTAGATCAGCTTCAGGCACTGATGAAAGCAAACAGTCTAAGTGGGGGAGTTGGAAGAAGTCTCCCTGCCAAGCCCAGTACTGATGGTGGATGGGGCTCCCTGCAAAAAGCCCTTGGCTGAGGTGCGGTGCTGAAATCGGCAAAGCTGGCCTCCGGTTACCAGAACCTCAAGAGGGAATAATTGCTGTCTTGCCCATCAGCCTGTTCATGAGGTAATTCCCAACCAGGGCAGTAGCGCTCTCCAGAGTGTGTTTGGGAATATGTGTGGGTATTTTTGGATTTCACTATGACTGGAGGATAATTCTAATATTTAACGTCAGGGATCCAGGGATGCTCCACTCCTGCAATGTCCTGGGGAGCCTGCAGTGGAAAAAGTATCCCATCCAATTTGCAGTCTCATGCATTAAAAATACTGCGATACACACACACACGTGCACGTACATATATGTCTATATAATACATAAATTATATATACGTATGAAGAACAAAAATGAATTCCATCGCAAGATGTCGATACCGACCAGGGTTCTTGGCCTTCTTTGATAAATAGAAATTGATTAGAGGCCAGACAAGAAATTCAGGCAAGGCTTTATTGGGACCCCTGCTGCAGCAGGGGGGAGCGAGAACAAGTAACAGGTTCCCCCGAGGGGGGGCGAGCTGGTTCCTAATATGGGGTGAGGGAAGGGGTGTGTGCAGGGGTCAGGCGGGAGGGGTGGCTGAGGTGGTCTGCCCGCCCCTTAGGTGATGTTGAGCACAGGGGGCCTGCGCAGGACCCTGCTTTTGCTCTCGTCTCTTCAGAAGTCGCAATTGGTCTTTTTGGCCTTTTTGTATCTTGTTGTCCATAATTGGCCCGAACTGCCCATGCACGCAGTTACTTTTAGTCCCTCATAGTTTCTTTGTGTTTTGTTGTTCAAGGAGACATGTGTCCAGGTGCAAGCCCTGCAGCAGAGGGTCCCAGGTCCCAGGTCCCAGCCTGTCTCAGTGTTAACATAAGTAAAGGCATAGAATGACTGATTGATGCACTTCTTAACAGTGGAGCTGCTTAGGGATTCATTCCTCTGTCCCTGAATGTTGATTCTCAGATCACTCTCCATTCCATTGGACCCAAGATGCAACTCTTGGGGATCAAATTGCATGTCCCCACCACACTCAACTTCTGTTAAATATTTACAATGGCAACAGATATCTGAGAATCATAACTTGCTATTTGTTTTTTTTCTTTTAACCTCAAGGTTTAAAGGTTCTCCCTTAAAGAAGCCTTTGTGAGAAGACCACTCTGGGTAGCTGGTAAATCTGTGTGTGAGCCCTCATGCAATGCATCGTCTTCAGGAATGGATGCTTTTTCAGGAAAGATTTTTGTAGGTGGTTCTTTTTTGTTCTGACATTGTGTTTATATTGGGCTCCATCCCCACATTTTTTTCATGTAGTTGCATTTTCAGAAAGCCAACTCATAACAAGATATGTATTTTTCTTTGTCTTATACCGGGGTGGGGCCTCTTCTTATTTATATACACTGTCAAAAACAGATGCTATAGAAACACAAACTCTTATTTTTGGTGGCAACTTGTCTTTCCTAACTTCATGCAGACCTGAAGGAAATTATATCCTAAGAAAATGGAAGATGGCAACACACTGGTGAAAACTCCGTTTGAAGAATATATTACTTAAGAGCTGTATTGTTCAGGTGAAGTACTTTTAGGCCTTTTAAAAATGGCTTTCTTAGGTTTGGTTATTATGGATGTATTCTCCCCAGCAGTGTCAGGGCCATTTCCTGATTCTTGCCAGCCAAAAGTTGCAACATCAAAGAAAAAGGAGCAGAGTTTTATGAAAGTATTTTCCTGGGAGTTTTCGTTATAAATTGGGAGGGGGAAGAGAGAAATTTTAATGTGGATCAAACTCTTGCTTGTTGTCAGAATAACTATTGCAACAATTGAGTAGCTCGTGAGTTGCCCAATTTGACGGCAGGCTCCAAAAGTCAAGAGTGTCCTTAGATTGTATGTATTTTAACATGCATCTTCATAGCATTATTTTATTTGTGAACGATGCAAGTAAAAATGCTTGCATGTAGTTCTAGCTGTATCTACCTTATTAAGTGCTTTATTTCTTGGAAGAGGAATTTTCTTTCAATCTAATATGAGCATATCTTCATCAGAGTCAAATTCTCCATTAGAAACATCGTTGTTGGTTTTTTTTTTTAACTTTTTTTTTTAGAGCAGTTTTTTTTTTTTTAAGAATTTTTTAAAAAATTAATTAATTTATTTATTTTTGGCTGTGTTGGGTCTTCGTTTCTGTGCGAGGGCTTTCTCCAGTTGCGGCGAGCGGGGGCCACTCTTCATCGCGGTGCGCGGGCCTCTCACTGTCGCGGCCTCTCTTGTTGCGGAGCACAGGCTCCAGACGTGCAGGCTCAGTAGTTGTGGCTCACGGGCCTAGTTGCTCCACGGCATGTGGGATCTTCCCAGACCAGGGCTCGAACCCGTGTCCCCTGCATTGGCAGGCAGACTCTCAACCACTGCGCCACCAGGGAAGCCCCTAGAGCAGTTTTAAGTTCACAGCAAAATTGAGAGGTAGGTAGGTACAGAAATTTCCCACACATGCAAAGCCTCCCCCTTTATAAACATCCCCCATCAGGGTGGTACTTTTGTTAGAACTGATGAACCTACACTGACACATTGTAATCACTCGAGGTCCACAGTTTGCGTTACAGTCACTCTTGGTGTTGATATTTTATGGGTATCACAGTATTTTAATGCTCATATTTTAAGGCAGATATTGAGTTCCTGAGATCACATAACATCAGAATTTTCTCAAGCATCCACCTACTCCCCTGGAAGAAGTTATGTCAATGATCAGAAGTTCTACTTTGCTTGTCACGCTCTTTCTATTTTACCCTTGCTTTCACATTCAATTCCACTTCCTGATTCTGTCTCAGACTCTCAGACTGGAAGTGCCAAAATGTAGCAAGGAAGTCCAGCTCTCCTCTTCCTAGAAACAAGAAGGTTTAAGAAAACATAAAACTCATTGTGAAATTTCTAACCCAGTTGCACAAAGGCAACGGTTTCTAATTCAGAATGTTCCAAGGGGTGGTCTCCTGTGGGAGAAACCCTGTGCGTGCTTTTTGTTGAACGTAATGAAGCTATGCTAAGAAGTTGCAGAAGAGCTTGGGATATCCACCAAAGGGTAACAGAGGATGCCTCTAACCTGCACCAACCATCATGAGCCAACCTAGTCGCACCTCTCAGGATGCCGCTGGTGTTCTGGGCCCCACAATGTGACTCCCATGCCTTACTTCTGAGATGTCAAATAAGGATACTATCTGTTTGTGTAAACAAATATACTTTAAAGTGTCAACTCTTTCCCTTGGGCCATACATACCCTATTTTAAATACTGTATTTGATAAACTACAGAAGTCATCGTGATTATTATGGTATCTAATTTGGTAGCAAACAGACCCTCCTTGAACTCTGAGCACAAAAGTCTATTTATTGAGATAAAAAATTAACGTGTTGACATCTTATGTGGCCTGTAAATATGCGAACATAAAAGAAAGAGAAAGTGCTATTTTCTAGAGTCAAGCGTTTTTCACTCTAAAACAGAATCATCACATTCAACCTTCTTATTCAACCCAAACCAGATGCAGATCCTGTGAATTAAAATGACCAGCATATCAGTACTGTGCATTCTAAAAGTCTGTTACTTTCCTCTTGATTTCCATAAAATGCTGTCCTACTCAGGCATGTGACGTTTGCATTCTAATTACTGTAGCATTTGTGGCTTGACTTTTATGTTTTATATCCTCTGGACATCTCAAGTTCTAAGGACTAAAATCCTGACGGTGTTTTAAATAAGTTCTTCAATAGTTAATAGAATAAGACGTTAGCGCATCTACACATTGAAAACTGGTTTGACTGAATTAGATTTTTGTAATAAATCACATACAATGAAAACGCTGTGTCTTCACAGCTAAGACAAAAAACAAGGAATTTTTCACTTTGCAAAATGTGGCTGTGTAGATACAGCGCGTTTATCTCATACCCCATCTTCCAAGTCATTGTTCTTCCTTAGATAACATCAGTATCGGCAGTTTATCTAGTACTTTGACCTCTTTTACTATTTAAAACCATAGGGCCTGGCTTCCAAGAAGATTTATAGGGCAGAGCTACAATTCAGTACCTATTCTAGCTCTCTTCATTGCCTCTTAGAAAACAACTACATTTAGAGAAGGATTTCACCAGTCTTAGACTCTAGAGTTTGGTGTATAAACACAATTCAAATGTCCTCACAATTTTTCATATAAGCAAAAAGAGAACACAGATCTGAGTTAGTGCTATAATTACAGTATCAAACACTGTGTGTGTGTGTGTGTGTGTGTGTGTGTGTGTGTGTGTGTGTAGGAAATTCTTTCAAAACCATACCAAAATGTTTACGGTACTCATCTCTGGGTGATGGAGCTATGAATCATTTTATGTTCAGCATGGAAATTTTATGGATTTGCAGTACTTTGTAACAACTAACAAGTTAACATCAGAGGGATACAAAGGCTTAGAATGTCATCAGTAAAATGCAATTAACATCTACTTTCTGTCGGAAGCCCTTAATTTCATAATCAGCATACCAAATTATTTGTCAGAGGTGTGGGCTGGTAGTCAACCAACAGGAGCCCATAGTAATATATGGTTTGTAACAAGGAAGAAAAACATAGCACAGTGTAATAGAGCAAAGCCAGGGGAAGTTATAAACATGGAACAAATTTTGAAAAGAGCTGTAGCTACTGAGTGAAACGTGTTTTTGTCTGGTGAAAAGGGTGTTAGTTAATCTACAGTCAGCCTTTTATTTAAAATTTATTTTTAATTGAGATAACCTTGACTTATAACATTACCTAAGTTTCATGTGTAGAACATTAATATTTCTAGTTCTAACTACAGCGTGCTCACCACAAAAATTTTAGTTTCCATTCTTCTGGATCTACTGTACGGTAACAGTTTTTTAAGAGTGGTACCTCAAAGTATGAACACGACCTTGAAGGCAAATTGCTATTTTAATAGAAAATCTGAGCATCTGTAGAAAAGGATTGAGGTGGTTTGTAGAGATGAATTTAGCCAACCTCTGCCAGGGTTAATTACATACTCAGCATTTCATTTACCGAGATAGTATTCATTTGTGTTACTTTTGATCTTTAGTGTTTGTTGTTCTGTAGTCTTTGAATTCTTCTTCAAAACAAGACTCCTTAGACTTTTTCCAAAGGCTGGTATTGACAAGCAGAGCCTAAAATCCATAGAGGGCTTGCAATGATTACCATGCTAGAGTTTGTGGAGCGGGAATTTGGTCATATGTATGTTGTATGTCATCTGTACTTTTATTTTTCTAATTCTGTACTCCAGACTATCATTTATTCCACTTGAAAGAGCAGGTTGCTAAATTTTATTTTTCTAATTCTCTATTTCAGACTTTTACTTATTCTCCTTCAAAGAGCAGTTTGCTTATTCCTTTCTCTTGCAAAACAAAGAATCTTTGTGATATGGGAAAAGAACCTTGATTTCGAGGGCCACATAAGGGCACATCTATTGGAAAGCTTCTCCTGACCATCACCTGAGTGCAAAGTGCTCCCAGCTTGCAAAGTCTATGGCTGTCTCTTCCTGAAGACCCGTGTAACAAAGCCGTCAGGCAGAGGCAGTGATCTCCCGCCACCACACTGGGCAAGAGTCTGAACATCGGTGACCTCTCCGTATAAGTGACTGTCTTGCTGCTCCAAGCAAGGCTGCTACCCTTTGGCTGTTGGTAACCAGAGACACAGGATTCTAGTGCTGGGCTTTATAACGAAGAATACTGATTTCAAGGGCTTTCCTTCAGAATTGACTCTGTGAGGTGTGGGGATAACCTGCACACAACCTAGACACTGTCCTTTATAATGACCCATCTGATTAGGAATTGTCCTTTTCTTAGCATCGACTATACTGTCATGTACTAAAATATAGACCTCTAGTTATGTACAACCCAGAAACTGGAGGGGGGCATGAGAGGTAAAGGACATCCCATACTTATTTCCCATTTTCCGTCATATCTTTGCAGTCGTAAGAAAGAGTCTAGAGCTTCACATACACTGTCCACCCTGTCTGGCACGTGGCATCACCCCAGCAACCTGACCTGGTTGACTACTAGTCACATCTCAATCCAATCTCCACTTCCTCAGGAAGGCTCCTCTGATCTCCAACCTGTGTTTTCATAGGAATGGTATTTTTCCTTCATAAGAAAAATTTTAAATTTGCAAATACACATGTGCTCACATGACTTTTTTTTTTGGTGATGGTCTTAAATCATCTTCTGCAGTAGATTTAAAGCCCCATGATAGTAAGAAGTTAGTCTGTTTCCCTGACATGGTATCTCCCCTCCGTGGAGTCCCATGACTTGGAACATAACAGGTGCTCAATAAATATTTATGGGATGGATGAATGAATTGAGTGAATAAAAATAAACAAATGGGAACCTTCTTTATTCTGATTCTCCTGCCAATCTCTAGCTTTTCTTTTCATTTTCTTTAGCCACTGCTTTTGCCCGTCTCCTGAAATGTTATTTTTCCTCAAAGTTCTTTCATCTCTCTTATCATTCTATCCATTTCCCCTGGTTAATTTCATTCATCCTTAAGGCTTCCGTCAACCATATGTACGGTGACTCCTGAATCTGTGTTTCCTAACTTGACCTTTTCCTTGAGTTTAAAATGACCTTTCTACCTTCCTTTTCAACAGCTGGATAAGACTGTCTAGACAACTCCAGATCCACATCTGAAGTGAAGTCAGTTCTTGCCTCCCCCCATCCTCCTCCTATCCTGCTCCCTCATAGAAACTTCCCTTTCCAAACTGCCCAAACCAGAAAATTGAATATTATCCTTGATTCTTCTATTTCAACATCCATCGGTCACCCCATTTCATTAGTTTCACCTCCAGATTATCTCAAGAAACTTTTCCCTTCATTCACTCCCACTGTCTCTGTCTTAGCAGAGACTTTCACGTCTCACCTGAACAACTTCCGCCATGTTTTTCCCTCCTCCCATCCCACGCCAACTAATCCATTTTCCTTCCTGTGCTGCCAGGTTTATTTTTCTTTAACACAAATTTGCTTCTGCCTTCTACTTAAGAATGCCTTTAATGACTGCTCACAGAATGAATTTCCACAGTTATCACTGAAGTGATCAAGTCAACAGCTTCAATCTCTTTCATTCTGTCTCTGCTCCAAAGTTTTCTATGTTTCTTTTTATGCATAGTGGATATTTTCGCAGGTCTCTGCATGTATATGTTGTTTGTATGTGTTTGTATATGTTTATTTTTCTGACTGGAAAGCCCCACCTTTACTTTTCTAGACCAAACAGTCTCTCACTCATGCTGGGAATCCCAGTGCTATCTCTGCGGAAATGATTTTCCTTTTTTCCTTGAGTAGAATTCATTGTTCCCTTATTTGTCCCCCTATAGAAATTTATCTGAATTTTTAAGCTAGCACTTCTTCAAAACTGAGGAACGAATCCAATTCTCAGGGTCCAGAGCTATCCCTGAAACAGTTATGATGGGTAATTTTTAATTTAACAAACACTATACCATTCTTATTATGTTCCAGGCTTTCTTGTGTTTACAAATATTAACTCATTGAATCTTCCTAGCAACAGATGACATAGGTACTATTACTATTCCCACTTACCAGGTGAGAAAACTTAGATGCACAGAGTTTAAGTAACTTGCTCAAGGTCACACACAGGCCAGAATTTGAACCTAGACTGTCCAGCTCCTGAGTCGATGATCTTACCAACTCCAGGGCTATGCCGTGTCTTTCAGATGAATGCTTGTCTACAGGGCATGTGTGTCAGCAGAATTTCAGGCGGATGGAATCGTTTCAAAGCCATTAGTAGGGGATCAGTCTCCTTGTTGTTCATGAAACCATGTAGCCATGGAGGGGAGTAGCTAGACGTTTCCTTTGAACTGCAGTGCTTGATTCAGGCAGCTGCTCAGGGTCACATGCGATCTCTTCATTCACATAGTGCAAAACCCAGAACAGCATGCTCCGAACTGGACCTAGTGTCTCCCCGAGGGGAGGAGATGACCGGCTCTTATTACGCTTTATGAAGCTACATGCTAAATGGAGCTCGAGTTGCTCGGAGACTAGGTATTCCTATATCTTATGGTTGTCCCAGGATATTTCCTGGAGCAGAGCTCAGCAGTTGAAAGTCCACGGCTTGGGCATGACTTTTTCTTTCCTGGACAAGTTAGCTTTGAGATGGTTGAACATGTTCCAAAACGTGTAGGCTATACGTAAACCACGATCTTTTGAGGTTATTTTTTTTTCTTTTTTTTCTGATGGAATGGCACCACTCCATGGTCAGCTACCTTTGGTGAGTATATATCGCCTATTGGTTATGTAATATGTTTGGACCATAGGTATAGGTAATAATATATTTCAGCCTTTAGGCTACTATTCCTCTGATGAATAATTCGTTAGGTGAAAAGAAGAATCATCGTTCTACAAATAGACTAATCATGCATCTCATGTTTTAGCTTTGTGTTTTTCTTCTAATTAGAAAAGTAATCGTTTCAAAAGCAATAAAGTCACTACATACTTACTCTTCAAACATTACAGAAAGCAGATTAAAAAGGCTTCTATAAGTACCTTTTCAAAGACAACTGTAACTAATAGTTTAGTATACTCCTCTCATTTTTAATGCATACACATATATATTTATCATATTATTATTGATAACAATTTTAAACAAAATTAGATTATATTATAAATACCATTTTAAACTTTGCTTTTTAACTGAGCAATAATTATTGAGTACAAAAGAACTCAGGAAGTGTTACATCATATAATTTCTCTTGTACATGGGAATCTGATAGATTAATACTGCCTATTTCATATCTCCCAAATGTTCTGTATTGTAATAAATTAAAACAACATTTGAAATGGAAAAAAAAATTGTCACCTTAAGTAACAAAAATGAAAGTTTCTCTAAACTTCCTCCACTTCATTCTTGGAATGTTCTTGACCACTGAACTGAACCAATAAATTACACAGGAACTTTGCTATCCATCTTTAATTTAAACACATTCACAAATCTGTCAATCAACTTATTCACGTGATTCATCCTCATTACCCATCTGTTTATTTGCATATGCATTTCAGGGCCTTTCCATCTTGAGAGCTCTAACCTCTAACACTAACCTCAAACAAACAAACAGAAAACAAAATGCTTGCCTAAGTTCCTATTAAACTTTCATGGCAAATAATTTTAATAATTTGAATTAAACTCACACACACAAGTAGATGGAAAAACCCACTTCTATGGATAGGATAACAATGACTAGGGTTTACAATGATTTACTCTTTTATTAGACCTTTGCCACCTTCCATAATTAATTTTTAAACACTTCAGAACACCTGGAAATATTGTTTCTATAAAGGGTAACTTTCCCTTAAAGAGATGCAGAAAAATTGTAGCACTGTCAGAAGACAGTGATCAGAATAGATCATACCAATTAAAACTATTTGAAGAATATGGGCATATAGCCAGGATAACAGAATAACAGAATAGGTCTCTTTTCCCCTCCCCCGACCCCTCCCTTCCCGTCTCCCCTTCTCTGTCTCTTTCTCCCTCCCCGCCTTCCCCTCTCCCTCCTGCTGTATGTAAGTTTGAAGGTTGGCTGGCAGCAGAGCTGAAACAGAAAAGCTGTACTAGGGACAATTGAATAATAACTGTATTTAACCATGTAAAAATTAGCTTCCTTTCTCTCTCTCTCTCTCTCTCTCCCTTCCTTCCTTCCTTTCTCTCTCTCTTCCTTCCTTCCTTCCTTCCTTTCTCTCTCTCTTCCTTCCCTCCTTCCTTCCTTCCTTCCTTCCTTTCTTTCTTTCTTTCTTTCTTTCTTTCTTTCTTTCTTTCTTTCTTTCTTTCTTTCTTTCTTTCTTTCTTTCTTTCTTTCTTTCTTTCTTTCTTTCCTTCTTTCTTTCTCTTTCTTTCTTTCCTTTTTTCTGCCTGCCATGAGGGGCTAAATTCGAATTAATGAAAGAAAACTCAAGGAACCAGATCTCAATATAAGGAGATTTATTTGCAGTCAGATATGAATAAAACTGGTTGTTTGCATTGAATGGTAATAAGGTTGATCATGTTGGTATTATAAACAACATAAAAAATAATGGTTAACCTGTATTGATCTTTGTCAGGTACATTACATGCATTATCACATTTAATCCTTACAATAATGTCAGGAACTAGCTATTTTTGTTATCCCCACTTTACAGATAGGGAAATCGTGATATTAAAACTTAATCCATGTCTCACATGTGATCAGCTTGAATGTAGATATAAACTGCATTACAGGGGAGTATCTCACTCTAGAGACTAAACTCATAAGTACTTTGCTATGCTGAATGGTAGTGAATCATCTATTACTGAATTAGCCTTTGAATCATCTGTATAAATATTTAGTAATCTCTTCAGCAAATGCTCAAAGCCATTGTGATAATAAGAATGCAGTGGTATTCAAACAGATGTTGAATTGTTGGGTTAGACTTCATTGGTTTCATATTTTATGACCAATAAAGCACAAAGGTCAGAATTTCTGGGTTGGTAACTTTAGAAGCCTTCTTCAAACGTCTTCATAATTATTATGAATCCTCCCTCCCCATACACACACACACACACTCGTTTCAGAGCCTGCTTCCCACTCGTGGTACATGGAGCACAGCTTAAAAATCAGTAGACTTTGCACAGAGGTAGAAAACAAACTTACAGTTACCAAGGGAGAAGGGAGGGAGGGGTAAATTGGGAGATTGGGATTAACATACACACACTACTATATATAGAATAGGTAACTAATAAGGACCTACGGTATAGCACAGGGAACTCTACTCAATACTCTGCAATGACTTATATGGGAAAAGAATCTGGAAAAGGACAGACATATGTATGTGTAGAACTGAATCACTTTGCTGTACAGCAGAAACTAACACAACATTGTAAATCAACTCTACTCCAATATAAAATTAATCTAAAACAAAAGAACTTAAAAAAAAATCAGTAGGGCTTCCCTGGTGGTGCAGTGGTTGAGAATCTGCCTGCTAATGCAGGGGACACGGGTTTGAGCCCTGGTCTGGGAAGATCCCACATGCCACGGAGCAACTGGGCCCGTGAGCCACAACTACTGAGCCTGCGCGTCTGGAGCCTGTGCTCTGCAACAAGAGAGGCCGCGATAGTGAGAGGCCCGCGCACCGCGATGAAGAGTGGCCCCCGCTTGCCGCAACTAGAGAAAGCCCTCGCACAGAAACGAAGACCCAACACAGCCAAAAATAAAATAAATAAATAAATAAATAAATAATTAAAAAAAAAAACAGTAGACTTGGAAGATGCCCTCATTGTTGCAGACTTGATACAGGGAAACTTTGCTTGTCTTCCGAGCTGCCTCTTTACAAGTCTTTCTTGTCATAGTGATGATGTAGAGTAAGCTGCCCATCTTTGATGCTCCTCCATTCTGTTCATTTGAAATAAGGAAGTCCAAGGACCAGAGGTGGGAAGCAACTCTGTGGGACGAAGCCTCTGCTTCAAACGTCCCCACGACCCAATGTATAGGGCTCTCAGAAGAGTTTGCTGGCGACATGAGTCACTAAGTGGTGACATTTCATTATTAAAATAATAAATGTAATAAATGCTATGTAATGTCAAGTTTCCCAAGGATCTAGTAGCTTCTCAACACGCATAATATACTTCTCTTCAAAAATATCTATTGGAATGCTCTGTATTTTCTTTTGTCTGTGTTCTGGGGTGTGTATGGATGTGGCTGTGTGTGTGTGTGTGTGTGTATTAAATGGTATATTTCCTATACTTCTTTTTTTTTTTACTGGAGCATAAAATTTCTGAGTGGAAATCATTGCTTGAATGTGTAGCTCCTCACAATTGCTGGGACAAAGTTCTATCTAAATAGGTTCTCAGAACTTGCAGAAATAGGACAAGAATAATTTGAATTAATCATTAAAAGCAAAAAAAGAAGAAAAGAAGAAGAAAAGCATTTAAACTCCTGAATCTCAGACAACTGCCAATTTAAAATTTTGAAAAATCTCACCACTCTATTGGAACTATTTTACAGTAGCATCTATTCTCCAAAATAAATTTGTATGTGTTTCTTGTGCATGGATTTGTTTTCAATCCCCCCTCCCCTCCCAAGGAGCTGACTATTAAAAGAAACATGATAAGAAACCCCTTTGATTATTTTTATGGGTGGCACATTTTTATTTCCATAAGATGATCTATGCTAATTCCTGAATGTGTTTCCAAAGGTAGTTCATGAGAGTTAAAGTCGGCTCGGAGCCCTCGATTTTAGATAAGTTGACAGTGAGGCCATTCTGATAGCATGTGATTACCCTGGCGCTTCCCTGGCAGCCCCCAGGCCTTTTTCCATGCCATTCAATTAAAGCAGTTTCCATTATGACTAACATTATGTGCTCTGAAGATCTTTCATCATATGGTGCAGTGAGGCATTATTTTAAAATAGAAATGCCTGTAAGAAAGCTCTTTATTTTCTTCTTATTGTAAGATGTTCCTTTTAAGTGTGTGTACATTACCCAGACACCATCCACATTCTTCCTTGATTCCTGATGGTGTCTTTGATTCTCTACCTCTGCAAGGTCAACCTTTAAAGTTCAGATGAGAAAAGGAACAGGAGTATTTGTGGATATTTCAGAGTCCATTTGAGGAAAAAAATAAAGAGCTTTGGCCTGGCCACTGCATTCTCTCTCTCTTTCTCTCTCAGCACATCTAAATTTCCACAATGAAGAAGACACTTAAAGTGCAACATTATTTCAATAATTGCAAAAGGGTAAAATAGCTTACTCAGCTCCCAAACTTTCCTACTGACTTGACAGGACATAAATAAATTCATTCATTAATTATGGTGAGTGACTAATAACATAGTAAATATTTTACCTGTGTAAGGTTCAAATTTACTTTAGAGGATATATTAAAATCTATAAATTATGAAGAATGACAGCTGAGTTCCCAATATACATAAAGGACTGATTTTTTTTAAAAGTTAGAACCTAAACTGAGATCCAGTTCTCAGATTTATAAGACATGTTGAGATTTGACATGGTGAGTTAGATCAAAATATTCCTTTGGGTAAAGATGGATCTCTCTCTCATATTGGAAGATATTTACTTGGAAGATATGTAGTTATATGTATAAAGCCTGAGAGACATAAGAAATAATTTGAAAACATTTTTAATGTGATAAGCACCCTTGTTCTGAATTACACGGATTTAAGTTTTGCTCCAGAAGTGACAGCATAATTCACCCAGATTCACGATTTTGCTTTGAAGCCAATGCCATTGCCAACTGGCTACCTGTGCAACCTTCTTCATTGTCAAACTTCCTTTGAAACTGCAGAACTTCTCCATTTCTTAAACACACAGCACTCAAATATTCTTTGGCCTCCAATTATTCTCAAACTAGAATTTCTTTAGCAAAGCTATTTTATCCAAAGCTAAAGAAGCCCATTCATTCGTAGGTATCTAAGAAAGGAAATGGAATTTCCTATTGATGTTCTCCCTTTCAAGTTCAAAAAGGGATAAAACAAATTTCTATATGAAAAGCTCTTTGTGTTTCTTCAGCAAATAGATGTAGTCTGGAATGACACACAGATCTCTTCAATCCTGGAGATCACAAGTCATTTCAAATGACAATTGTTCTAAATAAACGTATGATTCACAGGGAAATTTTTATAGTTGTTCTACCTATTCAGTTAAGTTCACCTTTCAGCAATTAGCAGTGTTCTTCTGATGTATTAAACCCTTGAATAACGTGTGCTCAGTTACTTTCTCAATATTTTTGAACAGTGTGTTCTAACCTCAGAACTGCACAGTGTTTTTTTTTTTTTAAATAAAATATCTTCTTTACGCCAGTATCACTCCTGTGTTGCTCCATGTAATAACCCCATTACCATGAATCACATGACATTGATGATATTAATATCATATATGAAAAAGTTGTTCCACAGTGGCATTTGGATGCAAATAACTCTAGTCCACTACACCAATACTTTTTCTTTTGTAATACAACTTTTTAAAAAATGGTTTATGTTTGAAGAGCTACTTATCTAAACCCTTTTTATCTCCCCAAACACACTTTTATGTCCAAAAAACACACCCAGGAAAGAAATAAATTTACAACAAGATAGATTTTGCTGATAGGTTTTTCATCTTTCTTCCTTCCTTCTTCCTCTCCCCTCCCCCCTCCCTCCCCCACCCTCCCTCCATCCCTTCCTTCCTTCCTTCTTCCTTCCTTCCTTCCTTCTTCCTTCCTTCATTCCTTCCTTCCTTTCTTCCTTCCTTCTTCCTCCTTCCTTCCTCCCCCCCGACACCCCCCTTCCTTCCTTCCTTCCATCTTTTTGGATGAATAGTTGAGTAAAAGATTCTTTTTATGACAATAAATATCCAGACTGGAAATTTCACTTTGTCTTTAACTTCTCCTTTGCATTATGTTATGAAATAGATAGACACAGTGATGTAATAAAACAGGGCATTTTATTTGCACCAGACTTTGTCCATTTTCAGATGGAGTTCTTTTGGAAAGAGATAAAAGTGTCAAACCAATCACAGATGTTCAGTGGGGCACTCACCTCCTGCTGTCAGGGTATACCATTCACTAATAAACCCACTCCATGGTATTCTGTCTGGCTTTATCACAAAGCTTGGAAAGTTCTTAGCACAGAACCTAGAATTGGGTACACATTCATTAGAATGAACATTTGATAGAAAAAAATATGTTGGTTAGTTTTGGAAGACTATCCAAAAATATCCTTATGGATATCCTTATGGACTATGTATTTTAGATATAATCCATTGGAAACCATGTTTATTTCCTTAAGAGAAATTTTCTTAAGTGGCCATTGTTGAGGATGATCTATATCTCAGGATACTATTCTAAAAAACTTTTGATCAAATTTATGAGGGTGAGATTGTCAAGGACTCAAAAGTATTTATCCTTCTAATTTTATGTATGTATAGATCAGGGATCTGTAAACTATGGTCTGCTGGCCAAACAGCCTGTTTTTGTAAATAACATTTTATGGAAACACTGCCATATTTATTTGTTTACATACCATCCATAGCTGCTTTTGAGCTACTATTACAGAGTTGAAGGGTCAGTTGACTATCTGACCCTTTAAGGAAAATATTTGCCAACACCTGGTATAGACGATTAGCGTCTATTGACTTGGCTGAAAATTAAATGATTTATTGAAATATTTACAAAGTTTCAGACACAGAAGACAAGCACATACTTTTCTTATAGAGCTGAAAGTTAGTCTCATTGAGACAGAAAAAGAGTAGAATACATTAATCTATACTCTGCTTATTATTTTTAAAAAAGCCCTGAAGTATTTCAATGATGCTCCTTAATAAGACTTCTAAGAATTTTCCAATTCATCTCACAGATAGGACTGAATTTTGGCAGAACCTGTATTTATCCAAACTCAGCTGTCTTTGGGGGGCAAACAGAAGACTCGAGATAAGAACTTCTCTGAACTTTGGCAAGGGAGAAGAGAATAATCCCACTTCTGACAAATCAACAAGCACACAATTCACATTTCGTTCCACGAGGCAAGAAAGGAACCTGAGGTGTTCACGTTATTATTTCTGTTGCTGGAAAGTTACTTACATCACTCTGTCATTGAATCTTGGAGTTAGATGAGGCAGGACACGCATGAGCTGTGATTTCATCAACAACCAGATTACCTGCTCAATCCAGTGCAAGCAACGTGACGGGACTATTTCCAGTGCTAGTACTGATTCTGTTCTTTATGCTGCAAAATGAATGCTCACTGCTCTAAGGGGCTGCGCAAAAGCGGGGCAAGTCACATGTCTCATGCACGACATCAGTCTGGAGTGTACTGTGCATTGACAGCGTGATACAAAGCAAGGATGGAGAGCCTGTGTTTTGAACATATTAATAGACATGCAGGCAAGTTCACGGGCTACTCCTTTCCCTTGCAAACTAAAATCACTCCCAGGGAATTGAGCTGGCCCGTTAAATCGTTCTCTGCCAGAGCAAACAGGAAGACGAGAGGTAGTGCTCAGTGGAGAAACCATCAATCAGTACTGTTATAATATGTCTCTGGACTCCATTGCTTCATTTCATAAGGTGACATCAAGAATAATTATCATCACACATGCGGATTTCAGGACTCTTATAGGAGAAAGGTATGTTAATGAATAACCTCAAAGATAAAGAGCACTTTGAAATGTTTACAAATGATGTTCAAAATCAGGGAAAACATCCCCCAAATTCTTTAAGACATTTTCAGCCACCCACGATAGACACTAGCTCTCGTGAATTTTGGCGCTAGATTAGAGAAGGCTATACTAACACAAAATCAATCTCTGGTTTTCAGGAATGAGTTGAAAAAATACCATTGGGAATATGTAAATTTGTTTTGAATTCCTACCATCAATAGGTATTCTTATTATCTATAGACACTGAGTTGGAGACACAGGACTAGACAATATTGCTGCCCCAGTACCTAGAAGCACCCTCAAAGGCCAAGCTATCCTTTCTCTTGTATTTTATTTGGAAGATGTAGTTAGGGACCACTAGTCTTCATGAAATGTGGGCATTTGGCTGATCCCAGACCCTCTAAGCCTTCAGGTTGGTCTAGCATCCCTCTGAATGCACCTGCAACTCTCTTGGATCAAAGACAAATACAGATAAGAAGAAGGCAGTTTCCTAACATTTGTGGGATCCAGGGTAAGAGTTAAAATCAAGAGCCACGTACCATATGTCTAACTATTTAAATCATAAACTGCGCTAAAAAACCATTCAATAAAACATTTTGTATTCTACTATCTTGACAAATACAGCTGCTTTATGACTTGGAGAGCTGAGTTTGAATTTAGAATTTTCAGAATCTTCGGAGTTTCTCACTGGCATTTGAGAGTGAGAAAACACCAGTCCCCAAGACCTGGTCCAAAGCCTGTACCCCCGTCTCTAACTACTCCTGCTTCTGACCTGAACCATGGAGGGGCTTCCAGGTGTGTATGTAGATACCCACCTATGAGGTCTAAGATCCTTCCACACTCCCCAACATCTTCTGCTCGGCCAAATAGCTGCCTTTGTCTACTCTTTGGACCTAGGGTTATACATCTGGGGGATGACCTCATGAGGACTGGTCTGGAAGCAGGCCAAGGCTATCTCGGGCAGGAAATTCCATGGTTCTGGATACTCGGAATATAGTCTAGAAGGGAAGCATGGTTACTAGGGAGCCTATCCTCTTCCTTACTCCTTGCTCCATGGAGAGGGATACATACAGACCAGGGACAGAATGGCGTCTTCTAAAGTATGACCTTGGCACAGGGGCTGGCTGATCTCGTCCAAATCTAAGGGCAGCGCCATTCACGAGTTTCTATGACAGAGGTGTCTACCTTTGTAATTTCCCATCATAGATTTTCTACTTGCCTTTAAAATATCCTTTAGAAAATATTTAACCCTCAGCTAGAGTAGAAAGGATGACTGTGGTAATACGTTATTGAACAGCATTTCATAAAAATAGAGATCAAAGTTCCAAATTGATAACAACAAATCAAATCGCCTGTGCCTTCTGTAATTATTTTGTGAAGGATTTATCGAATTTAGCATGGATTCCTGCATAGAGGCCATTGCCAAACCAGCGTGGACTCATCTTCATCCCAAATAAGAGTTTCATTGTATCTGGGGAGATGCTCTGTAGGTATGATGCACCACATCTTTACATGAATATGTTCTGGTTTAGACTCTTTCCGTTCATACTGATGTCTTGATATTTCCTGAGAAAATCTTCTCCAGCTCTTCTTTTCCCTAATAAAATTATATGGATGATATAGAAATGCTTTGGGCCTGAAAAGATGTCAATTCACAAAGACTATTCAAGTTTCACAGAAAATTGCATTGTTGATCTCAGTCTTTATATTTCCCCTAAAGGCCTTTGACTGAGGCACTTTTCTTCAGAACAAGAATCTCAAGAAGACACGATCATCTGTACAACGCATGCTTCATTTTACAGTGCTTAGAGTCAGGGGTGGGAAAGGGAGTGAGGGATAAGAAATTACTTCAGTACCCCCTTTCCACAAAAACCCAGAGGAGTATAAAACTCAGGGCTTGTTATGCAAATGCAGGCCTTGTTATGCAAATGCAGGCCTTGAGACAGCTCAAAAGCCTGCCTCTCTTTTTTAAATCAGATGGCCTCCTCAGCACTCACTTTGCAAATAATTCCAATGCTATACCTATTCCCACAAACTCATGGACTTTTCTTGGTTGTAATCACTCACATTTTTCAACCAAGCAGAGTCAAAAAGTAAATAAATAAATGAAGGATGAATAACAACACCAAATAAACTTAAGCTAAGTCAGTCAGATTTTCCCTGGGTTCGCAAGTAAATGACAGCACTGATAACCCCTAACACATTATATGAATGACATTAAAAATGATGAGGGTAATGCCCACACAGTAAACGCTTTTATTTGGGGCTACATGTTTATTTTTACAGCTGGCATTTAAACGGTAAAGTAGACTGTTAAACAGATCTGCTTACTCAGATTTATCTTAAATAGAGTAAAAACTCTCTACCCAGAGGGACAGAGTTTTTCCTTTTGCATCAGCTTATCCTAACTGCAATTTGTTGGCGGGAGAGGACAGACATAGTTCTCATTGCTAGCATACAGATAAGTTGTAAATGGCTCCCTGGTGGTCAGTGAGTCATAAGGAACTAAAATTTCATTTTTTTCCATTCCCCAGGACTAGACCTTTCCTCTCACTTTTTTTTAAACAAGCCACATTCCATCCCAGGAATCTTGGGAGCAAGAATCATAATAGCTACACATTGAGTGCTCAGTGCTTTATGCCTCTCATTCAATCCACAGTAACTCTTTTTTTTAATTGAAGTATAGTTGATTTACAATATTGCATTAGTTTCAGATGTACAACAAAGTGATTCAATTCTATATGTATATATATATATATATATACACACACACACACATATATTCTTTTTCAGATCCTTTTCCATTATAGGTGATCACAAGAGATTGACTATAGTGCCCTGTGCTATACAGTAGGTCCTTGCTGCTTATCTATTTTATATACAGTAGTGTGTGTATGTTAATCCCAAACTCCTACTTTATCCCTCCCCTCCTTCCCCCTTTGATACCTGTTAGTTTATTTTCTGCGTCTGTGAGTCTGTTTCTGTTTTGTAAACAAGTTCATTTGTATCACACAACAACGTGTAGCAGTATTCCTGCTGGATCCTTGAGTGCCAATCACAGTTATTCAATAAGACCCAAAATCTGAGGACCCTGTCCCTGAATTGTCTAGCCTTGCTTGTTGAAGTCACTGTAGTTTACATAACACAGTGTTACTGTTTGTTCTCTTCTGTGGTTCACCAAACAGGGCACACATTTATCAACACTTGCCTAAACCAGCATTGGTTATCATATGCCCTCTGTGTATATTCTCAGTGTGCGGGGCTATTGTGTGTTTCTTTCTCCCTCTCTCTGTCTTTCTGTCTCTCCCTCTTCTGGCAGTTTCCGAACTCATGTACCTGAACAACATAGCAAGAACTCAAGTATTCAATACAATGTATAAAGCCAAGTCAAGGTATATTTGTAACTATGACACCCAACCTCAATTGCTAATTGGGTCTCATTTAATCAACCATAGAAAAATTTCATGGGAGTAAACTAGTGGTTTTCGAATTTCTGTTAGCATTGACTCTGATGACAATCTTCTATAATTTAAGCTCAGCCTTGGTAAAATCATTAGACTCCTATATTTCTGAAACCCACTGGTTTCCTGCTTTTCCCTAAATCTAAATTAGATTTCACGAGATGCTCTCTTGCTAGTGGTTTTGAGGGCTGGCCTTTTTAAACCAGTAGCAGCCAATAATAACTAATCCAAATGCAACTGGAGTACATCTACCTGGCTCACATTGAATTTGACATTTTTTTTCCAATTTCTTAATATCACTAAGAATAAAGGCACATAACTTTCCAGGAAGAAAAGGAAACAGTCTGTTCTTCTGACTATCTGATCAAGCAACTATAATTATTTAATTATTTAATATGTATTTAATTAATATGCTTATTATAATGAATGATTTTTATGCATACATTTTTAACCTAGGGAATAAATATGTAAGACCTGGAATAATATTATTATATTATTCACCTCCTCACATAAAACTCTGCCACTTAAGACAGGTTTATAGATAGTGCTTTGTTTTCTTCAAATGTGAAGAAAATTTATTTTGAGCCATTAATATGCTTTCACTCAGTCCTTGCTTATTTTCTTATAAAGTTCCAAACTGCTTAAAGTTTAATCACCTATATCCCTCTAAAAAAGCCCCACTGGGTAAAGTTAGACCAGGCTGGATGGTAAGAATTTGTCTCCTAAAGTTAATCTTTAATCAGGGATTAGTTTATTTTTTGTGGCCATTCTGCCATTGAGGTTGGTGGCATCATATTTAACTACAAAATTAGCACTTGATCATGGCATTACTTGAGGAGGTCAGCTGTGATTATACATGGATCAATGTGGAAAAATAGGGTCATTTCCCTTGAATGATTTTGAAGTTCATCTTCCATACTGTCTTATACATTGTATACACCATGCATGGACATACCATTCTTCCTCTCCCTGAAATTTTAGCGTCTGAAAATCAGCAACAAGATATAGAGCTCTTTATTGCCCCTATCCAAAAGGAGCTTCCAAAACATACTCTACGTATTAGGAATATAAAGTATGTGACAAAAGCAATAACAGAAGTCATCTATTATTTAGTTATCCAAACAGGGCTATGGGCAATTCAGTTGGGTTCAATTTTGGAGTGCCCTTGATCTCATTTTCATACAAATGCACAAACTATATCCAGCTTCTTCTTTTATATAATGTCAGCACAGGTACCCCTCACCACATTGCCTGATTTTTAACTATTTATTTTAAGCACTTGAGGAGTGATGACACAACATCAGTCTCCTCAAATCAGTATTTTTTTTTTTAAAGGAACTAAGAAGGCAGTTTAGCCTCAGACAAAAAGTGATCCAACCCACATCGAGGCTGGGGCTCTGCTCAACCAGTTCTGGGCTTATATGGAATTGATTCTGGGAGAGTCTTCCAGCAACCTCTGTCCTCAGCAACAAGTTATTTATCAGAAACCAATGGCATTAAAACATCATGACATTTAATCTTTAAGACAACAATTGCTTATTTCCTTCCCAGAATTGAAAAGAGAGAAACGTAAAATAAACAGAATTGAAGTAAAACAAACCTGACCCCAGTAACCTCTACTAAAAGCAGTTTTCTTCTTTATTCTTATTTTATGTTTTGTTTTGTTTTTTATATCCTTTGTATTTTTTTATTGAAGTATAGTTGATTTATCATGTTGTGTTAGTTTTGGGTGTACAGCAAAGTGATTCAGTTTTATATATATATAGGTATATAAAACTATATACCTATATATGTATTCTTTTTCAGATTCTTTTCCATTATAGGTTATTACACAATATTGACTATAGTTCCCTGTGCTATGCAGTGGGTCCTTGTTGGTTATCTATTTTATATATAGCAGTGTGTATATGTTAATCCCAAACTCCTAATTTATCCCTGCCTCCCTTTCCCCTTTGGTAACCATAAGTTTGTTTTCTATGCCTGTGGGTCTATTTCTGTTTTGTATATGAGTTCAATTGTATCATTTCTTTTTTAGATTCCACATATAAGCAATATCATATATTTGTCTTTCTCCGTCTGGTTTACTTCACTTAGTATGATAATCTCTCTATATCTCATATATATATATATATGTATATATGTATATATATATCCCACCTTGAAAGGCGTTTTCTTTTTCTGCAAACCCTTCCCCCTCCTTGTCCAAGAACATCAAAAGTTCAACTCATGAAACAAAGAGGAAATGATTCTTCTCATTTTATACTTCTATTTCAACGATGATTGTGACATTGAGATATATTTTACATAGTAAAATGAGCACCTTAATCTTTTGCAAAGAGTGTGGTTATTTCCTTCCTGGGAGTGGAAGTACTAAGGGATCCAGGAGGGAAAGGGATACTGGTAATTCTGCAAGCCAGTCAGGAGAAATCCTGCCTGGGCT
Organism: Eubalaena glacialis; assembly: GCF_028564815.1. Lineage (NCBI taxonomy): Eukaryota > Metazoa > Chordata > Mammalia > Artiodactyla > Balaenidae > Eubalaena > Eubalaena glacialis. Next base: position 60,713,775 of record NC_083734.1, on the reverse strand, counting down.
GGCTGATCCTGAATGGGGCATTCTGCAACAAACGGGAAGGCCAGCTTCTTTCTTGATAACTTCCCATTTGGCAAGTACAACGCGTATTGATTTATATAGCTGATACTGCGGAGGAGTAGGCAGAGGAAAACAAAACGAAACAAAACAAAAGCAGAACCACAGGCAGCTGAGCTCAAAATCATGTCTCAATCATAGTGTCAATGTATATTTTCTGAGAATTTCACCATCAGTGTTGGTTTCCTTTGCTTAGTTTCCATAGCCTAAACAGCAAGAACAAATCAAATTGCCTACCAACTTGTCTCACAGATCTCGCTTCTGGATATTAGTTTCTGTAGCAAAAGTCTTATAGGTAGGCATACTCTGGATGGTACACGAGCATCAGCTGCTACAGAATTCATTCATTCAATCATTCATTTGGATAATCATTCATCCATTCAGTCATTTATTCAACAGTATCTTTGGGGCACCTTTTACGTGGAACAGTTGGGAAAAGAGGAAAAATTCCCTTGGAGGAGTGATTTCCCCTGTCCTTTCTTCATATATGGCTTTAAATACTTAGTATTAAATGTGTACTTTTCCAGTACTGAACCCTTGAGCAGTGTAATCCATCTTCACGCACACACTGGGACAGACATACACCCTTATCTACACTGATTTTTATTTACCTATGTAAGTGGAGAGGAACGTTGATGGAGAAAATGACGAACAGAAGACAACTCAAAAGTTGTTTATGCCTGCAAAGCATACATTTTTGGATACTCGATTTCCCTTCCAACTTATGTTAATGTTAAAATGAATTTGCATTCACTAAGCGTATACCAGCTGTATACTGGGATAGGGGCGGCTGAGTGGGAAAGGCAGACAAGGAAGAAGTGGCCTCCCGTGACCAGGGAAACAGACAGAAGGCAAAGTAGCATTTATAAATGTGCTCTGAATTACCCATGGAATAAATACGGCACATGCAGAACTAGGGGTTCACTGTTGACTTTCTTTAATGATTATATTTTATCTTTAGGCTTCTTTTCAAGTGTATCTTCTTACACAATAATTTTCCAAATGAATTCTTTAAAAAATCTGTACTGCAAACATCTAGAAGAAAGTTACATGCTCTACACCCACACAAACATATGCAAAATGATCTTCTGGCTGAAGTTTGTCCACTGTGTGTATAATATCCTCGTATATAAACACTCGTGGATCTTTAGGCACCAAATCACTTCTAGCTCATTCACCAGCTTGACTCGGGAGTGAACCAGGGAATAAAATAAATTGTGTCGGTATTCTCTTCCAACCAGGCACTTGACCCTTGGGAGGAGAGGTGTGGTTGTTAAAACAACGGACTATAAATCAGCCCAGCGGACTAGGAAACATCACTTAAGAGACTGAAGGGGAAAATGATTGAAATCTCGGCACTGCTTTAGCCCCCACCTCAGCGAGGAGAACTCCTCCCCGCCTCTTCACCAGCGAATCCAGAATTCTCCTTTGAGCCAAGTGGTTCCATTTGATGGTCAAAAGGCCAGGCCCGAACAGACCTGCTGTAACTGGCTTTGGAGAGTACAGACAGTTTCCTGGGGAAAACACCACTTTCTTTCTGCTTTCCCTGAATCTGTTAAAAACATGTTTGTTTTGGCATTTTTCAGGCTTCGTGTGATTTTTAGTACTCCACAGTTTGAGAGGATTACATTACACCTTGTGACCAAAATGAGGGCTGGGAGTAAGTTGACTCCACAGCATTAGAATCCTATAATTACGGGTTCAAATAGAAAGAGGAAGGTGAATCTAGACAAACTTGGCTTTTAAGGATTTAATACAACATAACAGAGGATGACTTAAGACATAGTCTATGTTTAGATTATATGATACAGGCCTTACCTGTGCCATAAACATATCACATGCCAACTTTTGACAAACTCTGAAGGGCTATGTATAAAAGAACTTGGGAACTGGAAGGGAAGTAGAAGTCCAACCCCTTCACTTTACAGAAAAGACATTACATTAAATGAAATTTAAGGAATTTTCTCAGAGTCACACAAATAAAGTAACAGGGCTGCCACTAGAACTCTTGTCTCCTGAATTTCAGCCCCAAACGTGTATATATATACATGGGGCGTATCTGATCCTGAGCAAAAACTCCCGCATTTGACAAATACACACACACCATTAATTATAATATTGTACGTATAAATTATGGAATTTGTATTTGTTTGGTTTTAGAATTGCTGACCAAAAGTAGCTCCGAACTGCTCACAGTAGCTCTGAAAATAAAATGTGAATGCACTGAAAAAAAAAAAGGGCAGTAGATAAGAGCCAATTCTTTCTCTTTGGAACAGATAAGAGAGAGTCCTGAGCAATTTGCTACATATGAACCCAGCTTCCACTGTGCCAGGAGAAGCCCTTTAGTAGGGCAATAAAGGGTGAATTTCCTTTGCTATAACCACTGTCTCTTTATTAAAGCTAGTAAGTATATTCTCTGAGATAATCATTATACTCAAACTATCACAGGACACATACCTACTCATCTTGTGGAATAACTACCTGCCCAGTGTCCAAAACAAGAGCATATTTTCACAGACTTGTATTGACTCCTTAGGTTCTCTCTATAAACCCAAAAGGCCATAACATATTTTTACTCCAAAGGCAGCAATAACGTCTTTACAATCAATACAAGTTGTGTTTATAGAACCATAACACAGAGGGATAGTAAAGGGTCACTGTTGGTTCTACATTGCTGGACAAGGTTTGTGATGATTATTTAAAGTTTCTTATCTGTGATCATCTCTTTATCACACACATGCTTAAAAGAGGAGGGAAATGTACGAAAGTCCAGCACACTGCCAAACACTGAAACTCTGCATATTGTGGAGGGAAAGAGAAGGAGACAGTGCCTAGTGTGTGTGTGTGTGTGTGTGTGTGCACGTGTGTACAGGAGAGAGAGTGAGCACCAGAGACAGACAGAAGATACGAAGATACGACTTATCAGGAAGGTTGGATTCAATCGAGCTTGTACGAGGAGTCACGGCAATATGACTTTGTATCTCCCACTTGACTTTCATTAAGAAATGTAGAAAGAGACGGATGCTGGGCTTCCCTGGTGGCGCAGTGGTTAAGAATCCGCCTGCCAATGCAGGGGACACGGGTTCGAGCTCTGGTCCCGGAAGATCTCACATGCTGCGGAGCAACTAAGCCCGTGCGCCACAACTACTGAGCCCGCGTGCCACAACTACTGAAGCCCTTGTGCCTAGAGCCCGTGCTCCACAACAAGAGAAGCCACTGCAATGAGAAGCCCGTGCACTGCAATGAAGAGTAGCCCCTGCTCACTGCAACTAGAGAAAGCCCGCGCGCAGCAACGAAGACCCAACACAGCCAAAAATAAATAAATAAATAAACTAAAAAAAAAAAAAAAAAAAAAGAAGCTTTGTTTGGGGGAAAAAAAAGAAAGAAAGAAAGAGACGGATGCTGTGTCAGATGCTGATTGAACTTAGAGCCATTTGTCTTGATTTGCTACCAGCCCAAACTTTTTTCTTTTTTTTTTCACAGAAATAATTGTTTGAAGCCTCTCTTGTGAGTGTTGACCTTTGCTCTCTCTGATTTTATATTTCAACACGTCCAAAAAACATGGGCAAGAGCAAAAGCCAATGCATAGAAGAGGACAAGAGACAAGATGTTAGCAAAGACTTCTTTATGTCTAGTGAGTGGAGATAGAGCAGAGATCACCACGATTTTCAGGAGAAACCAGCTTTGTCACTACGTCGCACTGAACTATAGGATTTCAGAAACCAAATCCATTTACCTTCCCTAGACAGTTGGTGTCACAGCCTGGAGATCCCAAGATTAGTATTAATAACAAATTGTTATAAACGGTAAGAAATTGTTGGGAATGGATATCACTGTGAAAAAAAAAGGACTCATCAGGGCAATTTCCTAGCAGATATATTTATTCTCTCGTGTTCAAAACAAACAAAGGAATGTGAGAGGAGAGGTAAGCAGAGGAAAATTTACTTTTTTGTTACCCACTGGCTGAATTTCCCTTGTAGGAACATTATATCTAAATAGAAGTTACAGACCTGAACCCTATTTCATCTCCTAGGGAAACACTTTTTTTTTAATTAAAAACTTTAAATTTACAAATTCTTTGGCCAGATGAATTCCTGAGCTTTTTTAGATACATGGATATGGACAGAGAACGGAAATGCTATACTTCCAGGGTCAAAGTGGTGAAGAAGCAGGAAAAAGTAGGGGCGGGGGAAGTAGCAAGTTGTGTAAACCATACTGATTTAAATTTTATCTAAGGCTGGATTTCAGACCATGACTTAGAATTGTACACCAGGGTTTTAGCATTTTTTAGACAGATATAGATGGACAATGTACCTTTTACTAGAAATACTTTGGTGGTTGCTTCCCAAACCTTTCTGCATATGAGGAGAAATCACCATGACCTCTTGTCGTCTCCTCCTCCTCCATTCTTAAAGATGATTTGCTACTAGAAAACCTAATTGTTTACTCTTAAGTATTCTGTCACTACAAATGCTTCTCTGTGAAGAATTAATGATATAACGCCATTCAAATATCCCGAAGGTCAAGAGGCTGGCATTTTGAAATCTAAAAGCAATTCATCTGAGGATGATTCATTGTTTTCATGGAAAGGAATCTCTATTCACTGTTTCTAGCACTTCAATTAGTGGTAACATCAAGGCTTCATAGAAGTTTGAGTTAGGATGAATGCACCTGGGTTTACACATTTTTGTATTCATTCAGTCATTCATTCAAGTATTTAATGGACACTTAGAATGTGTCAAATACTGCTCCCAATGTGCTAACATTAGGAACAGAACGCAGAAGAAAAAGATCTTGTACCTGCTTTTAGACAGCTCAAGATCTAGCAGATGATTGAAATAGTGAGATAAATAGTAAGATATCAATAAACTTACCTCTTAAGGGAACATGAAGCATGAGTTTGAAACCTAGACATGGGTAAGGGAAAAGGTGTGAAGAAATATTTCCCCAAAAGTGGACACGTAAGCAGTGATTTTATAATGAAAAGAGCTTAACTATATCAAAGAAAAATGGATAGAAAGGGAGGACTTTCTTGTTCTTGGATGAATAGAGTACACAGAGAATCTAGTGTTTGGATTTTACCTTGAAGATGAAAATATGCTGAAAGATTTTAAGTAGAGGAAAGGAATGACCAAATTCACACTTAATAAAAGTCAGTGTGAGTTTCTTATAGATTTGTGATACAGAGGTAAAAAAGTCAGTTTGAGAAGCAGTATAGACTCGTGGTTAAGACCAAAGATTCTGGAGGATAGAATCTAAATCCTAGATCTAAATCCTAGCTCTTCCGAGTAATAACAGTGCAACCCTTGGAGAAGTTCTCTCTTTGATCCAGTTTTTTTTTTTTTTTCATCTGTAATAATAATAGTGCTTACCTATACAGTTGTTATAAGGATTCAAAGAGTCAATGTAGACAAAAGTATTTAGAACAGTGCCTGGCATATAGTAAATGCTCTATAAGAGTTCTTAGGAGAATTCTGCAGTGATGTATGGGAGAAATTAGGAGTATCTGCATAGTGTACTGAGGATAGAGAGAAAGATGGTGGGGGGGTTTTGAATTTTTATTGGAGTAGAGTTGATTTCCAATGTTGTGTTAGTTTCAGGTATACAGCAAAGTGATTCCATTATACATATACATATATCCACTTTTTTAAAGATTCTTTTCCCATACAACCCATTACAGAGTATTGAGAAGAGTTCCCTGTGCTATACCGTAGGTCCTTATTACTTATCTATTTTATATAGGGTAGTGTGTATATGTCAATCCCAATCTCCCAATTTATCCCTCCTCCCACTTATCCCCTGGTAACCATAAGTTTGTTTTCTACATCTGTGACTCTACTTCTGTTTTGTAAATAAATTCATTTGTACCCTTCTTTTTAGATTCCACATATAAGTGATATATGATATTTGTCTTTCAGTGTCTGACTTACTTCACTCAGTATGACAATTTCTAGGTCCATCCATGTTGCTGCAAATGGCATTATTATGTTCTTTTTTATGGCTGAGTAATATTCCATTGCATATATGTACCACATCTTCTTTATCCATTCCTCTGTTGATGGACATTTAGGTTGCTTTCTTGTCTTGGCTATTGTAAATTGTGCTGCAGTGAACATTGGGGTGCATTTACGTTTTTGAATTATGGCTTTCTCTGGGCATATGCCCAGGAGTGAGATTGCTGGGTCATATGGTAGTTCTATTTTTAGTTTTTTAAGGAAACAAGGATGTGGTTTTGAGAAATATTCAAGAAGTAGAATGCGTGAGGCTTGGTAACTGACTAGATGTAAGGGCTCAGAAAGAAGTAGGAGGCTGGGATAAACCCCCGATTTCTGGTTTGCATGTCCAGTGGAGGGTGTAACTCTGATCACTGCAATAAGGAAAACAGGAAGAAAGGCCATTGTGGAGAGAGATGATGAATTCAGTTTTGGACATTGACTTGAAGATACTGATTGGTAAGGTCCAATAGACAACTGACTATCATATTCAGAATCATAGGAAAGAGAAGCTTGGCAAGAAGATGTAGATTTAAGGTGTCCTTAGCATATTCATAATTGAAGCCACGGAGCAGATGAGGTCATCCTAGAGAATGAATCAAATGAGAAAGCCAAAGGTAACACCCTGAAGAACTTTTAAGAAGAGGGTGGAATTAAAAAGCTGACAACAGAAACTGAGAATGAAAAAACAAAAGGAGAGAGTCCAGCTTCTGGCCATGATGGAGTGACTGCACTGCATTAATCCTCCCACTAGAAACAACCATAAAACCTGGCAAAATATATGAAATAGCTGTTTCTAGATGTTGGGTCATGTGGTGCAGTTCTGTGATGCCTGAGAGAAGGAGGTGGATGAGGTGAGAGCCTTGGTTGCTCCAGCTTTCGGTCTAGAGACATTTTTCTGCACCACAGTGCAGGAGGGAGATGCTCCATCAGAAAACAGGGGTCTGGCTGAGTTGAAGAGAGAGATGGAGTGCAGGGCTACTGATGCACAGCGGGAATTTGTGGGGCAGAGCAGTAGTGGGAAAGAACTGTGTCAGGAAGGAGCTCCTAAAATCTGCCTAGGATCCTATTGAGTATTTGAAGAATACTAAGTTGTACACGTGTGAGCTGATACTCCAGGAACCTGGGCTAAGAACAACTACTGAGCAAGGAAAAGTTTCTGTGGAGCTGAGCTAAGCAATGATTAGAGCTTGAACAGGGCTGCGAAATCTTTAATTTCCTACCAACTAGAGTCAAGAGATCTTGTTGAACATCATGGACATTCAGTAGATTTGAGTCCACACATTAGAAGGGCATAGCAAGACACACCCCCAGCCAAGCCCAAAAACACACCTTAAAATTATCAAAATGATATGAAAGTAAATTAACTCCTTCCAGAACACAACTCAACGAGGAAACAAAATCCAAATACTCAAGAACTTGGTATCTATATGTCCAGTATACATTCGTGGTAAACTTTTTTCCAAATTCACTGAAAAATATAAATGAATCCAAGAAGCTCGATAAGCATCAGGCAGAATAAACAGTAAGAAAATCACAGCAAGGAAGACATAATAATAAAAATAATGAGACCTGCAAAGAAGCAGGGAAATATGGCCCTTACCAAGAGAAAAATCAATCAAATATGTTCAGAAATTAGATAATGGAATTAGAAAACAAAGGCTTTAAAAGAACCATTATAAATATGCTAAAGGATTTAAAAGTAAATATGAAAACAATAAAGGAAAAAAATTAGAGTTTCAACAGCAAAATGGAAATTATATAAAAAAAGAAACAGAAATTTTAGAAGTGCAAAATATATTGGAATGAAAAACCACTGGGTAGATTGCATAGCTGGTTAGACACTGCAGAATAAAATCAGGGGAGATTTGTCATTATTTGAGGGAGGAAAGATTTTGGATAGCAGATCAGAAGTTCAACAAGGGACATACTTGGTTTGAGATTTCTACTCTCTGTGCCAGAGGAGACTTCATTTAAGCAGCTGGAAGTATAAGTCTAGATTTCTGGGGAGAAATCTTGGCTGAGATATAAATTTCTGCATTGTCAGCTTTTCTGAGAGAGTGAGTGTAGACTGAAAGGAAAAGAAGTCCCCAAAAGGGACCCTTGAGCACACCTATATCTAGAGGTGGGGGAGATAAGAAGAACAAGCAAAGACACTGGAAAATCCCAGAAAGACAGGAGGAAAGCTAGGTGAATATAATGTTCTGGAAGCACAGGAGAAAGGAATGGTTAACTTTATCAAATGAATAATTGGCTATGGTTTATCGAGCAGGTCAGTGATGATTACGATGAAAGCAGTTTTGACAGAGTGGTGAAGGCAAAACCCTGATTGGAGTAGATTTAAAGACAAATGGGAGTGGAGGAATTTGAAGCAGGGAGGAACACAGACAACACTTTGGTGCCAATCTTCAATCCTGGAGTGAACCTGATATAGCATCATTGGTCCTGAGCTGGCCTCCATTCTCTTTTACTTAAGGCAATTGGTTATCAAACGGAAAGCATGGATTTGGCCTTGAGAAGTCTTCCAACGCTCTCATTAGAATGCTTCTTCTGTTTAATCTCAAACATTTGCCTGGTTCTCTTCACTTTAATGCAAGTGTCACAAACCAGAAAGAAAAAGAATGCACTGACCTGAAATTTCTCTGTGCTTGATGTCGGAATATCAACTAGGATACGAGAATCATCTTCTGTTTATCAGCTGGAAGGGTTGTATACATAACATCCTTTTTTTTTTCAGTCATAATCATTAATGACAGAACCACGTGGCAATTATTATGCTATTATTTCTATAAGTCTTCATCTTTGACCCACTATTTTGATCTATGTGGAGACCATTTTACTTTAATAGGCCTTGTGTACTCGCTCCCATGTACAGCATTTATAGTTTTTCAGCGCTTGAATTATATGCTTTCCTCACCTATAGTTTATTAGTCACCCACCCTAGAATTGAAGCAGCCCCTTCCTCCTCCTTAGTCACTGAACTTTGAAGCTTGGGAGTATTATAAATGGAGATTTTGGGGGATTCTCAGACACCCAGTTTGGGCTGAAAGGAAGGCAGTGTCAATGTGAAGAATGTATTTCACATTCGGTAATATTTGACCCCAGATGAAGTAAAATGTGGCTTCACCTCCAATGTAAATATTGGTCGGTTCCTACCCCATTAAGTGTTCCTGAAGACAAAGACTCTGGTCCATCAATCATAATAATACTCCCATTACCTCTTAAGCAACATGTTTGAATAGGAAACTGCCTCTCCCTGTCTCTCTCTCTTTTTGTCCGTTGATGATTTAGAGACAGTAAGATCTCCAGGCTTATCTTAAAAATATTTACTCAGCTTCTTTCAGTGATCATGTCAGAGCTTGGTCACAAAAGCATATGTTTCTCTAAAGCAGAAGATGATAGAAGATGAGGAACACAGAGAGCCTCTGTCTGGCCTAATATTTTGGTGGAAGGTGACAGAGGAGATTAGAAAAGTAACAGTGAGGAAATGTTTTTGATTATCTGTCTGCTCCACTCAGTGAAACAAAAATAAAGGTATAAATCTCCATCTGGTTTCATTTTATCTTCTCCCATTAGGTCCAGATCTACCTACTCTTCAGGCTTTTTTTGTTTTCTTCTTCCTGTGTTTTGTCTACTTATTCTCTTTGTGTTTCTGACTTGTGTTTATCATTGGAGAAGCTAAGCTGAATATGTGAGTTTTAAAATGTATAAAGATAAGAGTACAAGAGTATTAAAGGTGTGTTCCTTCTTTGCAGAAGAATAAACCAAAAACATAAACAGTCATGGTTGATCTAAGTGATTTTAAAGGATAATTACAGGGATTATACTAGTGGGAGGATCATATTAGTCCTATTAAAAATGATACTTTCCATGAGTTAATTATTTTCCAATATTTTATGAAAAGGATGCACTTACATGAGAAAATTAATTATTATTATTATCATTATTATGTATTGAGAACTTTGTCCCAGGTGTGACGTGAAGGCCTTTGCATGTACCATCTCATGTGAATATCAGTTCAAAATTCTATCTTGCCTATAGTAGGAGACTCGCATCTCTTTATAGAAGATCATGAGCTCAGAGAAACCAAGAGATTTTTATAGAGGACTTGGGAGCCCTCACTGAATGGGAGACATTTCATGTGCTGTCCGCCTGGGTCATGGATCACTGTGAAACCACCGACACAGCTGAGCATGGGAAAGTGGCCTGACAGCACCACTTGACAGGAAGGATTTCCAAATTGAGGAACAATGTCCTTAAGATTTTTGATGTACATCTAGGACTTGGACACAAAGACATATTTTTCCCTTGGCCATGGCGTTCCTCTTGTTACATGAAATCATATTCTTGATGGTGAAAACCAGTATGAATTTGGATCCATTAGTCCAGTTTTGTAGCCTCACATAAATACCTATCATTAAAACATGGGCGTTGGGGCTTCCCTGGTGGCACGGTGGTTAAGAATCCGCCTGCCAATGCAGGGGACACGGGTTCGAGCCCTGGTCCGGGAAGATCCCACATGCCGCGGAGCAACTAAGCCCGTGCGCCACAACTGCTGAGCCTGCGCTCTAGAGCCCGCGAGCCACAACTACTGAGCTCGCGTGCCATGACTACTGAAGCCCTTGTGCCTAGAGCCCGTGCTCCTCAACAAGAGAAGCCATGGCAATGAGAAGCCTGTGCACCGCAATAAAGAGTAGCCCCCCCTCGCCGCAACTAGAGAAAGCCCGCCCGCAGCAATGAAGACCCAACGCAGCCAAAAAATAAAAAAACAAACAAAAAAAAGTTAAAAAAAAAACCGTGGGCGTTAATGTACCTGAACATGTGTGTTTCTCATTATTTTCTCCTGATATGATGCTAATCTCAATGATCCCTATTGTAAGTGACCTGTGTATCTAACTGGATTTTATTTCAACATCATAGGCTTATTCAAGACTACTTGAAAACCGTGCAGTTATTCTATTTAAAGTACTTACAGACAAGATAGCTTAGGTTATCTGATAGTAATTCTTTGAAAAAGGAAGAGAGTGATATTCCCATTTTAGTTATGAATATGTTAAAAGACAGAGAAGGTAAAGGATATCGCCCAGGATAGAGGGTCCATTGGTAGGAATAACAATGTTAAAACTCAAGACTCCAAAATTACAAATCACTTTGCCATGCAACCATGATATTGCAAACCAAACCAAATTAAGTAAAAGATACGAAAATGTGTATTTGTGGAATAGTGCAAAGACAAAGGCTAAGGGCTTGGAATCTTTGACGAAAATATCAGAAAAAAATTTTTTTTTTTTTTTGGTGGCAAAGAGTTTTGAATTCAATGTTTGGAAGAAATACTCCATAAAGCAGATCTTGAAAAATGAACACTTGTAATCATAGGAAACTGGTTAATCTTTTCACCTTATGCTTTTAGTTTTCCACTAGTGCAAAAAAAGCAATCTTCAATTCTAGGTCCAATATGTTGAACCTTCGGTGGCCACAGAATGTTTTACTGAAATACATTCAACAACAGGTAATACATTTTAAAACCCCAATGTTTCCCATTCTTAGAAGTTACCTTGCCTCGAAAAATGGATGAATCGTAATGCAGGCAAGCATTTAGTGCATGGCTGAGATGGCCTCGTGGTCAAACCACATTGCTCAGTAGGGAACTCCTTGTGTTCTGGATACAATTGGAATGAGTTAAAAAAAACAAAACAAAACTGGAAAAACCAGAAAATAAGATGAGCCAACTGACTTATTGACTGCTACCTTAGGGATGTGGGGAGGTAGCAACTACAAGTAGTTAGAGAGCAAACTACATCTGGAGAAAACTCTAAGTTGAAAAGATGTATGTACCCCAATGTTCATAGCAGCACTATTCACAATAGCCAAGACATGGAAGCAACCTAAATGTCCATTGACAGATGAATGGATAATGAAGATGTGGTATATTTATACAATGGAATACTACTCAGCCATAAAAAAGAATGAAATCATGCCATTTGCAGCAACATGGATGGACCTAGAGATTATGACACTAAGTGAAGTAAGTTAGACAGAGAAAGACAAATATCATATGATATCACTAATATGTGGAATATAAAAAATGATTTAAATGAACTTATTTACAAAGCAGAAACAGACTCACAGACATCGGAAACAATGTTACCATCATAACACGGTTACCAAAGGGGAAAGGCAGGGGAGGAATAAATTAGGAGTTTATGATTAGCAGATAAAAACTACTATATATAAAATAGATAAACCACGAGGTCCTACTGTATAGCCCAGGGAACTATTTTCAATATCTTGTAATAAACTATAATGGAAAAGAATCTGAGAAAGAATATCTATATAGATATAGATATAGATATCTGAGTCACTTCGCTATACACCAGAAACTAACAAAACATTGTAAACCAATTATACTTCGTTAAAAAAAAAAGAAACTGAAGATGAGAACGGAGAATTCCTATGCTAAGGTTTCTACAGCTAGGATGTGGCCAAATCAACACTCAAACATAAGCATCAGACTCCAGGGCATTTTGGAACACCTTCTATTGGACCAGAACTTCTATTGGACCAGAATAACCCTTAGGAAGAGTCAAGCTCCTGGCAGAAGAGTGAGTGATTCAGAATGAACTATAGTCTATCACATTTCAGTAATACTTCTTATTGCCATATATGGCTACCATCACTGCCAGCTTTTTCTTCATAACCAGCCAGGTCAGTAGTGCCAGGTGAGGAGACACATCAGTGGATTCAGTCTTAACACCTGGTATCATCCAGAAGTGGTCTTGTTGTTGGTGGATTACGTAGCTTATGCCAGTGATGGGCTGTGGTTGTTTAGGGAACCTCCCATTTGTCGTATGTTCTTAGCTTTGGTCAGTCTGTGCATTAGTCTTTGTGCCCTGCTTAACATTCCAGACACCTAGAATGATATCTGGTGTGTACAGAATGTCTGCTGCATAATTAAGTGGGTGAATGAACATCAAATGAACAAGCTTTACTGGATCCTCAGCCGTCAGGTCCAGACCCTAGCTCAATCTAATGCCACCACCATTATCATCGTCTTCATCATCTTGACTATTTGGGGGCACGTAGCAGATGCCAGGCGCTGTGCTAAGCACTTTACATTATGATTCAACATGATGATTTCAACAACCTTGTGAGGTCTGTCACTTTTCTTTCATAGATGAGGAAACTGAGGCTTAGCAAAGTTAAATAAATTGTGCAAGATCCTACACTTAGTAAGTGGTAAAGGTGGAATTTGACGCCAGTTACACTGTCTCTAGAGCACGCATATTGAATGACTTCTCTATATTATCTCGTTTCCCTCCTGCTCATCACTGGAATACACAATTCCTTGAATCTGTATTACTGCTTGCTACAATTAAGATCATCACTCATAGTCTGGCTTTCCTCCCATTATTTTTCCCTACTAGAGAGTAGCTTCCTATACTTCTCTATGCTGTTTTCTTACCAAGGATTGCTTGAATCATCCTTGGGTTCTAAAGCCTCTTTTGAGCAGAACACTAGATATTCTGGAAGCAACCTGAGGGATGGAGTTCTGGAACCTTTTTATTCTCCCAAGACTCTAAGCCACTTGGGTCCACTATTCTCTCGTTTCTATGGTCCTTGGATATCAGCATATTCTACACTCATGATTGCCCCAAATATTTCAAGTTTTGGGGGGAGGGGCACTTGGCTGCTTAGATTGTGTTTTATTTTATTTTTTATAGAACCAGTTAAAGAATTAAAGAATCTGAGAGATAAAGTGTCTACATTACTATTTTCTTTGCCAGTTCATTGTCAAGAAATGGGAATAAAGCACTGGTAGAATAATCTCTTCAACAGTGTCTTAGTTATCAGAGCCAGACACATTTGCAAATGCCCCCAGTTGACATACCTGTACTTGGGTTTAGTCATCTGAAATTACATTTGCTTATAACTTTGGTTCTGAATCTTTTCCCAGGAGAGAGAGAAAAAAACCATCGGTCTCCATGGCATCACATCTTATTTTTTTAAGCTTTTTATAGATTCAAACCCCATTTCTAACCCTCATGATGATTCAGGCTGTGTCTATACTACACCAACACAAATGGTTAAAAAGGGAAAAATTCAGGGTAATAATGGTGGAGTTAATAGACAAAATTCTCAATAAAGTAAAATTCCATCTATTTGGAAGTCTTTTAGAATTCAGACCTTCCAGATTCTTAGGATTTTAACTGTTAACATTAGGTATTTTAAAAAAAACCCTCTAACCATCTTGTTTAGAAATCCTCCTAAATGTTTAGCAGATTTATATTCCAATAACACTTTATACTAGATAACTTGAAATATACTCCAATGTGAAACATCTAGAAATATGAGATAAAATATAAGAAACACGCCAAGAGGTCAAAAAATGAAGAGAAGGCTGGAACCATAGAGTAAGCTGTCACTTACTGCTTGGCTGTCGTGAGGACTTGGGTTTAATGAATAAACTAGAAGAGAAGAGAATGTCTTTGGCTCATACTAGGTGGGAAGTTGGACCTGACACCACCACATAAAATCAAGATTTTTGAAGGATTACACCTTTAATGACGGAGTACAATAGAAAATGTCCACCCACCAGCAAAGAGATATGACACAGAATGTTGGCTTTCTTATTCTGGCTCTGGATTAGAGGGGAAAGGGAGGGAGAAAAACTCTCCTCTGAGAGCTCATAACAATCTAGCCCTAAAGCACATTTGGCATACAAAGTCATACTACTTGAAAGGTCCTGAAAAGCACAAGTGAAAAAAATCAGCATGCACACATGCATACACATGAAATAGTCCCCGCTTACTGTGTTCCTGACAGAAATTAAAACAAACAATTTCCAGAGGGATTTTCCATCCAGTTCACATAAAATTCCTCCACATAAATCCCCCTCAAACATAAGTGAATAATGGAAAATAATAAAATACTCTAGGACTTGCTACTCAAAGACTGGCATGTGGGCCAACAGCATCAGAATCTCTGGGCACTTGTTAGGAATGAAGAACCTCAAGCCTTACCCTAGACTGAGTGAATCAAAACATATAATTTTACAAGATGCACATATGATTCAAGTGTGTATTGAAGTCTGAGAAGTACTACTCAAGAAACAAGCCACCATAAGCAATATCCTGCACAAAGAACATATTAGACTTCCAAAAATATTTGATAGAGGAATTTTTGGATGCAAACTTAATGCATTTGGATTGATTTAATAGAGAAACGATGGAGCCAAATATATGAAACAAAATATTATAGTATTGAAAGAAAACTAGGAAGAGATGTATCAATGGAAAATATGGTTATATAGTCATTGGAATTAAACTCAATGTAAATGTTAAACAGAAGATAAAGAAAGCACAGCTGTAGAGAGAATTAATGAATTGGATGATAGAGCTCAAGAAATTATACCTAATGCAATACAGAGAAGCAAAAATCTATAAAATAAAGAAGAGAGGTTAAGAAAAATGGAGAAGATCCACCAAATGTTTTTAAAAACATTCCAGAGGAATGAATGGAGAAAACGTGGGGTAGGTAATCTTCACAGAGAAAATAACTAAGAACACTCTAAAATTTTTAAAGACTCAAACCCTTAGATTCTGGAATCACAGTAGACTCGAAGCAGTATTTCAAAGAAAAAAGAATTTCACAATTAAATCATTAGTAAAGAAACAACAGAAAGACAAAGAGAACATTTTTAAAACAGCAAGAGAGAAAAAAACAGGTTACCTACAGAGGAAGGACAATGATACGAGTAGAAAATTTCTCAAAAAGAAACAATTAAAATGAGAAAACAGAGGATTATCTCGCAAATGAAAGAAAAAATAAATCTTGATGTCAAATTTCATGTCATCCTCAACAATAACTCCAAGATAAGCAAAAACGAAGACGTTTTCAAACATCAAAACCTAAGATTATTACCAGTAAATGATACTAAATGAACCTCAAGCTTTGCTGCAAAGTGTATGTCTTGGACCAGAAACGGCAGCGTGGGCATTACCTGGAAGGTGCCAGAAATGTAGCATTGCAGGTCCCACTTAGAACTTCTCAAGCTTTAATGTGCCTACAAGTCACCTAGGGACCTTGTAGAGATTCTGCTTCATTACATCTGGGTCCTGAGGGTCTCCATTTCTACTAAGCTCCCAAGTGACACCCATGCTGTTGATCCAATTACATTTTGAGTAGCAAGACTACTCAGGAAGCAAAACACTTACCGCACCCACATGGTAAGAATTTAATTATCAAGAAGGCATGGTGAATGTTGCAATGATTCTGTGTGAAATAAATTTGGTATTGTTATGCTTTCCTTGCTTGAGGAAAAAAAAAAAAAAAAGAAGGCATGGTGAGAAATAATATTGGTAAATATGTGGGTAAATCTAGACAAGTGTTCACATAAAACAACAAAAACAATAGCAACTAATTTAATAAGTAAAGAAAGCAGTGTGGAAATAAAATACTGGAAAACAACGATATGTAAGATGGGAATAAGATACTGATAGTTAAACATTTTAAGGTCTTCCTAATATGGGGGCAGTGCTATCGATTGATTTTTTACTTCGTTAAGGAAAGTAATATTGGATCTATATCTTCCTAAGCAGTAGATGGTAAGTGTATAATATATTTTATTTACTTTTTATCAGCAAGTCCTACTTTATCCCAGCCCACCGTGTTCTTTAAATTAAATAATTTTCCAGTTCGGAACCCTGCTATCCTTGTCTGGTTTTTGCTTCTCTTCTCTTCAGCCTCAATTTTCAAATATAGTCCAAAATAAATGCCTCTGTTTCATTATTACCCACACACTCCTTAAACCCATGCCAGCTGGCTCTCTTCTTTACCATCTTAAAAACCTCTCTGTTAAAAGTCATCATTGACATCCTAGTTAAAGAATCCAATGGCTCATTCTTTGTTAAGCTGTATCAATTTCTCTAAAGTCTTGCTACTTAAAGTGTGGTCTGTGTGTCTGTGGCATCAGCATCACCTGGGAGCCTGATAGAAGTGCAGAAGCTCTGGTCTCCCTTCAGACCTACTGCATTAGAATCTGTAGTTTAACAAGATAATTCTTGTGATTTGTTTATGCATTAAAGTTTGAGAAGCACTGCTGTAAAATATTTGGCACTGTGGACCACCCACAAGTGCTTGAAATGTTCTCTTGTTTTGTCTTCCACTTTCCTTATTGCTTTCTTTTATACTTTTTTACATTGTCTTTACCATGTCTTTTTCTTTCATTGCATAAATGAAGGTTTTCTCCAAGTTCTTTATCTTGACCCTTAATCCCCATCCCCACCCCTACTTTCTCCCTCCCTCTGTCTTGACAATTTACTCCAGTTAATGACTTTCATTATTTTCCTAGACAGGTGGTTGGTTCACTTCAGAATCACCTAGGCTGCTTGTTAAAAATAACATTTCAGGGGCTCCTCACCAGAGCATCCAAACCAGCAGGTCTAGTTCAGGACCAGGAATACGCACTTTTAAAAGCACACCTTCTGGGGGCTTCCCTGGTGGCGCAGTGCTTGAGAATCTGCCTGCCAACGCAGGGGACACGGGTTCGAGCCCTGGTCTGGGAAGATCCCACATGCCGCGGAGCAACTGGGCCCGTGAGCCACAACTACTGAGCCTGCGCGTCTGGAGCCTGTGCTCCGCAACAAGAGAGGCCGCGATAGTGAGAGGCCCGCGCACCGCGATGAAGAGTGGCCCCCGCTCGCCGCAACTAGAGAAAGCCCTTGCACAGAAACGAAGACCCAACACAGCCATAAATAAATAAAAAAAAAAAAAAAAAAAAAAGCACACCTTCTGGGTGATTCAGATGTCGCTAAGCTCATACATTTTTATTTGGGAACAAATGCAGTTGTTTAGGAGATGGTTATATAGATCTTCAGTCTTACTATTTTATTAGTCATTGTAAGCTAGGTAGAAATAAACCCCAAATATCACTGGCTTAAAGCAATAAAAGTTTGTTTGTTTGCTTGATTTTATCAACAGTCAAGTCTCTGCCCTTGAATGTGATCCAGGGATATGAGATTCTTCTCTGGTCTGGCTGAGACATCCCAACATAGTTCACTCTTAGTCATGCAAATGGCAGGGAAGGAGAAAGAAAGGGAAGGATGCTCAAGTTTTGAAGATGGTCCTGGAAATGGTGTACAGTCAGTCCCCTACATACAAACCTTCATGTTGAGAACTTTCAAAGATGCAAACGTGCATCTGATTCCAGTAAGGAATCAGAACCTGCGCCATCAGCGTCAGGTGTGAGTGAAATTGCACTTGCCCTCCATCTCCTATTGCTGACGATCCTTCAGCTCTACCATCTCCCACCTCCTCTCCCTCCCCCACTCAGTAACTCTTCTTGCCTATTCACTTGATGCCAGCCCCTGTATGCCAGCTGTTGTACTGTACTGCTGTACTTTTCAAGGTACTGTACTGTAAGATGAAAAATGTTTTCTTTACTTTTTGTGGGTTTTTAAAATGTATTATTTGTATGAAAAGTATTATAAACCTACTACAGTACAGTACCATATAGCCGATTGTGTTAGTTGGGTACCTAGGCTAACTTTGTTGGACTTACGAACTAATTGGACTGACAAACGTGCTCTTGGAACGGAATGCGTTTGTATGTAGGGGACTTACTGTACCTCATTTCTGCCCTGTTCCATGATCAAACTGGTCATATGGCTACAAACACAGTGCAAGGAAGGCTGGGAAGTGTTACCTTCCTGTGTACCTGGGAGGGATGGAACCGGGGAGCATTTAGCCAGTCTCGGCCACGACCCTTAATCTCTGGTCTCATGTTTCCAATGGCCCACAGGACATCTTCACTTGAATGTTTGACTAGCATAACCAAGTCACTCTATTTTTTAAAAAAATTTTTATTGGAGTAGAGTTGATTTACAGTGTTGTCTTAGTTTCAGTGGCACAGCAAAATGAATCAGTTATACATAGACATATGTCCACTCTTTTTTTAGGTTATTTTCCCATATAGGTCATTACAGAGTACTGAGTAGAGTTCCCTGGGCTATAGAGTAGGTCCTTATTAGTTATCTATTTTATGTATAGTAGTGTGTATATGTCAATCCCAATCTCCCAATTTATCCCTCCCCCACCCTTCCCCCCCTGGTAACCATACGTTTGTTCTCTACATCCACCAGGTCACTCTATTTTAAACAAAAGGAATCCCTGGATCTCCGTACCCCTTTCCCAGATTGAACTTCTTCTTAAATTTCTTACTTTTGTCAATGGAATCACCATTCTAATCACAGAGGCTCACAGCCTGAATATCTTCCTTCATCCTCTCTCTCTCCCATAACTACTTGCAACTATTTACCGGGTCCTATTGCTTCTGTCTCCAAAATATTTCTTCAAACCTCCCACCTGACCACATTCTCCCTGGCATGGCTCAATTCTGGCCCATGTTATCTGTTTCTTAAAGTATCCCTTCATCCCACAATGCAGAACACTTCATCCACCAATTCCCTTTTATGTTCTTTCCCCAACTTGGCTCTACATTTCTCACTGGCTAGTTGGCCCACTACCGATTTCCTCTGCAGAATATAAATACCACCTAACAATTCCGAAGGACTAATTACATGTCAAGAACTGGCTAAGCATTTAACATGGAGTGAAGGTTATTATCATCCCTTTTTTTCTTGAATAGATAAACAAGGCTCAGGGGTAAAATAATTGTCACTGCCTGGTAAGTGAAGAGAAAGATTTAAACCATGTAATTTGTAGGACCACCTAAACTCTAAAGCCCTTGTTTCATTATAAACAAACTACTTCATAATATATATTCCTTTACAAGCTGCTCCATGCTCTTTTCAAACTTAATTAAATCCTGGGTGTCTCTTGTGAATCCCGGTTTTTATTGGGTCCCATCCAGTGCTTGGTTTTTAAACATTCATGCAACATGTGACAGACATGGACCAAAGTTAGGGTAAGTTTTCTCTTATTCTGCAACTCTCAATCTATTCTTACATATTTTTGGAAACAAACAAAAGCAAAACAAAAAACCCTCTTTTCTTTTATAGGTTGAATTATTCATCTGTACTTCTCTCCACGCTTTATGAATATTTATCAATTTCTTTACTAATAAAGTCACTCGCTTTAATATCACTGATGACTTATAGTCACCACACAACTTTAGTAGATGATGTCTATATCAATGTACATGTCGTATCCAACATGGCTGTTTTGCATTTCCTTATAACTTAGACTTTGAACTTTACTCTTGCAGCAACTTTCTCACTCCCGTGCATGACCTCGAGATTTGCCATACTAAGGTATCAAACGCTAACATTTCAGTTCCTAACTCTTCAACTTTGCATTCTCTCATTCTCACTACATCTGATCTTTAAATTCAGTGTGACCTCTGGCCCCATGAGCTCCTATAAAATTTTCCTGTTTATCAGTGCAAAGAAACAATGCTTCATTTTATTGTTTTTCAACTTGAGTGGTATTTGGGCTACAGGAGAAAATCTACCATCAAACTGATTGCCACAATTTCATTTTCTCAGTATTACCACCCTTCATGATTCCTTTTGCATATTATACATCAGTTTTCCTGTATACGTTTTCCATGCAATTTCAGTCTCCCATTCAAAGCTTATCCCAAAGCTTTTTACCCTATCTTACTTCTATACATGTCTACAACAATTTTCTTCTCTCACTCTTGTCTTCAGATCTTCACTAGCTCTTTCAACCTGGTCAACCACCAGGTCAATCAACACACCCACTCTCTTTAAAAAACAAACAAACAAAAATCTTCAATTTGTATTGAATTTGAATTAGTAGGCGCTTGTTTCCTATGACTAGTAATCTACACTATCTTCACCCCCTCATCAATGTCATAAAGCTTTTATTCTACAGGCAACAAAAGTCAAGCTCATGTACAAAAAAAGTGAGCTAATCCTGTAGATAGGCAGTCATTCC
Organism: Eubalaena glacialis; assembly: GCF_028564815.1. Lineage (NCBI taxonomy): Eukaryota > Metazoa > Chordata > Mammalia > Artiodactyla > Balaenidae > Eubalaena > Eubalaena glacialis. Next base: position 60,692,809 of record NC_083734.1, on the reverse strand, counting down.
TCATTCACCAAACAAGGGCCAAATACAAACACATATCAAAGATTTTACTTAACATCAGCTCATTATTAATGAATTTATTCATGATTAACTAAATGGGTAACAGAAACAGGATGTTATGACCAATTTAAAGCACAGACACACATGTGCCTGTGCATATATAGACATATATAAAATTTAAGAAAAGAAAGTTAAAATTGCTGAATCAGATACAAAATTGGCTAATACTACACAGGGCAATATACCTTTGGTGTTGCTGTTTCACTGGTCAGAAACCATTTACATCTTTGCTGGACAAAAATCTACCCCTCTGCCCCTTATAAAACTGTAAAATAGGCAGACAACAGAAATTTCAGGCCAGCACTTTGCTCAAAGAACTCCCAGTAATCTCTTCTCCCTATTTTGAAGTTTTGGATTATTTTGGATTATTGGGATTATTTTTCTAGCATCCCACCATTGCCCACTTAGCTCCTGTGATCATAAACAATTTTCAAAGCCTGTTCTTCTGATCAAGAAAGGTTGGTCTAGTTACATTTGACCTGTGGCAACAGTGTAAACTAATCATATAACCCCCTCCTTGAATTTACTCTGGAAAAACTAGAACCTTATAGCATTGAGTAAACAGTATTGGGAAAGAATTGACTTCTGTTTGGAAATGTCACAAGGAATCTCAACTGGACTTTAAAAAAGCCTCTCTCGTTTACTTTCCTGTCCTGAGGCTAGAAAGCCAAGTCCAAGGCATATCCTCCACAGATTTCACTCACAGTATTTATGAATTTGGGTGAATTTCTCTCTTCTTGAAGTTTACAAATTCTTTTAAAGGCCCTGACCTTCCAGGAAGTGGCTCCAATACTACCTGTGAGCCAAGCCCAGGTTCAAGTTCTTTGGAAGAATGTTATAGGCATTGGCTCCACGCATAAATTCAATCCTTATTCCTTACTACTGGGCTTGTCATTCCCGATTAAATGAGAGTCATTCTCAAACATGACACTCCCGTGCGATCTTGGTTGCAGAATTCATTTGTCCAATTGCGTCCTGGTACAAAGGAGGACAGAGTCTTATCCAGCTCAGGAGAAGTAATCGTTTTTGAATTCTGAGAGACCGGAAGATGTTAACACCACTTTAAAATGTTTCATTTTAGTTTTCCAGTGCATAGCCTACTAAATTGATACTTAGTCGGAGGAGAGAGCTCTTCCTGTATCCATGACCAGTAAAACAACAGTGCTAACTTTATTTTGTTAAAACAAGTAACCATAGTAGTAGTTCATTATGTTCTATGTAATATATTCACGTTCTGCTGGATGTTGAGGGTGAGTGGTCTGCTTTCATGAAGTACGTCTGCTTCTGGGCTCAAAAGAGTCCTGGAAACCCCGACTCAGCTCACTCAAGCAGTCTGAAATTGTCTAAGCAATGTTAGCTCAGAATCCTGTACCCAGAGCCTGTTCTTGGACGGATCAAAAGTTCACATAATCTTTTCACAGGGCTCGGAGACTCTTCTGTGTTAAAGACGCAAATTCCAGCCTGTAGCTTGTAGTAGAAACACCATCAGCTTGCAATAGGTTGCTTTGTAGGTAAGTGTCACAGGAAAACGGAGACTCGTTTGATAATAAGAATGACAGTCTGTGGTTAATTTATTATAGTAACCAAAACTATAAGGGTGGGAGTAAAATTCTATTGGAATTTTGTACAAACCATTTCATAGAGAGAAATCACTATTTCCCTTGAGGATAAGAATATATTATGAACAGAGAACGCGTTGCAAAATCTCTAGGGCTTTCCCATAAAGTATACAATATCTGAAAAAAAAAACCCCCATAATAATCACATTTTACCTACACTGACTTAATCTAGAAAAGGCTGAACATTCCTTCTGATCCGACAGTTTTTCCCATGCAGATTTTATAATAAAGTTGAGCTAATTAAGAAGCATGGCACATATGAAACCATCAAAATTACTTCTAGCATCTCTCTTTTTATAAGATGAAAGAATAGATCACTGTGAGTTGCCAGGGGCCCTCTAAGAAATCCTTTAGTTTTAGTGTGTGCTGATTTTATCCCCCAATTTTAAGGCTTGATCTTGGGAAGGCAAAGTTAAATGTGGTAACACGGGAGACTTTGACACTTGATTGCAATAGGCTCATGGGTGCCTGAGAAACAATCATTGGTTACCTATTTAATCCAAATAAAGTGATATTAAACTATTTTAAATTTAACATAGTAAGGAAACATGATTGTAAGGAACTTTAACTTTATCACAAGTTAGGTTTTTCTTTTTTCTTTTTTTTATAATCAAAGGTATGATCAAGTGAACACAAACCACAGACAATTATATGATAAGATATGGAAACTTTGCCACCTGGGCAGATTACAAAGACAATTAAAAAAAAACTTATTACAACCCCTTGTAAGAGCTCTAAGAATAATTTATCATCTTAACTGAGTCAGTTCGAATTTCGCTTTAATATAATATTTGGTAGTAAATGATTCACCAGCTTTTTTTTTTTCCTTTTAAATAAACCAATTAACCTGAGACAATTTTGGCAAAATTTTAACACATTTTATTACTTCTTTTCAGGCTCATGTATTTGAAGGTATTATAAACCAAAGCAAAGAAAAATCCCTTTTCTGCAAACCTTTTACAACTTCCCATATCCATTCATGCTTCGTCTCTCACTATTATTTTTCACATTCTGGGACAACCAGGCGTTTAAAGAGAAAACTACCTTTTTTTTTTTTTTCCACCCTGATCAACTAAAACTCATTTAATTACTTTGCTTGTGTAGTCACACTTACCTGATACCATTGTCCCAGTGTAATTTTATGTTCTGAAACTCATGTTAATTCTAACTTCAAACCTAAGTAACTAATTTCTACTTCACAGAGAAGACTAAGAGATAGATAATTACTAGTCTAAGGGTGATTGATGGTTTGTGATGATGGGATATTTCCAGCAATAGGAACATTACAAATAATGTGTCCAAGATCAGGACATGTTTGGTGTCTTCAGGGAATGGCAAAAGCATGTTTTACATAAAGCATAGGGTAGGTATGAGGGAGATTTGAGAGAAGGCATGAAATTCATGAGGGAGGGTCACTGACACCAGGAACCTCATTCACACACCTGCTGGGGATGTATGGACACCAGGGAAGAATATGGGGTCCATTCTACTTCGAAACCCAGATCTCTTACTGAAGACTCTTACTGAAGATTAAGTTAGAGGGTTGGATTGAAACGGACAAAAAGAAGGACCAGAGATGTTAGTTATGTGGAAAGAACATTAAACTGAGCACAGAGACCTGAGTTTAAACCCTCAGTTTATCAGCTGTGCGATCTTGAGCAAACACTTAAAAGTTTTTCAAACTGTAGGGTACAACCCATCAATTTACTTGGTTGTGATCAGCATTTTAAAAAATGGAATAGAATATTGTTAATATAGAATACATACAGAATAGGAGAGTGCTTTGTATATAATAAGGTTAAGTCTTGTCTCATGCAATTTTATTTTGGATGTACTATACAATATGTAGGTATAAATGCGCTTACCATGTTAAGAGCAAAAGACAATTCTTACCTTGGGTTGTCATTGAAAAATGTTGAAAGTCCCTGACATAACTCCTTTTACTGTTTGTTTTTTCAGCAGTGAAATAGAGAAGGTAAAATGTCAGTTTTTGTTATTCCACCATGAGGTATTGAGAGCAAGAAGGGTAACAAAAGATATGTCTAAAACATTGTACGAACTACACAGTACAATACAAATGAACAAGAGATCCATGTTATTACTGTTACTATTACTACTTCTACTTCTCTTGCTACTATTGATGCTACTATTCCAGAAAAGAGTAATGAATTCTTAAACTTCCATGCTTACGCTTCAGAGGGAAGAAAAAAGAGTGAATGAATGTGAGACCTTCATTTCTCGTTTTTTTATCTCCCCCCCACCCCGACCAAATCCCAACCAAGGTTCTGGCGTGGAGTATTTGTAGTAAAGGTGATTCTCACGTTAGGGACATGGGTGACACGCACGTAAATCATTGAAGAAGGGATTTATTTGGGGGGTAATTATTTACATGCTTTAAAAAGTCCTTATCATCCCAAATTGTAGTTATGTGATCATACATCTGCTTTGCCCCTTCGGTTGTGAGACTGTTACTTCATCTTTGTATTGCAAGCCCCTAACACAATGTCTGACATAAAGTAGGTACTCAATTAATGAAAATTGAATAAAAATAGGAATATAATCCACTTGTATTCCGACAGTGTCAGCGTGAGCTTTTCAACATCTGATCATTTCAATTTTTGCCTTCAAATAGTCCAAATGTTCCCCAGTGAGAATTGGAATAAAATCTTGAATTTACAAAGTCCTACCTGACCCAGTTCTTGACTACATCTCTGACCCCATTTATTTTAATTTTATTTTTTTATTGACATATAGTTGAATTACAATGTTGTGTTAATTTCTGCTGTACAGCAAAGTGACTCAGTTATACACATACGTACATCCTTTTTCATATTCTTTTCCATTCTGGTTTATCTCAGGATATAGAATATATAGTTCCCTGTGCTACATAGTAGGACCTTGTTGTTTATCCATCCTATATGTAATAGTTTACATCTGCTAATTCCAAACTCCCACTCCATCCCTCCCCAACCCCCTCCCCCTTGGCAACCACAAGTCTGTTCTCTATGTCTGTGAGTCTGTTTCTGTTTTGTAGATCTATGTTCATTTGTGCCACATATAAGCGATATCATACGGTATTTGTCTTTCTCTTTCTGACTTATTTCACTTAGTATGATAATCTCTAGTTGCATCCATGTGGCTGCAAATGACATTAATTCATTCTTTTTTATGGCTGAGTAGTATTCCACTGTGCATATGTACCACATCTTCTTTATCCATTCATCTGTCTCTGACCCCATTTTATATGAATTTTCACACTGTCCACCAAGACCAGTCACATGACCTTCCTTCTCTCTCAAACCTGACACATCTGTTCCCTTCTTGGGCCATTGGACTAGTTGTCCTCTTCCTGTGGATTGCTTGACAACTCCCACAATTACATTCACTCTTATTTTCTGTGCTTGCACATAGAATATTTAGCAGATGTGATCATTTCAACAGTTTTACTTACTCTTCACTCATTAGCAAAAAAAAAAATTTAGATATCTGTGGAAATATTCTCTTGTCTGTGGCTGAGTCACTTACAAACTAAACCATGCTTTGCAGGATCTTTCTGCAAAACCATCTTAAATAAACCAAAACGAATTCTCAGAAGAAGATATTTTACAACCTTCACATGATATTTTTCTTTTTTGCATCCCTCTTGGCTTGTTCTTTTCCTACAGTCTTATTCCTTAGGTACGGTTTTATCAATAATATTCTGCCCTAATTCTTGTTTTTGGATGACTTTGTGAAATAATCTATTTTTCATCTTAGATAGACTTACATAATAATGGATGTTGAGGTGCTTAGTCATTTTAGTGGTTGTCAACCACTGATAGTCACAGACACTCACATACCCAATAATATCAGCAGTTCACTAATAGAAATCCACACATAAATCCACTAGAAATCCATTAGCCAAAGACTAGGGAATTCTGTTTGAATCCAATGCCCTGGATTTACAAATGAGTAAGATAAATCCCAGAGAAATGAAATAACATGACCAAGGACATACAACTAAATGAGGTATCTGACTCCTAAATCTTCAGACTCTCCAGAACACAGTGCTACTTTGTAACCAGGTTGTTATAGATTTAGAATGAAATCTGGGGTTCTTTTAAGCCAAATGAGAATTCTACTTCTCATACATCTATGGTATAGTTTTTTTCTTATCAACATATTATTTGAAGATATAATAGCTGAAAACTTCCCAATTTGGCAAAAGAATAAGTCAGCAGTTTCAAGAAACTGAGTGACTCTCCGAAAGAATAAATTTAAAGAAATGCATACCCAGAGCCATCATAATCCAGCTGCTGAAAACTAAAGGCTAAAACAAAATACTGAAAGAATCCAGAGCGAAACAATGCATTGTCAATAGGGAATAATGATTACATTCTTGTAGATTTCTCATCAGATACCATAAAGATCAAAAAGAAATAGCATCACATTTTTTAAATGCTGAAAGAAAATAATTGTCAACCAGGAATCCATATTTAGTAAAAATATTCTTCAATAGTGAAGGCGAAACAAAGACATTCTCAGGTGAAGGATAACTAACAGATTTTTTTGCCAACAGATCTGAAATAAAATAATTGCTAAATTAAATTTTTTAGACAGAAGGGAAATGATACCAGACAGAAATTTGAAACATGGAGAACCAAGGAAGAGCCAAAGAAATAGCAAATATTTAGGTAGAAATAATGAACGACTTTTATCTTCTTGAATTCTTTAAACCAGTTGAAAGCAAAATTGTAACACTACCTGATGGGGTTTTTCAAGTATGGGGAGGGTTAATATATGACAACTATAGCACAAAGGGTGGAGGATAAAAAGAACTTAGTAAAGAAAATAGTGAAGTTTCTATTTTCAATGTGAAGTGGCAAAATTTTGATTATAAGTAGACTGACAAAAGTTAAGTATGTATATTGTAATTCCCAAGAATAATCACTAAAATAACTCTACAAAAAGGCATAATCAAAATCTCAATAGATGCATTAAAAAGGAATACAAAACAAGGGGATGGTTCAAATAAGCTAATAGAAAATAAGAAAAAGCAAACAAGAGGAGATAAGGAAACAGAGGGAAAAAACAAACAAGCAAAAATTTAAATGGTAGACCTAATTCTGAGGATATCAACAATTGCATTGAATATAAATGTCTAAATACACCAATTAAAAGACAGAAATTGTCAGAATGAGTTTTAAATGCGACTCAACTCTGTGCTGTCCATAAAAAAAATTACTTCGTCAATAAAATGTTATTATGATCATATTATCAAACCCGTGTTACACGAGGCCTCGTAATGAATTCTCCTTATCTCTTCCTCCCATACATATTCTCCTTACTCCACATTCTATTTCCTCAAGTATTACTTTCGTTATACAGTTTCTGTTGCCTATCATAGGGCCGGACACAAAATAAGTTCTCAGTATATTCCTATTAACGTAAAATTTAATCTCCCCAAATTTCATTGACTACAAAGTGCCTGCAGGGTATTTGCTAATTTTCTTAAATCAAAATGGCTTATTTCAGGAAGACCTCTGAGTCAGAACAGCTTCATGAAACCATCTCATACTTTTCCATAATGGTCTATCCTACTCTGAAAACTTAAAAATGAAATTATATCATAACTAATAAATATAATAAAATACAAATTATGCATATCATATTGTACATTTTAATAAAATAGACTAATGCATTTTCGATGATTTTTGTCAAGAATGTCTAACAAAAGACATATTTGATTAAGATCCCTCATTAAGTAATAAATAAACTAAAACTGATCAATCCTTCACATGTATCTTGCTTCTTTTTGAGGTTTTTCCTACAGTAACAACATCAGTTTCATCTAACATTGCTGACCATTTTCTATGTAAAAGACATATGCTACATTCCTTTTTTCATTTCCTCATTGAATGTAGAAATCTACAGGGTCAGTGTGGAGGGATAGAAAATGGATAGACTTTCAAATCTGAAGACCTGAGTTTGAGGCTTGAAGACTTAATTTACAAATCTCTTAAATTCTTTGAGTCTTTGCCTCCTGTTCTGAAAAATGGCAATGATACTACAGCACCCCACTTACATCCCAAGGTTGTTCTAAAAATCAGACTGCACTTGTCTAGCACTTCAAAGTCTTTAAGGAATTTCACTATCTACTTCTGGTTTAATGCTGTTTCTACTATATCAAGTAGCCATCTTAAAAAAATTATTTATTTATTTATTTTTGGCTGCGTTGGGTCTTCGTTGCTGCACGCGGGCTTTCTCTAGTTGCGGGGAGCAGGGGTTACTCTTCGTTGCGGTGCGCGGGCTTCTCATTGCGGTGGCTTCTCTTGTTGCGGAGCACGGGCTCTAGGCGCGTGGGCTTCAGTAGTTGTGGCAGGTGGGCTCAGTAGTTGTGGCACGTGGGCTTCTGTAGCTGTGGCGCGCAGGCTTAGTTGCTCCGCGGCATGTGGGATCTTCCCGGACCAGAGCTGGAACCCGTGACCCCTGCACTGGCAGGCGGATTCTTAACCACTGCGCCACCAGGGAAGTCTCTCGAGTAGCCATCTTTAAAGGGCTCTTAGGTAATGTGATTTAACTCTATCCATGTAGGTACCAAAACAATGGTTGTTTTACACCCCAATTATTCTTATTTTCATCAATATAATCTCTTCAAAGAAAATTGTCCCCTAGATCTTCTGTGAAATACTTCCTTACACCCATGGAGAAGTCAGTATATAGGCCCCATGCCAGGATAAACAACAGAAAGTCAAGGGAAAGCCTGTGGGTTAACATGACAAGTCACTTGCACAAATAAATCATGCAACAGAAAAAATGAAGCCACATCTACACGGCGTCTAACTTGAATTCCAGAAAGAGTCATTTTGCCTGAAAAGGGCACCTTCACTAGAAGGCTGACTCCTTGTATTAGTTTGCCAGTATTGCCACAAGAAATCACTACAGACTGGGTGGTGTAAAGAATAGAAATTCACTTCCTCACAATTCTGGAGGCTAGAGGTCTGAGATCAAGGTGTCAGCAGGGTTGGTTTCTTCTGAGGTTTGTCTTCTTGGCTTGCAGATCGTTTGGTCTGTGGTTTCTATGTCCTAATCCCTTCTTCTTATAAGGACACCAGTCATATTGGAATACCACCTGCCCCCCCGCAATGATCATATTGAACTTTAGTTACGTCTTTAAAGACCCTACAACCAAGTACAGTCACATTCAGAGGTACTGAGGGTTAGGACTTGAGCATTATGGACTTGGGGGATGGGGGACACAATTCAGCCCATAACAGCCACCCCTAATGGCGCCTTACCCAATTTTCACGGGTTAATAACTTTAAATTCCTTTTGCACCAACATTAGGAGGTTCCTGACTCACTCACTCAACATGTGCTATTGAACACGAGCTAATACGCTGGATTATAAATACGGCTCAAGTTGCACTGATGCAAAGCAAAGACATGTGCAGCTGGACAGTCATCTCAGGAAACCAGAGTGAACAGGAGATGCTCCTTTCAAAATGTATCAGTTTGAAAACAAGTGGAAATTATGTTTGATGAGGACTTGGAGCAAACTCTCTCTGTGCTGAACTGGATTCTATTCTTGGCAACGTCCAGAGAGAGGCAGTTGCTGGAGAAATTATTGGGACTTTGACCCAGCAAGCATTCATGTCAATTACACTCAATGGGATTGAAACCGCATCTGAAGTCTGTCCGCAGAGAGTGAACCGCAGTGCAGAGGCCAGGCACAGTGACCCTGGTCACAGCGCCTTCCACTTAAAAGCATCAGTGTCTCCCAACACCTTGCTCTGCTATTTACAGTTACCAAAGAGGAGTTTGCTTACTTTCACAGATCGTCCTGTTGGGTTCCCCTGTTCTGCCTAGTTACTGACATTTTATTGGGAAAAAAAAAAAAAAAAAAAACCCCAGCTTCCAGAGCTTCCTCTCTCAGGCCATTCCAAGTAACAATTTCTATCATTTTGCAGTTTCCAAACAGCAGCAGATCAGAGAGATTTTTTCCTATACCCTGAGGAACAGAACAAGTCACACTGTGTCTCATTAACATATATATATATTTTTTTAATTTCAAAGAAGAAATGGAGGAAAAAAGAAGGATCAGGCTTTAGGCGATGCAAAAATCATTCAGCACAGCAAATAAATCAGCTTGAATTCTAATAAACAAACCTCTTTTTGGCTGCAACTAAACAAGTTTGCAAACTGATGGTCGTGTCTCTGAATTTGGTGAGGAATTGCATAACACAGCAGGTAGGCCAAAAAAGCACCAATAAATCAATCCTTACGAAACATAAAGTGAGACTTGGCAAAGCTGAAGAAGAAAAGGAAGAAGCCGAAACGTGCACATGAAATTTCCACATTAAAAACTCATCGCTCTTGCCTTGGTCCTGATGCAATTTGAAAGGAAACAGACAATTCTATAATTTTAGCAAAAATATTTATGGTACGGTATACAAGTTCACCCAAACATTCTCTCCCAAGTTCTTTCAAAAATCGGCCTTCCCCAGCAAAGGGGCTGCTAAAAGACATTTATTTTTAGTACATTTCAGAACATTCTGGATTCTAATCATAATAAAACACAAGTGTGTCTATCCTTCCCACCTCCATCAAAGAGCTTTTGACCAGATGCCCTTGGTTCCCCCCTCCTTTATACCACACTTTAGAGGGGAGCACATGTCTTAGAATCAAGGTCCTTGGAATCAAGGTCAGTTGGTCAATATTTCCAAGACAAGGTCAAACATCAGGCTGCAGCTCTAGGGGAAAAAAATAAAGAATTTAAATCAAAAATGCTGGTTTTAAATTCTGGCCCTGAGCAACCTCTGTAAGCTCTAGGTTTTAAGGATGCAATATTTGGGGAAAAATGTATATGAGTTTGTATGAAGAATTTATAAAAGCAATATAAAAGTAAATTATCTTTACATCTTACTGAGTTATTGTAAGGGTTGGATCAAAGGGGGAAAGGTGAGCAGAAAAATCTTTTATTTGTTCATTCATTTACACACTCAGCAGATATTTATTGAGAGTCTATATTTATTGAGAGTCAGGTTTGCAACAATCAAACTGAAGTCTCGGAGGCTTCCCTGGTGGCGCAGTGGTTGAGAATCTGCCTGCCAATGCAGGGGACACGGGTTTGAGCCCTGGTCTGGGAAGATCCCACATGCCGCGGAGCAGCTGGGCCCGTGAGCCACAATTACTGAGCCTGCGCGTCTGGAGCCTGTGCTCCGCAACAAGAGAGGCCGCGATAGTGAGAGGCCCGCGCACCGTGATGAAGAGTGGCCCCCGCTTGCCACAACTGGAGAAAGCCCTCGCACAGAAACGAAGACCCAACACAGCCATAAATAAAAAAAAAAAATTCAAAAAAACCCCCCAAAAAACTGAAGTCTCCGACCTCAAGGAATTCAGGCTCTAGTGAGGGAACAAGATGTGCCAGCTGGTGCTGGCCAGTGAGCATGAAAGCTGGGATAGAAGGATGCACGATGGGGTAATGAGAGAACGAAAGAACAGAATTAGTCAGCCAGGGAAAAGTTAAAACTATAAAAAAAGTATTTTACTTTTAATTATTAAAAATTAAAAAAAAGATTTTAATCAAACAAAGGAGAACAAAAAATGAATAGTTCTCGGGACTTCCCTGGTGGTCCAGTGGTTGAGACTTCACCTTCCAATGCAGGGGGTGCGGGTTCTATCCCTGGTTGGGGAACTGAGATCCCACTTGCCTCAGGGCCAAAAAACCAAAACATAAAACAGAAGCAATACTGAAGCAATTTCAATAAAGGCTTTAAAAGTGGTCCACATCAAAAAAAAAAATCTTAAGAAAATAAATAAAATAAAAATGAATAGTTCTGTTTGTACCTTCTCTTACAAGTCTCACATTTGTGTACCCATCATTGAGGACATCCCTGGTTAATCCACAGAAACAAAAAAGGATAATTTTATGTCGTGTCTAGTTTCTAAGATTGCCCCCAATTATCCCCTTTCTTGGTACTTGCACCCTCAGGGTCCTCCTTTCCCCTTGAATGTGAGTGAAAATTTTGACTGCTTCTAATTAGCAGAACATGGAAAAGGTGATGGGTTATGACTTCCATAATTACGTTTCATGAGATAATAAGCTGTCTTGCTGGAAGATGCTCCCCGTGGCTGGTTTTGATAAAGCAAAGTGCTGTGTTGTAAGCTGCTCTACAGAAAGGCCCACATGACGTGGAAGGGGTTGCAGCCTCTGGTCAATAGCCTGTGAGAAACTGAGGCTCCAAATCAGGAGGCTGGGATTAACAGACACACAGGACTCTATATAAAATAGACAACCAACAAGGACCTGCTGTAGAGCACAGGAAACTCTACTCAATATTTTCTAATAACCTATAAGGGCAAAGAATCTACAAAAGGAGGTATAAATAGATTATATAGATAGATAACTGAATCACTTTTCTGTACACCTGAAACTAACACAACATGGTAAATCAACTATACTCCAATAAAAAAATAAAATTAAATTAAATAAAGAGTTAAAGATGACAGGGAAAAAAAAAGAAACTGAGGCTCCAAGTCCAACAGGCCACAAATAAGCTAATTCTGCAGCAGCCATGTGTGCGTGGAAGTGGATCCTTCCCCAGTTGAACCTTTTGTTTACACTACAGCCTCAGTCAACACTTGGATGGCAGCCTTTTGCGAGCCTGAAGCAGAGGATCCAGCTAAGCTATGCATGAACTCCCGTCACAGAAACAGTGACATCATAAATACATGTTGTTTTAAGTTGCTAAGTTTGCGATAATTTATTATGTGACCCAAGATAAATAATACCGTATATAATATGAAAAAAAGGGAATTTAAATACATAGATTCTCTCCTGTGTGGACATTATTCAATTTACTAAAAAAAAAAAAGAAAAAGAAAAAAAAAAGATTTTAAGTGCAACTCTTTTAAGTGCAACTCTTTCAGGGAAATGCATATCCCATAAGGAGATACACATGTTCCTACCCATAGTGTCTTCAACTGAAGAAGACATAATTCAAATTTTCAGAGCAAGCATATTCTGACCTCAGAGTATACATATTACCCCCTCTCTAGCTGACTCCCAGGCATCTGCAGATGGTAAAATATGTCTCTCAACGACCTATATCTCCTTTGTCACAATACATTTCTGCAGGCAAAGCTCAGCTTTTCCCCAGAGAGCCCTGCGGCTGAAGCAAGTTGCGACTTTAAATTCCATGAATCCTACAGGTTCTTAACTCCCTTGTTTTTGAGAGGTATAAAGCTCAGAGGGTTAAATAAAGGTGAAACTCTAAACTAGTGACTGGCAAACCTGTTCTCTAAAAGGCAAGACAGTAAATATTTTAGGCTTTGTAGGCCATGGGGTCGCTCTGTTGTTGCAGAAAAGAAGCCCTAGACGATCCATAAATACATGAACAGGACTGTGTTCCGATAAATTTTAGTCATGTACACTGATGTTTGAATTTTACGTAATCTTCACATATTAAGCAATGTCAGTCTTTTGATTTTAAAAAATCATTTAAAAGTGTAAACACATTCTTTGCTTATGAGACTAAGAAAAACAGCAGGTGGACCAGATTTGGCCTGACCCCTGCTCAAAACCATGAATTCCCAGGTGTGCTGTGTAGCAATCCCAGTGACTTCTAATGATCCTAATATTTTCCAAATTCAATTCATGTAATTCACATTTATTAAAAAATTAGCATGGAAGGTATAAGAGGTGCTGGGAGTTTCAAGAAGGAGGTAAGGGAAGAAAGAGTCGAGGGGATCTGGGGCGTGGGTGGCATCCTATATGAAACAAACAGTCGTGGGGCATTGCACTCGAAAAAGGCATGAACTTGATGCTTTACGTTGTCCTGGAAATTGAAGGGAAACATTAGGTTCTATGTAAAATCTAGGGACTGCTTTGCCAGGGTAGGGACTGACTGATTTCCATTTCATGATGTTAGCTCTCAGTGGTACAGAGAGTTCTCGTAACTCCCCTAAGGGTTACCGCGGGCTTTGGGAATAAAGTGATGCACGCATATGAGCAGATCACACAGGCGAGCTGTACTCCTTGTGCCCAAGAATTTGGGTTCTCAGCCACGCTCTGCTCCCAGCATGTTCCGTCCTGGCGGCCAGTTAATCAGACTCATCAGGAGACAAGTGTAGGCACAGCCTTGAACCGGCAGTGTTGTTCTAAGGCTCTCGAAAGGGTGATTCTGCCTTTTAGAAAGGTGAAACTTGTTCTAAAATGCATGAAAAGACCTGTTCCACTTGGAAAGAATATCACCAGCTCCTGAGCAAACATTTCCATTATGATGTAGATGCTTTCATGTCTCTTTCAAAGTCTTAGGTCACTCCTTTAGCTTTAGGCTTTGTCTTACATAAGAAAAGGGAAATGGCGGGAGGGAGGGAGGAAGAAGGATGAGGTAGCTCTTCATAAAGGACCTTGAGCAAAGGATCCCTCTGGCCCTAAGGTTCCCTCCAGTTGCAAGAGTGGAGCTGCTTCCCTTTTGCTACTAGAATAACTCACCCCCAGTGCTCTCTTCCCATTTTTAACATGCCTAAGCCCTCACTGAGTGCTTTCTGAGTGTTCCTGACTAGAGACGTTCCTTGTCCTTTTCTGAAGAATCATCTATATTGTCTTCTACTCTGGGCGCCCATCCAATATGAAGCTCAGATCTTGAATTCCCCTCCCAAAGAGCGAAAGATTTAAAAAAGCTGTCAAACAGACTCAGAAGACAGTGTCTGAGAGCATGTCATAAGTTTGTCTTATAGCAATTATGATGAAGTGAAACAGTAGCAATGTTTTATTTTTCAATGATAAGGGGAAAAATAAAAAAGCATTATGGGAGAAAAATAAGCTACAAGGATGCAAGAACTCTTGAGACCATCATTTCATGTCTTTGATTCTGTGCAGACCTGTGCTCAGAAAAAAAATCTCCTGAAAGATAGTGAGTGAGTTTAAAAAAGCCCAGACTCTCAGCGGGAAACAAATAAAATCAGGAAGCCATTCCTAAGGCTTATTTTGAATTTCTCCCACTGTCATTTTTAACGGGGAATGTACGTTGAGATATTAGCAATGACACTTAGCTTCAAATGGGAAGAAACTTTGTCCTTCCTGAGCTGAATATTGCATGTGGCACACTCTCTACAGAAATTATTTTTGTCCTTCATCTACGAGAGCTAAAGTTCTGGCTTAGAAGCAGGATACTGGATAAAATTACAGATTCTTAAATAGACCTGGAAGGAACTTGAGAGCTTAACTGGAGGATCACTAATCTTGGAAACAACAATCTAGAATGTCCTGGTGACTTGAAGCAGTTTGCTCAGCTAGCTAGTGGATGCGCTAATTGGATCAAACAGTATTGGTGTAGGGTGTTTTCTTTTTTTTTTCTGATTTCAAAAATAGATCAGTTAGGTTCCCTTTATTCAACATCGATGGGCCTTTATACACAGACAACAGACTCTTGTTATAGGAATGAAAAAAAAGACAGGATTAATGCTGCATCCCTTTTTCCATTGACCCAGGCAAGAGATGTATCCGAGTTCAGAGGGAATGGGATGTCCTTGTCTCGCCTCTTTAAGCAGATGGGGTAGGCTGGTAGTGAGGAAGGAGGGTAGACATTGTTCTCCAAGACCACGGGTCCCCTACAAACTGGATCGTGATTTGCCTTGTTAACAGAGGGATAGTGATTCCCAGGGCAGGTCTCTGTAGGTGCAACATCCATGGCAAGAAACAGGTGTGGGTCTTATCATTTTGGGCTGCTCCAGGAAGACAGGGTCATATGACAGGTGTAGACCTAGCACCTACGGAGAGAGGTAGGGGATCCCATCTGGGCTTCTGAGGACCAGGTGGGCCACACATACTTAAAAAACTCAGTCAAATATAACATTTTGTTAAAGATAACATTCACACACCATTTCAAACTTAACATTGTCCTGCAAATTAAACTGTTTTGTTATAGTGTATTTGCAAGCACCATTTTATACTTACATTCTGTAAATTGTAACTAATTTTAAAGACTGTTGAACGAAGAAAGGGATTCTCCTAGCAAATAGGCAGATGGAAGTGAAAATGCCATAAATCAGAAACCCCTAACTTTAAATTAGTGAAGACGGGCAATATCCTACCTTGACTCCCAAGTAAGTGGTCTTTCTGGGACACCAGGAGTTAAGTGCCATCTGACCAACTGTGTAGGTTAAAGCTTTATCTTCATTCTCGGTCTGCATTTATTCATTCTCTCTTATTCCATAGGACTTGAGAAGCTTACCAAATTATGCCTAACAAAGAAAGACAATAAATATTAGGGCGATCCAGGTCAAAAAATAAAGTATGACGATAAGGCCAAGGGTAGTATTAACTCACATGAAAATGAACACCAAACCATTTTATATTAATGCTAGACATGGATCATAGATTTGATTCTAAATTTTCTAGTAGCTTGTGGATAATCAACATATAATGACTGTATGAACATGAGTGTGTGTGATTCCGTGTGTGTGTGATTGTATGTGAGCATGTGTGTGTGAGCATGTGTGTGTGTGCACATGCGTGAATGCATATGTGTGGATACACGTGTGAGTACATATAAGTGTGTGTGTGTGCGCCAAAGAAACACTCCTTTTCTTGCTACTGATAACTAAGGCATATGGTAACTGGTAGTCTGTGAATGAGTTCACAAAAGATTTGTGATTTCAATATTGCTCTATCTCTACAGATTTCTCAACGAAAAGAAAACTTGCCCATGCTATACAAAACAATAAATGATTTAAAATTTAAAACTTCAATCGAAAATAATTTAAATTTTAAAATCTGAGATTTGTGTTACTTTTTTTCTATAGATCGTGATTTGCCTTATTGAAATATGACTCGTTCTAGTTAAATGAATATGAACTTAACTCTTTGAGCTCATATTGGCCTGGGCTGGGCGGCCATGAGAAGGTATAACATAGAATTTTCAAAAGGAGACAAGGATATCTATTCAGAATATAACATTTCTTACAGATCATCCCAATAACTGTTAAAACACAGTGGGTCATTTTGGCTATGCGGTAGCTGAAGGATTACAGAAATCAGAATCACTATTCATTTTATCTAGGCCCTCAATTCCCTCATCTCAAAAATGGAAGAATTGGTATCTACATGACTTTTTAACTTGGCCTCTGAATTCTTTGCCTCTTTTTACTGAGAAGCTAAGTGGGCGATGGAATATCAGTCTTGATTCTTTCTGTTGTTGTCACTTTTGTTCAGGACAATAACAAGAGTACTAGATACTGTTATTGAGTATTTGCATTATGTTAGACTCTATGCCTCAAATAATTTTATTTCATCCTCACATTAACTCTGAAAAATAGTTCTATCATACTGTTCCAAAGGAAGAAATAGGTTCTATAGCTTGCCTAGGTCACCCAAGTAGTATACAATTTGAATTCAAGGTTAAAATCAAGAACTAAAATAACTTGGAGTTTGTTAATCCCATATTCTTTTGAAGCAATTCTTGACCACGTACTGTCAACAGAAGGTTAGAAGGTGAACAGAGTTAAAGAGTTCTGTGTGCATGTGACTGTGAGGGTGTTGAGGGATTATGGGTTAGATCTGATGTCACAGAAACGACCGGTCAGCTTAAGAAAGCAGAAGACATGAATCACTTCAAAATGATAGTTTCTACCACACCGAGCAGAGACACAGAGAACCAAAACTTGGAAGTGCAAAGTTCCATGCCTTGTAAGAGGGGAAAGTATGCCGCGTCCTGGTGGGAGCAGTGCCGGCATTCACATCTGTGTTCTATGTACTTCTGTCTTCATTTTGATAAAGTAGTTTAGTTCCTTTATTTCACTCTTCTTGTAAAAGGGAGTGGGGTAGAGATGGAAGCTGATGAGTGAGAGGTAATAAAAATTACCCATTATAAATGATATTTACAGCTGAAACTTAGAGCTGAAAATTATTGTAAGTAAATAGTCATGTGGGCTCAGGAATGCGCTTGAAATTCGGAACCGTTGTTTTTCCCTGTACGAGAGACATAAGGAGTTTGCCAAAAACCATAGTTTATATGCATTTGTTTCCACTGCTCTTTCCTAACCTCAACAAACATACATGGACCCTAAGCCTATGCTGTGTGTTTGCAGGAACGTACAAACACATAGCCATAGACTTTCTTGAAATCTCCAGAAGTCCTAGCTGCATGATGGTTAGAGATGGTTAGAAATGTTTGCTCCGTTCCACCAACTTGCCTTTCTCCTCTACAAGTTCTTTGGGAATATTTCTCTTTTATGAGTTACAAGAAAGATTCCTGGCCTTAGAGGAAAGACAGATGAACAAATTAACCCCTACAGCATTACACTGGCTGCTTCTGGTCAGGCCGCCAACTGAGACTAATCTTTCCTTCTCTTCCTTATATCCCTATATGAGGGAGGTGGTTTAATGAGGAAAAAGGCATCATCAATGGAATATTTATTGAGAAATTCAGACGTCGGTCCTACTCTTCCCTTTCCCCTTAGTTCTGGATTAAAAGAAATAAAGATTGGGAAACCTGATTATGCGGTATTTGGTACATATGGTGGGCTGCCCATCCATGGTTGCTGGCCTTGTTTCTGTTGCCTTTATCCATCAGCTTGAGTATTTACCATACATTTCAAATGACAATTGTCATAGTTCAAGATTTCAGTTAGTGGGTTCTTTTGGGCTTCATAGAGCACTCTGATATATGACTCCATTATCCTAAAGTTTAGGATTCCTCAGATTAGGCTCAAAATGCTGACTCTTCTTTAGGCATGCTGATAGAAACAGAAAGAAGACCAAAATGATGATGCAAAACCCTGTTTTTTACAAAATAACTTTTCTGGCTTGAATTCAGCACCTGATGGAGATTCAGACTTATAAAACCCCCTACTAAGTAACAGAAGATAATGCTTACGGAGGTGAAGGGGACCTTGAGAGGGAACATGATACAGCTTTTTGCCTGAATATCTAAGGTCAGATGGTTATGAACAGGAATTATATTCAAAATTATAATAACTGGTATGATACAGGCATCAACCAATCTGAATGGACGGTGGTAGTCTGAAGAAGGATTCCAGAGGATCCAAGTTGTTCCAGATGCTATAACCATTTTTTGCTGGGTAACGAGGTTGGCCAGGGATACAGCCAGGGTGACTGGGGTATTGCAAGGTAGTCAGGGGACCCAGGATAATAGCTGCGTATGAAGCAATCTGGCTGAATTTCAATATTTTTACAAGGAATATGAGTCTTCCGGAGCAATCCATACTAATATTAGCCCTAGTGACACACATCCTCTTAGAATGAGACTTCTCTCCCTAAAGTATTTTTCATCTAACGCAAAGTTCTTCAGTACATTCATCTGAAATCTCCCTAGATTAACTAACCGTCCATTCTATGGTCCTCTCATAAGAACTCTTCACTGGTAAGAAAAGAGTAATTGCTTTTCATTTTTCTTCTCTTTTCTAAACAAAGTGCTGGAGCTAAGAAACCTTTGAGCTTTGGAGTAAGGCATATGTGTTGGGATCAGAGATACTCGTGCCCTGTGTGTGTCTGAGCGCACGGTTTCATAAGTCAGAGCAAAACGTCTGAGTCCCTGGACAGTGTCTGCACACAGCGGGTGACCCACAAATGCATCGTGTCCCTCATTCATTTCGTCTGTGTCACACCACAAGGATTGGTCCCCAGGTCTGATCTCCACTGTAATTCAACATGCAAATTCTTCGAGGAACCGTGTTTAGAGAACTTCCTCTTCATTGCGACCACTGCACCTAGAAGAGGACCGCGCACCCAGTTAACAATAAACAGCCACTGAACCACTCTCCCTGGCTTTTATTCTTAGGATTTACTTTCTACCCTTTTTATCAGTTTCTCCTTTTTCCCGGATACAGTCCAGATTCTCAACAGCCTTGCAGTTCTCGACAACCTTCCAGGGACACATGTGTGAAGAATAAAACTGTGTCACTGGAATCCATCTGAATATTTTAAAGAGTCTGATTTCCTCAGCTACTCTCTGTAAATCTTGTTCATCTAGGCTGACCGAGTCTTCATGTCCCTTTCTGATTTATGCTTCTTAGACATCTCAGATGTCACCACAGGAATCCACACACCCTCTCCCCATCC
Organism: Eubalaena glacialis; assembly: GCF_028564815.1. Taxonomy (NCBI): domain Eukaryota; kingdom Metazoa; phylum Chordata; class Mammalia; order Artiodactyla; family Balaenidae; genus Eubalaena; species Eubalaena glacialis. The sequence goes on along the minus strand of NC_083734.1, from coordinate 60,673,067 downwards.
AAAAACAGCTGTAGACACGGAAGTTACCCAAGAACTCTCTTTAATTACTTTACTGATTCCTTATATAGTCATGCTGAGAGGCAGTGCAGGATAATGGTTAGAGGTACAGGCGCCAGGTCTCTGTATGGGTTCAAATCTGTTCTTCCATTTACTAGTTTTATGACTTTTAGCAATGTAATTAATCCCCCAAGGCCCGTTTCCCCATATATAAAATAAGGCTAATAATAGCAGCTACCGTATAGGGTCATTTTAAAGGTCATTTAGTTAATGCATGTAAGGAACTTAAATAGTACCTGGTAAACAATTAGTACTCAACAAAAGCTAGCAGTGGTTACTGCATGTTACCACTCTTCCCTGTCCTTCAGTTTAAATTAATAATGCACACATTCTATAGTTAAAGTTGAATAGTCAGATTATCTTAGAATTTCTGACACAAAAGAAACATCCACAGGGCTAGCACAAGGATATTTATGGTGGCGTTGTTAGTATTGTAGCAGATATTTCCACAACCTAAATGTCTATTAATTACTAGGGGGGATCGTAAAATAAACGTAAAAATAAAAGTATATAGACTATATACCTACACTGGAGATTATCATACAACCATTTAAAATAATTCAATTTTTCTAAGATATGTTGTTAAGAATAGGAAAGCAAATTATAGAATAATATGTCACATAGGTAAAGATATTCAAAATACAAGCCGTGTATAATACTTGTAAATAAATATATAGGAAGCAGTCTAGAAAGATCCACACAAACAAAATAGTGATAACTTCTTTGGAAGGCAGTGGAGTGGGGTAGAATAAAATATTTTTGTGTGTTTTCTTTATTTCTGTATTTCAAAAATGTTAGGTAAATATATTTCTTGTATAATGAAACATCAAAATAAGAATAAGTGAAGTTAAAAACAGAAAGTTACTTTGAGCAATTTGGTTCAGTGGCATTGGAAGCTATTGACTTTAAAAAAAAAAAAAAAAAAAAGCTGAACTCTCTTTCTTTCCAGGATTGAGAGAAACATCATGAGAGAAAGTCAGTTCATTGAGTCAACACAGCTAATGAGCTCAAGTAGTTTGAATCAACGGTATCCTTTCTTAAGCGCGTGCATATAAACAAGTCAATTACACGTTTTCAGATCAATACTAGGAGGACTAAGCTGGGCTTCCTCGTGTGCTTTTACAATCAAGCCCCTGCACTTTAAGGAATTAAAAAAAAAAAAGTCCAGAGTTAAATCAATCTAAGGAAATAATCTGTCACTTCTCTGCGTCTATGGAAGAGACCTTACTCCTTTCTATGGTTATGGGGTTTTAGTGTACTTAGATTCCATTCCTTTCTTTAGTATCTGGGACCTCATTTCTCAATGGGGAACTTTTCCAAATTGAAAGCAAAAATATCACTGAGTTTTTCTGAGTTTGGGAAATGGTGATATTCTGACTTGACTGATTTTTTTCCTTCAATTTTATTTTTGGAAGGAGCTGTGAAAACATGCCCTGCTGTCGGTCACAAGCGCTTCTAAGGCCAACGAAGTGTTTATGAACAAGGACTGAGTCTGTGTTGCCCAGCTGTATTGTCCTGCTCGCACTGAGAGATTGTAATCTATTTTGCGGGCAGGAACTCTGGCCTTTGTTGTACTGAAAATTCTCATAAACTCAGACAAGGAAATGTGAGTAACAGCAATATGCAAGCATTCTCCAGTGAAAACACGAGGTTTCCTGGGATCTTGCTGAGGTCTGAGTGAAGCATTGCTCCACAGAGACAGGGGAGAGAAAGCATAGTAATCCCACCCCCCCATTCCCCATCCAAAGTCTGGTACTGCTGCGGTGGCGGTATTGTTCCCTAACTGGGGGCAGGCACACTCGCGGTGTTAATTGCAGGATGGTGAGTTCTGTTGCTTGGTGTTGGGATTAGGGCTTGGTCACTGGTGGACCTTAAGCGTATCTTTTCTTCCTTGGGAGATGACTTGGAAGAGTATGAATATAATTTAAAAGCACAAAGATATTCTCAAATTCAAAGAACCAACCGCCAGATTGGAAGATATCAAAGCCTGCTAATTCCAAATATTGGGGGAAAATATAGAACAATGGAAACTCTCATTACACGACTAAAAGAGGGTGCAATTGGCTCTATCATTAGAAATTAATTTCATTAGAAAGTTGAGGACTTCCCTGGTGGCGCAGTGGTTAAGAATCCGCCTGCTAATGCAGGGGGGCACCGGTTCGATCCCTGGTCCGGGAAGATCCCACATGCCACGGAGCAACTAAGCCCGTGTGCCACAGCTACTGAGCCTGCGCTCTACAGCCCGCGAGCCACAACTACTGAGCTCACGAGCCACAACTACTGAAGCCTGCGCGCCTAGAGCCTGTGCTTCGCAACAAGAGAAACCACCGCAATGAGAAGCCCGCACACCGCAACGAAGAGTAGCCTCCGCTCGCCTCAGCTAGAGAAAGCCCGCACACAGCAATGAAGACCCAATGCAGCCATAAATAAATAAATAAATTAATTAAAAAAAATAATAATAATAAATAAATAAATAAAAAGAAAGTTGAAAATATGCACATCCTTCCTAGGTATACACCAAGAATATGAAACACATATACAAAGAAACATGCATTTGTCTGTTTCTACAATGTAATCCCATATAGATGTTAAATGGATACACGTGATAACATGGAAAATAAACAAAATGCTAAACTGAAAAACAAAACACACACACATAGGGTCAAATCCCAGCTTTACCAGTTACCAGGTGTATAATTTGGGGGCAGTTTTTAATCTCTCTGAGTTTTAGTCATCTTACCTGTAAACTAGAATTAAGAGCAGCTTCCTCAAAGATATTGTAAGACTTTAAAATAACATGTTTAAGCAAATATTATATGATATCACTTACATGTGGAACCTAAAAAACAGTACAAATGAACTTATTTACGAAACAGAAACGGACTCACAGACACAGAAAACAAACTTATGGTTACCAGGGGGGGAAGGGGTTGGGGAGGGATACATTGGGAGTATGGGATTAACTGATATATACGACTGTTATATAACATAGAAAAACAACAAGTATTTACTGTATAGCACAGGGAACTATATTCAATCTCTTGTAAGAAACTCTAATGGAAAAGAATCGAAAAAAAGAATATAGATACATACAAACACATACATATCTATATGTGTAACTGAATCAGTTTGCTCTACACCTGAAACTAACACAATATTGTAAATCAACTGTATGTCAATAAAAAAAGACCTAGCACATCTAAAAAGGACCTGGCATACGTAGAGACGGAGGGCTCTCATTTTTTCATTTGTAAACCAGTGACAATGGAAGTGTGGCTAAATTAAGAATGTGGAAACAATGCGGTAACATTTTGATAAGGTAAGGCTACTATGCATATGAAAAAACTAGGATGGCATTTAACACGGCAGTTGTGATATTACGTTTCAGCACCCCACAGATCTCCTTATTCCATATCTGAGAGCCCATTAAAATGAAAGCAGTATAGCTGATTCACTTTGTTATAAAGCAGAAACTAACACACCATTGTAAAGCAATTATACTCCAATAAAGATGTTAAAAAAAAAAGCAGATTGCTCTCATTGGAATATTTATTCCAATTTATTTACTGTGTGATCATTGCTTTTTTGCAAATGTTGCTGCTGATATATCTAAATCCATCTCCAAAGTAGACTGACCTCATCACCCAGCCTTTGTTTGATTTATCCCTTAAACCAAGCATTGAGTACTGATTGCAAACCAGGCATGTTACGAGGTACTGGGAAGACAAAGCGAAAGAAGATATGCTATCTGATACCTAGTATAGTTCACAACCTAGTGCAGAGTTGAGAAATGGAGGGACAACCAGAAAGGCAAAAAGTAATAGAGCAGGTGCTCAAGAGGCAAAGAGCCCTGGGAAGAAAGAGTTAAAAGCAGCTGATTTATCACCTGGTTCCCTGACCTGACTTGATTTACATCTATCATAAAAATCTTCAGCTTGGGATACAGGAATTCTGCATACTCTTCTCACACTAGCTAGCTCATCATATTCCCCACCTTTTGCCAATCCATTCCTCTTCCTTCAGTCTTTGCAAAAGATGTTAAAGACACCTGGCTTCATAATAATAACAATAGCAGCAATCCCAGTAAATTATTTAATGATATGAATTTGACTCTTGTATCCATTCAAAACATATTCACCCTACTAGAACAAGGTCATGTCTCCAGTCTACACTCATCTCAATTTTCTATGATCATCAATAGCATCTAGGTAAAAAAAAAAAAAAAAAAAAAAGAAAAAGGAAAAAACCAAACAAGCCAAAAAACAAAAAAAAAGCAAAAACTTTTATTTTTTATTTTATTGTTCCCCAAATATTTCATATCTTTTCTTAATTTAATATTTTTAAATTTTAAAGTATTTGGAACTTTTATTATAAGTTGCCTCCAGTTCACGTTTGCAAAAGGCTAGTTTCTTAGACGTATAAGAGCAGAGAGTAACATGTTTCCGCCACCAACCCTACTCCCACCCCAAATCCCACAATGCTACGCCCAAGGTAGATGTTATGTTGGAAAATACGCAACTGAATTTGCTTATTTTGTTGTCAGAGCTTACAGGGTTATTGAAACGGACTGAATGAAGCATCTTCCCTATTTGTCTCATTGAACAAAATATAATAGCAGGGAGAGTTTCTGCTAATATTCATGTTTAAAAAAATGAGCATTAATAAAATGCTTCTTACTTCCTGAGCCCCTTCATACATCTCAACTAGCGATACTTTGAACTGCAAAAGAAAAAAGGAAGAAGAAAAAAAAAGATACTAAAGTTCCAGGTGAAATATATCCAGTGCACAGCAACTGATCTATGCTGGTTTTTAAAAGTTTTCTGTTTATTAACCGTCTTCATCTGTCTCCGCCAGCTTGTGGAGCTATTCTATCCTCATTCCTCACTGTCGTGTGGGAGAAGAGCCGACTGTATTGAGAATGAATCAGCTACTAAAATAAGTGGCAGGGTAACTGGGATATGTCATTTGACCTTCAAATTTATTTTCTCTTGTCCTTATTTCATCCCTCTTTCTCTGCAACCTCTGCCTCTCTCTTTTCAGTGTACATTTGCTAAACAAATAAGAAACACATGTGACACCGAAATGCCCTTAAACCTATCCCTCTGAGATTTCTAGAAACACTCATTTGTGAAAAGCATGATAATTTATTCAGTTTTGTTGTAGCATAAACACAATCTGCAACATAAACATGCTTTGTATTTTTCCCTCTCCATTTTCGGCAGAAGCTCTGTCTGTCACTGGTCTTGTCAGAATATTGCTTCAATTTCAATGAAGGTGGAGATTGGGGAACAATACATACGTTTTATTTAGTCTCTTTGTAATATGTTAAAATACACAAATTGTTTAAATTGGCCAAAGCAGGCAATACATGTTTTGAGGTGTGATTGCATCCTTTTGTGTAAGCCATTGGAAATCCTTTTGGTGAGCAGGCAGCACAAAGATACTCAAAATCTTCCTTTGAAAACCTCTAAGGGTAGAGATGCTACGTATGTAGGTCTTGGCTTCAGGGTCTATTCACCCCTGTTGGAAAGATGATCTTGCTTGGAGTCATCAATCTTGGAGTGAGGAGACCAATCTGAGCGAGGGCTTTGCTGTTGCTCTATCATTTAGGGGTGAGGACAGCAGACAGAGCTGAAGGTGACAGATATTATAGGACATGATGGGGGTGGGCAGTTGTCCAAAGCAAGCACAGAGGAGGCACCTGTGAGTCTAATGCTTCTTGATTTGCAGATTCAGCCTCAGTTGTAATAATCCTGCACGAGTAGCTAGAGTGAGTAAGAAAGAAAGAAAATGAAAAGAACGGAGGAAGGGAGGGAGGAAGGAAGGAAGGAAGGAAAGAAGGAAGGAAGGAAGGAAGGAAAGAAGGAAGGAAGAAATAGAATGCCTCTCAGCTGGTGTAAAAATGCCCAGTATTTAGGAAAGGATGCCAATTTTTGTCCTTTCATCCATAAACTATGAGTTTCTTTGGAGACACTATTCCTGATATCTGACAGGGGTGAATTTGACCACCAGGACACATGGGTGTTTATAATTCAGTTTCTCCCTAATCTGTTGAATTAAAAGGCAAAACTAGCATTTATCAAACACAGGAAAGGAAAGGAAGTATTCTTTCTAGTTGACCTTTTATTTGCTTATATAAATAAAGGATTGGTGAAAGCCTCTCATACAGATGTAGAGAAAAATGAATGTTTCAGAGAAAAAGCAGAATCCAGAAGATGATTAGTTTGACTTCATCCTGAAAAGAGGCTGGGGATATATTTAAAACATATCCCAGCAAAATCCCCACATTGATGTAACCAGGATAATGCCCTGGAAGTCATGATCCATTCTCTAATTATTATACGACCTCCATATTTTTGGCCAGCGCTGTCAGTTTGCCAAAGCATTGGTTGGGGGCTGGACTCCAATAAGTGTTTTATTTTCAGTTGTGCATTTGCCAGCTAAAGTGCAGCTGCAACCTAGTTCAACCTGATCTGGTCAGAGAAGCGTAGGAAAAGTCAATTCGTTTTTCCACTCTCTGGGGCCAAATGGACATTTAGAGTAGAGAACATGTTTGTATTGGGGGGTGGGTGGGTGTCTGAGACTACTTGGTGGACAAAGTAAGACTTTGAAGGCTGAAACACCAAGTTAACAGGAATCAATCTAACTAAAGTGTGTTACTTTCTAAAAAAAAAAAAAAAAAAAGACATTTTTCTTCTATTAGGGTATAAAATTCCGGAGGGTAAGGTTTCTATAGTGATCGCCAGAGTACCTCACGACATACGTTTGGTACAGCAGGTACCAAATATTTGTTGAATGGGTGTCTGAGTGATGGACTGAAGCAGAATCCTCCGTGAAAACATGCATCTAGGTAATCACATTCATTTTACCACTCACTTGCCCAGTCCCCCCCAATTTTGAGTTGTCTGATCACACTGTCCTATATTTGGAATAATAGAGGGCTGTCAATGCCGCAGATGTCTGGGTTAGCAATCCAATTGCCTCACTCTTCTGTAAATGCTGCCATCAAACAGTGGGTGAGTTCAAAATTAGATGAATCATCACCTCTTTTGTCACTTGGTTTGCCCACCTGCTGACAGGGAGAGATTCGCTCTTAATAAGAATCATCTCTAGGGAAGATAACACACTTCTCTTTTATTAGAAGCAGCTTAAGCTTGACCCTGGGGCAAGTTGTAAGGGAATTGAATGTTTATTGTACCCTTATTTGTGACAAACAAAAATAACCTGTGTTTGAAAATGATGGATGGAAATGGAAATTTAGCTGTGCCCCTTGAAATAATTTTTACCAGTGAGTATCATAACAACCACAAAATTCTATGGGTTTTTGTTCCTGGGAAATTATCTCCCTACTATTTCCTAAAACTTTTAGGGAGTAATCATTAATCATAGAATAAAGTCCTAACTCAGCAAGGCCTTCAGGATTGGATATAATTCCTTGGCCCGCAATCTAAATAAACTTTATATAATTCAGCCACGATGGGCAGCCACATTTTCTTGTACATAACCCCCATTTCCCACTGTTAATAGAGAATGGTACAGAGGTTCCTTAAACAACTAAAAATAGAACTACCATATGACCCAGTAATCCCAGTCCTGGGCATATACCTGGAGAAAACCATAATTTGAAAAGATACATGCACCCCAATGTTCATGGCAGCACTGTTTACAATAGCCAAGACATGGAAGCAACCTAAATGTCCATCGACAGATGAATGGATAAAGAAGATGTGGTACATATATACAATGGAATATTACTCAGCCATAAGAAAGAATGAAATAATGCCATTTGCAGCAACATGGATGGACCTAGAGATTACCGTACTAAGCGAAGTAACTCAGACAAGGACAAATATCATATGCTATTACTCATATGTTGAATCTAATTTGAAAAATGATACAAATGAACTGACTTACAAAACAGACTTACAGATATCAAGAACAAACTTATGGTTACCAAAGGGGAAATGCTGTTGGGGGGAGGGATAAATCAGGAGCTTGGGACTAACATACACACACTACTATATATGATAGATAACCAACAAGGACCTACTGTACAGCACAGGGAACTCTATTCAATATTATGTAACAATCTAAATGGAAAAATAATTTGAAAAAGAATAGATACATGTATATGTAGAACTGAATCACTTTGCTGTACACCTGAAACTAATACAACATTGTAAATCAACTCTACTCCAATCAAATTTAAAAAAAAAAAAAAAAGCTTTGTCTCCACACCTGTGTCCACTTTTCCTACTGATTCATCAAACCTTCACTCCACTCATCTGATTCATAAGTATTTCCTAGGTCTCTCTGGCCATTACTAAAGTCTCCTTCTCCTGAGCTCCATTACATTAGTTTTCAACTTCATTTTATCATTTATTACTTACCACTGTTATTTCTTACTTATTGTGTAATGGAAGAAGTGAAAGGTTTGCCTCTGCCATTGCTAATTGTGCCAGTTTTGTCTTTCTCTGAGAGCAAAGATCATGCATTTTGGTTTTTCTCATGCTCAGTGCTTTGCATTACTCCTTTTACAAAGTAGGAGTTGAATAACTATTAGTTGAATTGAATTGTACTGAACTGTCCTTATGCAGCTTTTAATCTAATCGGGAAAAAAGCTAAGCCCATTAAACAACATTAAGAGAACGGCAAAGCATCAGAATTAAAACCACAGAAGAATGCGGTAGAGAATGAATATTTGAATCGTGGAAGAATATAATGTATAGCAGTTGTTGCAGCTGAGTACAGGTAACCAGGGAAGACTTTGAACGTACCTTTTTTGTTAAATCTTAAAGGGTTTCACCCAGTGACTAACACACTAAATGAATTCATTTTTTTAAAAAAATGGAATACTTAAAATTTCAGAAGATAAAGGGAGAGAGACCATTTCATATATGTTTTATAGAAAAGTAAATTGGTAGAATTCGGTTTTATCAGGACACTTTGGAAAGTCCATAACTTTACTCCAATTATTTCACTTCAAGCAATCTATTCTAAATAGATAAACAAAAATGGGAACAAAGGTTTCCATACAATGATATTAATCACTCTTTTTTTATCCATATCATGATCACACTAGCCATCTTTGAATTCTTCTTATTCGCTGCATTCTGGGCTGCCTCAGGGTCTTTGACCTTGGTTGCTTCCAAGTTTTGGCAATTACGAACAAGGCTACTACAAACATCTGTATGCAGGTTTTTATGTAAACATAAATTTCCCATGTCTTTAGGTTAATACCAGGGAGAGTGATTGTATGGTATAAGTACGTTTAGTTTTATAAGGCACTGCCACACTATCTTCCAAAGTGGCTGTACCATTTTGCATCCCCACCAGCAATGAATGAGAGTTCCTATTGCCCCACATCCTTATCAGCATTTGGTGTAGTCAGTGTTATGGATTTTGGCTATTTTGACAGTCAGGTAGTGGTATCTCATTGTTTTAATTTGCATTTCCCTGATGACATACGATAGGGAGTAAATTTTCACATGCGTATTTGCCATCTGTATGTCTTCTTTGGTGAGGTGTCTTAAGATCTTTAGTCATTTTCAATCGAGTTGTTTTCTTATTGAGGTTTAAGAGTTCTTTGTATATTTTTGATAACAGACATTAATGAGATATGTCTTTTGCAAATATTTTCCCCTGGGCTGTGGCTTGTCTTTTCATTCTCTTGATAGTGTCTTTTGCAGAGCAGAAGTTTTTTAATTTTAATGAAGTCCAGTTTATTGAGCCTTTTTCTGGGGTCATGCCTTTTGGAGTTGTATCAAAAAGCCATCACCAAGCCCAAGGTCTTCTAGATTTTCTCCTATGTCATATTCTAGGTGTTTTATATTTTTGAGTTTTACATGTAGGTCTATGACCTATTTGAGTTAATTTCGTGAAGAATGTAAGGTCTATGGCTAGATTCGCTTTTTTTTTTTTTTTTGGCACGTTCATGTTTAGTTGTCCCAGATTCCTGTATTTTAAGCATTATATGTGTGTGTGCGCCTGTGTATATATACACACATATAGATATCATAAGCATTATTTCTGATTCTCACTACCATCATATTTAAAGGCATGTAACATTTTCGTCATCAGTATTGTGCAATGGAGATGCTTTCATTTCTTAGCAAAATAAACAACATTTTTGCACATAAAGTGTTTGTATTTCAGAGCATTTTCGTAAGGCATATTTGCAGAAGTCCAATTATCTGGTCAAAAGGTGTGATCACTCTAACGTCTTTGATATATTTTGCTGCTCACACTAAAATGGCTTTTAGTAATTTCAAGCACCAATAGTGGATTATGACATCTAAAAGACTAAAAAAATGCCTTTCTTATGTTTTATTTTGCTTGTATTTATATTGAATCTTTCTATCATGTTGGTTTACTATTTGTAGATTTTCTCTTATAAATGCCTTTTCATATTTTTGTCCAGATTTTTTCCCGGTCAGACATTCTTATATTTTTAATAAAGTTATATATAGCTCCTTTCTTATCCTGTTTTGTAAAATAGTTTCCCATTCTGCTTTTTGCCTTTTCATTTTTGTTATACTTTTAACATGTATACATTTGAAATTTTTATGTAGCAAATATTGATATGTTTTTTCTTTCTGTGACTTTATCACTTACTTGTCCGTTGAGGAACATTTCCCTTCCAGGTCATTAACAAATATTCATTTGTATTTTCACCTAGTTTTTCTTGTAAAATATTTAGCTTTTTATATATATATATCTGGATTTAATTTACTATAGGGAGAGATTTGAGAGACTGAATTTTTCATTTTTCAATTTGTTAACCATCTATTCTAATATGTACTCCATTGTGAATTCAATGACATTTTAAAATAACATAATTGGAGTTCACATTTATGCCTTATTTACTACTGTTGAACTATGTTTTAAGCTAAATTAATAAATCAATGGCTACTCTGATCAAAAGAAGCAATTTTATAAATATTATTTGAATAGTTTATGTATATATTTGGCTTACATACATAATAAAAGTTTGAAAAGGAATAATATCTGTCCTCAAACTCAGGAGGATTTGCAAATGGCTGTTGTGAGCTTTTAGATAGTTCTATCTCATTTTTGTTGGCCTTTACTGCTTTTTTCTGATTCACTCATTAAAAGGAGATGTCAATTTTAATATATTTTGTAAACTTGGTAAACAAATGAACAAAAAGCATATATCGTTCCTTGCAGGGGTGGGGTGGATATTAATGACAAGTAAGATATATGGCTTTGTTATGAATAAGAGAGGAGGAATATACAGAGATTTTTTTTAAAAAAATGGACCAAGGGACCATGATGTGAAAAATGAAGATGCGGGGGGTGGTGAATGAATCTTGGAGCACATCTGGCTCAACTAGCTCATCAGATTGATAATAAAAAATAGCAGTGAGTACTAGTTTGACATTATGGCACAGGACTGTACTGAGTGCTTTATCTCTCATTTATTTTTCAAAATCGTCTCCTGCGTACTCCCAATTTACAAGTGAGGAAATGTAGCTGTGTTGCCATTGTTTCAACATGCTCATGAGGAAACTGATCACCAATGAAGAGAAATGACTTGTCAGAAATTACAGAGTTGGGCTTCCCTGGTGGCGCAGTGGTTGAGAATCTGCCTGCCAATGCAGGGGACACGGGTTCGAGCCCTGGTCTGGGAAGATCCCACATGCCGCGGAGCAACTAGGCCCGTGAGCCACAACTACTGAGCCTGCGCGTCTGGAGCCTGTGCTCCGCAGCAAGAGAGGCCGCGATAGTGAGAGGCCCGCGCACCGCGATGAAGAGTGGCCCCCGCTTGCCGCAACTAGAGAAAGCCCTAGCACAGAAACGAAGACCCAACATAGCAATCAATCAATCAATCAATCAATCAATCTTTAAAAGAAAAAAAAAGAAATTACAGAGTTGAGTCAAGACTCTCAAAAACTCTGATAGGGTTATCTCCAGTGCAATTTTTATTTTGTGTGGCTGGTGCACACAAAATACATACACACATACACACGTCCCTATTTCCTGATAAAGTCATTTATTTATTTCGTATAGAATCTTTGCCGAATCTAATTTTAGGTACCGAAAGTATACAATGCACCGATACAGAAATGTAGGAATACATTTATACTCCTTTAAAGATCCCATACCGTATACTGGTTACTCGCACAGTTGTGACAGATAGAAGTACAATAATTAATCATGATTAATGGTCATGTTCATTCTTGTCCTCTCTTGCCAAATCTGTTCAGTGGAATTAGATGATTCCTTGTGCCCCATTTTGCTGTGATGGGCTCAAATTCTGGTTGAGTTTCATGTGGTGTCATTATATCTTGCAGTTATCACTGTCGTTTTCTCCATTAGTGATCGTAGCTCCCTGTGGGAGTGACTTATTATGCCAGGCACATCATTCCATCTTTCTTCTCTGTTAATGATCTCAAGGAATGCATCATTATCACCTTTCCTCTCCACCAAAATCCCATTAATCGCTGTATCCCACATGTGATTTACATGGAGGGAGTATGTTATCCTAGGGTGCAGAGCTCTGCGGTAATCAAACTGAGAGTTAATCTTTTGTATCTCCTGCAACTTTCTAATTCTCAGTTTACCTATCTGCAAAATGGGGCTAAGGATCCACAAAGTCTTCAGGACTTTATAGATTTACATTTATGGCACACAATTGTTTCTCAGGAAAAGTTGATTCTTTTCCAAAGGCAGATTTCCTTCCACAGAAACTAGATATCCCCTGAGATCTTGCCTGCATTGTCTTCGTGGTCAACTTCTGACAGAATCATTTCTCTTAACGTAATTCCTCCTACCATATTAGTATGATGTTCCTAATTAGGTCTTGATCTGTTGGGAAAGGTCCACAACAAGTACTGAGCATTTATATAACCCAATCTAAGCTTGCTTATTAGTCCAGGGAAAGACAGCTATAATTTTCCATTCTTGTCTAGTTGTTTTTTTTCCCCTATTAACATTATTTGTTGGAGATGGAATTTCATAGGAGGAACAGGGTTGGAAGGGAAAGAAGTATTCAGCTTATCACAGTCACAGAGCCATCTCTGAAGGCCTTGGAGCTACACATGTTTGGGGCGAAAATTTGGTCTTCATTCTAAACTTTCTTACATCTTCTCTTGGATATGCAGAGCAAAAAAGTCAGAGAGAGTACAGCAGATAGATTTTTACAATGGCAAAATCTGATGGAAAAGACTCTGGGCTCATCATTCAGAGAAGCCATCTGTGCCAGAGTAACTGTCTGTGACAGAGGGAAAAAATAAATCATTTTCAAAAACCCCATTGCTTCAAAATCTGGTCCAACACCACTGTCTTGAGTGCCAAGTATTCTATCTGGCAAAAGCAAGTCATGGAAAAGCACAAAGGCAATTTACCCAATTGGCCTGGGCAGAAGGTTTATTCTTCAATTATTTTTTGTGAGTCTTCCCTCCGAGTGTGGTTCAGACAGCTCTGCACAAGGATCAGTGGCTGGGCAGGGCTCAAGTAAGCGAAAACACAACTCAGGATGGGTAGCAGTGTAGTTTGTAGCAGTTTAGTCTCCCTCCGGTTTAGAATTCCTCCTCCCGACCAGGTTAACCCTATTTAAAATCATGGTTTTCAAAGAGGAAATTCCTGATACAATCATCGAACAGGACCCAGAGTAAGTTGAGGCTCAAACTCACCATTAGAAAATATCAGGGACCTCTGAAAATTTATCATCTCACAGCCTCAGTTTCTAAATGGACGGCTGTGGTGAATGCAATTAATCGGTGACTTCCCCATCTCTATAATTTTCTCTTATTTTTAGGCAAAGGCTCCATTTTACAATGTGTCTACCTTCCCTTCAGTATCCTTGGAAACCAACCAATCCAGTGGTATTGCCGTGTTGGTGAGGTGACCTATTTCTTGGGAGATTGCCATTTAGAGGATTAAAATGCTAAGGCCCCCAAAGAAGGCATTTTTCCAACAGCAGATCGATGTATCAATATGTACCGTTCGGAGAAATTTTCTTAAGAACAACTGGGTACATGTCATGTCATTTCAGGACTTGGGACACCCAGCTCTGATAGAGATGCTGACCAGCATACTTTCTGAGCTATCGTCAGCTGGTGATTTGCACCGCGTGGAATGCATGTTCTGTACTCAAGAGACGTGAATCACTTGCTCAATTAAAAATAGTATTTCCCTAGCAATTATTGGCTCAAGAATGGGAGTAAGTCGTGGGTGAAATTGTGGCCATTTGCTTTCCTATCCTGGAAATGTGCCTGCAGTTTTGTGACAGTCTGACACATATTGATTGATTTGTTTCTCTGAAACATCAGCCCCAAAGTTAATGGCTACAGATTCTTCTAGGATTTCCTTAAAATTAGGTCAAGGCTTTCCAATGTGGGAGATAAATGCATGCTTCTTATTGTAGAATTTAGGGAGAAAGTCAGATGCCAAGAGAAAACATACTAAGGACCTAGTCATAAGCATTCTTCACCGAATTATACCCGAGTCTTGTTTTATTTACTCAAAACAAAGGAATGTCATTACTTTACAGGATTATAGCATGGAAATTATCTAATCAATGACGACTTCCAAATTTCACAATTCAGCTTGAAGAATCACTTTATGCTAATTATCTGATATGCCCATTCCTTCAAATAATGCATTCATTTTTCACATCTTTATATCACCAGTGTGTCGGTTAGTCTACAGAGGCTGGTGGTACACCACTGTGATATAAAACTGTAAGATGTTCATCATTGCTTGAGAAAAAGGCATATACATGAACACGTATGAGACAAAGCATATACATTGAAAAGGGAACAGAGGATAAATCAGCTAATTTTCCCATACAGATTTGATTTCTGCCTTTAGATTTGAAGCATGAAAAATATAAGAAGTAGGAAATGAGGGTAACGCTAGACAAAGATAGGAACATGCAAAAGACACTGACTTGTGAAAGCTTGGGATATTGAGGGAAGTAGCTCAAGGGTTCAACATGATGGAACATAGAAATACATGGCTACCGAGGAGGTTAAAAGGGGGCTTCTATGCTCGGGAAAAGCACCTTGACTTGATTTCTAGGTTACAGGTATTTATGGAAGAATTTTAAGCAGAGAAATGCTAGGATCCCGTGTGCATTTCAGAAGGATGAGGCATAACAAAGAGACCCTACAGAGGAGAAAGTGGAGACAGAATAACAGCTTGGGCGGTAGGAGCCCCCAAAAGAATGAGAATTGGCGTCAACATTAAGATGAAAAGTTGGGCAGATGGGGCCAAGAAAAAGAAACTGTTCGCTAACTATTTGTAAGAGAAAGGGTCAAAAAGGTTTCTAAGTTGGGTGATGGTGGGTGTGTGTGTGTAAATGTTGACCTCATTAAAAATAGAGAATACAGGAGTCAGAAAGGATATCTGCTTTAGATCCACTCCGTGTTTTGGATTACTTCAACTACTTGGTGATTTACGCATTACTATGAATTGATTTATTTAGATGGATGCGTTCCTGTATGCAGTTGGGAAGGAGGAAGGAACACGATGGTGCACTGTTGGTGGGGGGACAGATGCCTTATCCTCTTGGATAACTGTAGTATTTCCTGGATTTCTCTTTGGGAAACGACCTCAATTGATTCCTCCCATCTTGTATCTTTTCAGTGACTATTTTTGAATCGGAATGTTAGAATTTACATTTGTTCTCTTAAACGTCACTGCTCCCATCTGGTGAGATCATTTGGAATGTTGATTCTGTTGTGACTTATGTTGGATTTATCTTCCACTTTGTGCCCGGCAAAGTTGTGGGGCAATATTTGTGTGTATAAGATTTTATCCAAGTGACAGATACAGTTTTCGCTGAATGACACCAGGAACATGGTGCTGTTTGTACAAAACTAATAACCTCACTCCAGTGAGACATCAAGAAACAATCACTTCTTCCAGTGGAGTTAGTCTTCAGAAGCCATAAATCCACTACAAAATGCTGTAATTTAGACCGAGGCTATAAAGAGAGGCTATATTGAGTGTGTCTTGCTTAAATCAATACCTTGTAATTGCACACGCCTGATCTATCAAAATCCAGGGCTGGTGGCTGTAAATCTACTTCCCACTCTTGTTGATTAATTATAGCTTGATGTCCTTACATAAAGCTCAAAATGATATTTCTGCTTTCAATATTTATCTGGGTACAGTAGATTAACATAAGGGGGAATCAAGTTTATTATTTCAAAAAATGATTACGAATGAAGAGATCCTTGTACTGTAATCTTGATTCAACTATAATCTAGTAATGTTATATTTTATTAATTAACTAAAATTAGCTGTAATCCTCATCATCAATTGAGTGCTTACTACATGTCACTCATTAATCATCGAAATTGGTAATTTCAGCTTATTCTCACAACAATCGTATGATTTTGGCACCACATGGAGGCCTATCATCTGGATGAGGAAACTCACACTTAGAAGGGTAGTTTCTCAAAAATTTTAGGTAGCTCAGTCTATTTGAACCCAGATTTACATATCTTCAGAAGCTAAACCTTTCACCGGAGAGTATAATGACATCTGTTAACAATCCATGGCAATAACAAACAAATACATTTATTTTTCAGAGCTTTTGAGCTTCAGGAGCTTGAAAACACTCTCAAAATCCAAAGTCTTATAAACACAAGATGAATTCATAGATGAGCAGATAATGGGATAAAACACACTCTCGTATTTATATTTTAAAAAATAGTGGACAGGGGCTTCCCCGGTGGCGCAGTGGTTGAGAATCTGCCTGCCAATGCAGGGGACACGGGATCGAGCCCTGGTCTGGGAAGATCCCACATGCCGCGGAGCAACTAGGCCCGTGAGCCACAACTACTGAGCCTGTGCTCCCAACAAGAGAGGCTGCGATAGTGAGAGGCCCGCGCACCGCGATGAAGAGTGGCCCCCGCTTGCCGCAACTAGAGAAAGCCCTCGCAAAGAAACGAAGACCCAACACAGCCAAAGATAAATAAATTAATAAAAAAAAAAAAGAGAAGTACTGATTTGCATAAAGAAATTTAAGCTCTAAAAAAAAAAAAAAATAGTGGACAAATAATGGGGCGATAAAGTTCAGAGATAGACATTTTCCAACAGACAGAAGAAAATAGTGGGTTTTCTGTAGGCATGTCTTTCCGGTTGGTCTTTCTCCAACATGCTTCCAATTATTGGAGACACTTGAAGTATTGATAGTTTGCTAAATCGGATGGTCTTGTGAAAGCCTGTTCTGTATTTGGTCTAAATTTAGATTCAATATCCATCCCAGTAAGGATTTGAAACTCTAATACTTAACTGATTACTGCTCCTCCTCCTAAATGACACTGTAGGTCTTGATTCCTTCAGGCTAAGACATCGGGGATGTTTTTCTCAAGTTATAACCTTCACCTCTTGTTGAAGAGGGGTTGGGGTGGATGGTTAGACAGCTTTGTGGCTACTCATGGGCCAAGTGATCAGAAATTATCTTCAATATCTTATTATAAGCCATATCCCCCAGCACAAGGACCACAGATATATTCCCATTTAAGTGCAAAAACAGTTTCCAAAGCCCCAAATGCTAGAAATCTTAGGCATATACATTTTCAATCACTCCCTCCTTTTCGTCTCTCAATTAGGGCAACTAGACAAGACCATATTGGTATTCCTTAATTTCAATCAGTGTCCGTGGAATTCTAGCACGTATAAAGAAGACAACAGATCAACACCTATCTCCCTGGGAACATATTTATTGCAGTTAAAGGAAAAACAATACCACAGGACATTTTACTATTTCCAGGTTTTTTTGTAACCAGAGAACTTAAAAGAAACAGTCTTAACCACGGTGAACCAAAGAGGAAATGATGGTGAGAAGTCAGATTTTTGAGGCATTAAGCAATGACCTCTCAGAAAAGAAAGAAAGAGTCTTACAAGGAGGGGGAAACTTGGGAATTGAAATATATTAGACAACGCATCCTATGGGGTAAAAGAAAAAAGAAAGGCGGGTACTTTACCATGAGATTGACAGAAAGTCCTGAATGGCCCACTTCTCATAATCATAAAGGAGGTGACACAGAGCTTCATATTCAAAGGACTTAATGAGGACAAACAGGGGAGTATAAAAAACAACAAAACAAACACCTCAGTCCCATGGCTCCCTTTCTATTTTCTCTCATTGCTCCCACCTGCTATAAGTTATCACTCACTCAAGCGTCATGTGAGGGGCACCCTCGCAGCTTTGGCTTGGCCCGGGCAGAGCCATGTGACATGTTGGAGACACTTCAAACTTTTCTCAGCTTCCCTGTGCTTTGGAGCTACATGTCTATCAACTAAGATAGCTGTTCATCCAGAAAGTTTTCCCCATAGATTTCTACCTTTGCTCTCGGCTTTTTAAAGGATGGACTTAAACAGTTCTTCCTATCCGGGCTTTTCACACATCCAGAATTTGCTTTGGTAAAGACAGCCCGGCGAGTCGGGGAGGGGACCCCTCAACACCTAAAGAATGTCAGGCACGGATATCTTCCTCCCGGTAGGTGTCACGTCTCTAAGGATCTCAGAAATGGGGACGGTTCAATCAGCTCATTCCAAAAGAGGACAGAGTTTATTCTTCAGAGGCAGCAGGGAATGAATGCAACTTTCTGACCAGGAGTCGGGGTCAGGCTTCCTTAAATTGGGTGACCTGGATCAAGCTACCTCACCCCTCATGACTTTAAGTTCTGCATCCAAAAATGAATAGATCAATGCTGTTCAGACTCCTACATACTTGTTGAAATAGCTATCCAAACAGCAAGACCCTGTGGTATTAACAGTGCAATGGACACAGAGATGAATAAAACACAGTGTATATTTTGTTAGTTGTTTTTAAAGTTTATTACCATTTCATCAAAAAATAATTCACTTTTGGTTCGACCATCCCCTCAGCTCCCTGCTTTATTCCATTACTCAGCTGATTTACACAATTGCCTTCCTTCGCCTTCCTTCTTGTGAGTTGCCTCTTTCCCCTCTACAGAAACTGTGACTCTTTCCAGGAGTTTCTGAAGCTTTCCTTTTGCTAAATCCCAATGACTGCATTTTCTCTAAACATATTTCCCGTGACTCTCTGAGAAGTAAACAGAATGTACCCCCTCTTCCTGTTGAAACTCTCCCCTTCCGCTTCTCACTCCGCATTTTTCGGTTTCTGTTCTTAATTGCTGACTTCTCTTTTCCTGTTTCATCTGGGGAGCCTTCTTTCTTCTGGCAGCCCTAGCTTTGGTCATTTCCCAAGGGTGCTTCGCCCCTACTCATCTTTCTCTAAGTTCTTCCTTTCAATTAGGTTTCAGTATCTTTAGCCATCACTCGTCGGTTCATAGCTCTCAAATTCCCAAGTTCAGCCTCAACTTCTTTTGCAAAATTCAGTTCCTGTTTTCACCTCTCAGGTGTCTAGAAAACGTTTGTCTTTACATGGACAGCCTGTCCTCTCTTTATATGTTCCAAACAAACATATCATTTATATCTTACAAACCGTCACACATTCTTTAGTCTTCAAAATTGTTTTGATAACTCTAGGTCTTTTGCTTTTCTGTATAAAATTTTGAATCAGTTTGTCAAATTTTACACACACGCACACACACAAACATAGAAGGATTTTGATTCGGGTTGTGTTCAGTGTATAGACTGATTTGGGGAGAAATAACATTTTGATAATATTGGGTCTTCCTTCTGATCGATAAATAGAGTGTATTTTTCCATTTATGTGACTTATTTTTCAAATTGGACTTCTCACATCAATGTTTTATAGTTTTTAGTCTTCAGATATTGTGCATATTTTGTCAAAATTATTTCTAAGTATTTCCACATATTAATCATACTTCTAAAAATTCCCTATGTGATATTTCTCAAATCTGTCTCATCTCTGAATCTGGCTCTGTTTACTGCTTTATCTCTGCTTTCTTTCCTTCTTTCTTCCTTCCCTTCCTTCCTTCCTTCCCTTCCTTCCTTCCTTCCTTCCTCCCTCCCTTCCTTCCTCCCTCCCTCCCTTTCTTCCTTCTTCCTCCCTCCCTCCCTCCCTTCCTCCCTTCCTCCTTCCTCCCTCCCTTCCTTCCTTCTTTCTTCCCCCCCTCATTCTCTCCCTTCCTCTTTCTATCATTCTTGTTTGAAGACTGGACATAAGTTACATACAACAGTAGAGATTGAGGTAAATACCAGCATGTATGCCCTTAAATGAGCACACCTATCTTTCTTCCAGATTGTTCGTGTGGGTGCTTGAGTCAATCTAGTTGGTAATCAAGCAGATTGGGCTTTGCTGTTGCTAATTGCCTTAGGTGAACAGAGACTTTAAATTCCTTCTGTGCTGGGCCGGCATGACCTAGTGCCCTGCGCAGAGGCTGCGTGGCATGAGGCTTTTTCTCAGTGTGCCTGCTCCGACCTAAGCTTTCTGCGGGTGCTGCACGACATCAACAGGTAAGAGTTCTTTTTACGTTCTTATTCATCGCCCAGTGATGAATTGCTGTTACTTGTTACCTGCTGCAGGGCTTTTGGTGGGCAGGGGAGTTCTCTATCCTCCTGTTCCAGCCTCGGGCAGGCATGGCGCGCTGGCCACTTAGGGATGGGGCACTGTCAGTGTTCCCACCCCTCCACTGGGACGTGAGGAGGAACCTTCCTGTCTCTCCCCCAGAAGCAGAAGGGTTTTGCTTCTCTCTCTTCCCCAGCAGCCCGGTACCACTGTCTAAGACTGGCAGCAGGAGTGTCTCTGCCCCTCCCCCAGCCGGGGATGGTGCTGCCCCTACCTGGGGGCAAACCTCTTTGCTTCTACGCAGAGGTTTACCTTTGCTTGTGACTGTGGGCAGGAGGGAAGTCTGTCCATCCTTGGTCCTTCAGTAGCTGGTGCCTTTTGTTTTGTTTCTCTATGAGGCAGTGAATTTTTGACCCTTTGGGACAGAAAGGTTGCCTGCCCGTTCCCTAGTGACTTAAGATGTTTACTCCATAGGAAAGAAGGTTCCAAGAAAGTGGGTGTGGCTTCATGCTGAGTGCCACTGAAAGGGGCTCTCTTGGGTCTCAAGCCCTGTCCCCAGTGTCTGATGAACACCGTGGAGGTCCATGAAAAAGAGCTTGCGAGCGAATGTGTACTTCCTTCAGGTCTGGGGCTCCCAGGTATTCTAGGTTGTCATGCTGGCCTGTAATTGGATTTTGGAAACTTGCTAAAATTTTGGTTGCTTTCTTACCTGCTGTTATGGTGGCTGACGCGTCATTCCTTATTCTGCCCCAGGTGAAAATGTTTTGTTTGATGTCTCTTTAGAGTTGCTGTTACCCTTTGGAATTCTGTTCATTTGGTTGCCGTGTAACCTCTGTTTTGTGATAAGCTCAAAAAAGGTTATGATTTTATAAATTATCTGGCTTTCCTGCCCTCATTCTTAGGGTGAGAGCAACATTCTCTTGTATTCTCATTTTAAGTAGAGGCAGAACCTGAGAGCTTTTGCTACTACCTATAAAGTTTGTATGTGGTAAGATTTGTCAGACCAGACAGAATTTACTTTTATGTCTTTTTTGTTTGTTTAATCTCTCTTCCACATTCTGATAAAAAGTAAGTATTTCTTATGGCTCTGTACATTTTTATTTATCCCATTGCATTCTTTCAGCTAGCTGGGTTTCTTTCTCTTAATGGTTCACTAATGGCTTCAACACAATTTATTAACTAGATCAGTTTCCCCAATGATTTGCATCATACAATTTAAGGTATACTAAATTCCTACATGTATTCCTTCCTCTCCCCTGCCACCCTGGCCCCCTTGTTTTTATTTCTAGAACTCGTGGTATGATATATGTGGTCAGCTGTCTGCAAAGACTAGATACCAGTGATTCCTCCCACCCTTATATGTGGATTTTGCTCTTTCTGCAAGGGATGAAGACTATTTCCTCTTCCCTTCAGTATTCCCTGGCCTGAGAATTGCTTTGGTTGCTAGAAGGTGGTAGAAGTTATATACACCGTTTCTGGGCCTCGGGCTTAAGCGGTTTGGCAGATTTGGCCTTTTCTTGCTTGGAGTCTTGATTTACCATGTAAATAAGTATGGTTACCCTGCTAGAGAGACCAGATGGAGTGAATGATGTCCTGAAGGGTGAAAGCCCACGGGAAGAGGAAGGACCTAGAAGACGAAAGAGGAGGAGAGGTCTCAGCATCCCAGCTACAGCTCAGCTGAGGGACCAGGTGTGTGAAGGAAGCCATTCTGGTTCGTCCAGACCAAACTGCATCCACCGGATGAAGGAGAGGCTTTCCTAGCTAAGACTTGGCAAACCAACTCAGAATCGGGAGCAAATTAAATGATGTTTTTCAGTTGTTGTTATGCCACTAAATTTTGCGAGTGTGGTTGTGCGACAATAAATAACTGATGTGACCTGGATGTTTTCCAGTAAAGAACCAAAAATGTATTGAAAGTGAGAGATGATCAGTCAATGGTAGGAAACAGGAGACAATTGGAAATATTTGTTAGTAATTGTGGGGAATTTGCTAGAGGAATTCAAAAGGAGTACTCGTGAAAGCCCTCAGTACTAGTGAAAGCTCAGAAAAGATGGATAAAATTCATTTGTAAAAGCAGGTCAATGCAAATTTTGGTCTGTAGTTACACCAAAATAATCGCACGACATTTTAGAACATCTTGAAACCAAATACGTTTGTGCTTGGTTTCAATTAGCAGAAAATGGCATTGATTTTATGTTCTGTTATGTGGTCAGAGGTTTCCTCACAATTTGAGGTCTTGACTAGCACCTCACTTGTTCTTTAGGTAGCTGATTACAGGCATGGGTATTTTCTTCAGATAAGACTACCCTCTGGCCAAGTCAGGCCTTGTTCTCACTGTCATGGTGCGGGGCTGGGGGCAGTCAATTACTTCCACTCAACCCACCATTTTTTAAACCAACTGACTTTTTGTGTTTGTAGAGCATCAGGCAAGATGTGAAGGGAGACAATTAGAACCGTCTGCATCCCCAGTTAGAAACTCAGCAGCTCTGCAGGATGCAGAAGCAAAGACAAGTTTTTGAAGGCAGGTTTAGGCGTGTCGCCTGCTCTTTCCCCCTGAGGTTTCTCTTGAAACAAGACAGCAGCCCTTACGAGGCAAACCCTAGGCAGCAGCTGTCCATCCTGGACCTCTGACCGCCGAGCTGTGCGTCGGCACTGAAGCACCTTCTCCACCCCCAGCACAGCCCAGAACTCTCTGGAGGCTGAGTATCCCAAATGCCTGTATCCCATGCATCCATCTCATTGCAGAGCAACCCTAGAGTCGTGAAGGGAAGCATGGTGTCCTGTGGGAAGTGTTCCCGGGGCCTACAGAGACATGCGGATGGGGGTGGGTAGCTGTGACGTTTGCCATCACTCAGGAGTTATTTCCCATTTACAAGACTGCGATCAGATCCTGACCATTTATTCTACCCACAATGACACGACAGGAAAGGAGACGTGTAATGGAAAATTTTTTCTACCTGGGTCTTTTTATGATTTCAGCAAAGAAATAAACATCCTCATTTTTCACAGGAGAAGAGAACTTGTGAAACATACATCCAGCGAGGCTTTGCAGCCTTTCAAGTGGAGAGGGATTACAAAAGCTGCTGCTTCAGAGTCTAAGCCTTTTCAACCTAAAAGCTGCCACTCTGAGGTCATTTACTTTCATGTTACCGAAAGCATGGGTGAATCTTTAAAAAGTAATAAAATTCAAATAGCACCCACTGGGGACTAGGAGATAGGCTTTCAGAACAGGTGGATTCATTTAATTTCAGTCATGTTCAGTTTAAAGAGAGAGCAAGAGAGGGAAGCCAGACAGAAGCCGAATGGAGAAAGCTCGGTTGTTTTGAGAGAAATGACCTTCAAGGGTCCTCCCCTTAGGTACGTGTCTCACAAACCCACGAAAGTAGACAAAAAAGCAGTGCCACTGAGGAAGAAAAACATTCTGCTAGGGCACACCCATAACAAGCGTCTCCCAACCGTCACAACTGTGCATCTTAATATTTCCTCTTTTCTACAAAAGGAGGAGAGTTTTGTACATGACTAAGACATATCACATTGTGCCTCTTTTCTGAATGAATTATGTGAAAAAGAGAAAAACAAAACACAGAGCCTGAAGCTTCCTAATTCTCGAAGAAAATGAAAGCCCAAAGCAGCTTGAGATTATAATCCACATATTTTCGGGTTGGTTTTCAGTCATTTTTAAGCTAGGGACTATGATATTTGCAAACATAACTTTCCAGGACAGGAAAGATAATAAAAGAAAGCCAAATGTGTTTTCTACTCAGCCCTGTCCCTGGATGTGAATGGCCACACGTGAGCTACATCTCCAAGCTCAGCGGGGAAGCGGTGGATAAGGAGGGTTCATGTCGCATATGCCAGTGAAGCACACAGCCAGCTTCCCTCCAAGGTTTTCACTCTACATCTACTTCCTTGATGAATACATGCTGGGAAAGACTCAGAATATTATTTGGAGACTCGGGATTAGTACCTAAAACAGCAAGAGAGGAGCCGGAAACATTTGATTTAACCCAGTTGGTGAAAGGAATCTCAAAGAAGGAACTGTCAGTTGCTAGGGGTTATAGGCTCTTTCCACTCCTAGCTCTCTGTAACATGAATATAAACAGATTCCTAGCTCTAATTCCCTCAGGCTTATTTCCTTCTTGAGGGAGAAGTGTTTACGTTCAAAGACATGGAGAAAATATAGACGATTGGCCCTTAAAATCTCTCTACTGCCCTCCTAGTTCTGCTGGAGTCTGCTACACTCTCTCTCCCTTCCGTAAAGTTTCTGCCCACATAGAACCCAGAGTATATACGGTAAATACCTTCCATATGAACATAGACTTAAAGCAATCAATAGGGACACAAGACAGCTAGAAAAAGTATCACTTATATATGGAGTATATAATAGGTATCTGGCCTTATGCTGTGAACTTTATAAACACGATTTTTCTTTAAGTTTCACATGTGCTCAGCAGAGCATTTACTAGTGTTGCCATCCCGTAAGCAGAGAGAGATCATTGGATTTTAGCGCTGAACTGTTAACTACTGCAATACACTGAGTGTAGCTAACCCATATGTATAATTTGGGATTTTGTCCTGGGCAGAATTTTTCATTTTGGTATCATTAAATTTTGTAAAGGCAAAAGTGACCCCCAAGTAACCATCTTTTTCTTCTGCAAAGCAGACAACACCCCTCTCAAATAGAAGGGATTCATTGTTGAACCTGTGTTACACTGGGCCCGGGAATTTAGAGTTTCAGATTGGCAGGGGCAAGTGCTGATTTTTCTAGGAATGACACCACGGCTCAAAGTCACTACATGCTTGTCTAATCTCTTCCAAGCAAGGCCCTGATTCACTTGCTACAGGTTCAACCAAATTTTTAACATGGAGACCATAATCCTGTAATCAGAAGTCTTTTCGTTGTCACGTATCCCCCAAAGATCCTATAACCCTGGAGTCATGTTTGCTTATAAACAGAACATGTGGTTCATAGGGTGTGAAAATGCTAACAGAAATGGCTTTCTTCGTTTTGTCAGCCTACTTTTTTAGAGGGTGCTGGTAACCCTGCAGAGCAAGACCAACAGCTTGGGCTGGAAGCCTATATTCTGTGGCTTTTTCATTAAGTGCTAGAGCAGGAGATTAACTTAGCCTGAGTTTTGCATTTGTGTTCCCTACCAATGCCGAGAGGTCTTAGGAGCAAAAGCATATTTGACATCTATTTATCCTTGTCAGGGGGTTGTCAGCGGAGCGAAGGTGATACTGCCTAGAGTGAGGTCCTTTGAGGAGAAGGTGGTGGGGAACTGGATATAGCTGCTTTCTTCTGTTTTCAAGTCTCTCTACTGTTTGCCAACAGGTTAAGTTTCTCCTGCCTCTGTCATCACTTCCCAACCTCTCCCCCCCTGCAGGGCATTTGGTGATACCAGAGAAGTTGGGGCTTAACTGGTGGTGGTGATGACAGTGGATATGGCAGAGATGCACGTTTTGGTGTCCACTTGCTGTAGTTGCAAGTATTTCTTCCTTGGCCTTTTAAAATTTATGTTGGTGCATGGTGCTTGAGAAGGAGAAGGCTGGGTCTTTTAAAAGAATATCCTCTGTTATATTCCTCAAATGTGAGAGAGCAGATAAAGAAAGGTAACAGATGCCAAAGAAGTATGGAAGCTGAAGATGTCCAATGGAATCATAAGGAATAAAGACTCATAATAGCCTGAGTATAATAGCCTGAGCAATCTATTAGGGCAAAAGTTGGAATTAGAGGACACCAATAGCTTATTGACCTATCACTTAGATTCTAAGTCTTTGAGATTTGAAAACTCTGATATGGCTTTATCAATTACTATAATCCATTGTTGGGAAAAAGTGAGAAATGTATTTAAATCAAGTTTTCAGTCTCAAGTTCCAAATTTGTAAATGAGCTCTCCAGGGCCATGTTTCCTGAGCTTAAAAAAGAATAAATACCCTCATTTTCTGAAAGCAAACACCTAAGATACTTCTAAAGACAGAGGTTATTTGGAGTTACTCTGGGCTTGAGTACCTGCAGGTGTGCACACACTCTCACACCCATAACAGCTTTCTTCCTTCTTCCCCATCAATTTTTCGTTCCTACTTCTACAGTTTGAGTTCTTAATACGTGCCAAGCACTGTGCAAAACGGGTTACCTGGATTGTCCTGGTAATCCTCCGAGGTATACACTGTATCCCCATTTTACAGATGGGACACCCAAGGCACAGAGTGGTGACCCAGGTAGTGGCTGAAGTCTGTTTCTTTTTTTTTTTTTTTTTTTAATTATTTATTTTATTTTTGGCTGTGTTGGGTCTTCGTTTCTGTGCGAGGGCTTTCTCTAGTTGTGGCAAGCGGGGGCCACTCTTCATTGCGGTGCGCGGGCCTCTCACTATCGCGGCCTCTCTTGTTGCGGAGCACAGGCTCCAGACGCGCAGGCTCAGTAGTTGTGGCTCACGGGCCTAGTTGCTCCGCGGCATGTGGGATCTTCCCAGACCAGGGCTCGAACCTGTGTCCCCTGCATTAGCAGGCAGATTCCCCACCAGGGAAGCCCCTGAAGTCTGTTTCTTGAGCCTATGCTTTCACTACCATCCAGCTGTCCTTCCCAACTAATAAGACTAACAATCTACACTCCCTTTGTTGCATTTATTTTCATTCATAGCCACGTTTTAAAAAATTAATGTTTTAAGAAATTGTTTTAAAATGCTTTCCATCTGTTTACCTGTGGAAAAGTGGATTTTTAGCCATCATCGCCCACTGATGACTTTTATAGTAATAAACTCCCTGTGTGAATGGTTAGGTATGTAGATAGGTCTATATATATAGGTATGTAGATTTATAGATCTATAGCTCTATATAGCAATCTAAAAGTAACTGATTTGCCTGCAAAGGAATAAAAATTAAGTAACATGGATGAGAGTGAGAGGGTTGATCTGTTGAAATTTCATATGTATACTTATATTCCCTAATCAAAAGCAGTTTTAAATCTAATCAAACAATAAGAACAAAACAGAAATTTATTCTCCTGGAAGAATGTTGGCTCTCAAGTAGGTAAGAAATGACTTGGGATAACTTTTATGGACCATCAATAAAACATTATTAGGAACATCTTTTCTATTTTTTGCAACTTAATTGCCATTAACAGTGAATTCAATTCCAATGATCAGTTTATCACGTTTTAATTCTTCTAACATGTGTCATCTTTCTTACCCTTAAACAAAAATAGATGAGTTTTGTTTAGGTGCCTTGGCACTTACCATTCTACAAACTAATGCACGCTTTACTAATTCTCACTCAAAAGTGCAAGCTTCTAACTTATAAAGCTCAACTTGATAAAGCACTACCCGGCAGGCTGCCTGTCGTAGGACAGAAGGGCATGACTGAGTTTCTTGGAGAGCTTTAGCTAACACCATGATGCTGCCCTTCAGTTCTCTGAATGTGTATTCACTCACTAGTTCTCTCATTCTTTCAGCTTTGTGCAGGGTTATTAGGTTCTTTTCAGATGTCCAGTTACCTTCAAGTCACGACAGTGTATGAAGAGTTATGGGAGCAAAGGAAGGCATTTCAGCAGACAGACACAAAAGCAATTCTGTTAACCTATTAAATTCCAGGAGCCCCAGCTGTTCCTCACTCTGGATCAAATGGTGGGCATGGCAGGCTCTATCGTGGCATGAAATACCAGGCATTCTTTTAGACTCAGATGCAACTTAGTTTAGGTTCCTATTTGATCGCTGAATCATCCTTTTTGTAGCCAGCTGGAGTTTTTGGCTATAATATATAAACAATTTTTGGATGAATCATGCTTGGGCCATTCTAGACATCTCACCTGACTGAATAACTCGATCTGTTTTTCAGTTTCACTTTTAAAAGAATTGATTACATAGCCCTTAGCATGCATAACCTCTGTTGTGCCTATAGGGACCTAATAAAATATACATTCATAAAATATTCTCCAGGCAGGAAAAACAAATTGCATGTCTGATCATCATGGGTGGCACTGTACAAAATGGCTAAGACTCTGGGCTCTAGGATTTCACTGCCTGGATTTGAATACCGGATTTGCCCCTAGTTAGCCCTGTGTCCTGGTACAAGATCATTAAATTTCTCTAATCCTCAATTGACCCATTTATAAAGAGGGTTTGTTGTGAGGATTAAAGCATACAAAGTGAATAAAGCTCTTAGTACAGAGCATGGTATCTGGTAATCACTGAATAAATGTTCACTCTTATTTTTGTGGTTGGTGCTCTTATTTTATTTCCTCCAGTTTTAGTGAGCAATAATTGACCATACATCATTGTATCGATATAAGGTTAAGGCATATAGTATGATGGTTTGATTTCCACATATTGTGAAATGATGATCCCAAGAGGCTCAGCTAACATCCATCATCTCATATAGACATAAAAAAAAAAAAAAAATTCTCCTTCCGATGAGAGCTCTTAGGATTTATTCTCTTAACAGCTTTCCGATGTATAATACAGCAGTGTCCATCATAGTCATCCTGTTGTACATTACATCCCCAGAATCACTTATCTTACAATGAAATCTGTATCTCCCCAACCACTTCCCTCCAAGTCCCTCTCCCCCCTCTGTCTCTGACACCCCACGTCTGATCTCTTTTTCTATGAGTTTTGTTTGTTCAATTGTGTATACAAATGAGATCGGTATCTACCTTTCTCTGTCTGACTTATTTCACTTAGCATAATATGCCTTC
Source organism: Eubalaena glacialis (assembly GCF_028564815.1). NCBI lineage: Eukaryota > Metazoa > Chordata > Mammalia > Artiodactyla > Balaenidae > Eubalaena > Eubalaena glacialis. Next base: position 60,643,881 of record NC_083734.1, on the reverse strand, counting down.
AAGGTCCATCCTTGTTGTCACAAATGGTAGGGTTTCCTCACTTTTTATGGGTCAATTATATTCCATGATATATCACAACTTCTTTATCCATTCATCCATCAATGGACACTTGGGTTATTTCCATGTCTTGGCTCTTGTGTGGTTGATACCCTTGATGGTGTGGAAGAGGCAGGAGGGCAGTGGGATGCCACAAGGTCAGCCTCTGCGAGGATAACAGAGAAACTCAAGCAGCTACTCTGTAAGGGTGGGTTGAAACAAGAATTTCCTCTGATGCCTCTCATTTCTCATCCTGCATGCAGAGTCCTCAAGAATACACTTCTAACCTAGACTTAATTCCAAGTCCTTCCCCACCCAAGCCTTCTGCTTTAAGCAGAGGCCTCTGATCAGACTCATCTCTGAACTTGCCTTGGGGAGAAATGCTATCCCCTCTTAAACCTGGGTCATTCAAATTCCTTCATCCTAAAAAAGCCGGCTCAAATTTCATGTCGGTGAAGCTCTTCCCAAAAACTGTATCCTTCCCTCTCCTTTCCCAAATGCCAGTTGAATAATTAAATTACTTTTGCCACTCATTTTGGTGGTGTATTGGCCGTCTAGGCTGCCGTGACACATGCCCACACATTTTGTGGCTTAAAACAATATAATCTTATTATCTTATAATCTTGTTGGTCAGGAGTCTGACGTGGGTCTCATGTGGCCAAGACCGAGGTGTCAGCAGGGCTTTGTTCCTTCTTATTAGGAATCCTTTTTCTTGCTCATTCAAGTGTTGGCAGGCTTAACTTCCCTGTGGTTGTAGGGCTGAGGTCCCTGCTTCCTTCCTGGTTGTTGGCTGGAGTCTGCCCTTAGTTCCCAGAGAATTCGCTCAGGTCCCTGGACCTGTGGCCTTTTCGTCTCAGATCACGAATAGGACTACTCATCTTCTCATGCTGCCATCTTTAGGTTCACGGTTCTGCCTTTTCCAAATTTTAGAACTCATGATTAGATTGGGCCTACCAGGGTAACCCAGGATAATCTTCCCAACTCAAGACCTGTCATCTAAGTCAGATTTGAGAAGTCTTTTTGCCCTGTTAGGGCATAGACATTGTTTGAGGGGCTGTTATTCTGTCCACCCAGGTGGTTTGTTCAAGTCCATTTAGGATTTTAATTACACATAGTCAAGTCTGAATTACATGTGCTTTTTCAGTTGTGTAAGTGTCTTGCCTCCCTGTCAAGATCCTGGATTATAGGGAGGGATGAGGGGTGTTTCACAGTTATTCTGTAGCATTAACCTGAGCTATCTTAGGGCTCTCGGTGATGGAGAAGACACTTGAGCAGGTCGCTGAGCCATAGGTCCAAGAGAGTCTTCAAGCTCTTTTTTCAAATTTTATTGAAGTATAGTTGATTTACAACGTTGTGTTAATTTCTTCTGTATAGCAGAGTGACTCAGTTATACGTATATATGTATAACTTTTCATATTCTTTCCCATTAGGGTTTGTCACAGGATACTGAATACAGTTCCCTGTGCTATATAGTAGGATCTTGCTGTTTATCCATTCTATACATAATAGTTTGCCTCTGCTAATCCCAAACTCCCAATCCTTCAATCCCCCACCCCTACCTCCCCTCCCCATTGGAAACCACAAGTCTGTTCTCTATGTCTATGAATCTGTTTCTGTTTCATAGATATGTTCGTTTGTGTCGTATTTTAGACTCCATGTATGAGTGATATCATATGGTATTTGTCTTTCTGACTCACTTTGCTTAGTATGATAATCTCTAGGTCCATCCATGTTGCTACAAATGGCATTACTTCATTCTTTTTCATGGCTAAGTAATATTCCACTGTGTGTATATGTGTGTGTGTTTGTGTGTGTATATGTGTGTGTGTTTGTCTGTGTATATACACACGATATAAAACATTTTCTTTATCCATTCATCTGTCAATGGACATTTAGGTTGTTCCCATGTCTTGGCTATTGTGAACAGTGCTGCGGTGATCATAGGGGAGTCTTCAGGCTCTTAATTTGAGATCTTAAATAGTCAAGTTTATAAAGGATTATTTTGTAATTGGGAGAAGAATCTGAGGTGCCTTCTGCTACAGACTTTTCCTTAAGCAAGTGCCATGAACTTGACCACGCTTGCATTGACTTAAGTAACAGGTGTCATGATCTTGAAGCTGAACTTCAAGGTTGAGTTTATTGGCTTAGAAGAAATGTTTGCTGTAGCAGCATGTATTAAAATCATGCATTGCAGCAGTGGCAAAGGAGTAAAGTACTCATTGCATGACAGACATTCCTTGTCCAGGAAACTGTGTTTAAATGTCCCTCATGTCTACATAATTTATGAAATTTATGAGTGGGGCAATTACTTTATCTCACCCTGAGTAATTTATTAAAATATTAGAGCCACCCTTCTTAGCTTTTCCTTCTGCCACTCCCTCATAATTCTCCCTACTATCCTGGGACTCTAAATATGAAAACAGTTAAAAACAATTTTTCAAGCCTTTACACAAGTTTCATTTCTCTAGAATTTTATTTCTTCCTATTTCTCACCAGAAAAGCTTCTAATTATCTGCTGAAACCTCACTGAAATTCTTCTATAGGGAAGCCTTCCTTTATCCCTTCTCACCTACATAAAATACAAAGCATGTCAGAGTTATTTTGTATTCCTAGAAACCAGTGCCATATTTGACACCGTAAGTCCAAACTATGTGTGTGCATCAATTGACGAATACCTACCATTGAACAAATACATTGTCAAGGTTACATCTTTGGACTTTTGCTATAGAATATTATCCTAATCAATTGTTGGCTTTTCCCCAGTATGATTAATGTTATTTGATTTTGCTTGTTTGCTCAATGTTTATAATGATTCTTGAGATGATGAGATCTAATTGACAACTTTGAATTTAGCGAAATCTTTCTTCTGTTGAAGACCTAGTAAAAACATTGTTCTGAAACACTTTCTTCTGGCACAAATGTACATTAGATCTATTCAAGGAAACAGTAGAATGGAAGTATTTATCTCAAAGCTAATAAAGAGCTCTAATGTTCAGCTGACCTTATCTATTACTCTAAGTGTCTATAACATGCTGAATCCCACCTTCTACATAAAGTAGAAATGGCCTGAGTCATTACAGACTAGTATTTATCACTCTATGACCAGTGGTAGACCATGTTTAACTGTGACATTATCTATCTCTATCCTAGTTTAAATTTTTTAAAAAGTGGCTTTGACCTCTCACTCAGATAACGTTTTGCATCTTCCCAATGCAAAACAGAGCCACTGTTTGACTTTCTGACGACATTTTAAATTCCCTCATTTGGAGTTAGTAAACTTTACATAAACACTGAAGGTGGAATGGGGTAAAAGGTCACCAAATAAAAATATATATTATTAGTTTCTGTAGCACATTTTGTTCCGAGGCAAATCCTCAATATAATAAAATCATATAGGAAAAAAACAACTACTGCTAGCTTGCACTTGGCAAGTGACCACGGATCTCAATAATGTTTTCTCCCAGAAACCAAAAAAAACCCCAAAAAACAAAGATCTCAGAAAGACCTGTTGTTTTGACAAGCAATGAAACGCAATTGCATTCCTACATGTTGAGTAGCAGTTGGTACATTATAAATGGTTAATGGGGGTGTGATTCCAAGAGGTATTAGAAATAGTAGTCGGTAGCACACTACAGCTCAGCCATTCTGCACATAACCAAGAGTTGGGTAGCATCCACAGAGAGTATTTATTACGTTGCCAGGCACTTGAGAATATGTTTCTGGAAGCAAAATGAGATGATGATGAGAGAAATTATGTGACGAACAGTGCCAAAATAGGTATAAAGGAAAACTATTCACTGGGAAAAACAAATGCACTTGGGCATGGCAGATATTTCTAACAATCTGTATACCTATAGGAAGTAGCCCGTTCAGATTTTAAGAAAAACAAAATGGTATTAGCAACGGCCATAAAAGTACAAAAGTCTAGTTCATATTTGACCATGTGTTTCTTCAAATCCCTCACTTTGGTTATACATACATAGGGCATGTATGTACCATTCTGTAGTTTTAGATTAATTGTTTTAATGAGGACCTGTTTTAGCTTCCTGGCAAATATTCTTTCTCCAATCCCCCAAATACAGAGACACACGGAACTGAACACCATGCGTCATTCACCCTTGGATTGGCTTGGAATCTCAGCTGTTCTCATGGCTTCCTTGTCAAGTGTCCCAAAACCTAGATGGCTTCACGTTATTTCCTCTGGGACCCAAGTGCTCTCCGCCGCTTTTGTTCCCCATATGCAGCTGCCTGTTGCCATCTCCACCAGAGTTTCCCACCATCATCTTTCCTCTTCATGGAGATCTCTACTCTGGGTTTCCCCACTTATCCTCTTTCTCCTAGGCACTCAGGATCAAAGTCCAGACGTCTTCTTTATCCCTTCCTTTCTTACAATAGCTGCTCAGCCCCTAGAACCTGCACAGAGACCCCATACTCTCCCTTCCATCTGTCCAGCCTCTTTCATTGACATGTCTCTAGCTTATCACTTCAGACCTCAACTAGTAAGCATTGTGATTACTGGTCTGCCTGACTTGACCTCTTCCCCCTCTTACTTGATCCTAGGCATTAACCACCGAAAAACAGACGCTCACGTGGAACACCACCGCCAAGTTAAAAAGAAAATCTTCGGTGTTTTCACTTTGCTTGCAGGAGAAATCTAAACAGCTTTGCCTGACATTTATCAAGGATACACTGAACTCTATCCTTATTCAGTATTCTCGGGGAGGGGCTTCAACATTATTCTGTACCATTGCTCACATCATTCATCTTTTCTGGAATGTTCTTCCCAACGCATCTTTATTTACCAAAGCCATACTATTTTCCATAAAATGCAATTCTAGTCTGATCATGTTGGAAGACCAAAAAAATCATTCAATTTGGTTTAAGTTGAAAAATATTTTTGAGAGTCTGTCATTATTATTGTTATTATTATTATTATTTTTTAGATTTATTGATTGATTGATTGCTATGTTGGGTCTTCGTTTCTGTGCGAGGGCTTTCTCTAGTTGCGGCAAGCGGGGGCCACTCTTCATCGCGGTGCGCGGGTCTCTCACTATCGTGGCCTCTCTTGTTGCGGAGCACAGGCTCCAGACGCGCAGGCTCAGTAGTTGTGGCTCACGGGCCTAGGTGATCCGCGGCATGTGGGATCTTCCCAGACCAGGGCTCGAACCCGTGTCCCCTGCATTAGCAGGCAGATTCTTAACCACTGCACCACCAGGGAAGCCCCTGAGTCTGTCATTATTAATCAGACCCTTCACGTAGGGAAGTTTTTCATTCAATGGAAGGAAAATGTGAGAGAAGCAGGGCAGTGCTTGTCTGCATTTTGATATGGGAGGTGAGTAACATGTATGCATTTCCTGAATGGTGGGTGGCAGATATGACCAATGGTGGGTGGCCGATGACCAATGGTGGGTGGCCGATGACCAATGGTGGGTGGCTTTGAGACCAAAGCCTACATGCTTTGACTCCCAGTTAACGTCTTTACCCTATAACGTAAGTGGAGACATCATGGTATGCTCATTAAGTAGAGACACATCAGGAGGTCTGGAATTCAAACCTGGCCCTGCCACTTATTAGAAATGTAACGTTGAACATGTCATTTAATATATCTTCCATTTCCCAATCTGTGAAATGAGCCCAACAGGTCTGTCATGAGGTTAAAACAAGGTAGTGCAGGTAAAGTATTGAGCACAACACCTGCCATGAAGAAAGCCCTCAGTAATGAAAGCAGCTGTTACTGAAACACTATGACTGGATAAAATTGACTTCTCCAAAGATTAGAAGAATGACATCCCCAAACGCCAGTAGCTTAAAGGTGGAGTTCTTTACAACTTCATGGTTAAGATTATGTTTTTGTCTTAACTAAGACCAAAGGTGCTTTCCCCTCCCACTCTAAATGAGATGGGTGAATGACACCTCCTGCAATCAAATACAATTACACAAGTCCAACAGTTCGTTTTATATTTGGCATGTATTCCTTGGGCAAACATAATTTCAACCAACTGTTGGTGGTTAACAGCGGTTTACTCCTAGAACTAAAATTCTTCCTTTGCTCTCTCTGTCTCTCACCAGTCCAGGCCATGCAAACTGGAGCTACAGCACACACACACTTTCCAAAAAAATTCTGTTTCATACCACCGATGACTGCTTAGCCCGGAAAGCCCACAATTTAATTATTGGATTAACCACACTTTTCATCTCCTTGAACCAGCTGTCCAATTGCCAAATTGTACCAACAGAGAGAAGTGACGTTCAGCTTTTGAAGAAATTCTAAGTCATTACAAGTAGTTAGCAGTAAGCAGTATAGCAATGACTAAAGACTTATTTTGAACTTAGACTCTCTGAGCTGAAATCCCGGCTGTCCACTGCTGTGGGATTTTGAGCATGTCACCCTGTACCTTTCTGTACTGGCTTCTATTTCATTTTTTTATCTTGTACAGTTACTGAAGTGTATATGTGCAATGTATATAAATCACTCAGCAGAGTTTCTGTAATTGAAGCATGTAAAGCCTAAGTGATATTATCATTATGGTTTCTCCAAAGATATGTCATCTCTGATAGCAGCTACTGAATTCTGTTCTCTCTCCTGCAGACTCATGAGCTTCTCCCTTTTCCTTATATTTTCCTCAAGTAAGCTAAAAAGAATTTGGCAAAGTTCCAGGGGGGGGGTCAACCCCAATCTATCAGAAGGCAGTGGAGGGGCAGGATGTACAGCAGTGGGTTGAAGGTCTTACCAAAAATGTCCACCCTTAGGAATATTAGATGTGGAGCTCAATGACTTAAATCTGAGGCACTGCATACAATACCAAGTTGCAACACCTGTTACTGATGGTATTTGAACAAATATCTACTAATAATGAATCGAATGTGCTTTGCCTTTCCATAAAGGGGATCTTGTTAAGTGGGTCTTATTACTTTTGAAAGTGTGATAAGACTTGGAGAACCAATGCCCTTCTGGAGAACATCCCGATGACATCCCCATCGTGCTTTCTGGAGCTGGACCACAGACAATTATTTAGAGAGACTCTTGGGCATAGTAGCCCATCAGCTCTTGGATGGTGCTTCAGAAGTCACGGGGGTCGCCTACCTGAGCTGCTAAGAAGGGGAATATTCTACGTCAGGCTTTAAAATGTGTAGCACATAATGCCCTGAAGTCTCTCCAATCATATTCTGGTCTAGCCTTTGCCTTAATTATGCAGAGATCCATAGAAAGCACTGTAAATTGTGTAGTTCCCTACCATATGAAATTTCTCCTAATTCACATGTGACTCTTTGGTCAAATATATTTCTATAGGACTATATCTGTTGTACTAAAGAAATGTGTTCAGAAATATGACATTACAGGGAGAAAAATTGTTATCACTTTACATATTTTTGACCCACACAACCCTTGTATGATGAGTTCACTCCATCCTTAAAATCATCTTTGATACCTGACAGGTGTCTTGCCAAAGCCACACAGCCAATAAATGGCAAACCAGGCCTTGAATCCAGGACTTGTGACTTGAAATTCACTATGCTTCGTCATACCTCATTCTCCCTAAGCCATAGATTATATCACTCATGGAACTGTAAGCTTAAAAAAGACCCTAAACCACCTCTCCTTCTCCCAACTACCCATGCTCCCTGCTATCTGCCCACCCCATCCCGCCATTCACTTCTCCAGCCCCTTTTCAGCAGGCCAAGACACCTGAAACCTCACTGTATGGGAAGGAGCCTTGCAGGGCTTCATAAAATGCAGACGTCTAGGACTCTGTGATCCAGACAGTCTAGTATCACATCCTGAGAAAGCTGGCACTGAACGCCAATGCTAATAACTACTATTCTAGACCTTTGCCTCCATGTAGATTCCTGAGCCCACTGTTTCAGTACTTCCACCCTCTTGCTCTCCGGGCTTCTGACCTGCAACAACACAAACGTGTACTCCTAGGTCCTCCTCTTCCTCTTTGTCCCACCTCCTGCCCTCTTTATTGCTATTCTAACAGAAAATGAAACACTTCCCGAGAAAGAAACCCCACCTATTACTAGCAAAACTCTATCAGGTCAGTGTCGTAGCTTCTTAATTATAGTTGATTTACTATTGGCTTCAGAGGATCTTCCCCCAGGAGCTGGTCCCCTCTTCCCCTGGGCCTTCACCAGTTCCCTCGAGGGTAATGACATCCTAGGGCTTCCTTTTAGGTTCTTTTGGGAGGTCCAGGGACTATGCAACCTTTCATGGGCATTGTGCCCTACTCAGAGATGCGTGAAATTGTCAGCCTGGATTCTTGGACACCCCCCCCAACCCTGGTTACAAAGTGTCCCAAACCAGAGACCTGCCATGTACGAGAAAGTGTAAAATGTTAATTTTTTCAAAGGGGGCCAAAGTGTCCTTCCAGGTCTCCTCCACGACTATTCATTAGTCATTCAGCTTCAGACCATTGTCCTTTATCTGTGTGTTCTGCCAGGTCCTAATTAAGCATGTTGACTGTGCATCTGATGAGCTGAAATCACTGATGCCCCGTGTGCACTTTACGTCTCCTGGAACTGCCAAGCTGTGTCTGTCAGAGGAGGAGTCCTCAGCTTCATCTTAACCAGCTGGAGGGATTTAGAGTCATGACTATATCCCTGATAATAGGACACCCCGATATGGGCTGTGGGCATCTCCCTGCCCACTGAATCACAACCTGGTCCCAGCCTGACATCCTGACTTGGTGATTAGACTAGATTTCTGCTTTCATACTCCAGCCAGATACCCTCTGGAATTATTCCAGACCTTACTAATGATACCTGGTGACGGGGATGTGAGATGCTGTACTTCTGACTTGGGCTCTAACCTCCAGACTGGAATCTCACTTTTAATGTCCCACTAATCAGATGTGACGTCACAGACCAACCTGTACCAGGCCAGAGGCCTCCATGTTTCTCCTTTAGACACACCATACCTTAGAGAGTCTGGCTGTCTTTGTAGGGGTCACGCTTTAGACCTAAAGTCTTAGAATCATTCTCATCTAGTTATACTGAATTTTGAGAGAAAATACCCATCTTTCACCTATGTCACCAGTAGATACCATCAATTTTTTTTTTTTTTAACTAAAGATAGTTGTGTAACTGGGGTCTGATCTCTTGCCTAGAGCAACAGTGGGTTGAGAGCTTGGCCCCATCTCGTGTTCCAAGAGGTAGAGTGGGAATGGCTGACCATGGCTAAGAAATAGGGAGCAAAGGGCAAGTTAACTTATGGCCCAAGAGTATGGGTGAACTGAAAGGCAGGGTAAGTCTAAATCATCCAGATAGGCAGAGGAGTTAATGTAATCCCAGAATGGCACCTAAAACTTATGTTGGCTAATACAAAAATTGAATTGCAACCTGTCGGTGAATGGGTGGGTTTAAAATAGTGAATTTTGAAGGCAGAACAAAAAAGTTCCGGGAAGCTACAAAGCACAGGGGGTCTCAGCCTTTTAGGGAATACTCTTGGCTGAGTCCTTGATCTGTAAGGCAGAATCCAAATACATGGACCAGCCTGAAGAAGTCTATATTCAAGCTGGATGCTTCCAAAAGAAGCACCCAGTCATTCTAGAGCTTTTTGATTACTTGCTCAGACCAATTTATTTCAGCTGAGCAAACCACACCACTGGCCAGCGTACTTGGAAAAGATCACTAAAGTGACACAGTCTGGACTGCTTGAGGAAAGAGTTTCAATGATTGGTTAAGCTTTGACCCTACAATCTTCTGGTATTTCGGCTATGATGTACTTAGTCATTTTCAACATAATCTTGCTATGATAACTAGATATTTCCACTTTTCTCCTGCATTTAAGTCCAATATGTTTTGCACATTTGAACAAATTATTGTCTCTAAGAGTATTGACTCCCTGTCATCTTGAAAAATATACCAACAGCTAGCAAACAATTAAAATGTAGGCGCCATTAATCTCAAGAGAGACTATGAATGGGCAATTCCCCAAAGGGATTTCTGCATGAAAAACTAGGAAGTAGTTGCTAGTCTGTGTATGGTTCAGTTGCTTTGTTTTGACAACTTCTACCTACACTGTGTTAATTTCTTCACAGTTGTGCTAACCATCATAATTTTACTAGTGAAAGTTACTTAGGGCTCTATAGCCTAAATGGTTCTTTATTCTGTTCAAAGATCTTTATTATTGATCACTATCATTTCTTGGGGGAATTTTTTAACAGATGTATCTCACTTCACTAAAGTGAAAACCCAAGGGAAAAGACATCATCAGTATTACATTTGTGTACTTTCTAGTTTCTTAATTATTCTAAGAATAGCAATGGCAAAAGCAACGGTAAAATCAACAAAATGGAGAACCACAGTGGTATCCAGGACAATGCATATGTTAACTTCCTATTGCTATCACAAACTGCCATAAAGTTAATGGCTTAAAACAACAGAATGGACTGACGGTTCTGGAGTTCAGAAGTCTAAAATGGATCTTTTGGGTTAAAAGCAAACATGGTGGAGCTGCATTTCTTCTGGAGATCTTAGGGGAGAATCTGGTTCCTTGCCTTATCCAGCTTCTGGTGGTTCCCCACCTTCTTTAACTTATACCCCCTTCCTTCCCCTTCAAAGCACTTTGGTACAACCTCTGCTACCATCTTCACATCTCCTCTCTGCTTTTGACATTCCTGCCTCCCTCTTATTCTTATAAAATGAGGATAAGATCCTCCTGTGATTGCATTGGACCTACCCAGATATCCCAGGATCATTTCAAGAGCCCCGTATCCTTAATTTAATCACATCTGCAAAGTCTTTTACTATATCAGGTAACATATTCACACATTCCTGGGATTAGAATGTGGATACCTTTGAGGGGCTACTTTTCAGTCTACTACAGTGAGATTTTATACTGTAAACTGTTCTGGATAGTAGAGTTGACTTTTATAAGATTGACTATTCTACTTTTCACTTGATTCCTTTGAAACCCAGACCACTTATAAAGTTGATCTGCCAGAAATATATCATCTGGACCTTGATGAGGCTCAACGTTCAATTTTTCCTAAACCATTCTTTTTCCATTAAAATGTGACTCCTTCGTATATTAGGGTCTTTGTACAGGAATGTTACCTCTGCATAGAATGTTCTTCCTGCTTCCCAGATTGTTGTTAAATTTCTAAATAGTCCTCAAATTGCAGATTAACAGTTACTCTTTTCTGTAGCCCACTCTATCTCCCCTCTTTTCCCCCAGAAAGAGCAATTCAGTGCTTCTCAGAGCACTTTGGCGATGTCCCCATATAATACTCAGATGTGAAAACCCAATTACAATTATACATAACTCCCGGTACCCAGTTAAAGCAAGAGTCATTATAATGTCCCCATCAAGGTGCAAAAATTCTTTTATGACAAAGTGAGGTACATAAAATATATTTAATTTTCACTATCCTTAACCCCATTCCAGTTTTAGATAATTTTCAATTACTTTTTTTCTGGATTGTTTGAATTTTTGTTAGAATACATTACTTTTACAAATTACAAGTAATAAAAATATTTTTCAAAAATCCTATTCAAACTGAGTTAGCTTCTAAGAAGGTTTCCATTCTTTTCACAAAGTTTATTGCATAAGACTTTAATGATATTAAATATTGTGCATGTGTAGTATTGAAATCTGAGAGGACTCAGTAATATTACTGTTTGGATTGAAAGATAATAAATCATATTGTAGAACAAATATCCTTCACTCTGGAATCTATAACTTTAAGGAAAAACCTAAAGAACTTGGAGGGCAGATGAGTCTCTCAAGATATACAAGAGATTCTTGGAGGATGAACAGATAACCTTTCGAATTAACTGATGTCCTTTAGGAACAATGGTAAACATGTGTCAGGTGAATTCAAATGGTGCATTTGCACTCCATCTCTTAGCCTCTCCCATCCCTTGTGTCAATCTTTCCCTCTACCTTGGGTGGTGGCGAGAGCGAAGATATGAATCCCTAGAACGTATTGAGGGAAACTCTTCTACATGCACCCATGTAGAATTTTGAAAAATTAAGAATCCAAAAATGTATGTCTTGGGCCATGTCAGAATGTTCCCATAGAAGCATGGGGACCTCATAGCAGTCAAGGGTCCCTTCTCATATTTTCTTGTTTATTTAGCTCAGGTCCGCCACAGAGCAAGATGTACAGGGAGTACTCAACATATATGGCAAGAGTTGATAAATGGCATGTTTGAATTGCTGCAAATTATCTGGTATTTCTGTCCACAAGAGACACAAGATTGGTGGATGAGCAGGGTTTGTGGCTAGGCGTGAGCCTAAAGAGAGAGAGCAGAATCTGTCTGCAAAAATGCCTTGGATTCCATGTTTTAGGATTTGGTATTTAATTTTGAATGCAGTTAAGAACTAGAAGGAATTCGTAAGCAAGGAATCTCATTAACCAAATCCTGCATTTATAAAGACCACTCCAATGGCAGTGCAGTGAATAAATCTGAGGATGAAAAGAATGACCATGAAGCCTTCATTTGGTAAGCCATTGCAATAACCCCCCGAACTGCAAACATGCAATATTCAAATCTAATTTTTAGAATATGTGCCATAGTGACGAATTAGAGATATTCTTTGTAGTCCTACAGCTTAGCTGCGTTTCACTGAAATATATCTATGATTAGGTTCTCGAGGTAGTGGGGTCAGGTTAATTCATTATCTGATTATTCTTAAGGTCTCCTGACTATGCAGAACCTTGCTAACACGAGTATTTAGTAGGTTTGAACCTATGGAGAGCTGTTCAAAGCATCAGAAACAGTGTGTGTATATGTGTTGGGTGTGTGTGGGGGGTGGTGTATGTGCATGCTCGTGTGTGTGTACTTCTGGGAGGGAAAGGTCCACCTGAGGCTGGAGCAGGAAATGGTACAGTGTTAAGTTCTTCCCATTTTAACGCTGATTGAAAATTGACGCAACTACGTATAAGTAGTGTCTAAATACAACCTGATTTTAACTAACTTTTATAGAAAACTACTTATTTTTCCTAGTAGCTTTAAACCTGATTATACTTTGCTCTTCAAAATCAAGGTGTTTAATCCATTAGGGATAATAAATTCTGTTGACAATAAAATCTTTTGGACCTGTTAAATACATATGCTATTCATTACCTATTACAAAGGAGGTAAGCCATTTCAGTAGGCATCATATAAAACGAATTGAGTGGGTACAAAAATCTGAATATTTAACCATCATGGGGAAGAAATAAGAACTAACTTAAGTCTTTTCTGAATATCTGGTGGAGGACGGGATCCTACCGAGGTGCTCTAGTCCGAGGAAAATATTGATTTGTTTAAATGTGTCCCTTACATAGAAAGCGATGCTAGTTTGTAGAAATGTAGATTTCAGCACATCCAAGTTTGATCAGGAAATTCTTCAGATGGCCATTCCTGCTCATTGTTTGTGGTTCAGCTGTAGTTCTCATTATTCCAGAGAACGGACAGACTCATGGTGTATCATCCATGATTATCTTGCTTTTTAAAATACATCTGCATGATGTAGAGAATAAATGTATGGACACCAAGGGGGAAAGCGGGGTGTGGGGAGGTGGTGGTGGGATGAATTGGGAGATTGGGATTGACATGTATACACTAATATGTATAAAATAGACTACTAATAAGAACCTGCTGTATAAAAAAAAATAATAAAATTCAAAAAAAAACCCACCAAAACATCTGCATGTACCAGAGACACATTAATAAAGACTCTGACATCAGACAAGTCTTCCATCTGCTGGGGGATAATGCCTGTCTGCAGTTAAGCAAGAGTGGAGTGAGGTACAGGTGATGCCAGATGCAGTGCCCGGGGCTCTTTTAAAGGAAACCCTGGTGGCATCATAGACCATGTTAGCCTAAAACGGGAGATAACCAAGTAAGTTGTTTTTAATAACAGCCATCTTTGTGATGCTTCCAGTTAAAGGAGCAGCATGGGAAATGTATCTTTGCAGTTTTATACATTTCATTTTGCACTTAGTCCAAGTCATTGACCTTAGAATGTGATACAATCCACTTGCTTGGAACATTTGGAGAACCATCTACCTCTTTCTCTACTCATGATTTGCCATCGAGACGTCCACTCTTCTTCCCGTTACCTAAATTGCCCAGTCAGAGGCAAAAACACCTCTTCCTATCAATGTGAGTTTCCCCAGTTGGATGAAAATGGATCTGGGGGTGAAGAAAATTAGATTTTCATGGCAGTTATGTAAAGAGTTTTTGAAGGTTGAATGATCAGAGTACAACAGAGTTAAATCCATGTATTTGTTGAAATTGCTTAATACCATGAGTGGAGTTAAATGGACAGAAAATGCTTTGATTTATTTCAAAAAATCATAATTTCCAAGATCTAGTCTCACCCAGCAATTCCTCCTGCTCACCTGTAACTTCCTGGTTGTGTAGCTGCCTATGACGGCCAATGCGTTTATTTCATGACAACATGGCAACTGATAGTAGTTGAAAATATTAACTGATTCCATGAATTTCTCCTGCCACTGTTTGTGAAAACCAAGGAACAGAACAGGCTGCTCTAGACACCTGATGACCCACAACACAAAGATAGTATTAGGTCAGCCACAGTAGCAGCTCAAACATTTAACTGAGAAATGTGACCTGCATTCCGAGGGCCATGTGCCAGGAGGGGGTCAGAGCCCTGAAACAAACCCAGGTCTCTCTCTCTTCGAGGAAGTTCATGTTCTCACCCTTAACTGGGAAAGAGTTTATAAAGAAGAGGGAGGGGGAGACTTCTATCTTAAGGTCCTTAAGGTCCTTATTTTTCCTGCCCACTCCCCTTGAGTAGACATCAGTGAATTGGTTACCTTCAGATGTTTGGTTTTACTCCTGGAAAGGGGGATTGTTTCTGTGATTCTTTTCTAAGTTCTGTAAAATTGCTTACGTAGCTACCATGAAGTTAACCAGGTTCAGCCTTGAGTTGGGTTTCGGATCCAGGTCAAAGAGCGATGGCTCTTGGAGAATGGGGAAAGAACTACCAACATCTTAGGACGTAACACCTAGGAGTTCAGCTCCTGGTGTAGATCCTTTCTGCTGATTGGCACTTAAAGGGCACCGAAGTTCTTAATCAGGGTCAGGTGTTAGTCTAAAGCTACAGCTGCTCTGATCCCAGGCAGCGTCAGAGAACCTGCATCCCCACTATGTGTATCAGGTTACAGCTCAAGCAGAATTAAGATCATGCACTAGATTCCCTGAAATAATGGAAAGGGGCCAGCTCGCTTCATGACTGACCTGTCTACAAAAGAGAGAGAATTAGCTTTCCTATGGTCATTCTCCAGTTTCCTGAAAGAGGAAAATCCTCTTGCCATGGAAACTTGAAAGACTGAATCATATTAGAAATGATCCCAATAATATGTCCTAAGAACCTTTGGCACTAGGCACTCCGTAGACCCAACCTCTTTGCAGTTCTTCTTTCTTTCTGTTTAACTTCCTTTTCTTGTCCCTTCACATGGCTACCTTTTATGTTTCTAGTTCTCTCAAAGGGTAGAACAACGAAAGTGATGACAAGAACAAAAAACAAAAATAAATGAGCAGAAAGGCAAGTCTGTATTTTCCGTCTATGTCCCTACTGACAATATCACAGTACTTCATGTAACAAGTTGAAGGCTCTGGGTGGTATTCCAGATCATTCCTAGTGCTTTGGGTTAGTGACTCTAAATCAGTCATTTCCTTTCAGTAATGATAATTGAATAACTTTACAAAAAGGAGATTTCTAATATGGCAGAAGATGGTAGAAATGAATCTTCTGTCTATCTCAGTGGCTAAGATGGCAATGATGTTTGCCTGCCCTTAGAAGTGAGATGCTGATATAATTGTTAAAAACTTTAAATGATGATTCAGGTTTAAATCTTCTAAACTAATTGACAAGTTGCTTATTAGGAAGGCAAACGATAAAGGGAAAGCAAACAGGTACAGAGATTTTTACTTGGTTAATTATCTACAGTGACTGACCTATTCAATTGAATAGTAAACATTTAAAAAACTCTCCTTGACTTCCCTTTCAAACAAGTTCATCAAATTCAATATGCCACTCTGTGACCAATTATAAAATGAAAATCAGGACACAAGTTTAACCAAGAAGTGCTACTTTTGAGTAAAAGAAGTTGGCTAGGAAATATAACTTTGATGCTGAAATTTGGGCCTGCTCCTGATTTATTTAAAAACCTCTCAGTCCACTCGAAAATGTTATATCCTGAAGCATCCTGTATCCATGGATATCCACAGTTATAAGAATTATATTCTATGTAAAATGCGAATATTCACAAGAGTAACAATCAGTCCACGGGCCAAATCTGGCCTACCACCTGTTTTTGTCAAGTTTTATTGGAAAAAAGCTATACTCATTTGTTTAGATATTGCCTATGGCTGCTTTTGCACTACAGTGGCAGAGCTGAATAGTTGTGACAAAGAAACTGTGGCCTGCAAAACCTAAAATATTCATTCTCTATCGCTTTACAGAAAAGGTTTTCTGGTCGACCCCTGTACAGAGTGCGTGAGCTTATAGCACAAGGTTTCTTTACAATCCCTCTTTCCTTGGGCATGGAAGGTGCCTCACGTTTGCACACATGAGGCAGACAGATGTATTGGTTAGCACATGCCACTTAGAATTGAGTTGGCATCACAGATAAAATTAGTTCACTGTCACAGATTTTCTTTCCTCCCGTGGTCAGTATTTCACATATTCATGCTGTCGCCCACAGGGAATTCACAACTGAGAACATAATTAGTTGCCTATAGAGTCATCAGCCTTATTTTAGATAAGCGACTCAAGTGACATATGTATACTGAGCTAGGGTCAGTGTGGATTTATGCCAGCAGTATGTTGTTGTTTGTCAACAAATAAGCAGAGCATCCTGGGAAACACTAGATCGCGACAAAGAATCGAGTTCTGATCCAAAACAGAGGTCACATATTCCTAAAGTCACGGCCTCTTCCCACTGTGTTACTGACACAGCATGGCACCCCAAAGCCAACACAACTGGGTAATTGTTGACACTGTCTTAGACTTTTAGATCTATCCAGGGGGACTTCTCTTTCTCCACGACTTATCATGACTATTACTGAAACTGCCAAGCCTTACTATACACATACAGTTAAGCAATTACTGATTCCACCTTCTCCCCTCCAAGTCTCAGAATGGCTGTTTAAACAACAGAGTATGAAACTGTCATTAAAGCTGAACCAACCGTAAACACAGGGATGAGAGATGATTTTGGGTGCTACTAGGGAGATTGCTCTGCAATAGCTGAGCTTTGTTTTTAATAACTTCTAAGCATGTTGACGGACACTACCTCATGCAGTCCTCACCGGAGCTCTGGGGGGAGGGGCGTGCGGAAGGTAGAACAAAGATCACCACCTATGGGGTCAGTTCATGGGGGATTCACTTATTCACCAACACTTTAGAGGAAAATTATAATGAGTCAAAATCCTACGGAGAAAATTCACAACTCCTAGGTAGAGTCAGATCTTCAGTTCTATTTGCAGAATTACCTGGTTAAATGATTGTTTGAAATTATATAGCTAGGACGTGGCTCAGTTGGAATGGGAACCCAGGCAATATGGCTTCAGAGTGTTTGCAGTTAACGTCTCTATTGCCTCAAAATAACGCATGTTTATTGAGCAGTTATTGGTTCTTCACATGAAACACACAAGCCCCATTTGAGTTTCTGCAACATGCCGGATGCTACAGGGCAGGTACTGAAGGTAGAGCAAGGAGCAAGGTGTAACCAGGTATGTAGGTATTTAGTTATTTCTAACCTGCTGCAATTCCGATGGCTCTTTGGAGAAAAGGAACAGCGTGCTAACAAAACTAGAGCCTGAGGTCCTAACATACGTCAGAGGAAGCAAATTTTCAGGATGAGTTGGAATTTCCTGGCAGGCCTGGAGGAGGTAGATGCAGAGGCAGAAAGAACATTCCAGGCAGAGGAATCAGTAAGTGTGAACACACTTGACATAAATAATCATGGAAAATATTCACACGTTCTCCCTGAATTCAAACTCTACCAAGCACTATCTCCCTGGTTCTTGATACACATTCTTCCTCTGGCTTCTCTCATTTATTTCCTTCCTTCCTACTTTTGATTGTTTCACAGGTTCCTTTTCCTATGCTCGTTTCTTCATGTTGCTGATCCTCAGGGCCCAGTCCTTGGACCTACTTGTTCCTCATTTTAATTCTTAGAAGGTATCATACACTCCACGGATTTTAGTTACTGTCTATACGCCAACAAGAACCAGCTCTTTATATCCGACTCAACTCTGTTTTCATAGCCAGTCCTATATATTTGGCTGACTACTGCTGGATCTGTCTCCTGCAGCCTTTCAAGTGTCTTAACCTCCACCTGCCCCAGAAGAAGTCATTATTATTCCCCTCCAAAACTGTTCTTCCTCATTGTTCTGTATAAATCAACTAGACCAGAGACATGAGCGTAACTCTTTACAACTCCTATTAACATACTCCCCCCTCCATGCAGTTTTGTTAATTCTGCTTCCCAGCCTTCTCTCACACATGACACTTTCTACCCCCCTTGCCATTACCTTGTAGGACTACCTGTGGCAGCTGTGTCACTAACTGTATTCTCCTTTGCCAACCTTGCAGGACATGTGGTCCTGTCCCAAACATCCATAAGACACTTGGTCCATTCCAAAAGGTCCTTGAAATTTGACTCCATCCAAAATGTTCATGAGTATATTTGGTCCATACCAAATGGGTTTGGACAGGACTAAATGTGTTATGGTCTTTTTGGACAGAACCAAATATTAAGGACCTTTTGACATGGACCAGATGTCTTATGGACAGGACCAAATGTCTGCTAACTCTTGCCAATCCATTTCCCACACCAGTCAGAATAATCTACCAAGAATGCAAATCCAATTACGTCATTCCATGTTAACGCTTACATTGCCCTTGGGATAAGATGGGGAACCCAGTCTTCTGTTCCTGAACTCCCACCTACTACCACTTCAGCCCCATTTCTTGTCACTCCTACATTTCGTATATTCTCAACTATTGATCATTCCATACTCTTTGTTACTTTCAAGTCTATTCTTCTCTCCATTCCACTTTGCTTGATTATCTCCTACCCATCCTCCATGTCTTGGATTTGACCTCAGGATGCCTTCTATTACTCTCTGTACCATTTAGGAGGTCAGATAATTCTATGATGGCCTCATATCCCTTTATTCACCCCAACGTTGCATTCATCACATTTTACGATGTTGGTTATTCGCAAATACTGGGCGCCTCTCTCTAGCTTACTACAACTACATCTAGCATAGTACCTAGCGTATAGTAACTGTATAATAAAAGTTTGTTGATTTACATGAATAATGTTATAACTTCAAGTCGTAATTGTCATATCACAGAATTACAGCTTTTGGATGAGAGAGTCAGGTTTGAAACTTGGATTTGTCAATTATTTTTTGTACTGGTTTTGATGAATTAACTTCTCTGAACCTCAAATTGAATCTGTAACATAAACGTAATAGCCAACTCATAAGGTTGTTAATAGAAGTTAAACGTCTATAAAGAACTGGGCATATTTAAGTGATCAAAAAAGGGAGCTTTTAGCTGATTAATTTAGTGTCTTATAAAGTGGAACTTTCATCCAATGCCTGTGAGTTTGGAGAATACTGGTGTGATCTGGCTGGCATACTTCTCCCCCTTGCTACTTAATTCCTTCAACTCTCTTCACTTTAAATTTGATTTTCTATAATATCCTGTACAACCTTCCAAAGATAATCCACTCACAAGGAGTCACATTGGATACCACTTGTCATTCTTACACAGAACTGACTTTGTTCACAATCAATACATCCCATTTGCTGCTTAGTCACTGTCTTAGTTTCCCTATTGCCACTTAAATTGTTTTAAATCATCAAGTTTGTGGCAAACTTAATATCTTATAGGTCTGAAGGTCAGAAGTCTGAAGTCAGTCTCCCTGGGCTCATACACGGTGTCAGCAGGGCCATGTTCCTTCTGGAGGCTTTGGGGGAAAGTTTCTTTGCCTTCCCCAGCTTCTAGAGGCTGCCCGCATTCCTTGGCTTGTGGTTCCGACTTCAAAGTCAGCAATGGCCAAGCAAGACATTCTCATCCAACAGCCCTCTGACCTCGACTCTTCTGCTTCCTTCTTCCACATTTAAGGGTCTTCGTGATTCCATGAGGCTCGTCTGGATGACCCACGATAGCTCCCCTTTCTTACAGTCATCTCACTAGTAAACTTCATTCCGTCTGCAACCTTGCTTCCCCTTTGCCACGTAAGGAGACATAAAAGGTTCCCAGCATTAGGACGTAGACATCTTTGGGAGGGCATCATTCTGCCCACTACAGTTGCTGTGTCAAGTACTGTACTAAGTGCTTCAGCCCAGTTAATGCTCCCAGATGTACTATGAGCTAAGTATTACTAATCCATTTCATGGATAAGAAAAAAAGGAATCCTGAAAGAATTGCTTTCTCACTGGTTATGACTGGTCATTGACAGAACAGGATTCTGGCCTCTTTCTGCTGCCTGCCACTGAGTTTTTGTTCTTTGCGTGAGCCGGAAGACACTTTTGTGGGACCCTTCTGTTTCTGTCCTTGCCCGCCCTTACCAAGCACTGACCCCAGGGTTTGTCCCGTTCACTGTGAGATAATGTATCTGTGTTACACTCAGCATGTCACCTGAGACACGTTTTACTCTGCTCTAGGGCAACAGCCCTAGGAAACTCAAAGACTCAAGCCAACTCCTGTTTTCAAATAAGAAGCAGGAGCATCCTTTGGGCAGAAACACAAAAAAAAACTCCCTAATTTGTGAAGCAGTTTTAAAGATTGTAAATGGAATGATTGTTTTGAATACACACATGGATACCCTGAAAGGCTATTTCTTTTGCTTCTTTTTTTCTCAGCATTTTTCTATATTTTTTTATTGTTTATTTTCTTTTGCTTCTTGATGTAAGCATAATATTGGATGATTTCTTGTATGAGTGAAATCACTCTTTCCTTTTATACTGAATTCTGTTTGTAAATGTCATTGGTATGCATTTCAATGTATTTGACTCATTTATGGAGGTGTTTAAAGCCCATGTTTCATGAATCAGATGTTACTATGTTCATAAGATCTATGCCAGTAAAGTTCTAGCTCTGGAAAAAAAAAATGCAGAAAGAAAAGTATAAATCTATTTGACTGAGTGACATCTTACAAGCAATCTAAATTCAGTTAATAACGCCCTGCATGTTTTGAAGTGAAATCATATTCTTCCACCTATAAGGTGATTCTGCAGATGAAATGAAGTTTGCACAGTTCACAGTGACCTTGGGAAGTAACCAGGCAGAATTGAAACTTCCTTCTCCCACCAATCCATTAAGATTTTTGTTCTAATTCCTTTATCAAATGTTTCCTTTCCCATGGTGCAGATACGGTGCTAAAAGCTTTGAAGATAGACTTTGTTTTAGTCCATATTTCCTGTTACCCTTGGGATTTGGGGCTGTGCTAAGGTACAGAGTAGAAAGGGAATCAAGTTCACAATTATTCTAAAGGATCTTAGAGACAGGTTTAATCTTTATTTCAATCAGGTTAATCAAGTAAAATTATATTAAAATTCTTTTCGTTCTGTTTTTTTTTTTCTTTTTTACTTGAGGAAAAGAGAAAGAAATAATGTCCCACTGCAATGGAAAACATACAAGTCCTCTTGGGATAACAAACATAATTCATTCTCACTGGGGCAACCGGTGAGATCACTTCCTGGTAGCTGAGCTTATAGGTTATTGAAACCACTGGGATTTTGTTAAAAATAGCCATCTAATAAATCTGGCCCTTCTTTTAATTGGGACCATGGTGATCACTTTCTTATGGGTTGTTTTCTCCCTTTCAGGACAACTTAGAAAATAATCCCTAATAATGCATATGTCATGTAGAGTTGAGTGGAATTAAAAAACCCTGCTGTATTGATTTTTGTGGATTGCTGAGGGAAGGTTCTAAGTAATTTAAGTGGAGTGACAGGGGCTAAGTCAAG
Source organism: Eubalaena glacialis (assembly GCF_028564815.1). NCBI lineage: Eukaryota > Metazoa > Chordata > Mammalia > Artiodactyla > Balaenidae > Eubalaena > Eubalaena glacialis. Next base: position 60,621,891 of record NC_083734.1, on the reverse strand, counting down.
ACAATGCACTGTTTCCCTTGAGTGGGTTTAAACTTTTCTAAAAGGCTGGGCAATGTTGAACTCAACCCATCTCTTTAAAACTTCTCTGAAAGGGGAAGAGCCATTTTCTCATATTTTCAGGCCAGATATAGGTGTTTCCCTCATTGAACATGTCAGGTATATTCTAAATTGTGTTACAGCAAAAGTCAATCCAAGTCTCCTGCAAGAGCATCAGGGTACTTCCTTGGTGAAAGGGGGCAGGTGTTGAAACTGAAAGTTGATTTCTTAACATGAAATCTCTAGATTCCCTCTTTGTAAGGAAGCGTGGCAGCTACAGCGTAGTCATAAGGCACTGAACCTGACCTCGGGGTTCATAATCCAACTCTTTACAATGTTTCTCCCACATCTGGGACTTGGGTGATGGCTAGCCCTCATGACCTGAAGTTGCTTCACCGGTAAAAGGTGAATAATAGTACCAACCTCAGTCTTTGTGTGGTGTACATCCCTCTGTTCATTTAATATTGAGCAACCAGTTTAAAAAAAAAAAAAGAAAGAGTAGTGGAAACTAGGCTTTATCAGGCTCTTTCTGTGCAGGAGCATAGCCATGGCCTAGAATGAGTACACATATGCTTAGATACCGATCTTCACTGGCCTCTGGGAAGCCAGAAGTCCCAGACGACCTGCCTCTGGCCACAAGCAGCAGCTCTTCAATCCAGTGATTGGAATAAATACCACCTTTCTCTCCATTTTCCAAAGCACAGAAAAGATTGGGAAGCATAACTGCCAATTAAGTTGATTACAATGCATTTTAGAGTTAAAGACTTGGAGGCATAGAGAAGGCAGCTGAATTGGCCAAAGTTGCACAGCAGGTTAGAGGTGAAACTGTCATCTGACTCTAGATTTATCTGATTGTGATGGTTAATTTCATGTGTCAACTTGACTGGGCTAAGAATGCCCAGACAACTGGTAAAACACTCGCATAGGCACACTCAGGAGACATTAGCAATTGAATCAGTAAACTGAGTAAAGAAAATCCCCCTCACCAGCAGAGGTGGACATCATCCAATTCACTGAGGGCCTGATCAGAACAAAAAAGGCAAAGCAAGGCCAAATTATTGCTTTCTCTTGTTGAGCTGGCATGTCATCTTCTCCAGGCCTCAAACGTTGCAGCTCCTGATTCTAGGGCCTTTGGACTCCAGAACTTATACCAGCAGGCTTCCAGTTCTCAGGACTTCAGCCTCAGACTGAATTAAACACTGATTTTCCTCGTTCTCCAGCTTGCAGATGGCAGGTCGGAGGCTTCTTGGCCAGTTCTAATAACAAATCTCCTTATACATATATATAAATATATATCTATATCTGCCTCTTATTGGGTCTGTTTTTCTGAAGGACCCTAATACACTGATTAAGACTATGCTCTTATTTACCAAACCCTATTGGAATTATCATTAATAACATCTATCAAATAATTCTAGTTCACCGTTGGTTTGCAAATGGGCCCTGTACACAGAGGGCAGGGAGAGACCCAAGAAATCGGCAGCCACTCCGGACTGGTAGGTGGCAGGTTTAAGAAGGAAAGGAACTTACATACAAGGTTTGTCTTGGGTGCTACAAGCGAGTAGGTCTCTGCACCTACCCACTAAATCGTAGAAGTTTATATAGCGACCTGAACTGGGTTCGGTCATGTATACCGTCCAGATGGTCTTGACAACCCCTTACTCTTTCAAGGCTGTGTCCTGGGAACAGCTTCCATGATGGAAACAGTAGGCAGAATGGACATTCCAAGGACAGGGGAGGGGGTGAGGACCCTCTGATTGCCTGGGTCCAGCTTGCAGGTCAACCGGCAGTCACGTTGTCTTGATGACCTTCTCCCACACTCACCTCACTTTAAGGAACACGGTAGGATTTCACTTCCTTGCCCTCTTGAGCTTGGTGTAGCCCATGACCTTCTTTGGCCAATTAAGAGAAGTGACATGACTTCTGGGTCATGTCACTTCTGGGTAGAGGCTTCAAGACCTCCTTTCTCATTGTGGCAGGGATGACAGAAGGTCATGTCAAGCTGATTCCTCTGTGAACCCAGGTGTTACCGGAACAGACCACACTGAGCAAACCCATCTTATGCGGTGCACGAAATGTGACCTAAAAATACACTTGGGTGGCTAAGACAATAAGATCTGGAGAATGTCTGGAACCACAGCACAAGCCAGTCTCTCCTGAGACCATCATGCTGTTGCCAAATATATAGTAAACTGGCAGGCGTGTGCCGGTAACTCATCTCTGGCAGGGAGGAGGAATCCTTCCTTTGTAACGCTGGGCGGTTGTTATGGTGCAGATACACTGGGGCTGATTTCAAGCTGCTGACATGGCAGCCCTGAATGTAGAGTTGGGACAAGAGGGACAAAATCAGCTCCGACAAGTCAGTAGGAGGCCGGCTCCAGTACGCCACTGCCTCCGGGTGTACAGTCGTGAGGGAAATAGATGACTCACTGGTTTCTTTGAGCTTGAAGCCTGGGGAAGCAATATTAACAGGATAATAGAGATGTCTATGTACCCCACTTTATCAAGACTGTAGTGACTAAAATTAGGATCTCTTCTGTCCTTAAGTATGAATCTTTCTTAACCTGGCATCCACCAAGAGGAAGATGTTAAACCTGCTGCCGCATGACCTATACCAACAACTACATCATTTCCAAACCCTACGATTCGCTCCTTTTGAAATAAGCACTGATCCCAAATTTAGCTAGTTCCACTAGAAATAGTGCCCCGAAGCAGACTGAAGCATTCATGTTTTTATGACACCAAATTCTCTTTTGGATTCAGCTAACCTCCTCCTAACACTCTCTTCCAAATAATATTTTGAAATGACAGTTTTAGGACAGGCTGGGAATAAGTAAACACTCAGGCACATATGATGACTGTTTAATCCTCTGTAGTAGAGACTGGATAAATAAATGCTTATCCGTTTTATTCTATTTTTCTGGACACACTAGAAGACTACACTTTCCAACCTCCCTTGTGCTAAGCTTCAGGCTAGGAAAGAAGAAATGCACACCATGGCTATACATGTGCTAAATGCACACCAGGGCTAAAGCCATACGTGACTTTTCTTGCTCTCTGTTTGCTAGTTGTCTGGTTGAAGGTAGAGGATCCAGGAAAGGACTCCAAGGGGACCCTGGAAAGGAATGGCACCTCCAGAAGAGAAAAGCCAGGATTCCTAGATCATTGGTCCAAGCCCAGCAGCTAAGTTCCAGCTGAACTTTCCGCTGAGTTATTTTGTGTTATTGTTGTAGTTATAGCAGCTAGTGGTCATTACCCTGACCGATACATCTCTTCTCTGGGAATCTATTTGCCTGGAACTAAAAGGTTAGCATGTCATTTTGGATTTTTATATGGATGAAGAAACTAGAACACAGACTATTACAGTAAAACATTTGGGTAAGTCATGACACTATTTAGATTATCTAAACGGAAACAGAGGTAACTCAGAAAGCATTAAGAAGCTAACCTGGCTTCGTTCAGAGAATTCATCATTACCAAGGGTAGAAGTGACTACTTGTTGCGTGCATTTTCCAAGTGGAAGAGTTGAGGTATTTCCTCCCTCTTCCGTAACTTTTAAAAGATAGCTGTGGAGCTTTATAATGTGAAGTTATTTTTAGAAGCATTTCTTTTGTCCATGGTTAGAAGAACATTATGGCCTATTGTTGAGACCAGCAAATGTTTAGATTAATCAAAATGCTCCAGGGACTTCCCCGGCGGTCCAGTGGTTAAGACTCCGTGCTTCCACTGCAAGGGGCGCAGGTTTGATCCCTGGTCGGGGAACTAAGATCCCACATGCCCCCGCAGCGTGGCCAAAAAAACCAAAACCAAACAAACAAAAAACATCCCCAAATGCTCCCATTCTTAATGTAGTAACGGCTTAAAGGCTCTTGTTCAGTCCCTTGCATGCTCACAAGAAGAAGCAAATGCTTGCGAAAACTCTGTGATAAAAAGGATTCTTGTGAATCAAATCAGTAACAGCCTGTGGCCAACGGCATTGCACCACCCAGACGACCCTTCAAGGAAGGACTTGCAGCCCAGCTGAAGGGAACGTGATCAGCAAAGCCCTCCAGCCATGGGCTTCTGCAGTGTCTGCCTCAGCTGCCTTGCCCATGGCCCGGCAATGCCTGAAGGTCTTTCATCCAATGACCCATCCGGCCGGAGTGGCCCGCTCCCCGGGGCCTTGGCTGAGATTGTGTCCGGACACATCCCACCTGCCTTCTCCCTCTGCCCAAGCCTGCCCCCTGCCCCTTTGCAAAGAGGCAGATCCCTAAAAAACATCACTCACCCCAAATTCCATCCCAGCATCACCTTCTGGAGAACCCAACCTTTGACACAGGCAATTGAGGGCCTAGAGAACTGACCAGAAGATGTATATTTAAAAATGCAAATTTAAATATAACTCCTGCTCCACCAGAGGACACACAGATCAGCCATAGGCTATTATTGCTTGCTCTGGGCTGAAAGCTGGAGATTCTTAGTCCTGTTTCAAAATTTGACAGCTTTTTTTTTTTTTTCCCTACACTTCACAAACTAAGGCACCGGAACATATTTTTAAGTAGTTTCTAGCAAAGGATACTATTTTCTTCCCCTATTCCACTGGAGGAAAGGAAAGTAGGTGACTAATTCAATGCAGCCTATGGCTGTCAGAAATTATGAGTCTATAGCTATAAATGGTGTATCTGCATCTCATTCATTCATTTTTTTTATTAAAAAAAAAAAAAACTTGAGCCCATAGATGTTGATGAGAATCATTTTTACTTAGATCTATGCTTTGGTTTAATTCTTTCTCTCTCCCTGTAATGACTGTATATTAAAATATAAGGCAGAAGTGATCTAATATATCTTTAAGTATTTGTCTTTACCACGATTTTAAAACTCTATTCATACAATCTCATATGATGGTTGCTCTTGGAATTACAGCCACTGAAGCCTGGTTTGGTTGTTTGTTAAGATAATCTAGTTTATCCCAGTTTGTTACTACTATATATTTCTGAAGATTACAGCTGAGACCATTCTTACACAGAGTTGAGAAAGTTATCATAAGCATGTTATGAAATGGGGAATAAACTCTCCCCTTTGCAAAAATATCTCTGAATTGTCAGCCCTAGAGACTGGAATGTACCGTTAATGACCTAGTTCTTCAGGTTATAAGGAATAATTAGTGTTTAGTATATTTTAGTTATCAGGTATATTGTTTAGTGTATATTTTATGTTAGCTATGATGCATATTTAGTGTATATTAATGGTCACTTGCTGTTATAAATATCTTAGATGAATTATCTCAATGAAATAACCCTGTAAGATGGGCATTCTTAGCGTCATCTCATTTCACTGATGAGGAAACTGAAATCCAGAGAGACCCAGTAATGAATCCAAAGTCATGGGGTTAACACAGATAAAACCAGGATTCATACCAAGCAGCCTCTTATTCACTAGATTGTACAGCTAATACATAAGGTCCTGGTTACCAGGAGTCCTCAAGCAAGAGTAAATACCAATAAAAAAGACAACTCACTAAATAATTAGTTGAACATAATAAATGTTTGCTAATTATTTTCATGCTAAGACATTGATACTCAGGTTAGAATTATCAAATTACCTAGCATTGCCTTGGGAGACTAAAGCATAGCAAAATAGGATTTAATTGGGACGGGGAGAGATGGAGAGGGCAGAATGGGTTAGAATATGAACAGCTCTCTGGAAAGGGGAGGCACACTGAATGGGTTCCTTGGAGCCAAGAGAGAAAAAACATAAAAAATAGTGAATGTTTCCTGATGTGGAGGTGGGATTCATTCGATGCATAGGAGGAAAAAGCACTGCACCAAGAAATGATTTTCCTCCGGGCTGGTCTTTTCCAGCACCGTTTTCATTTCTTTCCATGACACTGAAGCACAGCGACAGTATGATGATCCACTTTGAATTTTCAAATGGATTCAAATATATGTGAAACTCTAAAACCATAAAGCGATGTTGATCTTAAAACAACTAAATGTAAAAGTATTTACTTTGCCTGCAAGACGGTAGAACTTGGGCCCGCAAGTGACTTTTAATAGTTAGATAACTGGAGTTCATTTAAATGAGTGTAGTTTCTAACCAAAATTCAAAATGCAAGTTCTACGGGTTTTGGTGTTTCCTTATTCGACATACACTGCTTTATGAGCCATTTCCGTAATTCTTTGAGTTCCAACACTAGATGAGTCACATTTTACTGAGATAATGTGTTAATTTTTCAACACATTATTGGAAATTGAAAGTATGATATTTTTTCCTTTGTTCTCAAAGAGAACCAAATCTCAAGACTCTTCCAGAGTGGGTTTTTATATCTCAGATCATCACTTACCTAACCTATTCAGTTTCGCTTTCCTCAAAACACTTTTATGATTGACCAAGTCCTTTTATGATTGAGCTTTGCACAGGGGGTGGGGAGCCTTTTGTATGGGCCGATCACACTGTTGATGTAAATTACTTTGAAGTTTGGCAGGGACTCTTCCTGTTATTATCTTGCCAAAATCTGCCTGACTCTCTGATCTTTGTATTATAAAAACAAAATGCCTATACTGAATCCTGACATGTCATAAGCTTGACAGCGCTAGATTACCTTTCCAAAGCAGCAAATGTTTCAGCCTGTCTTCTTTAAAAAAAAAAAAAAAAAAATCTGTTCTAATTTCTTAACTTCTGAAAAAGAGCAGAGCTCACATCAAGTGTGACTCATGATAACACATCTTATGCCTTTCTTCCTCTTCTCCCTGCCCCTTGAAAAATTGATCCTGTACCCAGTCACTTTCTGACTAGTTGAAAATTGTATAAAATTCTTGAGCAGGAGGGGAAGGAGTGTTTGGGTCAATAATTCAGCCAACCATTCCAAGAATGGGGGGAATAGTGTGCATAATCATTAAGTGTAATGATATTACAAGGTATATTCTGGTCATCTCCTGTCAATTAATTTCTATACAACCAATTAGCTCTGAAATGGGTGACTGTAAAGCCCATCACGTGTTAGGTTTAGTTTACCACAGTTACTGCTCTCAACTCAGGTCTCCAGGATAGAAATGCACACATGTAGCAGATAGTTAAACCAACTTCTCTCCCTCCCCTTCAGCTATTCTGTCCAGAAGTACTGACAGCTGTTCAAATGGACAGCTGCTTTTCTCCTCCTAATCATGGGAAGTGGTATGATGGTTTAGGAATAAAATTACATGTATGCTTCCCACAATTCTGGGATGGGTCTACGGTAATCCTGATAGGTAACCAAAGAGGTCTGCACCTATTGCAAATAGGAATCAATGCGTTTTATCTGACCTTTGATCAGAAAGCTGGGTATGGTACATAAATATGCTCTTTCCATTTTAATGTCAACATAGCCACACTTTTATTCTGACGTATAATTAATACAACTTCAGTATTTAAAACTTAACCAGTACTTAGTATTTACTATATGCCAGTCATTGGGCTGGACTCTATTGACAAATACATGGGTGAGTCTGACGTGTCCTCAACTTGAAAAATATCCATGGATGAATATATTCATATAGAAATATATTCATATATATATGAATATATTTCATATATTTGGAACATGAAAATATTCCAAAACCTACTGGATCCATCTAAGGGGCTGTAAACAAGGAAAGGACTTCGTCTGTGGTGTGGAGGGGGGCATTTATCAATGTCTAGAGGCTTTTTGGGTTGTCACAACTGGGGAGGGGATGGTACCACTGACATCTAGCAGGTAGAGGCCGGGGATGCTACTAAACATCCTGCATTGCCCAGGACAGCCCTCCGTAATAAACAATGATCTGGTCCCAAATGTCTGTAATAATGAGGTGGAGGAAACCTGGCATAAAACAACTCCACAAACAATGGGGGTGGTGTAGGAAAGAACATCTGGCATTTCTCTAAATCAGGTTGTTTTTTGAAAGAAGGAAATATTGATCTTTGACAGAGGAGGTGATAAGTGTGCAGGGATAGCCCTGAGTATAATTGAGTGATTTTTGTCCGTGTGTAAGAACATTCCTAAAGGGTCTCACCCTCTGCTTTTAGGGACCACAGTTGTTGCAGGTAAAACATACTCACAGTGGGCCCTTCAAGTAACAATAGCTACAACATCAACACCAACAACTAATCCCAAACAAAGTGCTGCTTATGAGGTGACCACTGCTGTAAGCACTTCTCATATGAACTCCACGACTACACTATTGAAGTGGTTCCTAGTCCGATGGATGTTTTCTAGATGAGGAAACCGAGGACCAGAGCAGTTAATCAGTGGTCCTGTGGTCACCTGGGGGTAAGTGGTAGGGTCTTGGTTAGAACCTAAATGGTTTGGATTCAGAGTCTTTGTTCTGAACTGCAGCATCCTCCTGTGGGAGATGCTGAATTTTTCTTCCATCTCAGCTAATTCCAGGTATGTGATCTTGGACGAGGTTCTTTTCTCTGTGCTTCACTGCACCATCTATAAGATGGATCTACTTGATTCTGGTTATGGGTAGGTTTTATTTTTTATTTTAATCTTTGGCTGCTTTGGGTCTTCGTTGCTGCGTGCGGGCTTTCTCTAGTTGCCGCGAGCGGGGGCTACTCTTCGTTGCGGTGCGCAGGCTCTAGGCGCACGGGCTTCAGTAGTTGCAGCACGCGGGTTCAGGAGTTGTGGCTCACGGGCTCTAGAGCGCAGGCTCAGTAGTTGTGGCGCACGGGCTTTGTTGCTCTGCGGCATGTGGGATCTTCCTGGACCAGGGCTCGAACCTGTGTCCCCTGCATTGGCAGGCGGATTCTTGACCACTGCGCCACTGGGGAAGTCACTATAGGTAGGTTTTAAATGAATTAGTGCATAGGAGGCATTTAGACCTGAAAAATCGTAAATTCTCAATAAGTTTTACCCCTAATGATAATGATGATTTTCCCCTGTGGCATGTGCATTGTAGGGTAACCTGATGTAGTGGGCAGAGTAGGCAAAGCTTTCGGAGTCAAGTAGAATTGCCCTGCATACTTTCACTGCCTGTAATTAGCTATGTAACTGTGACCAAGTTGAGAAGTTCTTTTGGGCCTTTACTTTGCTTCTTTTAAAAAATTGCTAAATGGAAATAATCATTTGGAAAATAGTAAATGTACATTTTTATGTGGAAATGTATAGTATAGCATCTGAAATAAAGAGGAATAAATCAACAGAAATGGAATCTTAAACATTGTGAGCCATTGGGGAATTCTAATTTCATATTAGCTTTTTACTGTCACCTGATCTGTGCTATTTAAGTGTATTTCACCCTTTTGTAAAATCATCTGTTTTGAGAATATTGTCTTCTGTATTTAGATTGCCTGTATGGTCACGAAAAAGCTTTGCATGCTAACAGTAAATCCAGTGTGTGTGTATGTGTGTATGCATGCACGTGCACATATAAAGAGACATATGCATATAGAAAATCAAAGAATAAGGCAAAGACTTGACATACCTTGTCTACTAGAACCTATAGGCATAACCCCTTTAAACAGGCCCTCTCAAAGCTCGTTCTGGTGGATGGTTTGAATGCATATTAGCTGCCATAGAACACACTTGGCATGGTTGGAAACCAGGTGTATATAAACATTATCCTCAGTTTTTATTGTTAAAATGTCCGTTACCCAGCGTTCATCCTATCTTAGATTATTGATATTTTTCTACCATTTGTTCCTCTTAAACACTATAGCTTTTTGCTCTTGAAAGACATTTAAATAGAACTGTCTCTCATTCTGAATGTATCTTCAAGCAAAGTCCTTTTTAGGAAATCAAACTACAGCTGACCCTTGAAAAATGCAGGGATTGGGGCGTGGACCCGCTGCATGGCAAAAATCCACATATAACTTTTGACTCCCCCCAAAACTTAACTACTAATAGCCTACTGTTCACTGAAAGCCTTACTGATAACATAAACTATCGATCAACACACATTTTGTGTTTTCATGTGTTATATACTGTATTCTTACAGTAAAGTAAGCCAGGGACAAGAAAATGTTATTAAAAATCATAAGGAAGAGAAAATACATTTACAGTAATACACATGTTTATTGGGGAAATTTGCATATGAATGGACCCGTGCAGTCAAACCTGTTTTGTTCAAGGGTCAACTCTATATCATTAATTAGGATGAAAGTGTATGACTTAGAGTCATCATGATACACAATTAAAAGACACCTGGGAAGTCATTGACTAACAGCGCTAGCCACTTTAGGAATCGGTATTACAGCAGTGAAAAGTAAACGATATGACAAAGGTTCACGTTCTTTTGGGTCATTAAGTGCTGCTTTGATGCACTGACTGTTTTCAAAGAAATTACATTTTTACTCAGATAACAAATTAGTTACTGAGTTATCATAGGGCCCATCTGTTATAGTTTTATTACTGTTGATATGTGCATTCTGTTTTTGATTAAGGGCTGGGATTCCTAAGTCTGATCTTTGAAAATCATTTTTCCCCTTTTTTAGAAGAAGAAACATGATTGATTTACTCTAATGCCCAGTTTAGAGAAACTCCATGAACCAGCTTTGTCATATATTTTGTGAATGTTTGGGTAAAGCAGCCACATTATTCTGCAGATAAAGGTTAAGTCAATGAGAGGATCAGTACAATACAAAAGAGGTCATTGAACTTAGAAGTCTTGGTTTTCTTCATCGATGTTTTCTTCGTTTTGCTATCCCATCCTCTAACCGATTCTCCTGAGTCGCAGAAGACATCAGACTCGAGGGAGGGAACAGAGCATCATATCTTCCTTATAAGCTGAGTTCTTGCTTCTCCTAAAACTCTAATTATAATCAATTTCCTGTCTTCCTCTAAGAGTCTATCACGATGAACGGCATCCGTGCCAATCACCAGTAGACATCCGAGTCCCCCAGACACCCGTACGTGCCTCAGTCTTTCTTGGTTCTATTACCCTTCAAACGCTCCGACTCACTCTGACCTCTGGAAACGTATGCTGCCATCAGTAAAACTCCCTGTATGTTAACCTGCTCTCTAAAAATCCTCCCGCCCTTTTTTGTTTTAACACAAGTGCTTCCCAGACTTAAGTGTACCCAGAATCATGCAGAATATTCAAGCACAGGTCAAGGGCTCCTAACCCCAGAATCTGATTCAAGGGACCCAGAATTTGCCTTTCCATCAAGTCCCCAGATGATTCTGATACCACTGGTTTGGTGACCATATGCTTAATTTCTTACCAAGGCAGACTCATCTTTGGAACTTGTTAAAGTATTCACTAATTAAGATCCTTCCTTATTTCTAGTTTTGCAATACCGATTCCTATAAATCGTGTCTGAGTGAATGTGTACGTGTATTGTCACAGCACAGATCGAACTGGCTAAACAGAAGGACTGACTTGAATGTTCTATAGACGTGGAATAAACTCTACAACTTGATTTCAGGAGAGTCAGTCTATCAGCACATCTATGAATGCTTTTCCTGGAATAGTTAAATAAATATTTCCCAAGCCCAGCCATGCCTCTCCCACACCTTCTAACAGAGTAAAATGGAAGCAGTAATGCACAATAAGTCTTTCTTTATGTGGTAGTAAATTCTGGTTTCCTTAACAACCATGAAGTGCTCCATTCACGAAATGTAGTCAGATCATTAAGGAAAGAGCTGACAACAGGTGCAAAACTTTGTTTCCAGAATTCAGTTCATCATAAACACAATCAGATGATTTAAGTACATTAATAAATGACACAGGAAAAAGGGGAAGGGAGGGATTTAAGGACAGCTAAGAGTGGCCAGAGGTCTGGCAAGAATACTTTTAAAAGAGTATCAGGAAGAAAAACACAGAAGGACAAAGCACAGGTAAAATCACAAAAGGTCACCATTGGGAAATTCCCATTAGTGGTGACAAGAGAAACAGGAGGAGCTAATGATTAGTGACAATGGCTGTGAATTTACTAATGGCTTTTCTCCCATCTGTCCCCAGCGCCAGGGAGCCACAGCCACCTAATTATACGAACTTTAACGTCTTGATAAAAAGCCCTTGTTTATTCCTTTGTACTTTCAGAGAGCAAATATTTTACTTGAGCAAAGGTTATTATAAAAGTGATCACTATGAATAGCTTTGTTAAGCAGTAGGTTTTCTCAACAGATCCTGGGCGTGGGGCTGGGGAGAGAAGCCAGCTGATAGTGAGGTTTAGAGCATCACCTATTATCATCTATAACTACAATGTAAAAAACTCCTGCAATGTGCAAATGCCTTCTCTAGTCCCAAAACAAAAAAGAAAATAACATACCCAAGAAGAAATAAATGGGCTAACAAGAGAAAAGCCAATGAAGGAACTCATATTCAGAGCAAAGCATTTTTGAAGCTACTGCAGGATAAGAGAAATGGTTACCAGAAATTCCCTGGCAGTCCAATGGTTAGGACTCTGCGCTTTCACTGCCGTACTGTGTGGCCAAAAATAATGAAGATAACAAATAAATTTTAAAAATCTACTTTCTAAGAAAAAAAGGGAAATGGTTACCAAGAAATGGAAAGAAGTTTCAGAAAACAATTTTCATAACGGTAAAATCACTTTTGCACATAGAAATATATTTCTTACTTAAGGCTGTACATCATGTTTTAAGTGCCCTAAAAACATTAAATCAATACAAAACTAGCAAGGAGCAGGGCCACTGATATCTTCTGAAGCATGTTCATATATCATAGGATGGTTGCAAGGATAACAAGTTAATATACGTAAGTGATTAGAACAATGTGGGTATACATTAAGTGCTCAATAAATGTTATTTAAAAAAAGTAGCCATCATGATCTTCATGATCATCATCATTCACTGTGAACAATAAAATATGTCCTGGCTTATCAGATAAACCAAACAATTACCAGCTTTTAAAAGAGATGTAAATGTATTTTCCCTTGCTGATGACATTTTTGAAAATTAAAGAGATTTAAGAAGGGACTGGTCTGCCAGACAGTAAACCATATCATAGAACCTGTATGAGTGATAAGATAAATACGCAGAAAAAAAGAACAGATTATGCTGTCGAGAGATGCTATCTACAACATTGATTCTTAGTATTTTGAGCAATAATTTGAAGGAATGTGAAGTATTTAGAGATACACCACCAATTTCTTTTTCAGTAAAATTTCTTGTTTTTAACTGTAGTATAGAGTTGTTTCAGAAAATTGTACAAATCACAAGTTCAGTCTGATAAAATTTTATAAGATAAGGCCACGAAACCATGACCCAGATCAAAATATAGAACATACTGGTGCCTCAGAAACTTCCTGATTGCCTCTGTATAATTACTTCTGCACAAAGATTATCACTATTTTAATTAGTAGCTCACATATTAATTTTACTTGTTTTTAAAAATCTTAGGCAAATGGGATCTTTTAGGTCAGGCAAGTTTTCTCAAAATTATAATTTATTATTGTTATCATTTTTCATTTCCATTGTTACATAATCTATTCTATGAATATACCTAATTGAATTATCCATTATATTACTGATAGAAATTTGAATTACTTCCAGTTTTTCAATGTTGTATTTCCAGTTTGGAGGAGTATTTTATATATTTATTATGTTACTGTTAATATATGTTTCCCATGTTTTACTTTTTTCTTTTAGTGATCAAATACTTCTTTATCTTCCCCCTCTATTAGCAGAGAATAACATCTATAACTATGGATTAGTGCTTTTATCATTTTTGGGGCAATGCAAGGGCTCCAGAATCCTGACTTCATTGTTTCTCTTCCATATTCAATTCTACTTCATCATATGCTGGGTTTTTTTTTTAACTTTTAACTTTATAAATTTATTTATTTATTTTTGGCTGCGTTGGGTCTTTGTTGCTGCGCGCGGGCTTTCTCTAGTTGCGGCGAGCGGGGGGCTACTCTTCGTTGCAGTGCATGGGCTTCTCATTGTGGTGGCTTCTCTTGTTGCGGAGCATGGGCTCTAGGCACGCGGGCTTCAGTAGTTGTGGCTCGCGGGCTCAGTAGTTGTGGCGCACAGGCTTAGTTGCTCCGCGGCACGTGGGATCTTCCAGGACCAGGGATCGAACCCGTGTCCCCTGCATTGGCAGGTGGATTCTTAACCACTGTGCCATCAGGGAAGTCCCATCATTTTTTTTTTTTTTTAATTTTTATTTATTTTTATTTATTCATTATTTTTGGCTGCGTTGGGTCTTCATTGCTGTGCGTGGGCTTTCTCTAGTTGCGGCGAGCGGGCTTCTCATTGCGGTGGCTTCTCTAGTTGCGGTGCACGGGCTCTAGGCACGCGGGCTTCAGTAGATGCAGTGCATGGTCTCAGTAGTTGTGGCTCGCGGGCTCTAGAGCGCAGGCTCAGTAGCTGTGGCGCACGGGCTTAGTTGCTCCGCGGCATGTGGGATCTTCCCAGACCAGGGCTTGAATCCGTGTCCCCTCCATTGGCAGGCGGATTTTTAACCACTGCGCCACCAGGGAAGTCCCATATGTTTTTATTTTAATTACATTTTATCTCCTATGTGACATTATTAAAGTCAATATTTATTTAAACTTATCCATATAATTACTCTTTTGTGCTTTCTTTCTTAAGCTTAGTGCTTGCAACTGGGATCTTTTTCCTTCAAAGAACTCCTGTTCAAAGAAGACTCCTGATGTTTACTTTAATGTTGATGGTGACACATTATCTTGGCATTTGTTTTTCTGAAAATAGCTTCATTTTACCTTCATTTGTGAAAAAGTTTGCTCAATACAGATTTATAGGTGAACTTCTGGGGGAGGGTCTTGTGGATGTCATCTTTTCTGTTGAAAAGTCAAATATCTAACTTACTGTGTTTCCATTGAAAGGAACTTGTCCATTTCTCTAGGTGACTTTAAAAATGTATCTTGGGACTTCCCTGGCGGTCCAGTGGTTAAAACTTTGCCTTCCAATGCAGGGGGTGCGGGTTCAACCCCTGGTTGGGGAGCTAGGATCATCCCACATGCCTTGCAGTCAAAAAACCAAAACATAAAACAGAAGCAATATTGTAACAAATTCAATAAAGACTTTAAAAATGGTCCACATCAAAAAAAAAAAATCTTAAAAAAAAATGTATCTTTGTCTTTGATATCTTGCAGTTTTCATTTGATATGCCTAAGTGTGGTGATGTTCTTATTCATCTAGTTTGGAGTTTGCTAAACTTGGTTTTTCTCTTTACTGAAGTATACCTGATGTACAAATTTGTAAGTTACAGGTGTACAGTATAGTAATTCACAATTTTTAAAGGTTATACTCCATTTATAATTATTATAAAATATTGGCTATATTCCTTGTGTTGTACAATATATCCCTGTAGCTTTTATCCCTGTAACTATTTTATACATAATAGTTTGTACCTCTTAATCTCCCACCCCTATATTGCCCCTCCCCCATTTCCTTCTCCCCATTGGTAACTACTAGTTTGTTCTCTATATCTGTGAGTCTGCTTCTTTTTTGTTATATTCACTAGTTTGTTGTATTTTTTAGATTCCACATATAAGTGATATCATATAGTATTTGTCTTTCTGTCTGATTTATTTCACTTAGCATAATGCCCTCCAAGTCCATCCATGTTGTTGCAAATGGCAAAATTTCATTCTTTTTTTATGGCTGAGTAGTATTCCATTGTATATATAATACAAATACATCTTCCTTATCCATTCATCTATTGATGGATACCTAGATCGCTTCCATATTTTGGTGATTATAAATAATGCTGCTAAACTTTTGAATCTGTGGGTTGATGTATTTAATCATTTTTGAAAAATTAGCCAGTATTTCTTCAAATGTCATTTCTGACCCATTCTCTTTCACCTGTTATTCTTGGAATATTTTAGGCTTTTCCACCATGTTCCTCTTATCTCTTATGTCCTTTTCTATATTTTCTCTTTCTGACTAAGTCTGATATTTTACCTATCTTAAAATTGAATCATTCTCTTCTGTCCTATCTAATCTACTGCAATCTGTTGGATTCAATTACATTTTCTTTTCAGTTTGGGGACTTCTATTTGATTTTTAAAATAAGTCCCAGCTCTTTTTTGAAATTGTCTAGCCTGACATCTAGCTTTCTAAATATATTAATTATCATTAACTTAAAATTTCTATTTGGAAATTCCAGTGACTGGATCATCTCTTTTCTGTGACTGTTTTATGATCCTGTTTTATGGCATGCCTCTTGATTTTTTTTATTGGATATCAGTTGTTGTGTATGAGCAATTATTGAAGATTTGGAAGATATTCTCCTTTTACAGAAAATATTTACTTTTCTTATGGCAGCCCAAGTTTTTAGCATTTATGAGAGTTGGTCTATTTCCAGAATGCCTGTTTTCCTGATGTGTAGACCTTAATGGGGTCTCCACTGAAAGCCTGGCTGTGAACCGGTTTGCGAGGAAGAAATAGAGACACAGATGTAGAGAACAAATGTATGGACACCAAGTGGGGAAGGTGGGTGGGGGTGGGTTGAATTGGGAGACTGGGATTGACATATATACACTGATGTGTATAAAATAGATAACGAATAAGAACCTGCTGTTTAAAAATAAATAAAATTAAAAAAAAATTAAACCCAAATTTTATTTCACATGGTAATGTGACTACCAATAGCTGTGCTATTTAGCCTGAAACTGCTACTTTATGCTTGGTTTCTTAGGCTCTCCCCCTGCACATATTTGGTGTAAGCAAATGCCAAAAAGGCATATCAATGCAGAATGTTAGATTTAGATCTCTCTGCCCCTTTTCTCTGGAATCTTGGTCCCTCAAGTCCTTGCTGTCTTGGTAGCCCTGAACCCCAGTCTTTGGCTCCTATTATAATACTTCTGAAAGTTCTAAGCCGCTCCTATTTTCCCTCTTAGCCACTCCACTGCTTATGCATGAGCCTCAGATGGAAAAGAGGCAGAGAATGTCTGACTCACCTCAATGTCTATTCTTTCTCAGCATCTTGAATCCTCAAGTCCTTTCTGCACTGCTTACTTCCTGAATACCGCCAAGAGCTTTGTTCTTGTTGTTAAATGTTATATAGCTTTTGTAGGTGATCTAGATTTTGATCAGTGAGTAAGAATAATTTTGCTGTATCAGAATATACATACTCCCAGGGCAATGCCTATTACATCTGTCAGGCCAAAGGAAAAGTACATATTTACTGAACCATATAAGAATTTTAAGTCCTGAGCTATTAGTATGAATAATAGTTTTACTCAGAGGGCATAGTGCCCTAGGAAAGCTACGTGAAGTGAATTAACTATGTGAAGTATAGTGTAAAGACCCTACAAAATTTCAGTGTTATAACAGCAACTGCTGTAAATCTGGCGAAGTGTTGATTCCACTTTTTCAATGCCTTTAATTGTGCCAACATAAGTTCAACTCTTCAAGAAAGTACCATGAAAAAATAAGTATGCATGAGTGAGTATCTGTTTTAAATCAGTGTCATAATGTAAAAGAGTATATATGATAAAGCAAATGTCAGATAACAGGAAAGGATTTTTTTTATACAGCATTCTAGGACAATTAGTATAGTGTTGGTAGGGGCAAAAATAAGCATAAATATTACATTATATACCAAGATAAAGTTGAAATAAAGAATAAGCTATCTAAACTTAGATGTGGATGTTTAAAGATAATTATTTATCAAATTTCTGCAGCAAGGTTTCCATTCTGTACTTAAAGGAAAGGATGGATCACCTGAAATGGTAAACAAATGGGAACCTTTTTTTTTTTTGGCCATATGTAGGGCAATGAGAAATATTACAATATTTATAGAGTTCATACAAACTAATAATAAAAACATTCAGTGGAGAATAAGATATCACTGCAGAGAAATCTAGTTACATAGATATTATTGTTCCATAATTTGTTGATTGCCATCAAAATCAACACATGTCTTAACTGTTGTTAAGCTCATAGTGGCCAATATAAGGTTTCCAAAATACTAGTTTTCTCACAAAAGCTCAAATTTTATCACTAGCAGTAAATACTGTCAGTTTAGTTACTTAAACTGACAGGCTTACTTTTATCATTTTCAAGAAAATTTCTGCCAAATACCAAAGTCTGAATAACCATAGTTGTCAATTGTTCTTTCAAGTAACAATAGTGTTCTTTAAAAAAAAGGAGCTAGTTCAGCTCGTCACTCAAAGAATTGCATAAGCCTAAGACAACCACTGTAGTTCAGTAGGCAGCTGAGGTGTTTTAGAAATGTTTCCAATTGCATTACACACAATAATTAAAAATATGTATACTGAGTGGTGGGAATTTAATAAAATTAATAAATGATACTGCTTCCTCAAGGATGTTCCTAATTGAAACTGGCTTTTTTTTTTTTTTTTTTTTTAACTGCATGTGCACGCATGGTCATGGAAATGCAATGACTCCAAATACAATTTAGTGCCCCTGCCTTACCTCATGCTCAGGCATCAGCAGTTTTACCCCTCATGGCTTTTCCGCCATCAGTGAAAGACAAATAACATCTTAGTATTATTATAAAAGTATTTTGATCTCTTGGACTCCATGAAAGGGTCTTGGGGATGCCCAGGAGTCTGCAAACCAAACTTTGAGAATTGTTATGATAGCTCACTGAGTTCTATAATAATAATATCCCTATTTAATAGATGTGGAAAGGACCATATAGGGAGGTTAATACATGCCAAAGGTCACAACATAGTGCCCCATTGTTAACAATATGGTGCCATGCACCTCAGAATCTAACAGGGTGGATCTCACGTTGTGTTTATCTCTCACTGACACATTTACACACACGCACACACACATACACACACACACAAAGGGACACAACACAAGGAAACTCTGGGAGACGTTGGATGTGTCTATTACCTTGATTGTAGTGATGGCATCACAGGTATTTTTGGCACATGTCCAAACTCATCAAATTGTACACATTAGATATCAATTGTATCTCTAAGTCTAAAGGAAAAACAAGATTTTAAACCGGGAAATCTGGCCCCAATGTCTGTGCTATTAACTACTGTACTGTGTAACCACACAGAATAGAACTAGAGGTTTCAAAACTGAGTTAAGGAACTGAGTTTTGGGTGCAGCTCGTGGCCGTGACTCTCAAAGATAATGCAGATGATGATTAGAGGACTTGGCATAGAAGGAAAATACGAGCTAAATGCGGAAACAATGGAGGAAAATGAAAATGGGTCTTGGAGCCCGGCCTTTCCTGATCATCAAAAGTTTGAAGGATATTTTAGCAGAAATTGTAGACTTCACAAGAAGATTGGGTTGGGGCCGGGGAACAATTATTCACAAGTGGGAATAGGACCTGGGCAGACCTCTTCTCTCCCAAGGAGATCAGAGGGGAGATAAAAAATAACTAAATTGGAGAGAATTGTACAGGAGATTTTCTTTGGAGATGGATGTTCCAGATATTGTTGTAAGCAGAAAGGGTTGTGAAAAAGATCCTGGGCAAAGGATGTGCACATATTAGAACAGGCTGTGAATTACAGTGGCACCTATATTGTATATCAAAATATACATGACAGGAATGTATATTGTATATTACAGAAACACACTATATTACAGGAATCCTATGTGGATGTGTGTGTGTGTATTAGAATTTTCCCTCCACCAGACATATTTCTTCTTGGAGCGTTGAGCAGCACTCCACTGCCTCCACCCTCCAACATTTGATGGAAAATTTGGGGTTAGGAGTAAATAAGCAAAAAATACTTAGCCTCAAGGAAGAGAATTTACATAAGATTTTCCGTATCTTGAAACACATGCTTCTTGGGACTAAACAGGTGGTAAACCAGTTCTCTTAATTATATACAAACTAGCTCATAATTACACACCAACCTAATCCCTGGTAATCTTAGTAGACATTTCTGCTTATGCAAAAGGTATGCTACACAAAGGTACTGCCTTTTCTTTTTTTTTTTTAAGAAAAGACAAAAAAAAGTTTGGAAATTCTCAGTGATCTCCTTGTTCCCTCATTTATTTTTCCACAAACTCTCTTTAAACTCAAAGTTATCAATTTACCGTTTAATGATATGGTCAGTTAAATGTATCACAATCCTAACAAACAGTCCTACATTTCAAGCTTGTGTTACACATAGTTTCCGACAACTTTTTTCCATGCCCTGATGTTTCCAATATTGAGATTTTGCACACTTTAGACTCCAGCTCAGTGTTACAGGACTATCTACACTATTATTAGGACACTTTTCCCCAGATTTATTTTCTTTAAATTCTATTTGCGTTGTCTAATTCCAGTTCAAAACTTAGAACAAGTTCTGTTTATTAACCTGTAAGATTTTAAGTTTTCCATTGGGCTTTTAATATCTGCCATACTTTTCCTTTATAGAAATAAAAACGTCAGCTATGTCTTTAGTGAACCTTTTGTACTTAATTCACGCTAACATGTTCCCTTTAGCTTTCTCACGGTCCCATGATCGCTCATTGCATCTCCGTGTGCGTATTTTTCTCCCATCATGCCCTGATAGCAGTATCTTCATTTTACTTCTCTCTTTAATCAAATCCTCGTATTCTCCTGCACTCTTGGAAACGTTTCACACAGCAATGTCTGTAACAATTTTGAGACCTCACAGTTTAACTGTATGCTGTGCTCTTCATTTTTATTTCCCACATTTTATTTTTTAAAATTTTATCGAAGTATAGTTGATTTACAATGTTGTGTTAATTTCTGCTGTACAGCAAAGTGATTCAATTATACATATATATTCTTTTTCATTACGGTTTATCACAGGATACTGAATATAGTTCCCTGTTGTTATACATTAGGACCTTGTTGTTTATTTCATACATTTTAAAACTTGTCTTTTAAGCTCTGCCCCATGTTGTCACCTATTGGAGTATCTATCCATCTCTCATCCTTTTTCTCTCCCGATCCTTGCTCCTGTAGGGCTTGGATCCCTATTCGTCGTGATACAGGACGTCTTCTACTCTCTAGCTACAGTTGCCTGGATTGAAGTCGACCCTTGAGCAAGACCGGGCCAATTAGATTCTCTCCCTGGAAAATCTGAATTTTACTGTGATCAGCTAGTTGGTCAGTGATGGTTGCTAGAATGCAGAAGATGCAAACCCCAAATCTCAAAGAGTGGCCATGTTTAATCATGGGAGTACTAAAAAAGAAAAAGCTGGTTTTCAAAGGAAAAAAAAGAATGCATAGATGATCAGGCATGAGAGATGGATACCACTGCCGAGACACTGGATGGTTTTCTAAGTTTTGTCTGAGGCCTTCCTGAGTCAAACTAGTACTTTCCCTATCCAGTGCTTCCATGGTGCGTCATGGAACACAAAGTATTTTTAAAGAGTTTCTGTGACTTGTCAGCATGTTTTTTTTTTAAGATGAAAAGAGATGGTGCCCTTTGGGGTGTACATCGTATGTGTCCTATTAAGTTGTCATTTTGTTTGTTAATCAGAGTAGATGCTCCTTACTGATACTTCAAGTCAGGAAAGAAAAAGATGGTACTTCTGTTACAAAGATGTCAGGCTGAATATGGAACATACGTGAGTTTCGGAGTAAGGAAGACTTGGGTTTGAACTTCCGATTGGCTTTTTACCAGCTGTGAGTCCTTAGAGAAATCACTTTATTTCTCTGAGCCACACGTTACCTTACTTATGTTGTACCCTTAATCTTCAGCACATTGTGCATCACAGAGCCCAGCGGTCTCGCTAATACAAGGACTTTCGATCTGCCAAGGACATTTGGGGCAGAAGTAATAAGCACATTTTAATTTCCTTGCATATTTTGTCTATAGGGGGAAAAAAATGAACAGAAATCTGAGGCATTCTCACAGGTTTCTGCGGATGACAGCTTAGCAAATGGTCACAGAAATGGACAAAATGAAATGGAAACCCCTAAACCCCCAAATAGAATACATGTTAATGTAAACTTAAAGTAAGCTCTTCTTTTCGGCATTATCTTATTATTAAAAGAAAATTACCAGTACATGGGAGTGGAGTCTCCTACCTGGGAAATGATATCCTGAATGACCGTCTATCTATAGATTTGCAAGATTTTTTTTTTTTAATATGGAAGTATAGCTGATTTACAACGTTGTGTTAATTACTGCTGTACCGCAAAGCAATTGAGTTATACATTCATTTTTTTAATATATTCTTTTCCATTATGGTTTATCATAGGCTACTGAATATAGTGGAGATTTTAAATATATTCGTCACTTTCAGTTTCTTAAATATTTGTAAATTAACCTTAACAACCAACTTCTTAGATAAGAACAGACACAAAGATTTATCTCGTTTTATTTTCTATGAAATTCATTCTCCCAGAATGGTGGCTTTTTTATTTTTTTTTCCATCTGAAAGTATTTTCCTCCACTTTTAATGACATGTTCATTAGTGTGATTATTTTCTTAACGGCCACCCAGTCACCTCCACTAGACTTGAAGCTCCATGAAAGCAGGAATTATTCCTGTGTTTGTCCCGCATTTTATTGTTAGTGCTGCCAGAGTATTTGAAATGTAATAGGCATTCAACAAATAATTGTTGGATGGATGGATGAATGAATGAATAAAATTAACTTGAATTTAGGGGGTAACATTACATCTCCCACTCTACCCCTGCCCCGGAAAATGCATTAAGTTCAGAGATATGTATATAATTTATTGAGATTTATTAAACTGGTAATACTTGCCTAGAACAAAGTCCTTGCTTTTTAAATTTGGCCACAAATAACTTTTCCCAGAATGGAAATTTTAATAATTAGCTTCATTTCATATGTCTGTTAACTATATTTGTATAAAATGATGTATGCATTTCAATTCTTAAAATCGACCTTAAAGTCACAGTTTAGCCTATGTTAGCTGGTATTAACTACTTGCATGTTTCACCTTATCTATGCCAAAAGTTATGGCTAAAGTGAGTTTTTAGACAGCATGTCTTTTTTTTTTTTTTTAAAGTAAAGGAAAGATACCGAGTGATGAATGAATTAAAATAGTTTGAGGCTATAG
Source organism: Eubalaena glacialis (assembly GCF_028564815.1). Lineage (NCBI taxonomy): Eukaryota > Metazoa > Chordata > Mammalia > Artiodactyla > Balaenidae > Eubalaena > Eubalaena glacialis. Next base: position 60,598,992 of record NC_083734.1, on the reverse strand, counting down.
TTGAGAAAAGAATGATGAAAAAGCAAATTGTGTATAGGAAGGGATGGAAACAGTAATAAATTAGTGTAAACAGATATAGAAAAATGTAGTTGATGCCAAAAATATGGATGGGAGTGAAACCATTATTTTTCAATGGTCTAGAGCCAAAATATCATATAAAACAGACTCCCAGACTGGCAGATTTATGAGCGAGTCATAAAAACTAGTGATCATAAAGGTGTTAGAGGGAAAAAAAAAAAATCTAAACACCATTTACCTTGATTAGATTCAGGATTGAACTGAACTAAGTCTCACAGGGAAAGAGGAATTTTGCAGTCCAGTAAATGTCTCCATATTATTCACAGACTGTACCAGCCTTTCTGGGAAAGACAATGAATGGGAGATGTCATTTCATCAGCCACTTCCTTAAAATGATAGTAACTAAGAGCTGATACTTATGAAGTGTGAATTTCAGGCCAGGCTCTCTGGTGTCAGTTCTGTCTGCATATCACCACTTTGGACTGGTTGCCTATCACCTCTTGAATTACTATACCAGTTTCCAACATGTTCCCTGCTTCTGCCCAGCCTATTCTATTATGGTGTATTATCAACAAAACAATCAGAGGAATCATGCCTTTGCTCTGCTAAAACCTTGTGATTGTTTTCTATTTCACTTAGAGTAAAATCAAAGTCCTTTCACTGGTCAAGGGGACCAGAATACATGATCCCAAAATATGCCGCTCTGGCATGTGGATTATTTTGAGCTGAAGGCAAGCAAGACCCAGCAGACTCAAGAAAAAACTTTTACCTCTCCCTTCACTACCCAAAAGAATTTGGATTGGGGGCCTGGCTCAGGGAGAGAGCTATTACCAGAGATAACTCTTACCTGAATGACCTATCTGTATGGCAGGGCAAACATCTAATCACCGAACATCTGCTCTGATTGCCCTGAGAATTACTCTCCTCCACTTTGAAGTCCCAGGTCCCTATCCCATTCCTTAGCTCAGATGGCGTGTAAGCCTCATTATCCAATTTGCCCTTGGGTCTCATATTTTATGGGGCTCCATGTGTATAAAATTTGTTTTTCTCTTGTTAACCTGTTTTACGTCAATTATCAGACCAGCCAAAGAACCTAGATGGATAGAAGGATAATTTTTCCTCCCCAGCGAATGGCCTTCAAGTCTATATGATCTGACCCTCCATTCATTCTTCGATTCTATCTCCTGCTTCTCTCCCTTGGGTCCAAATACCTTGGCTTCCATGCTGTTCCTCAAACAATGGGAGCATGTTTTCACCTTAGATCCTTAGCATTCATGGTTTTCTTCACCTGGAATGTGCTTCCTACAGATACCTTTACTGTTGTCTCTCTGTCCTTAAATTTGTTTTGTTCAAATGTCACCTTTTTAAAGAGGACCACTGCTATTAAAAACTAATATGCCAAATAATTTACTTATGTAACCGAGCAAGTTTACCTGAAAACTGGGTTCGCCTCTTGGTGGGTGTCAAGCCAAAAGACACAACCAAGCCGAAGATCAGGAGAAGGAAGGGTTTATTATTACTAGGATTTATTATTACTTGCAGCAATTAAGGCAAACACTGGGGGATCCTTCCCAAAGCAGTGTCTTCCCAACAGCAAAATCGGGGGAGTTTTAAGCTAAGGGTACATGCATATTCATGAAGGGGCTTGAGCAGAGGAGAACTCAGCATAGAATTGGGGCAAAGGTTGACAGAGTCCAAGCTCTAGTTGACTGAAGTCAGGAGGGTCAACATCATTCTGTCCTCCACCTGGGTGTGGGCCTTAGTTCCTGCAGAACTCAAAGGTCTATTATTATGTATCTCCCTTGAGGAGGAACTAGGATTCCGCTTCATCACCACACTCTTGTCTGACTGCCTTTTCTCTGTTCCTGCATTCCTTTGTTCCCTTAAGATCATTAATTACTGAGACCTGTTCAAGGGCAAGCATTGTGGCCAGGCTTAGGTCACAAAATGGCTTAGGCCAAAATGGGTTCTCATGTCAAGAAAGCCATGCCTGATTCTCTTTCTCCGGGGACCCCCTATCCTATCTGCTTACACAAGGGCTCCTGTGTCTGAGGCGCAGAACGCCAAACTCTGACAAGGGCTGTTTGCAGCAAAGTGAGGGTTTATTTGTAGGGTGCCAAGCAAGGAGAATGGACAGCTCATGCTCAGAAGACCTGAACTCCCTGATGGCTTTTTAGGAAAGAGTGTTTAAAGACAGTGTTAGGGCAGAGCATCAGTGGATGCCTGGTCAGCTTGTGGACCTTCTTCTGATTGGCTGGTGGTGAGGTAACAATGTTTCAGGAATCTCAATCATCAACCTCTGGTTCTAACCAGTCTGGGGTCTATGTGATCAGCTTGTAGTTGCCATCCTCCACCAGTTGGGGGGGGGTCTTAGTTTTTGCAGAACAAGTCAAAGATATGCATCAGATTGTTATCTACATCCCTTCAGGAGGAACCAGGAGTTCTGTGACTCTATTGTTCTAATCATTAAATGCTTGAGTCTGCTCTTTGGAACTCAGGGAAAGCATAGGAGACTAAAGCCTTTTTTCTACAAACAAGAAATGGGGGACACAGAGGAACTTTTTTACCCAGGAGGGCCCCCCAGGATCTTGCTTGGCTTCAGTCCTCCCTTTTCTTTGGGAGGTTCTAGTATTATTATATCACACATGGTTAAGCACCTGTAGGTAGGGTTCTTGACTTCTCAATGATTTTAAAATAAACATTATGTAAAATTCACATACACTACTCCAAACTATTTCTATAGCGTAGTTTTTATGAGAATAATTGGATGAGTTGAGGGAAACTTTTGACACAGGAGATAGCTTGATTACTTAATTTTTTCCATAAACAGATTTAGACTTTCTGAAGCTGGTATACAGCCTTCTAATTGACATTTTTGCTTTGAAAATTATAATACCATGATGAAAATTCCTTTCAAAAGATGATAATCCATCTTCCATTTCTGTTTATGTCAGAGAATTCCAATTCATCACCTCCACTAAAGACTGCAGTCATTTGCTCCTAATCGGTCTTCCTGGGCACTCTGTCCCAACTGCAGGGCAAAGCTGCACGAAACATCTCATTACAGAGGCAGAAGGCTGGCAATAAACATCTTCTACAGCCTACGTTTCTGCCAGGAAAGGGCTTTGCTCCTTTGTCTAGCTAATGGCATTCTAGGCTCTTAATTGTCTTACATCAAATATCTCCAAATACTTTAGTGTCCTCATCAGAAAAACAAAACCAACCAGGATTTCAGGCCTGAAGCTCCATCACTTGTTCTAGAATAAGGAAATCTGCCTGGCTCAGCAGTCCGACCCAGGGAGATGAAGAGGAAGCATCTTAGAGCTTGCATCACTCCAGGGAGACTTTACCCAAGCAGAAGACCTGGTTCCCCTCCCCTCTTCCTTTTCCCTCCCCTTCTCTTCCTTTTGGTTGTATTTAAAGGTTTTGTGGCTGGGCTAGAAAGCCAGGGAAGGCCAAGGAATTTTCACACCTTGCTGCCACAAATGACAATCTCTATTAAGTGTGGGTATTTTTTTTCCCCAAAGAAAAGGAAAACTCCAGGAACAGCTTCCCCACAGCCCAGCTAGAGAGAGACCCTTAAGAGATTTGAATGTTGGTATAATGGTTTAGAGGAAAAGGTTTAGTCCAGACAATTGTATTTATTAAATATAGTGTTAAGGAGTCTAAGTTTTTAACCTGGGAACACACTGTGTTCAATTTAAATACATTAATACAGTCGTCCCTTGGTATCTACAGGACATTGGGACTTTGGGACCTCTGTGGCTACCAACATCTGCAAATACTCAAGCCCCTTATATAAAATAGCACAGTATTTGCACATAACCTATACACAGCCTTCCATATACTTTAATTCATCTCTTGATTATTTACAGTATCTAATACAATGTAAATGCTATATAAATAATTGCCGCTGCGCAGAAAATTCAAGTTTTACTTTTTGGAACTTTCTGGAATTAAAAAAAAATTTTTTTCCACCTGCAGTTGGTTGAATCTGCAGATGCAGAATCCATGGATATGGAGGACTGTAGTCACACTATTACTATTATTGAACACCAACTGTGTGCCAGGAGTTAAATTAAGTCTTATTTCACCTTTCCAACAACGCTGTACAGGCAGACCTTGTTTCATTGCACTTCACTTTATTGCACTTTGCAGATACTGCATTTTTTTTTTTTTTTTTTTTTTAATAAACTGAGGGTTTGTGGCAACCCTGCATCGAGCAAGTCTATCAGTGCTGCTTTTCCAACAGCTTTTGCTCACTTCAGGTCTCTGTTGTCATGTTTTGGTGTTTCTCTCTATATTTCGAACTTCTATTATATTCCGGTAATTTGTGATCACTAATTTTTGTTACTACTATGACTTGCTGAAGGCTCAGATGATGGTTAGCATTTTTAAGCGATAAAGTGTTTTTAAATTAAGGTATGTACATTGTTTTTTTAAGACATGATGCTATTGTGTGCTTAATGGACTACCGTATAGTGTAAACATAACTTTTATATGTACTGGGAAACCAAAAAACTTCACGTGACTTGCTTTATTGCAATCTTTGCCTTATTGTGGGTATCTGGAACTGAACCCACAATATCTCTGAGGAACGCCTATGATGTAGGTACATTTTTTTTCCAGTTTTACAGCTGAGAGAATTGAGGTGTACAGCATTATGTAGCTTGCCCATGGTCATTCCACGGGAGGGTATTGGTCCCACTGCTGTAGAGTCACATTTCTGTAAACGACACATCTGGTCCACGGATGCATCTTGTTTGGTTCACAAATAAAAATATTTCTGAGTCACATCGACATCACTTAATTCTCCCACCCATGATGTGTGCGAACATGTGCATGTTTTAGTGGAAATAGTCCCAACCCCAGCTCCACTGTGGTTGCATAAACAAAACTAGTCAAAAAGAGTGCATGCTTTTATTGGTTCTTTGGAATCCTAACTCTGTTAATATAGTTGCTATATAGTAACTAAAAAAAAAAACAAATTTCTGTTTCAACACTGAGTCAGAGTATGCAATCTTCATTTGTATGCCCTCATGGTCACTTCTTATTATTATATACCCTGCTGCCTTTCATCATTCTTGTTTTACTTATCCTGCCTCTATTTTCAACAAATATTTATTGAGGGCCTCCTGTGTGCCAGGCACTGTTGTAAGGATGGAGGTTAGAGTTTTTAACACAATAGGAAAAAAAAATACATGCTTTTAAGGAGTTTGCAAAATCTGATGTAGTGCATTCATCATTTCACAGTGGGGATATATCCTCGCAGATATTTAACAGAAAAAGACAACACTAAATATGTTACCTTTCCAACTTAAAATTAGAGCCTGGAATATCTGAATTTCTCAAAAGCTCCTCTGAAACTAAAAGCACAGTTGGCTGCCTGAGGTCTAATTTGGGAAGCATCTGATCATTTTTGTCCTTAAATAGCTTCTGCACTTATTTGTCCAGCTCTAAAAATCACCACCTCAAAAACACTTCTTTGGGTTGATGCAGTGTTTCTGGTAATGTAATGCTAAAATGAGCATTTATGAAAAATGTTAATATTGATGTAGTCCCCGAGTTATCTATGCATAGTTAATATACATGGATAGATACAGTGAGTCTAGGGATTTAATTGTTGCACAGTAATCATGATCAATTTATGATGATGGGGTTTATATTTGCAAAATACACGTCGATGGCAGAATGAGATGGGAAATTCACTGGCTGAAATTGGGGAAGGAGAGCTGTTGAGAACATTTGAGGGAGTTATCGGTGTGGCACCCATGACCAGCTGTAGAAGTGAGAATTGTAGCAGGTATGCTTTGTGTTTCTTTCCTCTCTTTTATGTGAATAAAACTGGTGATGACTGAAGTTTGGGATTTAAATGGTATTACGGCCAAATGAACATCACCAGTGACGACTGCGGAATGGATTTTGTGGGTTCCTTTTATTGCGGCCACGTGGTTTTCGTTGGGAAAATGATAAGTGTGGATGCTGAGGAGGAATCAGGTAGATGGGCTGGATGGCTTACTTTGGCTGCCGAGATCCATTCTTGTTCAGGACACACCTTGCTCTGAGCCTCGGAGGGTGCAGCCTTCATCTACAAGTCTCTCGCGTCCTCCAAGGTCCCGTTGGGTTCAGCCTATGGGGTCGTCAGCTGGTGCTCAGAGGGTGAAGGAGAATGAGGTCAGCTCTTCCCTTGGCTGGCTCATTGCTGAGCTGTGGATAGAGTAGCTGGTTTCCTCTTCCAAGGGCCTTAGCTCTTGTCAGTTCTACCCCACAGTTCCATCTGATTTTCTGTAACCAGTCCTTCATCTTGGGATGGTAACGATTTCATGCTGTAGTCAGCCCCAGGGTGCTTCACCATCCCTGGGGCTTTCTCTTAACCTCATATATTTTCATAAATACTCCCCCCTCCTTTTTTTTTAAACTTTCCTCCATTTCCCCATTTGTTTTCAGCCTTGTCCCCGATTGACTCATATCCTATTAATATAATAATACTAACATACTCCTGATACTAGCTAATACCAATGGAGCAAATGCAGTTTCATACTTATGTGTTATCTTTCCCTGAACATTGCTAGTTACGTGTTGTCTCATTTCACTCTCAGAACAGCTAATGAAAACAAATTTTGTTTAGTTTCCCCACCTTCCATTTGAATAAACAGAGGCAAATTAAATAATCTATCCAAAATTAACTAGACTGTTAGGCGCAAAGGGTTGAATCCAAGTTTTATTCCAAATCCACAATGATTTGTAGAGGACCTCATAATGGGGGGAGTGAATAACTCTAAAAACAAGACAGAAAATTAAGGGACAAGGGCCAGCAAATGGTGACCAGAAAGAACTAGAAAGGAACAAGTGTCTAAAATTATAAGACAAATGAAGAGTACTCAACACCCTGCATAAAAAGGAAAATCCATAAATGAATTAGAATGAGTAACTAAAAGGTACTCAAGTGCCAAGTGGTTCTGGAGCAAAGCCATCCTTGGGTTGAAACATGATTGGTTGTAAAGTGCACCATTTCCAAAAAGAAATCTGAGTTATCCCAGTATTAAAATCTCATTTGAGTGTTATCTTCACATTCTTGCACTCTTTAAAAATGCCCCCTTAAATTCTCTACTTATCCCGAAGCATCTTCTCTCTACCTGATGGGACTAACAGAAAGTTGAAAAGGACATAGGAATGTTTCCAGATTTAATGCAAATTTAAATAATTTTTATTTTTCTCCTATTTATAGTGATCTAACATAAAACACATTTTACTCAATTTTCCATTAAAAAAATGGAATTATTCTGATGAAATATCTGGGCCTTTGGAATAAGATATGATAAAATCAGAATGCCCACAGAAATGAAACTTTCTGTTTCACAAGAATTAAGAAACAGTTTGGCTTCCTTCTTGTGAAAATATGTTAAGTTATTTACAAATGATCATACCTCTATTTCAGTAGAGTAAACATAATGAAATCCTGTTTAATTTCTGAAAAAAATGTTTAGTGCTTTAGGAAAATTGCAGTTTGGATTCTCACTGTTATAAGCAAAGCAATAGATGCAATGCTATAAGAGACAGAAACAAGCTCTAAAAATACCTGCTGAATATCATTGGAGATTTTTGGTTTGTTTTGTTGTGTGCATATTGAAATGATCATTGAAACCCAGAATCTCATTTATGAAAGTTTACATTATAAATGTATTATATTAGCTAATAAATACAATAACAACCCATAACTTTATTTATAGTTTAATATTATATTAAATTTAATTTGTATGTTCTCTCGTATGAGGTGAGAAATACTTTCATGTCTTTTTTTCTCTTTTGTAAAAGCTGCCAATTAAGCCAGCATCATATAGAACTTTGTTTTTCTCTAGTTTCTAATAAAATTTTTTCTCTCTCTTCCCCCTGACCCCCTCCCTGGGCCCCAGGTTTATTTCTCTCTTCTTGTGTTCTCTACATGTGATAATTCCAGCTAAATGGACATCTTCTCGGTCTCAATTCCAAATTCTATACAGAGAGAAATGGACTGACCCAGTTTGGGTCAAGAAGTTGCATGTGGTCCCCTCAGTTATGGTCAGGTCACATAATAAAGCAGCACCAATGAAGGGTCACCTCTTATGAAAAAGGGACATAACAGAAAAAGGAGTTTTGGAGTGACATGGGAAGACACACACATCTTTATACCCGCCTAGTCATTAATGGTTTCTGAACTCAACCATCGACTGTTTAAGTGTCCTGCTTTAAATATGTTTTACTGCCTGTCATTTAAAATTGCCTTTGAAAATAAGTGGACCATAAGCCTTTTTAAAAGCAAAGGTTAAATGGGATCATCTTAGATTTGGAGCTGAAATATTTAAGGAACGAGATCTTAAATGGTGGATAGTCGGGAAGGTGAACGTATTTCAATGGCTGATTAATATTAATCACACTGATTTATTATAGTTTACTTAAATGCTTTATTACCTTACATTTAAGATTTTTTTCCCACTGCCCTGATTAACATTGAAGTAACATTTTATATAACACTTTCTCTGTAGCTATTTTTTTTTTGTCTTGATTATCAAAAGTGTACATATGGGATCAAAACTATGAATGCTTTCAGTGAAAAATTCCAAAAATATTTCCCTTAAGTTTTCGGCAGCCACACATGAGCATCTATTTTACTACACCGAGTGACATATGGGTATTATGACTTTTTCCTGAAGGCTGTTAAACAATAAATTAAAATGTCTGATTTTAATTTGCACATTTATTTTTAACAGGTCGTATTGGATATGGTTTACTAATTTTATTTCTGAATTTGCAAATTGTATAACTTTATATTTGTGCTTTGAATAAGTCACGAGGGATTGGGTCATGCTGTGGATGTACTAACCCCAAAATATCAGTGGCTTCACATGTAAATATTTATTTCTCATTTATAGAAAACCGTTTTGTATCCAACCAATTTCTTGGGCACTTCCTTACAAGCGGGCCACGGAGCAGGCCACTCCCAGCTTGCAGGTCTAATATTTGGAACCCATGAGTCCGAGGGCTGTAGGTCAGGGGAAGAGAGGATGCCCTGCAGGCTTTACTGCCTCAGTCTGGAAGAAACAGCCTTCTCTTCCTCTCACAGTCCATTGGGCAGAATTAGTCACATGGCTCCACCCAGGTGCAAAGCAGAATGGGGGGCTGGGTATCTCTGGGCACCAGCAATCTCTGACATCCATATGCTAGCCTCCATCCTTTCCTAGTAGGCAATTCAGATGCACAACCATCTGAACACATAAGCCACTGGCTCTTCTTTGCTGCAGATTTTAAGTCTGCTGTTTTGCCTTTTTAATCTGTATTCTGTTCTGAATTTGCCAAGAGAGCTTTTTGTCACAAGGATGGAAATTGCTTAGGGAGAATCAAGAAAAGGGTCATTATATTATTTGTAAGAAAATGTCCAAGAAAAGCATGTCAGATGCTTTCAGTGAGAGTTTCTTTAAAGGACTCCATCAGTGAAGTCCTGAAGGAGGTGGAAGATCTAATCGGAAAGAGCTGATGGGAGGGATCATGCAGCAAAGGAGGAAAGTGCATAAAAACCACTTACGACATCACCCTTTTTATATTAGGGGATATGATTTGGAAATGAGCAGCTCAAGTGCTTCATTGTTCTGGTTGGTTCTAGAACGTGCTTTGCTTTCATTCTGGCTGAAGTTTTCCCCGGAGATCATTTGGATTCTGTCTTCTTGGAAAAAGAGCACCCACACAACTGAATTAAAATATAAGCTAAATTCAGCTTCGTTCAAATGGGCCCCCACATCCATGTCTCTCCTCTGTTCCTCATCCTCCACCCCACCCACACCCCCAGGAGGAAAGGAAGACGATATGAACTTATTCATGCTTAAAAGTAAAACGAGCTGTGAAATCCGTTTACTTCCTTGCTACCTTTACTGACTACTACTACTAATGGTTGCATCTCAACATGAACGCCGATTAAAAGTCTTCAATAGCCATGGCTCTATGACACAAGGGATTTGATGCAAACATTATTATTTCTGTATCCTACGGATTAGCTTTGCTAAGATACTTCCCCATGCTTTCCTTCCATTCTTTTTTTTCCTAGTTCCTCGCAACAAACATGAAATTTAACGTGTCATCTTCCTGCAAGATGTATTATGCAGTTCAAAAAATCACATGCCAGGGCTTCCCTGGTGGCGCAGTGGTTAGCAATCTGCCTGCCAATGCAGGGGACACGGGTTCGATCCCTGGTCCGGGAAGATCCCACATGCCACGGAGCAACGAAGCCCGTGTGCCACAACTACTGAGCCCACGTGTCACAACTACGGAGGCCCATGCACCTAGAGCCCGTGCTCCGCAACAAAGAGAAGCCACCTCAATGAGAAGCCCATGCACCGCAACAAAGAGTAGCCCCCGCTCGCCGCAACTAGAGAAAGCCCACGCGCAGCAACGAAGACCCAACACAGCCAAAAATAAATAAATAAATATATCAAGAAAAAACCCTTTAAAAAAACAAAGTCTTCTAAAAAAAAAAATCATGCTATTTTTTTAAGGAAAACAGCAATCTCAGCTGAAATAGCCCGATGCATCTGTCCTGGGTTATTTCATTGCAGATTTTGGACCTAGAACGTTTTTAATTAATTTGAATTTAGATTGAAAGCTTTGTTTCTGAAATCGCTTCCTTGTACTTTTTAGTGTCAGCTTTCCCTTGATTTCTGTCACCTCTTTGGTTTCATTTGCTGCTGATTCCAGAGAATCAGAATAACCAAGGATCAAACGTCTCGACCCTGTTTCCAGATGCAGCTCATCATCACCGACTCCCTTTTGCTAAAGGAATGATTGTTAAGCAGGAAAAAAAAGGAATAAAATCTCAGCAAGGTAATGACTCACACCAGTTAGTACAAACTTTTACCCAGCAGAGCAAGCTGATTAAAATCAGACTTGTTATCTCCTAGTAGGAGGTGTAGGTAGAAAGATGGCAGTTGCCCTAATAAAATAGAATGTATTAAGTAGCTGAGTCTTGTAGAATCTGTTCTCCTGAAATATGCTCTCTGCATTCACAATATTAAAGGGAAAGTGCCCAGTGATATCCTAACTGAAGAAAATCAAAGCTAAATGTCAAATGCCTAAAGAGAGTAGAGGAGGAAAATGGGTATATTCAGTTTTCAGCAAGGAGACCATTTCCCTGTGAAGTGAGTCATGGGTGACTATGGGTGATTTTGTTATAAGTTAATATTAGGTCATCCTCACTGTCAGGAATACAGTAGTACTAGGTAGACTGTTTAATATGGATGAAACCCTCAGAAGGGCAAGTATATACAACCTTCGCATAAAGCGTAAATCGGGTAACAATTCTGGAAAGACAGGTCATAGACTTGCAATTCGCATAGATTAGGCTGAGGAAGCTCGTTAAGGTCTAGGCTTAGTCGGAAGAGTAAGAATACGGAAGTTTGTAAACTTGCCAAATTCCTAAGTGTTTTTAGCTCTTTGGTGGCAGAGGGGAAGAGAGTTTTGTTCACAAACATATGGCCAAAGTTGATAAGATCTAATTATATGTTTGCAGCTGTTTTGAATCTGTAAATATCTGAAGTTGGTCAACATTATCCACGCATGACAAAGGCAGTATAAATAAAGGAAATTAGCTAAAAATTGAAACAACAACAACAATCCCTTTTGAAGGGAGGAAATTGGGGGCTGAGCTTTCTAAGTGTGACTTAAACAGGATAAAGATCGGAACAACACTGCTCTACACGCATAAAATAGTTTACACCTCATGGACAGTTCTGGAACCAATTTTTGTGTACTGGAAACACTCTGACAAGAATCTCACCAGTTTGGATATAGTTTTAGCAAACATATTTTACCTGTGTTATTAAAGGACTACTTTGGTCATTTAGATCATTTAGATAAATCCATTCGTTACTGCATAATTCAACGCTTTACTCTCCAAATGTACTTCACATCAATCTACTTGTGGGAGACAGAGTAGTGTCTCCCCATAGATGTGTACACCACAAAAAGAGAGACTTTGCAGATGTGATTAAAGTTAGGAACCTTTAGATGAAGAGATTATCTGGTTTATCCAAGTGGGCCCAATTTCATCCCAAGAGTCTTTAAGGTGGAGAACCTTCGCATCTGTGGTCAGAGAGATGTGATGATGGAAGAAGGGTCAGAGAGGTGACATGGAAGGACTTGACTTGGTTGGACTTGACCCATCAAACTAGTTAATGGTTTTGACAATGGAGGAAGGAAGCCATTTCTAGAATCTAGGAATGGCCCTAAGTTTAGAGCCATCAAGAAAATGGGACCCAATTTATCCCTCCCCCACCCCCAACTCTACTCAATACTCTGATGGCCTATATGGGAAAAGAATCTAAAAAAGAGGGGATATATGTGTATGTATAACTGATTCAGTTTGCTGTACACCTGAAACTAACACCACATTGTAAATCAACTATATGCCAATAGAAATTTAAAAAAAAAGAAAGAAAATGGGATGTTGATCCTATAACCACAAGAAACAGAAGAAGTATATGATCTACTATTAGCAAATAGGAGAGAGATGGTACATGCAAATTGGGTAAATAGGTGATATACACACATATGTATGTGTGTGTGTATATATACGATATACATATATATGTGTATGTATGCATATGTATGTTTTAGGGAGAAGAAAAATGAATCTGAATAACATTTTTAAACCTCAATTATATATATATTAGCTTTATCATGTCTGCAGTATTTTATCAATTGAACACATTAAAGGCCCAAAGAAATGTCAATATGTTCTATGAAACATGTAACCAGGGTTCTCTAACTAAATGTACTATACCTAGAAGTTAATAAACTGGTAACAACTTCACCCCAAGTTTTTAGAAATGAGAAAGTACTTGTAAATAACTCTCAGATCCCTGAGAAAATTAAAGCTCCAATGATCAATTTAGTAATTAGCAGCAGTTGGACCACTGTAGACTTCAACCAAAGTTCAACCTCACAGCATTAAGTTGCTTCCATGATTATTGTTAATCACAGAGTGAAAACAAATCCATAGGCATTTATCTGCAGACACTAGGAAGAAAATAAGAAGGTGAAGGGTATAGAAAGAAACTCATGAATGTAAGATCAGCAATTAATGGTTTAGGTAGTATAAAAAATGGACTTGCTAAGGAAATCCCACTTCTTTCACTTTTAGTGCACCAAAAAATATAAAATTTTAGGAACAAGAATGATGGTAAAACTACTGGTAAAATACATTATTAAGAAGTATAGGGAACAATGTGTAACTTCATTGGAAAATGCAGTTGCACAGGATTATTGCCCAGAAAAAAATAAATTATATAAATTACATACCTCTCTCATTAAAAATATGAAATGATATTAAACATGGAAAATAAGCAACAGGAAAAAAAATCAATAGAGGAAAGAGCAGCAGCTACCAGATCAATTTTCCTCTAAAGGAACTAGCCTCCGTTTAATTTATAATGAAGTTGTATTAAGACCAGGGAATGTATAACTTGTATACTATTTAAATCTCCCGTGCTTTGAAAAACAGACAATATTCAAGTCCTAGCCTCTCAAAGACAGAGGCCTGCACAAATATTGGGTTGGCCAAAAGGTTCGTTCTGGTTTTTCTGTGACAACTTACAGAAAAACCCGAACGAACTTTTTGGCCAGCCCAATATTTTGCCGTTACACATTTGAAAGACTGCTAAAATCCCTTTCAATTAATTTCATCTCCCTTCCACTAGTTTTTTCCCTTCCAGATACCATAACCACCCAAGCCCAGGTAAATACAGACGGTGACATAGCAATACTCAGATACATGAAGGAAACCAACTCAGGAAAGCAAGCAACTTTTTTACCCTTGACTCTGAGAGGTCATATCTTGTCCTTTACTATTGAGTCAACATTCATTTATTGAATAACTACCAAAGTGGCTACAATGAACAGACACAGTTTTCAGTGCTAGAGGTAGGGTACTCCCCAAAGAGAACTAACTGGAAGAGTCTTTACATTGTATACACTTCCAAGAAAGAGTTCATTCTCTCTTCTTAAACAAAGTTTCTGCAGAACCCTTATGTTCTATGATTTGGAACATGGAATGGTGGCTCAAAGACTGAACCATAAGGATCAAGGTCATACTTACACTAGTAGGATGTATAGTAATCAGAAGCAATGTGATCTCCCGTTAGCAAATGGGAGAGTCGGCACATGCAAATTAGGTCACTGGAAGCGTAGAAAATGGGGGGAGGGAGCTATTTGCAAAGATGTGCATAGTGATGAGAAGAAGGAAGTAGGGATGCTCCGAGGGTATTAGGGGTCCGTACACATACCCGAACAGGAAATCCAGCACCAGCACCTGAGTCGAGAGGAGTTAAGGTGAAGCTCCTGAAAGAAGCTGTGGTCTGCAGTGGATGGATGTAGCCCACCTGTGGGAACAGGACAAACAGAGAGCAATGGACCTCACTCCCTTCCCACTCTCACATCCAATACTGTCAAACCCAACCAGAAGCCAGACAGCAACATAACCCATCAATGCGCAGTCTACCTGGCTCTGCCTCCCAGGGTATAGAACAAGTTGGTCAAAGGGGTAAAGAGTACATCTAGAGGAAAAGTCTATCCACAACAAAGAATTACTGGAATTGTATGCTTCTCCTAAAATGTGGAACCAGTGACTGTATATAGTATATTAAAGTACTGTAGAATGCTTCTAATAACATAGTTAATATTTAATGATTTTTTTTTGGAAAGACTACTATGCCCTCCCATTGCTTGGTCACATGATAAAGAATCGGCTTATACATTTCTAAGTACTGGTCCTTAGACATAATCTCTAGAGCATGTCTTTCATACCAAGCTCATTTCTGACATTTGCAAGGCCTGGAGTAAGAGTAAAAAGGGAGGCCCACATTCCATATGTCAAATATTTAAAAGCTATATATCAAGCTAACAAACTATTAAATATAACCTGTTCTATTCTTGGCAAATATATCTTCATAATTATAAAATTGAAAGATGTGTTTAAAGGTTTAGCTTTTATATGACTGAAAGTTGGCAAAATACCAAAGGTAAGTAAATTCACTTATTACTGTGCCTGCTTGGTGTTCTCATAAGCCAGCAATCTTCCGATGAATAATGAAGTAAAGGCATACACAATTCATAATTGATTGTATATTTTAATAACATTTATTTTCATTGTCTTGATTCTAGTAGAATCAGTTATTTATATAATCAATATTTTCACCTAATTGCTGTACTGTTGATAGATATGCTTTAAAGTTTTAAAATTAAATATAAATGTGTAAAGTATACTAAATTATATTTTAGATGTATGTTTAATTATTTAACAACTATTTTAGTAATGATAACTTTATATTAACATAATCAAAATACATTTTAAACAAAATTATTATTACACATTTCCAAAAGTTATTTTTCTTCTAAAATATCCAAAATATTTATTAAAATTTAAAAGTGAAAGATGATTTATAATTAGTAAATATTGCTAGTTAAATCAGAATCATTTAAACAAAGATGAAATTCAAATTTATATTTTGAAAATTTAATTAAATCATGTTAAGTTTATTTTATAAAATAAAGCTAATTAGGAATTTAGTAGTCAATGTCTATTTGGTAAAGAATCAGTTTTTGAGGTTCATAATTGCATCTAGGCTGTAGATATCTAGAGGTTCAAAGGTATTAACAACTCTTAGAATTATGCAACTGTTATGACTATCTCCAGGATCATGAATTGGAAAACACGAGAAGCAAGAAAATTGGACGGCACTACTGAGAAAAAGATGTTTTAACCAATAATTTTTGCTCTCGTGCTGTCTCAAAAGGGAGATTGGATGAATTAAGTTGCCTTCTTACTTTGTGAAGCATTTCCGCCGTTCAAATCCTCTCCTTACCCTTAAGCAGCATCTGTCCCTTACATCGGTCGTGGCCCAAACCAAAAGATCAAGACATTTGCACTCAGTGGACTTTTGCTATAAGAACAGAGTGCAAGAGATTGGGGGGGGTGCTCTGTCACGGAGGGCCTGAAACGTGCTAGTCAGGAGCATAGATGTTTAAGACTCGAAAGATTGCTGCACCTGCTGAGTGCCAGCCCCTGAGTGAGGCACCAGGTGTTCTCGAGTGAATTCTTGTGTGTCCCTGTGCAGAGCCATTGGAAGCAGAGACTTAGCATGGGCCACACTTGCTCAGATCTAAGAGTGGTTCTGCTTGACCCTTAGGAAGAAAAGAAATACGAACGAAGATGAAAAGATGTGCGTGCAAATACACATGACTATATCCATCCATGCTTCCTAGAGGTGTTGACACTCTTTTTATTAGCATGTACATGCAGGTGTATCTGACAAATATGCTGAACTCGACAGATATAACTCCTATTAGATAATTCTTGAAATATAAGAAAGATGGTAACTACGCAATGAGTTTCCATCTCAAGCACGTTCCTGATTCAGTTCAATTAGTGAAGGTCTTAAAGGGATGTTAGAAGTAGTAATGCATGTAAACAGTAATTTCTAGTGGTGAACTGCCTGGAGCCCAAAGTTCGTTTCCTGGCTATGAAGTTATAAGTGATCTTATTTGAGAAGGAAAATGGATTCATTAAGCACTGATGGAAAGATTTTGCCACTGCAACGCTTTTTTTCTTCTTTCTTTCTTTTTTTTTTAACTAGAATTGCATTCTCCAAATTTAGAACTTAAAATTCTTATGTTTAGAGTTACAAGTAAAAATGTGTGTCTCACAGTGTTCAAATTAGTTTACCCTGAGCCAAGTGAGTTTCTTGTTTTTTTAGGAAAAAAGCTAGAAATGTTGGCAGGAGAATCCTAGTTGTCTCTCTTCCTCTCAGAACTCTTCTAAATTACTTAAAAATAAATGAGCTCAGGTATATATGTTTCCATTTTTTTAAAATTATAGGTTATAAATACAAACATTTTAGTTTTAGTAAGTCTCCAACTCTGAAAAAAATTGGTAATTTCCTGAAATTGAAGTAAAACTATAGTCTTTCATCTTTTCTATAAACTACAGAAAAGAATACAGGGTAATTTCTTCTTTTGAAAAAAAAAAAAAGAAATTACAAGATGTACCACTAAACAATGATTTTATGTATGTATAAAATAATCAGTTCCTTAGCTGTGGCAAGGAATTCACTTAATCTGGAATCCCACATCTGAGTAGTTAAAAAATATACTTTCGGTTTAGAAGGTCATTTAGGGATCTGAGGTTGACCCACATGTCCTATTAAAACTCTACTCTTTCCCTGGTTTTACTCCTTTTTTTAACGAGAAAAATTAAGCTAAAGGAAAATAGAACCAATATGATGTAAATTGTAATCTATAAATCTCAGTCTTTTTGGTGATGGTGGCACAAAGCATAAATTACACTCACGAATGAAGACAGTTGGAACAAAAGTTCAGAGTTGTTTTACTACAGAGTTCATGACCAGGAGCTGTTCACAGTCTCTCGATTATGTAATGGAGGTGGGGTACAGAAAAGAGAGGAGAGAAAGAGAAGTCCTATTGTGGGTTTCCCTGCTGACAAATCAACTGTCCTACACTCCTGGGCATTTATATGTAGAGAGCATTGCTGCTAATAACACAGACTCCTGATGATGGAAAACAGATCCCTAGGGTTTCAAAATGAACCCGGTGGTACTTGACAATATATAACAAGGCTCCCTGTCAGCAGCTGGGCAGATGTGTGATTCCAATAGACACTGACATTTAGAGTAAATCAAGTTTGAATTTAAGAATTATAACTGTACTAATTATGGTAGGGTTTTTTTTGTAGGGCTTGTATGGTTTCTTTTCCATGTTAATTCTTTATAAGTGGTATTTACTATCAGTTTTGAAAACTGGCAATCTACTGGCCAAATTTGTCCAGTATTCCAATTTTGTCTCGTTGTTACTCAGCTTTAAAAAAAAAAAAAAAGAATTGAAATGCCTTTAGATAGTGCTACAGTCCTTATTTTACAATACTATTCTCATTGGTTATTTTAGAATTTTAAAAAAATTTGGTGAGTTTTTTTCTCTACCATTTCCTCTATTCTCTTTTTATGAAATCCTATTATCTATCTATGATTCTCTCTCTCATGTTTTGAATGGCTATTTTTTAATCCTTTTTTTAGGGTTAAATAATTTTAATTGTTGATTTTTAAAAAATTTTTATTGAAGTATAGTTGATTTACAATGTTGTGTCAGTTTCAGGTGTACAGCGAAGTGATTCAGTTATACAATATATATATATATATATTCGTTTTCAGATTCTTTTCCCTTACGAGTTGTTATAAAACATTGAGTTTAGTTCCCTGTTCTATATAGTAGGTCCTTGTTGGTCATCTACTTTATATGTGGTAGTGTATATCGGTTAATCCCTAACTCCTAATTTATCCTTCCCCCACTTCCCCTTTGGAAACTGTAAGTCTGTTTTCTATGCCTGTAAGTCTGTTTTTGTTTTGTAAGTAAGTTCATTTGTATCAGGGTTTTTTTTGTTTTTTGTTTTTGTCTTTCTCTGTCTGGCTTACTTCACTTAGCATGATAATCTCTAGATCCATCCATGTTGCTGCAAATGGCATTGTTTCATTCTTTTTTATGGCTGAGTAATATTCCATTGTATATATGTACCACATCTTCTTTATCCAGTCATCTGTCAGTGGACATTTAGGTTGCTTGCATGTCTTGGCTATTGTAAATAGTGCTCCAGTGAACATTGGGGTGCATGTATCTTCTCAAATTGTAGTTTTCTCCAGATATATGCCCAGGAGTGGGATTACAGCTTCACATGGTAGCTCTGTTTTTGGTTAAAAAATCCTTTGTACCTGTCCTGCATTGTGGATGAAATTATCAGTACTGTCCTTCAATTCTCTGATTTTCTCTTTGAAAATATCTATTTCGGAGTACACCATCCATTGAATCTTTTGTTTAATGACCACAGTTTTTATTTTCCTAATTTCAAATTGCTTATTTTTTATAGAGATCTCTTCTTGTTTTATTTATGCCCTATTTTTTTTTTCAAAAAATGTTTGTGGTTATTATTTTACTTCATCTCTACAGGAATCCTGTTTTATTTGAGTTGGACTCATCCAGGTCCTGGATTTATACTGGAGGTTGAGCTGCTTCACTACAGTGATAGTGGACCTATTACAGATTGTGGGGATAAACCAGTAGGGAATTAGGCCCAGAGTACTGAGTCTGAGGCAATCCCAGTTTTCCTCCTAAATATACTGAGCCATGTATACTATAAATCTTACGTTGACTGCTTTTAGGCCATGCTTACACTCTAGGCATCAAAGGTCCCATCTGCCTTTGCCTTGAGGCTCACTTCCTTTCCCTTTGTACATGTTAACTCATCACATATTTGAAGATTACGTCTCTTCTACTTTACCTTTTCTTTAAGCCCTTGCTACTTTTTTTCCTTATTCTCCATGTGGTAATTTCTGGTCCACTGCTCTCCTTTAGAACCATTTTAGTATGCTTGTATATTGTAGGTTCCAGAGACATTATACATGAACCCCGAAAAAAAATCCTATTGGCAAACATGCGGAGTTATTATAAATACTATATTTGTAGAATGTGAAAGAACGTAGAGTATATTAATAAAATATTCCAGATGTGATTTAATTGATAAAAGTCTTGGATGTTGATTAGAAGGAGCCTTAGAGCAGGCTAAACTTAGTACCTGTGACCTCAGGCTTCATGATATGTGAGCAGAACCCGCTTATCAGAAATGTCAGCACCTTCAGGGTTTCATTCTACAAATGAACAAACCTGAAATCCAAGCCAGTTCATTAGTGACAAAGCCAGAATCAGATCGAACGCCTGCTGGATCTGAATCATTGTTTAATTCTAAAGAGCAGATAAATTAGATTTAATGCTCTATATTCAGATAAAATGTCTATTTTGCATAGATTTCAAAGGACATTATGACAAAACGTGCTATTTGGTGTTGGACCTTCTAAATTTTCACATCTTTATCACGACCCCCAAAATATGATTTAGACTTTCTTCTGTTAGCAAATAATGTTTGAAACCAGTATCTTCATTCCATGTCTGATATTCACCCTGGAGTCATCAGAAATGAGAGATGGATTAGAGGTTGAAGATGGCTTGAAAGGCTAACATAAATTTTTGTTGGTGTTAACCATTCATACATACATAAAAAGCTTAAATGCTAAAGGTCTTGGAGTAGGATGTCAAAAATAGAGTCAGTATAAAAAGTGTCATCAAATGCCACGTCTGTGACATATAAAATATGTCAAAACAATTTTAATAATTAAAATATTGATAATTCACCAAATAAGTTGTTAAAATAATGAAACCTATTTATTATGGAAATACAAATTAAAATCACCATGGGATTCCACTACGCATACCTTCCAGAATGGCTAAAATGAAAAAAAAATTAGAAGTTTAGATAAAATTCCCTTGTGGAAGAAGAATGAAAGTATGACTCAAAGGAGAAAAAGTCCTATCATATTTCTGGGTATTGAAAAGCTGGTTCATGTATTGAGTAGACAATGATGCTTACCAAATACCTTTGGAGTTTAGATTCTGTAGATAAAATTGAAAGAATGGGGTTAGGATGTTAAAATATCAATATTTATAATACACTAAAAATAAAGTCTATAGCACTACTTAAACTTTAGATGAAAACTTACACATATCAACATGTCTACTTAAAAATGTGAGAGAGAATTCGTAGTTCTTTAAAATTATTTAAAATGATACTTGAGCAAATAATTCTAGTTGAGGTTAGAGTGTCGGTGATGTAGCTAGTGAAACCTTGCCTTACTCTGAAATATTGGCCTCCTTCTTAATCATGTCCTCATCAGCAATTACAGCCTATCAGCTGCCTGTTTGAACCATGCGGGCAGATGTCCTTGAATGCTGGAAGAAGCCTCCTTGGTATTTTATTGGCAGTAACTCAAAAGCTTATTAAAATCCAGATGGAGAGGGACCTACAGCATATTTAAGCCCATATACCCAATTGGGTACTGCGCTATTTGCTTGCATTTAAACCGTAATTCCTTTTTCTTGTTCTACTCTGATTTTCTCCAAAGTGTTTACATAATCTTTCAGTTGATGCCTCCCATATTATCTTTTTTTTAAAATTTATTTATTTATTTTTGGCTGTGTTGGGTCTTCGTTTCTGTGCGAGGGCTTTCTCTAGCTGCGGCAAGCGGGGGCCACCCTTCATCGCGGTGCGCGGGCCTCTCACTATCGCGGCCTCTCTTGTTGCGGAGCACAGGCTCCAGACGCGCAGGCTCAGTAGTTGTGGCTCACGGGCCCAGTTGCTCTGCGGCACGTGGGATCTTCCCAGACCAGGGCTCGAACCCGCGTCCCCTGCATTGGCAGGCGGATTCTCAACCGCTGCGCCACCAGGGAAGCCCCTCCCGTATTATCTTTAAAACTGGTTCTAGTTCTCATCTATCAGGCCCTTGGGTTAAATTCTATGTATGGTACTTTTACTATTTTTTATATTGGTGTTAAATGAACATCGAACCATGAAGAGGCAATTGGGTGAGTCATTTATGACTCTATGGGGCTCTATTAAATTAAAAACATCTGATTTTTAATCCAATAGTATTTTCCGAAACAAATTAAGCCTATTATGTGCACATGGCATGCCATCTCGGTAGTTTGGATAATTTATAAGAGGGTTCTGTCATGGCATATATTGTATCCATTAAGGGATACCTACAACACACCTCATGTTAGGTGAGTCAAGCCAGCAGTGGTATTTATAGTTTCAAAAGCATGATCAAAATCATTATGAATAAAAACAACTCATTCTGTCCCAATGGCCAGGAATTGAGACCTCATAAATCTAGACAGAGTCACTGACCTTCTGGTCCTCATCTGTTACCATGGAGTTAATCCCAAGTTTCTTAAATCCTACCTCCTCTTTAAAATTTTTTCAATAGGCAGGCTCTCCTTTCTATTAATTCCTATTGCATTGAAAGGGTATGACCACTCATTTCATATATAATCTTGTACTGTCCTGAATTATTTATTACTTTCTGACTTTGTCTTATCTCCCACCTGTAGAAGCTTCTGTTCTGTAGGATCTTGCATGAAGGTGCTATATTGAAGAATAAGATTTGTTTCTATCATAGCTCATACTACGCTAATTATATGTATGTAATTGTCCATTTACTACTCTGCAGTGCTCATTTGCTGCCATGCTTTTTGAAAGCAGATGCTGTGTGTGAGTGTGTGTGCTGCGAGTTTGCTTTTCACTATTATATCACTAGGGCTTAGCCCCAGAGCTTTATGAGACACGCTTATCTTTCAGACGTGGGATTTTGGTAGATTTCTTTGTATAATTATTGACAAATTACTGAGTCTTCTTGAATCTCTCATTGACCTTCTTCACTATGACCATTTGGAGAATTTGGTCAGTAGATAAAATCTTTCTCAAACCATAGATGGGAAAACAATCAATCTCTTTTGAACTCAATTTAAAAACACTCACTGCATTCATTCCAAATTCTGACATGGCACTAATCAAAGGTACATCTTCAGGTAACTTCAAAGCCTTACACAACTCACAAGAATGTGGTAACAAGAATATTAGTATTTAAAAATATAGTAAAAGAGCTTACTGACCTAAATGTCACTTTACCAAAGTTGCTGAGAAAGAGGAAAAAAAAAAAAAAAAAGATATCTAGAATAGACAAAAGAAAGGTAGCAAAGTCCTTGCACTAAACCCACAGAAAATTAAAAGTAAGCAGTTAAGAAAAATAAAAGAGGTAGAAGGGAATTGCTAGACACAAACATACTGACCACAGTTAGAAATTATGATTAACTGCAATTGAGTGGGCAAACAAGCAAGTTTTATTTTTCCTAAATGCGATAGAATTTGGGAGCATATCACTTCTATCTTCAGGGTGCAGTCTTTTCCTGTGGGATCATAAGAAATGACGAGGGGTACGTGTCCTTGATGTGATGAAGAACTGGGACCATAAGTTGGTATGTGTCTCTCAGTTTCCCCCAAACCTCCATAACCAGGTGCTATGGACTGAATTGTGTCCCCCACCAAATAAACATATTTCTTTCTCTCTCTAGTTAAAACCATTTTGGTGGATCCTTTGAAGATCCAACCTTGGTCATAACTTAAAATAATTTGTTTCTAGTTTGTCACTATTACAAATAGTATTGCTAAGAAAATTCTTGTCCATGTCCTTTGGTGAACATATGTTCATCTCTGTGTTGTTATATACCTAGGGGTGAAAGAGTTTTCCAAAGTGGTTTTACTAATTCATTTGCCCAAAAGCAGTAGAGCTGCCCCTCTGTCTCCACGCGGTATTGGTGCCAGGACCCCCGCGGATACCAAAATCCACGTATGCTCAAGACCCTTATACAAAATAACATAGCACAGCCGGCACTCCGTATCCGTGGTGCTGCACCCGGCACGGATCTGATCCACGATTTGTGGTTAGTTGAACCTGCAGACGTGGATACAGAGAGCCGTCTGTATTTGCCTTTCTTTCTTTCTTTAAAATAAATTTATTTATTTTTGGCTGCGTTGGGTCTTCGTTGCTGCGCGCGGGCTTTCTCTAGCTGCGGCGAGCGGGGGCTACTCTTCGTTGCGGTACACAGGCTTCTTATTGTGGTGACTTCTCTTGCTGCGGAGCACGGGCTCCAGGCGCGCGGGCTTCAGTAGTTGTGGCTTGCGGGCTCAGTAGTTGTGGCTCGCAGGCTCTAGAGCACAGGTTCAGTAGTTGTGGCGCATGGGCTTCGTTGGTCTGCGGCATGTGGGATATTCCCGGACCAGGGCTTGAACCCGTGTCCCCTGCATTGGCAGGTGGATTCTTAACCACTGCACCACCAGGGAAGCTCTGTATTTACCTTTCACCGGTTGCTCTACATCCTGGCCGAGAGTGGGTATTGAGAGCCTTTTCCAAAAAAATGTGCATGTTCTGGCAGGCCATTAGTGGTATCTCAGTTGGGATTTAATGTATCTTTCCCTCATGAATAAGAAAGTTAATGGTATATTCATATATGTAATTTAACATCCTCTTTTATGCTGTGACTATTCCAAGCTCTTACCCATTTTGCTTTGGGTTTTTCTGTCTTTTCCTTATTGATTTCTAGGAGTGGTTTATAATTTGTCTCACATTCCAAATTCTGCCCAGGCATATGGTCTAGCGCTCAAGGGAGATTATGGGGAATAAAATTAAATGGTGGAATAAGGGGGATACAATATAATACATCCACATGGAGATTTCCAAAAATTCAATACGAATTTCCATTCATTTCAAAATTCATAAGGAGACGTAAAAGCCCAAATATTATATAAAGTCCATAACTCATAGGTCAGTGTCCAAATACACTAATGTAAAACTAAAAATCATCTTATGGCCAGTCTTGGCCAGAAAGTCTTATTTTACTAGGAAGATAAAGTAGGGGTTCCCTTAGATGCTGTAGCAGGGGATTTCTTCATCTCAAATGAGTAGAGTTCTTTCAGGGCTCCAGATGCTTACTTAGTTTAATTCAACATTCTCTGAGTCCATAGATGAGTTCACAGCACCAAATGAAAACTCACAAAATATAGTAAACAAGCTAACTTGCAGTCCTAGAGCAGTCGGCGCCCTGATAAACCAAATGATATTATTTTATCAGACGCCTGTGGTCCAACACCATAGAAAAGACTCGCATTTGAGGGACATAGAAAAAAATCTAAGTTTCCGGTTCTTCAGGGTGACCCAAGACACAGACGATGACAGTTGTCTCGTTTTCATGAGCTGGAATTAAATCCCGCTGGGAGACATCTATTCTTCTGTTAATTAGTACACGTGTGTGGGAAAGGGCTGATAAAAATTAGTCTAGGCACACTGTTTTCTTGCTTAGAGGAGCAGTTATATAAAATAACATAGCTCAAATATAATAGGTGGCAGACACTAAGTTTCTTATATGTGTTCACTAATGACCCTATAAGGAAGGTGGGTGTACTCATCAAGGTTCTCCAGAGAAGCAGAACATACATATAAAGAAGAGGATACATATAAATATAGATAGATAAGAGGAGATTTATTATGGGAATTGCCTCATGAAATGATGAAGGTGAGAAGAACCAAGAGATGTTGTCTACAAGCTAGAGAACCAGGAAAGCCAATAGTGTAATTCAGTCTGATGGCCTGTGAACTGGGGGATGGGGTAGGGGGTCGGGGTGGGGTGCTGGTGTAAGTCCTGATCCTGGAGTCCAAAGGCCCAAGAACCATGACCTCTGATGTCTGAGGGCAGGAGAGATGGATGATCCCTCTCCAGAAGAGAGAGTGAGAATTCACCCTTCCCCTGTCTTTGTGTTCCCTATCATCCCTCAAGAGATCATCACCTACATGGGGCAGGACCACCTGCTTTGCTCAGTTCATCAATTCAAATGCTAATCTCTTCTGGAAGTACTCTCACCAACACACCCAGAAATCATGTTTTACTAATGATCTGGGCATCCTTCAGACCACTTGAAATCATCACAGGGGTACCATCGTATCAACCCTATTTTATGAATATGGAAACTGCAGTGTAGGTTGTTTAAGATATTCACCCGAGTCTACAAAGCTGGTTGGCAGTTCTGGCCGCCCCAGGCGACCAGTTTTAACTGAGGTGGCCTTTTTCCACTTTCCCTCTAAGCCGCCTTCCTGACGCCTTGATGCTGTGCTGTGTTTGTTTCTCTAGGGACACAGAGCTTGTTTCCTCCCTGGAGCAGGCGTTTTTAGATCTGTGCCACAATATCCAGGGTCCTATATTTTCTGTGTATCTTCAAGGCCATGAAACATACTTGAAGCAAATTGAAGCAAAGGCTTTCTCTCATTGCCACAGTCCGTTCAGCCAGAGAAAAACTACCCTCATGGATTCCTGAAGCCAGGCAGCTGGCCAGCAGCTCTCATCCCTAGAGCCTTTTGGGAACCAGTATTTCTGGTGTGTGTGTTATAAAACACTGGCTGTCCTCACCTTTTGAATATTCTGGGCCTTGAAAGCATGTCTCCCTGTTATGTCTTTCTCTGTGGAGGTGGTTTATGGTTCTTTTCTATTTAGTGATAAGCCAAGCATCCTAGGTTCCTTCTTTTAAATTCATCCTTTCTCTCCTGAGCTCTCAGGAAGAAATAGAGAGTGGGCCAAGATATTTCATACAAATGTCTCTTGTTAAAAAAAAAAACAAAAACGAAGACTGTATGTCTGTATGTATAGAGATACACATTGGTTAAGATGCCTAATTCCAAATGCCAAAAGGAGACAGGGTGGGTAGCTGCAAGGTGGTGCTAGGTTGAAGGTTTTTGTTTTAATACTAGAAAAATGACAATGCATAAGAGCAAATGAAAATGAATCAGTGGACAGAGAAAGGTTGATCATACAACTGAGAGAAGAGAAAATTGGTCAAGTAAGTTTCCTACAAGGGTGAGAGGTGAGGAGGGGACCACAGATAAGTGAATTCAGCTCTTGCACTTGTCAGAAGGGAAGAAGGAGATGGGGATGGCCCAGGGAAGATTCACATGTATGTGGATTTATATAGCAGATGGAGGCAAGAGGAGAGGTTTTCCATTTCAGGGCTTCTGCTTTGTCTGTAAAGCAGCAGGTGAAATCATCCGCCTCGGGGAAGAGGGCAGGGCTGGCAGAATTGGGAAGTATCACAAAGTTAAAAAAGAAATCCATTCCAACCCAAAGAGTGAGTTAACCTGAGAAACCCAAACAGAACTTATCATGAAAAACGTTAGAAAATTGTAGGCTGCTTGCAGAGTATGTACGCTGTTATGTAACTTGTACCCACTAATTGATTGAGTTTTAATTAACTTTATCGCAAGTTTTCAATGCGTCACCTATCAATTCTTTATCTTTTAATGCCGTCTTATGTTTCTTTGATAGCAGATGCTGGGAGATCTATTAAATCATTCTGGAATATCAAATTCTGTGTGTACAATAGAACTAATTATCTTAGAAAAAAGAAAGCATACCCAGTGATGGACGCCAGTGGCTAGTGAAGCCATCTGTCTAAGGCAGTGAGAAAGTATTCTTTTCTTTGGCTGAAAAATCTTCTCCTACCCTTCTTTCTCTCCTAGAGTCAATTTCAGATGAAGGGAATCTGCCCTTTATAGTTGGGATCTGATTCAAAAATTTGTTTCACTGGTCTCAACCTGAGGTGTCATATCTATACCTAACTGGGCAAGCTTTAGCTAAGTTCTGGAAAAAAGTTTTTAAAGAGCAATACAGAGAAACAACCAGCGGCGTGGAGGGGGGCGGTTCTGCCTTTCCGCCGCTTGCCTCGTCCCCCTGAGAAGTGGGCCCACTGGACCACCAGCTGGAATTAACTTCAGTCTGCCAGCTCCCCGGGGGGTGTCTTCCTCCCCATCTACAACAGATACATGGTGGATGTCACCCGGAGCTGTGCTTTCTAAGAGTTCAGGCTGCTCTCCTTTTAAGGGGAAGTTGGGGAGGGGGTGAGGCTAGGGGCGGGGAGGGAAGAAAAAAATCCCATCATGTCATCCAACAGGTGAAGCCTAAAAATTTCATTGGAAAAAGTTATGGAAGAGGTAACAGCTGCAGGGCTGTTTGGAAAAAGTCACCAGAGTAGTTTCCATTTGGCATCTGTTTCATCTGCAAAAGACTTTTCTTTTTAAATAAGGCTTGAGCTGAAAGCCCACTTTATTTAGGAGATGTTAAGTCCTGGGATACCAAGGGCTTTGCAAGCTGCCAACATACCCAGCCTCTTTCTCACTCCCCTCCCCTCCCACCAGCCCATCACCGTGTTGCTTGGTGGAAAAAAAAAAAAAAAAAAAGAACATCCAGAGATTTAAATAGCTCTAATGCAAGGTGAAAATCTTCAAGCCACACATGTCCTCTGTCCTCCTCAATGAGAAGTGTCAACCAGAGATACACTGAACTAGATGGGAAAGGTGAAATAATGTACCTTTGTAGTCAACATATAGGGCCGTGTACACGGTAGACATTCAATCAGCTTCCGTGTTTTGGAATAAATACATAAAAAACAACTAAGCAACCCCTTATCTTGTATGACTAGGAGGAAAGAACCAAGCCATTTTGCAAAAGTAAGATAATATTCTGGGGCCTCAGGGTAATATTGCCCTTAATGTGAAAGGTGATGGTACAGCATATTGGATGATCTCTTCCGAAAGAGGATGTTACGTAAGAAGAACCTGGCTTCAAAATTCAATATATAGAAACAAACTCAAGCTTGATGCAGTAGGAGTTAATCAGCACAAAACTAAAATAGGCCACAAAAGAACAAGAACGTACTTAAAGAACTCGGGTCCATCTAAGAAACATTTACCACCCTATAATTTTCAGAATCAACAAAAGGCAAAATATATCTCATTAACTTAGGTAACATAGAGAAATGTAGATATCTTTTTTACAGAAGTGAACTAGTTTGATGATTATCTTCAATCAACTTTAAAATTTCTTTTTCACCTGATATCTGAGGTAGCACAATGATAAATGCCTTACTGGATCTTGGTTAGACACACGTAATCTTTATTATTGCTAAAACCATGGGGAGATACAACAGCAAAAGGGTAAGATTAATCAGAGAGAAAACTCCATCAGATAGGATATGATATGTACATTGACTTAGAATCTTCAGAGTCATTATTTCTTCTTGAAACATGAGTTGATTTACAGTTATCCTGAATAGGATTCTCTACCCTAGGGATATTAGAAATACAATTTTCACATTCTTCCTCCGCCAATAATATATTTATACTTTGCACAGCTGAAACTTGAGTTAGGATCATCAAGATGCTTCGTCACTTTAATCAGCAGAACAAAATAAACTCACTCCTCTGGTCTGCTTCTAAACCTAAAAAATGTCCTCCTTGCTCTGCTAGGATCATAACTCTGGGTCAGTGAGTAAGACCGAGAAAGAAGAAAAGCGAATGGCTAGTAATTCTTCCTTTATTCAATACTTAAGGGCCTACAGCTGGCTTATTGAATAATAATGATCAATATCAGATAGAAAACTATTTTTCAGAATTCCTCCCGGGAAGAATATTATATTTGTTTAGAAAATGTGTTTTGATAAGTTGTCTAGAGCTGTAAGACTGCAATTGCATGCTAAAGTAAAAAAATAAACAAAAACAAAAACAAAACCAACAGCTGAGAAATATTCAAAGGAGAGCAATGGTCCTCCCTCTGTCTGTATGGCCACCCTATTCTGGGGTGCAGAGCCCTGCTTCTCAAACCTCACAGTGCATCGGAAACACCTGGGCATCTGTTAAGCATATTCTGATTCAGTGCAGCTGTGGTAGACCCAGGAATCTTAATTTCTAGAAAGCTCCTGGGTGATGCTGATGGTCACTGGATAGCCACTTTGTAGAAAGCATTGATTTAATTTTCTCTGCGCATTTTGGAGTAGACATTGGAAGAGAGTTGTTATCCTGTGTAACAGAGAACCTATCCTGTGTACTAGAAAAGATTGAAGTCAGAGTCATTTGGGTGATGCCCACCATAGCAGAAGGATTGAAGAGGCACCACGGGGCCACAGAGGCCACTAACATTGTTAGAAGCTGTTGCTCTGAGGGATGCAATGGAAAATCTTCCATCGTTCATAAAATACATTCAATAAAGTGATGCCAGCAAAACTAAGAGGTTCTCAGTTTTGCATCCAGGTAGGCCTGGGAGAAACCAAGGATGCAAAAGTAGGAAGCTAAAAAGCCAACGACATCTGAGTGACAAAAACAAAAATAAAGCTGATATTTATTGAGCATTTATCTGTGTCAGTCATTCTGAGGGCTTTGCATCGTCTACCATTATAATTGCTATTCTATATACAAGAAAACCTAAGGCATAGAGAGGGTAAGCCTACACTCAGGGTTTCTCTTACCTACAAAGCCCAGTGACTCTATTCAGTCACTCAAGAGTTGAAGTATATTTTTTCATTTTCAACCTGAATGAGAGAAAAATCAATCTCTCCACCCTTCCCCTCCCCCTCCCTCCTTCCCACCCTTTCTCGGTCTATCTCTGTCTCCCTCCCAATAATTTAAGAGGAAAGTAAGAATTCCTGAGAGCTGATTTTTAATTCCTATTCCCTCTCCTTATATAATGTCTTGATTTTCTTCCTTTTTAAAAAAATTTATTTATTTATTTATTTATGTTTGGCTGCGTTGGGTCTTTGTTGCTGCGCGTGGGCTTTCTCTAGTTGTGGCGAGCGGGGGCTACTCTGTTGCGGTGCACGGGCTTCTCATTGCGGTGGCTTCTCTTGTTGTGGAGCACGGGCTCTAGGCGCATGGGCTTCAGTAGTTGTGGCACGTGGGCTCAGTAGTTGTGGCTCGCGGGCTCTAGAGCGCAGGCTCAGGAGTTGTGGCGCACGGGCTTTGTTGCTCTGTGGCGTGTGGGAATCTTCCCGGGCCAGGGCTCGAACCCGTGTCCCCTGCATTGGCCGGCGGATTCTTAACCACTGCACCACCAGGGAAGCTCTGTTCCTCTTTTTTACAATCACAGCTTCCAACTGTATTAACACACCTTCATTCTGAGTTAACTCATACTTTAACTCACAAGAGTCACAAGGCTCTTAAAGTGAAATAAATCAAAGTGATCATAAAGGAATTATAGCATGTTTTATAGATGAATTTCCTTTTAAAAAATTATAGCTACCTCTCAGCGGAAGAAATAGAATATTACCAAGAGCCTTGAAGCTCCCGAATACCCTTCTCCGAAAGGGGACCACTACCCTGAATTTTGTATGCATCAGTCTCTTGCTTTTCTTTGTAACTTGAAAATAAATATGTGTCCCTAAAATAGGGGTTTTGCATTTTTGAATTGTATATAAATGATGCTGTATTAAATATTTTCTCCTGCAGTTTATTTTTTTTCCAATCAATGTTATGTTTGTAAGATTCACTGATGTCAACTTGTGTTGTTGGAGTCCACTTTTTTCACCACTGAATAACAAGGCATTGTATGACTATAATAATTGATTGGTCCACTTGCTATCAGAGGTCATGAACTTGTTTCCCTGTTATTCTGCTTTTGTTATTACAAAATTTTTTTTTAATCCATGAGTTCTACAACCTTATCTTGTCTATACTTTCCATGTTATATCTACACCCACCTGACTTTAGTCTGAGTTCTCTTTTTTGGCTGCATCATAGAATCACCTGGGGCATATTTTAA
Source organism: Eubalaena glacialis (assembly GCF_028564815.1). NCBI lineage: Eukaryota > Metazoa > Chordata > Mammalia > Artiodactyla > Balaenidae > Eubalaena > Eubalaena glacialis. The sequence goes on along the minus strand of NC_083734.1, from coordinate 60,567,870 downwards.
AAATCCGATGCCCACATCACACTCTGGACCACTTGTATCAGCATCTCTGAGCGTGGGCCTCAGGCATTAGTAGAATGTAAGATTTTCCAGGTGCTGACAATGGGTAGAGAAGGTTGCATAACATTGTGTTAATTCCACCTCATTTGAATGGAAAAATTGCTTTCCTGGTCCCAGCTGCATTCAATATAATTTCCCAACAACCTGTCCTCAAATCAGGAGCTAAAATGCCCTATCACAAACAGGGAACTTTATCCTCATTAGCTGATTTTCTTTTCCCGAGTTCCATGGTTTGTACGGTCCGTCTATTTGCTTATGTCAGATGTGCCCAGGGGTGACATAATTGCCTGATAAACCTCTAAGGCTTCTTGAGGAACCCTTGTTGATTCATGGCATGATCTGGGTAACTTTGCAAAACAGCGCTCTTGTTTACCCAGAGCCCAAAGGTTAAAATCCAAAATTCGATCCAATCCTTTAAAAATCTGCTTTGGGGGAAAAAAAAAATCCACAGCATTTTGCTCTGAAGTCAAGAATGATTAAACCCAGAGTCATGTGATCTGCACTGATCCTTTGCAAACCACAGCTATACCATCCTTTTCCAGGAAATATGTTCTTTTGGCCACTAGCCATTTCTTAAAGCAGAACCCTTGGTGGAGGATGAGTCAATAGGGTAAATGGTGACTCAGGCTCCAAAGAAAACAGAGAATGAGTTGATTTAATGCCTTGAGAAGTAGCTTGTTACCCAATTATGCAAAATGTAGCTTGATATCCAAGAAAACCATTATCCGGCATGATCCACGGGTTGGAGCTAAACTCGTCATTACCCCAGTGGGACAGCATTAAATAAAGAGCTGTTATTCATTCTTTAGAGAGTTGATAATAACAACACAGAGGTAATTTGGAGCAGTAAGCAACCAATATACTCTAACAGCACTGCAAGTCAGCTGGCTAGGCCCTCTATCCTGTGGCATGGGGGTTTCATTAATGCTTCTTGTCAACCATGCCATATATTTTCCCAGAAGGCTGCATGTCCAGGAATCACTGGTATTGAGAATTACTCTCATCCCTTCTATCTATCCAAACTCTTTCTTCTTGACTTCCAAGCCAATCTTTTTAAAGTCATTTTTTGTACTTATTTTTCCAAGAATAAAAATTATAGGAAAACAACCTGCTGAAAAATATAATTAAGACCTAAATGGTATCTACATTGATATCTATTATTTGTATGTGAAGTTTACAGAATATTTAGCCCATAGTGAATCTCATACCCAGACGACGAGCTTAGTCAGGCAACAGATTTTGTGTTGATTATTATTTAGTATTAATGAAACAGTAATTTGACTTCTTGGCCAAGTGACTATGTTTTTATTCTTTAAATTCTCTCAGATATGGAGGTTTGCGGAGACCAGATAAAGGATGCTTAGTAAAGTTTTCTAATTTCTGCAGTCAGAATGGAACATTGCCTTTGCCTGTTTTCTCTGTGGGCCTATTTGTATCATCAGAAACTTAGATAAACCTATAAATGAATATTATCCCCAGTACCTGCCACCCCAGTCTTAATCAGTGGTGAAAGAACCGTCTCAGAACTGTTTATCTCAATTGGCCATTTAAGTTTAATAGTAAAAGACTGGTTAATGATAACAATGCACTGTAAATCCTTCAGAAGGAAAAGAGAATGTTTGTGGACCATTTGTTTTGTGTGTGGCAGTTTTAAGTTATTAGTTTTTAAAATCAGTACTTTTTAATGGAAAACACTTGACTAAAAATCTGTCACAGAATTTGAGACCCATTAAAAAAAAAGTTTAATGAAGGGAGAAAAAAAGAAACTTAGATAAGCCTAGATTAAAGGCACACTTACGGGCCTAAATCTATTCCTGGGCAGAGGAATTTTGAACCATTTCTATACACTCCAAAATATTAAGTCCTTGATGATTGTATACTGACAGAGAAGAAGAAAAATAAAAATAACTTAGAAGAGGTAAGGCTGAGGGGTTTTGTTTGCTTATTTGTTTTTCCATGATGAAAATTAAATAGGTTGATTATAAATATTCTGGTGTTATAAGAAACATTGGTAGGTATCACAGTTTTTCTTCTTTCTTACATATCTGAATGCCTCAGAACTTTCAAGAAAGATTCAGCATAATCGCCTGTGTGTTCCCTATACTTGGGTGAAGGATAATAAGAAAAAGCCATGTATTAGGTGTATAATATTCATATAATTTAATTATCCAAGAGACAGTTACATAGAGATATATAAGCTGTAATATTTGTTGAGGTCATTTATCCACATAGGAGGTAGACAATTGAAATATATATATATGAATATATATATGTATATATGTGTATATATATAAACGTATATATATGTGTGTGTGTGTGTGTGTATATATATACATACGTATATTTATATATGGCGGTAGAAGGAAAACAGTGAAATAAAGAAATCAAAGAAAGAGGGGCAATCCCTATTCACTAATTTTTCTTTCCTCCTTTTTCTTTATATATTTCTTTATTAATTTTCTTTATAAGTATTTTCTGCTTTAAACTGTTGGTAGAGAACCATAACAAATATTCCAGTCCCCAGCAGTTTATTTATAGGTATTAAGACTAAAGGAATGCCTACCCACATTTTTTTTTTTTTTAATTTTTATTTATTTATGACTGTGTTGGGTCTTCGTTTCTGTGCGAGGGCTTTCTCCAGTTGTGGCAAGCGGGGGCCACTCTTCATCGCGGTGCGCGGGCCTCTCACTATCGCGGCCTCTCTTGTTGCGGAGCACAGGCTCCAGACGCGCAGGCTCAGTAGTTGTGGCTCACGGGCCCAGTTGCTCCGCGGCATGTGGGATCTTCCCAGGGCAGGGCTCGAACCCGTGTCCCCTGCATTGGCAGGCAGACTCTCAACCACTGCGCCACCAGGGAAGCCCCCTACCCACATTTTTATCTGGAGGCTTTAGAATTTAAACTTGTACTCCTGGACATAATTTCTATGTAAAATGAGCAGAACAGCAAATCACGTTTGTGTTCAGGGTTTTTCCATTCAGTTTCTCTGGAGATCTGCCTCTCTGTTGCCATTCAGTAAGAGCTGTATGAACACAGAGTACTCTCTTATTAAGCGATGGCTTACATCATTTTAATAATATTTTATTTTACTACATGTACACCATGTGATCTAAATTCTTCTGGGAAGATGAATAATAAGTACAGGGTATTATTACAGATTTAGCTTCATATTTTGAGATTAGCTATTGTTAAATTATGTTTACTGATGTAGTCAAATGGCAGAAGTTATAAATTATAGCAAGTCAGATTACTGTCTTATTGCTTGTATCCAGCTAGCTTCATTGAATAGGAGAACATACATGGTGCATAAGGTTGCCAGGTTCAATCCATGTATATGCCACAAATTTTGTTCTCTCTGGCTGGTGGCTTACCCCTCACCCTTGCTGGATGCCTCTCAGATGCAGCCTTTGTTTTCTAAGAGGGTCTAAGAGAGTGAATGTAGATGAAGCAACACACACACACACAAACTCCCCTTAAATTAGGTATATTATCTGATGGCTGATCAAAGCTATGATCCATTGATTGATATATATGACAGCATTATTAGTATGTGTCGTGTCCTGCACCATTGCTTTGATTTCATAAATGCACTCCATTAAAAACAGAATCCAGCAGACCCTTTTAATTTGCCATCCTTGGACGTTCAAAGACACCTTATGGAAACCTGTACATATTCTTTCAAAGCAAAATAATATGGAAAATTGAGAGTGATTCCAACAAAGCATATCGATCCTGGCACCAGCACGTGTGATGTTGCTCTGGCTTTTACTAATATCATGACCCAGAGTGATGCTGTTTTCTCTTTCCTTCTTTTCTTCCTTCCCATCTCTCTCTTACTCTCTCATTTTCTCTTTTCCCCGAGTGCTTACTACTAGTTAGTTAATAACATAACTACTAGTTAATAACAATAGCAAACACTTATATATTGTTTCAGGCATTGTTCTGAGGCTGTCCACCCATTATGATGACAGAGCCTCATGATACGACCTTTGAGTAGGTATTAGTATTATCTTTACAGCTGAGGAAGGCAAGGTGCCGACAAAGTAACATTCTTAGTGTTTGATCGCTAGCTAGTGTCAGAGCTTGAATTTGAACTCACGCCAGCTGATTTTGTCTGGAGCCCATGCTCTTCATCCTTAACATTTTCCTGGATAAGAGATTAGGCAGAAGCACAAAATTAAAGTATACTTCTAATTAATTTAAAATAAGATTTGGAATAAAAATCCTGCTTGAATTGCTGACACAGATATGTTTTAAATTATGTGTGTTTTTATACTGTTGTTTCAAAAACATGCAGTAATTTCTAACTTTACCATATTAAATATAGATAGTAATTGCTAAAAGTGTTACCTGCTAGACCTACTTTAGATAATGATTTTAAGACTATGTTCCCTGTTGGCATGTCAATAAATGTTATTAACACAGACTTTAAATGTTAAGAAGTCTTTGTGGTGAAGATCAAACATCTCACTGCTATCTGTGTCCTAACTTGAAAAATGTTCCCTCCCCATACAGTACAAAGGTAAATATTAACCTCGCCTTTCTGAATTTTCACAATTTCTTAATTAGTGAGATCCAAATAAGTGAGACTTAATTTGTCATTTTCCTATTAATGCTTTAGGGAGATCAAAATGCATCAGATAAATTATTTATAAAATTCAACAGTCTCCAGTTATCTGGAGAAGCAAACAAACTTTGAGTTTTAATGATGAGTTCTTGGTAGACTTTGTAATATTTGAGTGGTGTTCTGTGCTGCTGTGTATCGTTTGTCACATATGTGATAAAGCAGTATGCTTTATATGTGGTAGACAGGCAAGGGCTGTCAGAGAATCTCTTATTGCATCTATATAATGAAATGTGATGGCCATTTGAAACAGCATTCCGTTTTTTTATCCATAAGTTAATAGTATCACATGTAATGAAAATTTATTTATTCCTTTTCTGTCCCTTGGAGCATGTATCTTGGAATCACAAAACCACTTATTACCTGGGAGGTACTGGTCTTTGAAGTCCATATAATTACAGGAGAAGTTTAACTCACTCAGCTTTGGTCAGTTGTATGCATGATAGCAGAAGATTATTATAATTCTCTTTAATTAGCAGAGTGAAAAAAGTAGCTTGGAGAATAGTTTCTGGTCTTAGGGACCATTGTCAATGTTCCAGCATGGTAATTGAATGTCTCTTGAAATATTATATGCCAAAATGATTAAGTATCATTACGAGGGGAAAGTTTTATACAAAGGCAAATACCACAACCGATCATATTCACTCGATTACAATGAAAGTGAATATGCTTTAAAAGCACTCAAAAAAAAAAAGAGCACTCAATAGTTTCTGTTTCTTAGGCACAATGAGGCAGGTGTGCTACCCTAGAATAATTCATCTCGTTTATACGTGAGACATGTAATTGAAATCACCCTGCCATCCATATTCTTTATTGGAGTTTCATTTATTTTGTAAAGCTTTGGAGGGAAACAAAAATAGGCCTACACATACACAACAATTCCTACCTCTTTCTGCAGAGCCTTGAATTGCCAAAGTACCTCCATGAGCTCCAAATCTATTCCCCGGGCAACATTTCCCCTTGAGTCTAATTAGAGTCCATTCTGTGTATTTACAAACAGGAAGCAACAAGCCTGTGCCCTCACAAGCATCACTCAGAGGCCTCCTCAATTAGCAGGAGGCGTTGGTGATATTTGGGAATGGACAAGGGGGTGATCGGATGTTCATATGTCACAAAGGGCAGATGATCTAATTTTTTCTACCTTAAAGATGACAATCATTATACTGTTTTTGTATTATTAACTTGACAAATAGAGACACTTTCCAGAAATTTTAATGACCTAATGTCAATACTCTTGAAAAATGGGCAGCTAATACTTGGGAATCATAATTCAGAGATTAAATATCTGAAGTAAACTTGAATAAGAAACTGACAAATAATGGTATAGCAAAGGTCCCATTACACCAGGATGGATATGGACCCAGGTAATATGTCATAAAAGCATGCACCTTTTAAAAGGTTGAAGAAAGCAGTGCCCACCTAAAATGGATACCACTTCACATTTTTTGGAAAATGTTTATGTGTGTAAATATCTCCATGAAAAACAGACAAGAATTCTGAGATGATTCCAGAGAACAAAAAAGATTTTCCCATTGTTTAATGCAGACTAGCTCTATTTTAATAGGGCCAACTTCCATTCTCCATAACCTAAAATATTATTATTAGAATAACTCTGATTTAATGGTGAGAAATTTTATCTTCACTTTAAAAAATTTTTTCTTTTAGGCCATAGCATATCTAGATATTGTTTTGGAGAATATGTTTTTATTGGCGGGGGGGGGGACATCAACAAGAATATATACTACTGATGCACAGGAAAGCCTGAATCAGCACTACTAATAATTATTGATTATAACTTGAAATAGCCATCTAAATATCAGTAATATTTATTCTATGTTACTAATTGTATCCCTAATAAAGGACTGCAAGTTGCCTTACAAGGGTCTTCTTTCTGTTCCACCCAAAGTAGAACAAATAGTGACAAACCCTTTCCAACTCTTAAGCATTAAGTTAGCAGTGGTTAGTTCGCTTCACATTTAAATAACCTAAATACCTCTCTAGATTGGATTTGGTTACTGCAGGTGATACTGTAGATACAATGTTCTTCAAAAATATTGTTGAAAATTAGCAAGCGTAAACACTTTTTAAATGCAACTTGTGGGCTTCCCTGGTGGCACGGTGGTTAAGAATCCACCTGCCAGTGCAGGGGACACGGGTTCAATCCCTGGTCCGGGAAGATCCCACATGTCACAGGGCAACTAAGCTTGTGTGCCACAGCTACTGAGCCTGCGTTCTAGAGCCCGTGAGCCATGACTACTGAGTCTGCGAGCCACAACTACTGAGACTGCACGCCACAACTACTGAAGCCCACATGCCACAACTACTGAGCCCACATGCCACAACTACTGAAGCCCGCGCACCTAGAGCCCGTGCTCCGCAGCAAGAGAAGCCACCGCAATGAGAAGCCTGTGTACTGCATCGAAGAGTAGCCCCCGCTCGCCACAATCAGAGAAAGCCCACGTGCAGCTATGGAGACCCAACACAGCCAAAAATAAATAAATAAATTTATTAAAAAAAAAAAAAAGTCAACTTGTTCTTTTCCCAGTAGTGTTTGTTGAAATTCCGTGATCCCTGAGAAGGTCAGCTCATGAACTTTTTGTTAGGGAATCAGCTGAATATTCAAACACAAAACGATATATGTCCCCTGCTCTGGCTTGTAGCAGCTTTAGGTACATGTGACACAGAAAAGAAATCGTGAATTAATTATCAGTTTATCTTCTGTTGCAGGAAAACTTCTACTATGGCCAACACATGGACCAAATCTACATATTTTCTTCATACAAGTGATTGGTACAGAGAGATGCTTAATATATTTTAAGTTGAAGTTGCTGATGAAGATAAATTTACCATTTCCCATTATTTCTATGAATTTTAAATACTACATATTTAGTAAAAACAATAAGGGTGTATTATGTGCCAGAAACTATGCTAAATTCTCCGCATGAACTTTCTTTCTCTCACCATTAATCTTGAAGATGCTTACTACAAATACCCTTGCTTTAGCCACGAAGAAGCTAAATTCTAGAGAGAATAAATAGCATGCTCAAGGTCATATAGCGAGGAAGAGGCAGAGCCACACCTGAACTGAAACATGCCAGTCTCATTTTCTTGATCACTCTGCTGTAGTGACTGCTATTTTAGTTGATTTGTTGCCAATTCAATTGCTCCTGTGTGCACTTGAGTATTACCTAACATGCTATGAGGTTTACAGAATGATCTTTCCAAAAGGCCAAAAAATTGAGGCAGTACAAAATCAGAAAAGGAAGAGTGAGTTCCCATTGTGGATAGGCTTTAAACAGATGCAAGGACATTTGATGTTGCATGGAAGAGGTGAGCATAGAAAACTGCAAATCCAAAGAAGAAAGGTAGGTGCTTTGGAAATTCAGGAGTGCTGCAGATAATTAGATATTCATATACCTATAGATGAAATAGACACTCAAAACTTTAGAAGCTCAGAAAGGAATTTTAATGGTGGTGTTGAATCCAGGGAAATGTGATGAAGGATTTCGGATAATGAGGATTGTTCCCTGGAGTGACAGGGAAAGGGAGAGGGGTCAAAGCAACGCAGTTACTACATTCACAGAAATGAGCTTGTCTCAGTATTTTCCTAAATCATTGAAAGATGGGCAAAGAGATACATACCATCAAATCTGCTTAGCATCATCAGAACTGTTCTTCATAGTTCCCACTAGAATTGAGCCTAACTGGATATAAAAGTTATAGGATGATTATTTGAGATACACTTCTATAATCATCACAGTTTGGACAGTGTCCGTTTTAGGGTATTATTAGTAAAAAAAAAAAAAAAAAAAATTATTTAAACTCCTGGATGGCTGCATTTTAAAAATTCAGAATCTCTGAAGCAAAGTCTTGGTAGAAACATTGTTCACCCTGTGATGGGTGAGTTAAAATATAAATTAGATCAAGTGACATTTCTGGAAAGTATATATTCCAGAGAACCAATTCATGAAAATTACTCACTGATACTATTTTCTGTTTATTTTGGATTATCTTTTAGGATTTAGAGCACTTTGTGCTATATTAAGACTAGTGTCATTCCCCTGGAAGGGCTGGAGAAATTTTCCTCTGTTTTTGTTTTCGGTGGTTTTACTGGTCTGCTCACCTCAGTTACCTACTCACAACTCACTCTTCATGTTATGAAGTATATAATTACCTAATATTTTGAGTGGTGCATTTAGCTGTTTCCTAAGAGTTATAGAATGGACACCAATGAGTGATAAGGCTGTAGAAATAAGCATAAGGCTGTTTAGAGGATATTCTTTCTTTGTGGCCCTGGCGGATTAATAATGGCCATCTGTAGGAAGGGAAGGGGTTATGGCATCCCTCATCCCTAAATCAGGCACCTCTAGACCCCCAGAGATGAGCAATTTTAAGACTGTAAGAATTAAATAGCCTAAGTGAGATTTCCAAATGTTTAGAATATCACATTAACTTTTAAGGCAGTGTCCAAGTAAGGCTTTGGAAAGTGACATTAACATTGAAAGTCTAGAGAAGGTTCTTTTTCCAGCCGATTTCCCAGGTAAGCCTCATGTAATACATGAGATCACAACTGAAGGAGGATAGTGAGATTTAAATCTAAACAGTTCTTATAGATGTCAGAAGGGGGAAAATGTGATGAGGAAATAACTCATAAAAGTTGGAGAAACCATCCACATTGTTTTTTTATATATAAAGAAAATTCTATGTCAGTAACTGAGGAAAGTTATAGGCACCATTTTAAGAGGAAACAGGAAAAAAAATTGGAAGAGTAAAGGAAATGTGGTAGCATGATTTGAGAAAGGATTTATGGACACTTGATGTTGAGATAATGTTTGATTTTATTTATACTTTGTTTGGAAACCCTAGCCCTATTGGCTCCTATGGCCTTCCCCCTGGTTAGGAAAAAATCATTTCAAAATACTCCATTTTAACCCCTAAGGTTAACACTATGATTAATAGCAGTTCTTTTAGTATAAAAAATAACATCAACAACAACTAACCTTTCCCAGGCTTATTTTGAAAGAATCGAAGCAGTCAGTGAAAGAGAACACAGAAAAATAGAGAGATAAGCCATGTGTATGACCTGCTGGGTATTTCCATTTGAAAATTCCCTTATAACGTTGAATGTAATCTATCAATCACTTACAATAGGGTATGCTTTATAGAATGAACTAACCTCCCTTTTCCATTCTTTACCTTGGAAAATAACGATTTAAGTAAAATATTCTTACACCTTTTGCTTGCCTACTATTAGTCCCTAATTGAGTATAGCCTTGTGGTTTAAGGTGAAAAGGGAAATTTTGAAAGTCGCTGTTAAGAACCTGATTCTGAAACCTAGTGGAGAGATCTAGAAAAGAGATCTGTCAGCAAAATTATAGTGACTAGTTAGTAAGTGGGCTAAATTGAAGCTTAAAAACCCAGACTGGAGTTTGAATGGCAGTTCTTCAATTTACAAGTGTGTCCCTTTAGGCAAATTAACTTCTTTAAGCTGCAGGTTAAAATTGCATATACGCAGTATTATAGCCCTATGATCTTTGGCGAGTCACCTAATGTTCTGGAGCCTCAGCCTCCTCATCTGCAGGGGACACGGGTTCAAGCCCTGGTCCAGGAAGATCCCACATGCTGCGAAGCAACTAAGCCCCTGCGCCACAACTACTGAGCCTGTGCTCTAGAGCCCGTGAGCCACAAATACTGAGTCTGCGTGCCACAACTACTGAAGCCCATGCGCCTAGAGCCCGTGCTCCGCAACATGAGAAGCTACCGCAACGAGAAGCCCGCGCACCGCAACGAAGAGTAGCCCCTGCTCACCGCAACTAGAGAAAGCCCGCGCGCAGCAAGGAAGATCCCACGCAGCCAAAAATAAATTAATTTTTAAAAAATTATTAAAAAAAGGAAAATAGACGAAATGGTTATGTGCCTATTGTCACATCTCCTTGACCCTAAGGTGGGTTCCGCTGATCAGAAATAAAGAATGAATTACTCAGCCATTAAAAAAGAATGAACTAATGCCATTTGCAGCAATACGGATGGACCTAGAGATTGTTATACTGAGTGAAGTAAGTCAGACAGAGAAAGAGAAATATTGTATGATATCACTTATATGCGGAATCTAAAAAGAAATGATACAAATGAACTTATTTACAAAACAGAAACAGACTCACAGACTTAGAGAACGAACTTATGGTTACCAGGGGGGGAAGAGTTGGGGGAAGGGATAGTTAGGGAATTTAGGATTGACATGTACACACTGCTATATTTAAAATGGATAACCAACAAGGACCTACTGTAAAACACAGGGAACTCTGCTCAATATTATATAACAACTTAAGTGGGGAAAGAATTTGAAAAAGAATAGATACATGTATATACATAACTGAATCACTTTCCTGTACACCTGAAATTATCACAACATTGTTAATCAACTATACTCCAATATAAAATGTTAAAAACAAGAAGTGAAAGATACAATGACAATAAATCAGGCATTATCTGTGAGCCCTGGATAATAGTGCTGGCTAAAGAATCGTGAGCACAAAAGGTAAACCCATATTTAGAATATGCACCTCTCCTAGTAACTGTTTACCAGGGGTAATGCCATATTGCTGCTGCTGACAGGTCAGACATTTAGGGTGGTAATAATATCAGACTTAGTAAAAAGTAAACAATGCATCATCTCCATTCTGTTTTCAGAACTATTTCATTCATAAGCCATTGTGCCAGTATTGAAAGGGTCAAGGTCAGAGATTTGCTGCCCTCCCTGGATGAGTCATTATAGCTACTTAATTGCAATGGCTTCTTTGTGGCTGGATGCTCAAAGATTCATACACTCTGTGCCCATTCCTTGAGGTCCACCCATAGGCCTCTACCCCAGATGTTTTTATATCTGATTTCCAGTATTGTTTCCGGAGCCCTGCCCAACTAGCTAAGCCATTCAGAGCTGCTCAGAAGTCCTTGTGTAGCCACTTCTTTCTCCATCCAAAATTCATGGCCAATTGTGCAGCTCAAACACCTTTTTGGAGGATTTCCCTTCCCCATTGTCTTTCCAGGAGTTCTCAGGTTGGGGTATCCCCAGTGCATTTTTGGCTTGTGCCAATATATCAAGTCAGACCTGAGTTTTTCCTTATCAAGAAAATCATAGGAGTGAACTGAGAGTAAGATATCAGTGTCTTAGGTGACAAGGGGGTCTGGGAAGCCTGTTCACTTGTGCTTTCTGGATCAGCTTAGGACCACTTCTGAATGTGCCTCTTCATCTTTCAACATAGTTCTCTTGTGCCTCAACAACCTTGTGGACTCTTGCTCAGCTCACGATGGGAAGCTCTCTTACTATAGTCCTTTGCTGTTTCATGGTTAGGTGTTCAGATCCTAACACGGCCCAGTACAAGCTATTGGGCTGCTGCTTAGTGAATAGTTCCCTGCTGACTATGGCATGGCCTTGCTCCAGAAACCTAGAGGTCTTCCCAATGCCGTGCTGGAGGCCGGCTGGTACCTGCTCATGAGAGCTAATTGTAATCAGCCCTCTCCAACTCCACTTTCAATGACATCACATGGATAGCTTGACATTGGCCATGGCAGGAGTATTTACACCGTGTACACTGTCCAACGCTACAACTGAGGAATTTTTTTCAGTGCCAGTTTACTAGCACACCAATATGTTTTCCCAGTGAGTCTCTTACAGGAGCTTCCCAGAAACCAAACATCATTCTTCTGGACCATTCATCTAGCTACACTTTAGTGAGTGATTCGGACCCAGAAGCCCATCCCCAGGGGCTACTTCCTTGGGCCACTTATAATACCAACTGCTTAGGTTTGGGTTTTCCAAGAATCTCATCCTGAGACAAAGATTCTTTCGTTTGCTCGGTAATCCCAGGAACCACAGATGGAGGAGTGAGAAATGGAAATGGAAAAAAAGACAATCAACTGTGTTATCAAGCCTGTTCCCACTCTGGGCAAGTAGAGTTCAGTCCTGCTGGGAACATTGATAAACCGTGCAAAACTTTCCTTACAGGTAACCCACCTGCAGTGAGGAACCTGGGATATAGTAAACCAATTCTCTGATTAAGAGCTGCTTTAGGGAACTTTCAGCTTGCCTTGTGCAAAGGTAGATTGTGTTTCCTGGGCCAGAAATAAAACCTCAGACAATGACTCACTGTTGTTTACAGTAAACGGCCTTTGATGAATAAAGGTAAATTCTGAGAGTATATGAAGGTACTGACAGTTTTTATGACAGGAAGTAACACATGCATTTTCCACATATTTTACCTACTTGGCAAATAATTTTCATTCGATTCCTATAAACTCTAAATTAAGCCCTTGGGATCCGCAAAGGGAAATCCACCTAACACCAAAAGAACAATGTATCAAACAATGAGCTTTCAGCAGGAAAATCACAGTTGTACAAAATAAAGAACAACAGTGGCAAGAAGAGTTGCCTTGTACAGAGTCTGTAGCCAAAGAGTAACTTCCTTTGAAGAATAAAAACTAGCCTGTGTCCAAGGAACCACAGAAAAAGTGTTAACATCTAACACTTCCCAGGAAAAGGGTTAGAATCTGGACCAGAGGACTTCCTTCCAAACATGTGACACACACTAACAATAAAAAGCAAAGTCTTGGGATATTTATTTGGATTTTAGAAGCTTTGACAAAGAACAGCACTGAATGGAAAAGCAGATTTTGGATGAAGTAACTACAGTAAATGCTGACTGACAGACTGCCTAGAAGATCGGGAGTAGCCTTTGAATCTTCTCTACTAATAAAGTTAATACAGGAGGATTTTAAAACTGCCAAATACAGATATGCAAAAAGATGCAAAAAGTTAAAAAAATTCCCCAAGCCGCATCACCAGTATATACGGTTTTTTGTTTGTTTGTTTGTTTTTAACATTTTGGTATCTATACCCCATAACATTCTTCTTTCTCTCTCCTCTCCCCCCTCTCTCCCCTTCTTCTCTCTTCCCATTCCCCTCCCCTTTTCTTCCCCTCCCCCTCTCTCCCCGCTTCACCCCTCTCTTCCTCTCTCTCCCCCTTTCCAAAATAGGGAACATTTTTTTTTATATTTTAAGTTTGATTCTGTTCCACTTTTTTTCACCCTTTCCTGTAGGAGTTACCTGTGTGTTGGATCTGCCTTGTCAGTTCTCTGCATCTACCATGCTTTGCTTTTTTTTTTTTTTAAAGTGAGTGAGTTTTTTTTTTTTTTTAATTAATTTATTTATTTTTGGCTGTGATGGGTCTTCGTTCCTGTGCGAGGGCTTTCTCTAGTTGCGGCGAGCGGGGGCCACTCTTCATCGCGGTGCGCGGGCCTCTCACTATCATGGCCTTTCTTGTTACGGAGCACAGGCTCCAGACGCGCAGGCTCAGTAGTTGTGGCTCACAGGTCCAGTTGCTCCGCGGCATGTGGGATCTTCCCAGGGCAGGGCTCGAACCCGTGTCCCCTGCATTGGCAGGCAGATTCTCAACCACTGCGCCACCAGGGAAGCCCCTACCATGCTTTTCTAATAGTCATTTTCTCTAATTTCAAGTATCAGTTGAAGTTGTCCTCCACGTGGTTTCTTTACATTTTTTAGAAAGTTACTTCTGATCTTTACTGCTTTCAATGGCATCATCTACGTCACTTCCACAATCCGCTCAGCTTCCTTTAGTTTCCTCCTGGTTCCGTAACTACTCACCTACGATGAAGGTTAACCTAGGGAAAGCACATGAGCACAGACAGCTTCAAGTAGGAGGGACCCAACTAATTCTAGACATCTTGACATAAAGATAAAGGTAGCAGATGAAGAGAGAAAGAGTTTCAGGCAGAAAGAATGAGCAGAGACACACAGATAAAAAGCCTCCATTTGTGAATTAAGGTGAGTCTAATTTTTCCTACAATTTTCGGTGTATAAAGAAGTGAAACAAGATGACAAAGATTTGGGTCAAGATGACAAAGATAATGTAATATACATCTTTAATACAAGGTGTGGTGGAAACTAAGACCACAGATCCAAACTTAAGATAGACTCTGCTGGTAGTCTGTACGGAGGAAAGAAAGGAAGAGGGACCCCGCTGACCACAGGTTGGGTGATTCTATCTCCCAGGTCCTCAAAACAACAAAACACAGGCTTCCTTATATACAGTTACAATCCAGAATCTGTTTAGGAATTGGACTGGGGTCATCCTATGGGGTGGCCTTCAAGTCGTAGGGTGCCAAGCGTCAAAAGGCCCTTTTAAGGGGTGCTGATAACATGTATTTCTTACAGATCACAGTATTTATCCCCTTTCAAAAGAAAAGGCTTTAGCAGTTTTCTGAGACCTCAGTATTCTTTCTCCAACCAGGAGGCTACATTTCCTATTGCTCTGTTCTGATGGTGCTGACTTTGTCACAAAGGCTAAGAAATATACTTCTTCTTTGAAGCTGAATTAGAAGCCATCATTATGCATATCTAATATCACATTTCAAAGATTTCAAATGTCCCTGATGTGAGACACCTTAATCAAAACCATACCACAGGTACATGAGTTCAACATGATCATAGGTTTTCCTCATGATGAATTTATTACTCTCTTGTGAAATTCACATTTAAGCCTTTAGAGCCATTAAACAAATCAGATAAACCTGAGTTCAGACTCCAACAAGCAGAAATAGGTATAAACTTTAAAAGAAAGTTATCCCTGAGCCCAACCCCTTTCCTGGAAACTTTCTAAGGTATAAAAATAAAGCAAGCCAATAGCATTATAGAAAATGTGATATCCAAATAGAATTGTTTATAAATAGAATGTTTTACAAAGTTTCCACGAGGCATCAGGTGTCCTCTAAACCCCCTGCATGCTGACATTTTCCAGCCCACTAGCTAAATTAAGGCTGAGGAAAAAATTACCTATGCATTGTATTTTTATGTGGCCGTTAATCTATTTTTATATACTGTGGATATATAACATCAGTTCATATCAAAAGACATCCCACGCCCACACAGACACCACAACACATGTATATGGGCAAAGATGAGCAAGAAGATAAAATATTCATTCACTTTCATGTTGCCAAAGACACTTTCATGTTGCCAAATATTCATTCACTTTCATGTTGGTTTCATGTTGTAACCAAAAACGGTCTGGAATGAGTAGGGTGAGCAAATGTGCTTGATTTTCTGGGACTGTCTCTGTTGAAGCCTGTTGCCCTGATTTAGTTACCGAAAGCACCCCCTTGTACTCTCAGAAGTGTCCCATTTTAGATGATAAGTCCTGTGATCATCCCAAGGGTGGGACAATTCATCAGTTATTTGTGAGTTTCTGTAGTATTTGGAGGAAGCAAAATTAGATACATTCAAATAAATTAATTGTCCAGCAGAGAGAATACCATTCAGTTAAAAACAGATTTCAGGACAAGTAGAATTATAAAAGATAATGAAAATGATAAAGAAAATGAAAACATACAGATGACTGCTCTGTGACAGTTTGAGGATTACCTTTGCAGTCAGGAGGATGAAACAAATGACGTGCCCAGATAAACTCAATTTACTCCAAAGATATTCAGGAAAAACAAAGAAACAAAAAATCCAAAACATGAAATCAAAAGATATGAATGGAAATATTAAACATTTATCTTTGTTCTGCCCAAAGAATATTATCACTATCTCAAAATTGGCTATGTTATAGTCATTTTCTGTGCTTCTATTTCTTTCTGTCTTTGGCACACGTGTACATATACACTCCAGCTAGAGTATAGTCTGCTACACAACAATGATTTGGCTTGTGTAATTACACTTGGGTAAATATAGTAAGCCTAGATACAGGGAAAACAAAGCTTCCTTCTTTATGTAAGAATACAAAATCTGTTGCCAGGATCCTGGCACTAACACTTTTCTTACTTTCACATCACAATAGGCATCCAAACACTGAACAAGTAACAGTAGTACTAGTGAGATTTACTTTTCTGGCCCTGGATGTCCAAGGTAGAAAATGAACAGAAGTGTATGTTTGTTTTAAAAAGCTGATTAAGGCTAGTTTTTTCCCTTACATTAATTTTAAATGATCATATATATTTTTATATGAGGCTATGTTGACATATATACCACACTCAAAATGCATGAATATTTCAAATAATTTTAATTATCGTAATTTTTCACAGGTATGTGATTTGTTTACATAGGATTCATTATCTGGACTTTGTGTCTTGTTCTTTACGCTTGTATAGCCCTTAGAAAATGAAAACATACAGATGACTGCACTGATGATTACCTTTGCAGTCAGGAGGATGCAACAAATGATGTGCCCAGATAAAATCAATTTACCCTGAAGATATTCAGGAAAACATGATTCCAAAGTCTGGAAATCAAGAGAGATTAAGGGAAATATTAAAAATTAAACAATTTTAATTGGTGGTGGTGGACTGAAGAGCTCCTGTTTTGTGTATATGAATTAGTGAGTGGAAAATGTTGCATGCAGGTGCTCATGACTGGACCAAGCAATGCTGGAAAATTCAAACTTGGGTATCAGAAACATAAACTAAAAATGTGACAACACAGAATGTGCAGAACCTTTGGCCTTTCCCTCAATTCCAGAAATGATTTTAATTTGAAAGTGAGCCTACAGTGAGCATTTTATATGACACATGCATGCAAGGAGCACAGACGTTGGCTTAAACAGTCGTAAGGTCAAATCCTACGGCTCCAAACTTACTAGCCATGTGCCTTTGAACCCATTTTTCATCTTCTTTCAGTGTCACCTATAATGTGGTTTGAATGAGTTATTGATATATAAAGCATTTAGTACAGCACCTGACATATAATCAGGAGTCAAGAAATGATGAATATTCTTTCTTTGTAGAACGTTTCTGAATAGAGAGAACTCTGCCACTCCTACTGCAACAGATCTCCTAACTTTGGTTGCTGAAGGAGTTTGCAAAACAAAGAATAACTAGTGTCTCACCCATTCAAGATTCTTTTTAAAAGCCAAATAGGTCAATAGAGCAATACTTATTTATATTCTCACTTCCACCTGCCAACTGTATTAAAATGGCAGGCATATTCCTCCCTTGCCCGCTTAGTGGGCAAACTGATAGGTCCCTGAAACATTGTTTTTATTTTCTCAGACATCTGCTTTTCTTATAGTCCTTATATTTGCTGGGCAGATTTGGATGTGACCTTGGCTTTGGGAAAGCAGATTTCAAACTACTCATAGAGAAAAAACAAGTATGATCCCATGTCAGAGAGATTCCTTAAAAAAAAAAAAAAAAGATATAATCCTGATTTTGAAGTCACAAATAATTCCAATGAGAATAAATTAGGGGTAGAAGGATTAGTCATTGTAGCAGCCAGATAAATGCTAAAAAACTTTTCAGAAAATATGCCAAACACAGACTGATCCCATGCACGAAGAAAGATGAATTTAAAAGGACAGAGGTGGAATCCAGTTAGAGAAAAGTTCAAAACGGTCCAAAAAGGTTCTTTAGGAGAGTAATAGGACCTTAAAAGCATTGACTAGAATAAGAACAAACTCGGGAAAGGACCAATGTTGGAAGGAGCTGGTGTCAACATCACACGTGACAAAAGGAAGGCAGGAGTACCTGAAGCTGAATTTTATTTCTGGCACGTTTAGCAAAGGAAAAAAGAAAGAAAATGAAAGAGACAGTGAGGAATTTGAAAGGAGGACATAGTCATAGTAGCTGATCAGATTCAATTGAAGTAATTTCCTACACATCAAATAATAACGCTAATAGTATTTTTTTTAATTAATTAATTTATTTATTTATTTATTTTTGGCTGTGTTGGGTATTCGTTTCTGTGCGAGGGCTTTCTCCAGTTGTGGCAAGCGGGGGCCACTCTTCATCACGGTGCGCGGGCCTCTCACTATCGTGGCCTCTCTTGTTGCGGAGCACAGGCTCCAGACGCGCAGGCTCAGTAGTTGTGGCTCACGGGCCTAGTTGCTCCGCGGCATGTGGGATCTTCCCAGACCAGGGCTCGAACCCGTGTCCCCTGCATTGGCAGGCAGATTCTCAACCACTGCGCCACCAGGGAAGCCCCGCTAATAGTATTAATAGCAATCATGTTGGGCTTGGTGTCTGCTAGGCATGTGGTAAGTGCTTTACATTTTTAATCCTCATTGCAACCTCATGAGGTAGGTTTTACAAGTATTTTCCCAGCTTACCCATAAGGGAACTAAAATACACTGAAGTTAAACAACCCCAGCTTACCCAAGATGACAGGGTTAGAAAGTATCACAGCTAAGTTAGCATCAGGCTACAAATTCGAGAAGCAGACGATAGACTTTCCTCCCTTTTGCTCATTTTTAAATGTAAAGAAAGCTCTCTTGGAGTCTCCCCAGCAGACTTTTTCAGATTCGGGTCTTGCTTAGCACTTGGCAGGAAAATGAGACTACCATGATTGGCTTATATCAGGCAAGATTTACCTTGGCTTTCCTCGAAAGCAGAGCCTATGATAAAGGCTTACACATAGGTAACTTATTTGGGATTTATCCCGAATCAGGAGTGAAGGACAGAAGGGGAGAAGCTGGGAAGGAGAGAAATTAATACAAGGGGGGTGTTATTGGCCTTTGCTAATAGAGATGATGCTTGATTCTCGAGAGAAGGCAAAGACATAAAGTGAGCCCCATGTTCTTGTGTGCTTTCTCTTCCAAGGCATTTTCTAAACCGCAAGGAGAAACTAGCATTATTTCTGAACAAAGGAAATAGTGGAGGCACAAGTTAGGGTTTGGGGGGCAGAGGACCAGACAGGAGGTAGCTACAGAGAAGAACCGCCTAATAAACTACCAAAATATTACTGAATGTACTCTACCACATCCAAATATATGCGTGCTTAGGGAAACACGCAGCGGGGCCTTGCAGAGAGTACTGATAAGAGGACAGAGAGCAGGGCAAAGACTTCACGACTGCACAGTGTGCAGAGAAATGAAATTCAGTCATAGCTATTATACAGCCGTGTTGGTGAACCCGCTGGGAGTTTGTTTGTGGTCCCAGAAAAGCCAGATGCTTTAGGAGGAAGAAAAATATTCTAGATGTAAATTTAAAAACAAAATGTATCATCCTTATTAAAGTCCATAACCAAGACATGACAGGTCAAAGCAAGTCATCAGCAATTTAACTGACAGTCAAAACTCAACAACATTTATAGGAAGGTGATATAATCTAGAGCATCTCTAATGTAGCACCTATAATATCCAGCAAGCATTCAGACAATTATATACATGCAAAGGAGCAGCAAACAGTGATTGGTAATCAAAAGATTAAAAATCAAAAGATAAAATGGTCAATAGAAACAGATTCAGAAATGATCCAATTACTAGCAATGTGACTTTGTGAAACTCTGAGCTTCAATTATAACCTATAAACCATGATTAAACAAAAACCAATCCCATAGATTTGCTGTAAGAATTAAATTCATTAATTTTATTTGGAAGTGAATTATCATGATAAAATTACATATTGTATGATTGTCATTATGTCAAAAAATTAAGACAAGCAAACAAAAGTCAGAAGAAGTCCTGGCCTGACAGCAACTTTTTTTTACTATAACATATTAGTTTTAGGTGTACAACATAATGATTCAATATTTGTATATATTGCAAAATGATCACTATAATAAGTCTAGTTATTGTTATATTGATGGTAACTTATTTTTCAAATAACTCTGAGTTTAAGTTGGCATTTATTTCAAGTGAGACAAGGTAGTTTATGAATTAAGGGCTTTGCCGTCAGAAAGAACTAACTGTGTGTCATTGAACAGATTTCTTAATCTCTCTGACCTTCAGTTTTCTCAAATATAATTGGGAGTTATAATAACACCTGTCTTGAGGACATCGAAAGACAGACATCAAGAATATACCAGGGTTAACATAGTTCCTGATTAATTGGGAGCCAACAGTGTGGTGAAGCTGTTTAAAAAGTCTAAGTGATAAAGGTCGATGTTGGCAAAATTGTAATGTTCTGATAATAAGCTGTAGTTTACCCCAGTGGATTATTCCCAAGGAAGATGACTTTTTTTTTTTGATGACATCTTTTTTTTTTTTTTGATTGATTTTTTTGATGTGGACCATTTTTATATTCTTTATTGAATTTGTTACAATATTGCTTCTATGTTTTGGTTTTATTTGGCCACGAGGCATGCGGGATCTTAGTTCCCTGACCAGGGATCGAACCTGCACCCCCTGCATTGGAAGGCGAAGTCTTAACCACTGGACGGCCAGGGAAGTCCCGATTACATCTTTGAAGAGGTACATTGACAGGCTTTTCTGACTAGAGGATTGGAATGGTTGACACAACTGAAGACGTTAACATTAAAAATGAAAGACTTAAAAAGTGAGGAACCTTGGACAGGCTACCATGTTGCAGAGTGAGGAACTGTTTTCTGTGCTGCTCCAAAGGCAGGGCTGTGACTGGTATTAAAAACTGTGGGAAGGTGGATCTTACTTCAGTATTAGGAAGGACTTTTAAACAATTAGAGCAATCCAGTGATAAAGTGGCCTGATTTAAGAAGTAGTCATCACCCTGTCACCCAAAGCTGTTGAGCAGATGTTAACTGACTTCTGCTTAGAACTGTGATGGAGGAAGCTTCTGCAAGGGGTAGGAAGTTGGAGAAGGTGGCTGTCATGTCACTTCCAGCATTAAGATTTAATTGTGTGGAAATTCCATATATGGGCTTTTTTTTTTTTTTTTTTTTTTTTTTTATGTTGTACTCAGTAGCTTTTTTTCCATGTGGTGTAAGTGGATATAAATTCCTCGTAATTTAAAAGGTGAGTCAAAAGGAAAATAGCATGTACAGCGGCTCAGCAGCCCAAACAGTTAATCATGCATCTTCAAAACACAAGTCAGAGCAACAGACAACTTCAAAGGGGACCACACCATTGCCAGAAGTTCTCGCCAAGATGCCAGCTGCTCCTGGAAAAATACATTACATTTCCCAGCTTGGCATCCAAACCTCGTGATTGGTGTCCAGGGAGGTGGAAGAAGAATGGGTTTATGGGCAGCCATAAATAACTAGGGCACTGAAATTCTGAAAATAGGCCAGTTTTTTCATTACGATTCAAGACCCAAATAGGGGTGAGCTATTCTTCCAGCCTGAAGGTAAGAGAGCTTGAACTCCCCACTTTCAGAAAACCTAATAAAAATACTTCAAAACCCCGTATTAGTCCATCACGTGCTCTGCAAAATTCTGCACACTAAATCTTGAGGTGATATTTTTCTCTCTGAAGATATGAGGAGGAGGGAATGGAGCTTATTTTTATGGGGTCTCCAGGGAGTGCCAGCAAGGAGGATTATATCGCTCTATCTATATTACCTGATTTTAGGTTTACGCTCCTCAAAGGACAAAGCAATGTATGTCTGAAACTCGTTTGGAAACCTGTACTTCTGACAAAGGAGTACTCATGACTCAGTCCCTAAACGCTTCCAGAATGCTGGCATCCAAAAAAATTCATCTTGTCCTCTACATGGAATTGTTTCTCCCTATATTCATTCATTCAATAATCTTTGAGTATGCCCACTATGTTAACAGGCACTTTTCTAGGTACTTAGCATTCAAAAATGAATAAGACCTGATCCTTGGTCTTTACAAATGCAAAAGCTGTGCTTATTCTGAGTTGCCTTGCTATCTGCTTGGTAGTTACACAGTTTGTGTGAGGGAAGTTGGTAAAAAGGAAAGAAAAGTGAATGGAGAATCATTTGCCTTCTCCTTATTCTATAATATCATTTTGCAGATGGAATAAAGCCCTATGACTAAATTTTTTTTAAATATGAGAGGTACCCACAATACAAAGTTTGTTGTTATTAACACAGAGAAAGACCAATATGTTTTAAGACAGTTTACATGGCAGGATAATTTTTGCCTTAGTCTTCTGGCAGACTGGACCATGCATTTCTTCTACCTCCTGTTTTCTGCCCGTGTTTAGTCCTCAATACTGTCTAACAATCCTCCTCAATGTGACATCAAAATAAAGAAGGGCTTGCCCTTGTCCTTTGCTTCATAGAAATAATTCAGTCTTCCCAAGCAAGCATCTGATGTTCCTTCATAACTCAGGTAAGAGAAACTTAAGATTTTGAAAGTCTTAAGCCAACCTCTCCAAGTTGTGCTTAATTTTATCCGTCAATACTTAAAGCAGATTATTGTTTAATGCTGAAGATAAATAGAAAGGGCAAAGAAGAGTGGTATATACTCCATTTCCTTTAAAACAGTGGTTTTCAAACATAGTATATCATCACATTTCCCTGTAGAGCATTTAAAAATGCCTGACGTCACCCTCCAAAATTCTGAACCAGTAGATATCACAAGAGCATCTAAGAATCTGTATCTTTTCTCTCTGTACCTGTACCTTTCCAGGAAATGTTTCTGTTTGTCCATCCAGGCTTAGCAACCATTTCTTAAGGCAGGGTTCTCAACCCTGGATGCAGATTAGAATCACATGGGGAGCCTTAAAAATTGTGAGGTCTAGGCTGTAACCCGACACCAGTTAACTCTGAACTTCCAGAGATGAGACTAAGCATCCATATCGGCTGTTTCTCTCAATGGAGAGAGAGGCAATGGACCTCGACTGTCCTGAATTTTCGGTTAATGGGAAAGAGAAGAAAAAAGATAAGGTGATAGAGGTTTAAAAGGAAGAGAAATCTAAACCTCCATTAACTCTTTCCTCTGTGAGTTTCTCAACTGGAAGTTAGGCTCTGACTACTTTTTAAACATAAGTCTTGTTTCCCTTGGCGTGGAGAAGACAAAGCAAGGGAGGTCTTCAACAAAAACCTTTGATGGCAGTTCTCTCACGCCTTCAGAAATGATATGGACACAACCATATAACCATAGGAATGATGTCAAAACTCAGGGAACACAAGGTCTGCTCACATTTTCACAGGAATTGAATAACTAGAGAGAAAATCTATAATCCTACCAAATTGGACTTGAATTCAGGTCTCAGCACTTCAAACCCAAGGATCATTTTTCAATAAATAAAAGAACAGAATGATCGCTCCTCAGAAGAGTCAGTGATGAAAAAGTAGTGGAAAGAAAAACCTGTTCTTGATCTCAAATCATTCCACTACAACACATTTCCTCTTTAGTTTTTATTTTTCACCTTACTTATTTGTGAGTATTTAAGTTCTACTCTTTTAGCAAAATTCAGTTACACAATACAGTGTTATCAACAATAGTCACCATGTTATACATGAGATCCTCAGACCCTATTTATCTTCTAACTGAAAGTTTGTACCCTAACCAATTTCTCCCTATTTCCCCCACCACCAGCCCCTGACAATCACTTTTCTACTCTGTTTCTATGAGTGACTCTTTTTTTTTTTTTAATTCCACTAAAAGTAATACATGTGCCATATTTGTCTTCATCTGATTTATTTCACTTAGCGTAATGCCTTCCAGGTTCACCCATGTTGTTGGTGACAGGATTTCCTTCTATTTTAAAGCTGAATAATATAATGGTGTGTGTGTGTGTGTGTGTGTGTGTGTGTATCACACTTTCTTTATCCATTCATCTGTTGACGGACACTTAGGTTTTTCCATTTTTCCATACATTGGCTATTTTGAATAATGCTACAATGAACATGGGAGTATAGCTATCTCTTCAAGATGATGATTTTGTTTCCTTTGGATATATACCCAAAAGTGCGATTGCTGGATCATATGGTAGTTCAATTTTTAATTTCTTGAGGAACCTCTATACTGTTTCCCATAGTGGCTGTACCAGTTTACATTCCTATCAACAGTGCACAAGGGTTCCTTTTTCTCCACATCCTTGCCAACACTTGTAATCTCTTGCATTTTTGATAACACACATCCTAACAGGTATGTGTGATATCTTGCTGTGTTGTTTTTTTTTTTTTTTAATTAATTTATTTCTTTTAGCTGTGTTGGGTCTTTGTTTCTGTGTGAGGGCTTTCTCTAGTTGCAGCGAGCGGGGGCCACTCTTCATTGTGGTGCGCGGGCCTCTCACTATCGCGGCCTCTCTTGTTGCGGAGCACAGGCTCCAGACGCGCAGGCTCAGTAGTTGTGGCTCACGGGCCCAGTTGCTCCGCGGCATGTGGGATCTTCCCAGACCAGGGCTCGAACCCGTGTCCCCTGCATTGGCAGGCAGATTCTCAACCACTGCGCCACCAGGGAAGCCCTCGCTGTGGTTTTGATGTGCATTTCCTTAAAGATTAAATGACAGTGAACACCTTTTCATGTACTTGTTGACCATTTGTATATCTTCTTTGGAAAAATGTCTATTTAGGTCCTCTGCCCATTTTCTAATTGGGTTTTTTGTTTTTGGGTGTTTTGGTGGCTTTTGTTTGTTTTGCTATTGAGTTGTATGAGTTCTTTGCATATTTTGGATATTAACCCCTTATTGGATATGTGGTTTGTAAATATTTTCTCCCAATTCATAGGTTGCCTTTTCATTTTGTTGATGGTTTCCTTTGCTAAACTAAACTAAAGCAAAAGCTTCTTAGTTTAATGCACTCCTGCTTGTTTGCTTTTGCTTTTGTTGTGTTTGCTTTTGGTGTTAAATCCAAAAAAAAAAAAAAATTATTGCCAAGTGTCAAGGAGCTTACACCCCATGTCTTCTTCTAGGAGTTTTACAGTTTTAGATCTTGCATTTGAGTCTTTACTCCACTTTGAGTCAATTTTTGTGTAAGATAGGGATCCAGTTTCATGCATTTGCACGTGGCTAGTCAGTTTTCCCAAGAGCATTTAATGAAGAGACTATCTTTTCCCCATTGTATATTCCATTACATAATCATTCCACTGTAGCATATTACCTCTTAATTTTTAAAGGTAATATTGAAATATATATAATCAAAGGGACATAAACAATTAGAAAACTTAAGGTACATAGTTAAGCAGCAATCTCAGGTTAATACTAAATCTCTCTCTCTGTCCCCGTCTCTCTCACTCTTTCTCCCTCCTTCCTTCCTTCTCATGTTTCCTATTCTTAGTTTTTTAATTGATACGCTGAAGAAATGCTTCTCTGCTTCAGTTTTTCCCCTTATATCATTAACAACCTTGCAAAACATAGTCTCCACCTATTACTGACTATATTTCTCCTATCTAGATAGGTAAACTTTGTGAGAGTTTTAGACATTTTAGTAATAGTAAAAGAATCAACAACCTAAATGGACCAAATAACTTTTTCATGTGTGGTCCTCCTGAGAGAATGTGGTACTCAAATAAATACAGGAATGTGGATCTCTGGATAGAACATGTCAGAATGATTGCCTCACTTTTCAATTATCACATTTTTTGGTCTCCTCTAGGCTGGTTTCCCCACATGACTGCTCTGTTACATTTTGACACCTACCAGAAATAGCCCAGAATTTCTTCTCACATCTCAGATTATCTGGGCTCTACCAACCACTACGTCTAGTAAACAGGACTGAATTTTCTAGCGTACCTCTTTTCCCAAATTCCATTCCAACCAGACATTATAAACTAGACCAACGTTTGGCAAACTAACTTGTGGACCAAATCTAGTTTTATTATAATGCAGCCACACCCATTTTTGTGTGTATATTGAATACAGCTGTCTTCATGCTACAATGAGTACAAATGAGTAGTCATGACAGACCTGTCTCACAAAGCCCTTTACCGAATGAATTTGCTGACCACTGATCTAGAAGCCACTACAGTAAATCTATTAGACATTCCTACTTCTGAACCTAATGCGAATAGTTTCCTAAAACTACACACCTACCTCTAATTTACCAAATCACATGCTCCACAATTTACGACTTATAGTGGGCAACTGGGGGAAAAAAAGGTGCTGATTTCACTGATCTCTAGGAGAAATCATTATCAGTTCCCCTTCAACCTTTTACAAATCAGTAACTTGCAAAGGAATTGAGACATGGTAAGGTTTTATGAGGTCCAACACGACTCTCTTTTTTTTGAAAGCATACAAAGTGAGAACTAAACAGGCCTACCAGTAATGAGTATTTGGAATAATCTTTTGGCTGTCCATCAGTGTCACTGTTATCTGAAGCTTTTTTCTTTGTGTTTGGAATGTGTTGAGCTCTTTTTATACATTGAATTGTAGAATATTATTTTAAGGAACATATTTTTGAGAAGGCATTAAAACTTGAAACTCTTCCCATAATTATGAGAGGAAAAAAAAAAAATCCTCAGCAGCAAAATACCCAAAGTCCTTGCCTGTTAATTAAATGTAGGTTAATGGTGTTTAGGAAAAAAAAAATGTCACCAGGGGGTAGAAATTTTAATTAGCTCCAAAGAACATAAAGTCAAAGATTCCTGCATGAGTTTTCTATTGTTGCTGTAACAAATAACCACAACTTAGTGGCTTCAAACCATATAAAATATATCACCTTAGACAGTTCAGTAAATCAGAAGTCTGACATGGGTCTTTTGGGCTAAAATCAAGGTGTCAGCCAGGTCACGTTTCCAGCTGCAGGCTCTGGGGAAGAATCTGTTTCCTTGCCTTTTTCAGCTTCTAGAGGCACCTGCATCCTTGAGTCACAGGCCCTTTTCTCCAACTTCAGAGCCCACTGGTCAAGTCCTTCTCTTATAGCATCACTCTGACCTTCCCTTCTGCCTTCCTCTTCCACTTTTAAGGACCCTTGTGATCACATGATCAGCTGGCGCAGAGAATCCAGGATAATCTCCCTATTTTAAGATCAGCTGATTAGCAACCTTAATTTCATTTGCAACTTTAATTTCCCTTTGCAGTGTAATGTAACACAGTCAGCGTATTCATGGGTTCCAGGGATTAGGACCTGGCATCTTTGGGAGTCATACTCTGTCTACCACAACTTCAATTGTGGTATTTGTTTGGGGCGCGGGGGTGGGGTGTGGTCGGCAATGAGTGGAGCTGCCCATCTGAAAACCATTCTTGATTTTTTGTGTTGTTTTAAGGAACTCCCCATTATCTGAAAATCTAGGTAAGAGGCAGGACCCTAACTCTCACCATGGAAACAACATCTCCCATTCTTGACTGCTAGACTATAGATCAACTAGACGTACCCACACCTGACTCTGAATCTTAGTGGGTCATTTTAGCTTTACAGGGATTGTTAAACATTATTCATAGTGGCAGTTAGAAGTATTGGAGGTGTGATGAATGCAGCAGCACCAGAAAAATCCAGATGTGCTGGAGCTGAGTGTTTGATGGTGGTAGTACCAGAGGTGTGGTCCCAATAAAAGTCACCTTAAGATAATGTTCTTGCAGGGTGATCTTGCCCATGCTTCTTTCCACCTTGAGCAATACTCATTTTTCTTTCCTATATTGGCTATTAACTCTTTATGTACCAGGTTCTCTAGGCTATAAGCTACCCTGTGTTCCTGTAATCCATTTCCTTTCTTCTTAAGTCAGCCATAGTCAGATTCTGTGTCTTGTAACTAAGCGTCTTCACTGATAAAGATTCTTTGGGGTAAGATCCCTCATTTTCAAAAAAAATCTAATTTTCCATGTCTTTCAGTCTGTAACACAGCCTGACTTATAAGTTAGGGGACTCTGGGAACACAAAACAAGTTGTCAGAATGACGACATGGTTTCATTGGCCAAGTAGAAGCTAAGAGAGCTGGTAACCCGGTAGGACTGCCCTTCATGGGGTGAGAGGAGAGACCCATGTTCAGGTTTTGAGACAACAGTAGAGCTAAGATTAGATTGGACCAATCCTCATAACTAAAGAGCTGAATTTAGGATGCAAGAGATAGCAGCAGGAGCCTGGAGGAGAAAGATTGCTTGAGGTTATGATCTCTTTCCTGATAACTGAGTAATTCACAGAAGGAAAGCTGCATCTGGAAGCACAACGAACAGAATCTAGCTACTTAGAGGAAGTGGCAGGCAAACGTGAGATCAGGACATTGCTATAGAGTCCACGGTGATCCAAACAGTTTCAAGAAAACCAGAGGAGAAGACTCATCTCATGGCATAAGCCAGCAAGTTGGGAATGTGTAGGCATGTGGGTTCGCAGGGATCAGTCACAATCAAATGGACACTGCGTAGACAGATGCCAGGTAGACTGATTACAGTCAGTTGACTGACCGATTCTACTCAGTTAGTACTCTGAGACTTTTGATGTATTTTTTGCTGTGACTTTGAATTTGGGCCACGTTGAGCCCCAGGGGCAAGGAGTTTATCATTTGGCCAAGGTCTGAAAAGACAGTGACTAATTAATCACCTGAGTAATCAATATCTTGGTGCATTCTCAAAGAAAGACAATGGAAGCTGGGCAGAATGTTCTCAGCAGACTAGAAAACAGATTTCTAGAACATTCAGAGGCCTGCATAATCTTTTCAGAACACCGTGCTATCCTGGTCTTTATACTTAAGTACTTTTGGATTCAAGCAGGTCAAAGGATGTCCTGAAAGATGTTCTAAAACCTCACACGTAGAGTTGTTATCAGATTTAAAAACAACAACAACAAAATACAGATATTAGGAAGGGAAGAGAAAAAGAAAGCTCAGACAACTACGGAGCAGAGAAACTATGAATTAAGCCAACAAACTTGTTTTGAGTCATAATAACAACACAAATCAACTCCAGTGTGAGGTATGATATTGCCACATTGGATGACAACACCATAGCAGAAGATGGATGTAGCACTGGGTACACAACCAACCAGAACTTGACAATGAGCAGAAACCTGTAAAAACAAGATCTCGACAATGACCAGAGACCTATGAAGTTCTTAACTCTTGATCAGACCTTGTTCCTCTTTTCTTGGTCACGTTTTATTTCTCAAGCTCTACAAAGCAATGTTATTATTATTTTTTTTTCTGAGTCCAGGGGATTCTCTGCCTTCTTTGGCATGGATTTTCCCTGGTTATGTTTTCAGGATACTCTGAAGGACACAAACAATCACAGAACAGAAAAGGACACAATCCTCATTCACGTTCCCATTAGGTTAAATGCCCCCCGATCATGCTTCTTGTTCTCCTGTTGTTTGTTGTTATTACCCTTCCTGTATTTGTTCCCAGACACCTTAAAAACATGAGTCAAAATTACTTTTTTGGGTGTTGGAAAGGTGGAAGAGGGGGGAGGGAGAGTAGGTAAGAGGGCACGGAGAATTTTGCCTTATTTGCTGTGCTAAATTTATTAAACTTAAATTTTATCCCAGGGCTTGTGCTTTTACATCTGTTGCATCTGTACTTTTATCCATGTATTTAATTTTTGAACCCAAATGCACGCTCTCTCAGTACTCAGGCAACACTATTTTTATCATGATAACTCATTTACTATTTTCAGTGTCAAAGAACTTCCTTTTATATGCCCCCAGCAGCCCATCTTT
Source organism: Eubalaena glacialis (assembly GCF_028564815.1). NCBI lineage: Eukaryota > Metazoa > Chordata > Mammalia > Artiodactyla > Balaenidae > Eubalaena > Eubalaena glacialis. The sequence goes on along the minus strand of NC_083734.1, from coordinate 60,537,989 downwards.
CATGGGCTTTGAATGATTCCTTGAAAGTAAATCTGTTATTTATACAATGAGGGGAAGATCCATAAGATTCTTATCTACTAGGAATGTGTATCTCTCTCCCCCTAGTGTGTGGGTGTGTATACACATGCACAGGTACATATATTGTTAATAACAGATCACAAAACCATGCAATTGTTGCCCCTGATCACATGGAATTTTATAAGGGAAGGTGTTGAATCTAGATTTTTGCCATCACCTTGACCAGGGGCAGCAACCTTTTCCTGTAAAGGCCAGATAGTAAATATTATCAGCTTTTCAGACTATAAGATTGCTGTAACAACTACTCAACTCTGCTACTGTAGTGTGAAAGCAGCCAAGGACAATACCTAAATGAACAGGGGTGTTTATGTTACGCGAACAGGGGTGTTTATGTTACGCAAACAGGTGGCAGATCAGATTCGGACTGCAATCTATAGTTTCCCAACGGTTGAGCTTGAGTTTGACACTTGTACTCACGTAGGGTATGACTCTCCAAATATATGTATATATGTTGATTGATACCTAGAGGTTTTCTTTAAACTGGAGTTTTATGAAGAAACAAAACTAAGATTGGAAAAAGGTAGAACTAATAGACTGTTTGAAATGCACTGAACCCATCCCCTCTAGTGAGAATTGCACACGTTCACTGAGAACAAGCGACAGGTACATTGAGTTGACTTCAGAATCAGTTTCCTTCTCTAAGCAGCTAGAGCCAACCCTTAAGCTGGGTGACAAATGGAATGGCTCTGGGACATTCAAGTTGTGTGCACCACATGCCTGGAAGAGCACAGTTTCTGGCCTCAGGATTATTCTCACCCATCACAAATAATTCTTGATCTTTGCCTGTTTATCTCCGAAGAAAGTACAGCAGAGGAGCATGGCAGTACTGTGATTTCTCTGTTGGATCATTGCTCATCTCTATTCTGAAGATGAGCTGAATACCTGTAGCATCTTTAGTTGAGGAAGTCCACTTTCCCTCCATTAACTACCCCCTGTAAGAGTAGTAAACACTTCCCAAGCCCTACTCCCTCAGATGTAAATGCGAGCTTGGGAAGCTACTCTGAATTACTCAATATGTATTGAATCTCCTTACCAAAGTCTCCTCAAGAAGACAGAAGGCCATCTAGGCCTCGCTAATCAGAGTGAGGTCAGCGGACCAGCCGCGCTGGCCACATCTGCTTCTTAGAAATGCCAAATCTCGGGTCCCATCCAGAACTATTTGAACATCATTTTTATTTAAAATTCCCCAGGTTATTCAAATGTACATTAAAGTTTAAGAGATGTTGAGTCTAAATAATCCATATTTCCAGCTATCTTAATCGTAGATAAGGCAAAATGATGTAAACAAATAAATGGATTAACTGAAGAATGGACACATGAATTTTGTCATGATGAAATGGACAGATGTTTCCATGAATATATAAATGCGTGAATGAATAAATCATTTTCCCTGAAATAGATAATCAAGTTTATAGAGGGACTGGGTAGTTTTATTAAGATGAAGTGAAGTCAATTATGTGAAACTCATTACTAAACTGTAAAGAGCTATACAAACGGACAGTGCAGCATTAATAGTACAAGCCATCTGGTGACACATTAGTGACAATACATAGAATCCAGTTATGCATTCTCAGAGAGATGCTCTGACACTTGTGCTCATTTATTTGGTACAGAGCTTAAAATTCTCAGCCTGCATTGGTAAAATGCACGGGAAAGTGTACTTTAAGGACATTGGTTGGTGACTACACAAGTTACTGTATTATATGAGAATTTCCAAGTATTGTTTCTTCTGTGTGAATTGAAGAATATTTTCCTGTGAGCATGCTGTCTTTCTCACTCACACTCACACACATTTACACACATTCCAACAAATACAGTCTCTCCTCCATCCCGGTGAGCAGAACCCAGTATCCCCATCTTGGTGGACAACAGAAAAATCTGGGCTTAAGAGTGTGGTTGATTGAAAAACGTCAGTTTGAGGAGGTGACATTTTCAGTCCCTTGGGATAAAATGTACGTACTGTTCAGAAATACCATCATCTTCAAAAAAAGATCATTTCTCCTGATATGAGTGTGCATCAGGGATTCATTCGGCAAAATTTAGTCCAGAGATATAGATAAAACTGCAGTAACTCTTTTTAGAGATATACAGCTTACATTGATAGATTTGAGGACCACTGGACTAAGAATGGACAAAGTAGCAAAAAACAGTGTGATATGCCCAGCAGTAAAGATGAAGAAACAGGGCATTTCAAAACTGACCTTGATTACATTAAGTAGTCAGGTGCGTAATAAAGAGCATATATTCCGGGCGTTTACACTTGAGCTATGGTTTAGATTTCATTCAGTCTGATAGATGGTTGAGCACTGTTTATCTCTCATACATTGACAGTTGGCTGAGGAAGGAACCCAACTTCACAATACACTGAAATAATTCATGTTAGCAAATTCTCCAGGATATTTATAAGCACAAGAGAATCCTGTAGGGATTGGAAAGCAGTAACCCAAAGACATGGCTGGACATTTGCAGTCGATAAGGGTTAAGAACGGAGACTGTATTTCAGTTTGAAACTAGAATCACATATTTAAAATATAAATATGTCGTGCATCTACGAGCACATATTTTAAACGAAGGTACTGCTTTTATAGCTATGGAAAATATCAGATTTTTAGCACAAAAACATTAGGTAAATTGAACACATTTACTAGTCTTTCGAAATTATACCGAGCACAATAAAACACTCACAAAAAGACAGTTAATAATTCAAACTGCAACAGGTAAAATCCACAAATATGAGAAGCAATTTGAAATATCAGAACTATTCAAAATTAAATGACATTTTGCCCCTCTCAAATTAACCACATTTAAAATCTACCTCTGACCAGTGCTAATAAAGGATGTAATAAAGCTGGCGAAGTTATTTAATTCTGTTAACCCTTTAAATTGATTCAACCATTTAAGAATGCATTTTGAACTGCATTTAAAGAAATAATAACCCCTTTCTGGGGAATCATCTTAAAGAAAGAAAGAAATATATGAATTGAATGAATAAATAAGTATCATAGAAGGGACAGTTCTTTCTTACAGAAGAATTCTATTAACACATATAAAAAGATGGAAATGGAGTATCACCATGGAGCAAACACCACAATAACTACGGTTGCAGACGAGATCTACAATGAATACTAAAATTAGTGAGCATATTTTGGAGGAGAACAGGATATTTGCATAGCCTCAAAGTATCTTCCCCAGGATATCTGTTATATGATCTTCCCCAGTATACAAAGTATACTGGGAAAGTATACAATAATTGTATACAATAATTGTACAGTGGATGAACACAGCAGAAACCACCATAATTCAGAGATCAAGGTTAACATTACCAGTAGTAACACACAACATCATAGTATAATGCCTAAGAAGGACACAACTTTACTTCTGTGGTGTCTTTGCCAAAGATGCATAACCTCTTTCTGAGCAAAAAACAAACAAACAAACCAAACTTCAGACAACCCCAAATTGAGAGACTCTCTACAAAATTACTGACCCCTAAGCATCAAAAATGTCAAAGTCTGAAAGACAAGGAGTGAGACTTTGTTACAGAGTAGAGCCAACCAAGGAGACATAAAAACTAAATATGACACAAGGTCCTCAATTAGCTAGTGGAATACAAATAGGACATACAAAGAACTGGTAAAATTCAAAGAAAATCTGAAATAACTCATGTTATTTCCTGGTTTTGATCATTTTAATATGCTATCTAAGATGCTACCATTAGTAGATGCTGAGCGAAGTGAGATGGGAATTCTTTGTATTAGTTTTGCAACTTTTCTGTAAGTTGAACATTAGACCAAAAATAAACGTTAAAAAATCAAGCTACACTATGTTTTCTCCGATTTATGTCTCAGTAAAAATTGGTCTTCAAAATTTGGATAAAGAACTCTAAAAGAATGCAGAAGGGTCAAAACAAGTGTTAGAATGATGGCTAGTCAGGATATTCAAGATAATGAATATAATTTTATATTGTCTCTAACTTTGGATATGATTTGCATGGGGCCAGATCATGTCTGACCGTGGCTACTGGTACTTCTTTGATGAAAGCTAGGAACATCTACTGGTAAAATCTAGTGAGAATTTTTGGAAAGGCAGATATATCATTCACAGAATCATAGTCTCAAAGACTTTAAATTGGGCAGGGACCTTGGAAAAGCTTTGGCCAATAAAATATTTCACACGAATAATCGGCCAATAACACTTTACCCTAGATATACTCTATACCCATACATGCCCTCATTTTAAGCATTATCTGACTTCACTCTACCTTCATTTCCTTGCATTTCCTGGACATGCAACTGTCCATCTAAACCATCCCTCTGAGATGCTTTTCATTCTTCTTTAAACTTCTTCAAAACCTATTGTTAATTGTTATATTCTCATCAGGGACTAGCTCATTAAAATTAAAAAAAAAAAAAAAAAAAAGAAAAACCCTGAAAATAGAATGTAGGTGTTAACCTAGCATGATGTACATTTCCATGGAGATTCCAGCGTTAGGCAATTAATTGCTAATAGTCGAACAGCAGGCTGCCGTAGTATTTGGTTGATATAGATTATTGAGGGGAGGAGTAATTATTTCAGATTAACATCAAGAACACATATATACATAATAAAAAAAAACTCACATTGCTCTCTTTTTACTGAAAATCTTCCCCTCCCCACCCCCAGCCCAGGCCAGCAAGAATGCAGCCATAGAATGACATTTTCTGTAGGAAAAGTCAATCCTGGAACATTACAGTTTATAAAATCAGAAATATTTCTAAGAAAGCACAGCAAAAAATCAATTTATTTCTGTTCCCTCAAAAGTAGCCAGTGCTTATTTTGTCTGGTAAAAAAAGTGAGAAATATATAAGTGAGAGAGAAGAATGGGTTCTCACAGCTCCATCCACTCTCCTCCCCAAACGCATGGGTGATGCTGCTTGGGTACATTTTCTTTAGTTACCTCTGCTTCTATAGCTGTGTTCTGGGGCATTTTCTAGTAGATTTTGCCGACACTTGGCCACACAGCTTTAATGAAAGTCATTTCACTGTCTAGGAGAGATCAAGAGAAAACCCGACCTTGTGTTGCTTAAGTTTATATCATTAAATGGTGATGCTTCTGTTGGTTGACAAACCATATCCCCCCAGCTGCCATGGTGTTCTTTTCTTTGGTCAACACTCTAACCTTACCAACTCCCTTTCCATTCCTCTGCTCCAACGAAATTACTCTTGCCCCAGGCCTTTCACACTTGCCCTTTCCTCTGTCAGGAATGATCTGCTTGCACTTCCCCTGGCTGGCTCTCTTCTCAACCTTCAAGTTCAGCCCAAATATTATTTCTTCAGACTGGTTCTCTCTGCATATTTCTCTATAAAGTAGCCCCCAATCCCATCTTTAGAAGTAGTCTTCTATCACCACACACGATATTGTCAAAGGGCTTGTCAATTCCAAAATCATCTATTTAGTTTTTATATTTTTTGGTTTAGTCCCCCCATGAGAAAGTAAGCTTCATAAAAATAGAGGCCATGTCCCAATACTCTATTTCAGACACCGTCCTAACAGCAACTCTGCAGAGTTGAAACTCTTACCCTTTTACGTTGAGAAAACGTTTCAGAGGTTAAAGAATATGCCAAGGGTCGTACAGCTAGTGAATGGCAGCGCCAGAATTCAAACGCAGGCAGAGAGAATAGAGCTCTTAGCCACTTTATTAAACTCTCAGGATTCAGTAAAATCAAGTACATAAAACACTTAGCACAGGCTCTGACTCATAGCACTTAATAAATAATATTTGCTCTCATAAAATCTTCAAAATCATCCTAGGGGAAAAATAGTATACTCTATCTCCATGTAGTAAATAAGAGAATAGTTGCTACTCAAAGAGGAGAAATAATTTGCCCGAGAAAGCAGTACAGGTAGTGTCCAACTCACCCTGGTGGCCCAGGTCTTTCCCGGGACACTTAATCTCTTGTAAACCAGGACGGGTGGTCAGCCTAGCAGAGTCCGTATTGAAATCAGCTATATTGAATTCCAAAACTCATTCTTTCTTCCTCCCAATATTATAGTAGACAGGCTTCAGGATCTATATTGAATGTGTTGAACTGAATTGCTTCCCTTTATTAAGACGATGGGCAGCAGCTCCTTGGAAATACTGGAAAATTTGAGATTGTCGTTTTAAGACAGATAAGTGAAAGCAGTCTGGGATAAAATCAATCCTTAGAACCCTGAAAGTTGTAATTTTGCAAATACAGCATTAGGTACCAGCGAACAGCTGGCCGCACCCCACAGCCATAAGAGCTTCCATGCAGAAGGAACCCGGGTGATTGCTTTATTATTTTTTTAAAAATAAATTTACTTATTTATTTATTTTTGGCCGCATGGGGTCTTTGTTGGGGTGCGCGGGCTTCTCATTGTGGTGGCTTCTCTTGTTGTGGAGCACGGGCTCTAGGCGCGTGGGCTTCAGTAGTTGTGGCTCGCAGGCTCAGTAGTTGTGGCTCGCGGGCTCTAGAAAGCAGGCTCTCTAGTTGTGGCGCACGGGCTTCGTTGCTCCGCGGCATGTGGGATCTTCCCGGACCAGGACTCGAAGCTGTGTCCCCTGCATTGGCAGGCGGATTCTTAACCACTGCGCTGCCAGGGAAGCCCCTGGGTGATTGCTTTTACATCCCCAACATTTAACTGATACCTTTTCAAAAAGAACAAGAGGTCCTGTGAGCTCTGTCCAAGCCTACCCCAGGGCATCACATCCATGAGCACAGTAACTCCAGACAGTGAAAGCCTCATCGCACTCCCTCACGGCTGAGTCTCAGCGTCACCATCAAAGGGACATTACGGATGAGGAAGGTTTTCTTGGACAAAGGATTGAGATCTTCCACTGCTTTTTGAAAGATCGAAGAACAGAGAAGGAGGAAGCAGGAAATTATTTTTAAAAAATTGTGTCTGGATACTAGCAATCCGTGCCACTTAAGTTATTTGTTAATATCCCGGCAAGATGCATTAAAGACTTCAAATCATCCTGTTTGGAATTCTGCACCATGACTGAACTTTGAGGATCAAGAATATAGTCCAAGAGCACTGAACGTCCAGATCAATTTTCCTCACTATTTATAAGCACAGGATAATCTCCAAATCTCGGACTTGCTTACTTAGGAGCTATCAAAACACTCACTTTCTGAAGGATAATCAGTACAGTCAGGTTCTGGAAGCTGATCTGTAAGCGGCTCTGCCTTGGTGGATTATCCCCAGCATGCAGACCTTTATGTCACACGCTGCCCCATCATCCTCCTGACCCTTCTAACATTTTTGATCCTAGGCTTTTTTATGCAGATAACAAGCTCTTCATATTTGAAATCTACTGAAGAGTTTGGAATTCCAAGATTCCAAAGGTGGTTAGGGTCTTAGGAAAAGATATTTAGAATAATTATATAATTACCAGTCACTCAACCAATCTTTGCTGAACACGTTTTAAGATGTTCCAGCACTTTTTAAGACTTTTTGCTTGGGACTATTAGTTCTGGCTTATCCCATAAAGAAATGCATCATATACTTCTATGGTTATTTCTGAGAAAACTGTATGGTATAAGGTGTGCAAGAATATAACCTACAGTTAAATTAATATGTAAAATATTCAAAAGTTGGGGGCAACAAAATCATGTTGTATATATAGATTATGTGAAATAGATTATATGTAATATTTGTTATATTTGATGCAAATGTATTAAAATGTACTATATAGTTATAGTATATGAAAAGAGAGTATAACTGCCTTTTATCAGTATATGTGAGTTGGAGAAAAATTCTAAAATTATTATGTAAAATGAAATAAAATATCAAATATTTTCCTTGAAAATCATTTATATCAGTCAATGTATAATATATTATGATTAGCTTTCTTAAAATGTTAATTAAGGCCCCTAAAGTAGAGATTAGAGTTAACTTGTATATATACACATATCACTGTTTATATTGAAGTATTTTGAACATATAGTAGTGTACATATAAACTAAAAATTGTTGGGAATAAATATCAGAGAGATTCCTCTTTTCAGCAAACTTTAACAAGTTTACTTTGACTTTAGTTCTGTCCTGATCTGTATGCAGACCACTACAAATCTGTCTGGAGATTTCAAAACATTATATATTATTCCTTCAATCTTAATTTCATCAGCACCTACTGGTATTTCTCAAATCAGGACTGACTTCTAAGAGACAAGCCTATTTCTGCATGTGATTTCTCAGTTAACTCACTCATAGCCTGTGACTTACAATGAGATCTGGTACCTAAGGATGTTTTGCAATTCATGAGCTCCTGTATAGACCAAGTTGAAATTCGCCACCATCACTCTTGATCAAAAGAAGAATCTAAATCAAATTAAACCTTATCTTGAGCGGGTGATGTGAAATTCAACCTTAATTGCTTTCAGGGCTACCACCCTCCACCAGAATAAAACTGAGAAAAGATTCTCTTACACAGTCCAGGATGTTGAAGAAGGCTCTCCAGTCTTAGGTGCAAATGCAGTGAATGGAAATATGGTCAGTCTCCAAGCTGGTCCTTTCCTGTCATAGCCAGTGTTGCCAGTATTTTCCATGCACAAGAGGATCTATGTCATAAATAAAAATATCAATCAAATATCCATCAAATGGGAACAACCTACATACTTGAAAAATATTTAAAGAATATCAGCATTCAATGTATATATGAATGCTTGGCCTCCTGTAACATATAATTGAACTCTTAACCCAAGTAACTACTAGATCATTAGAACTACTTGTTTCTTTCTCCCAACCCCAAAATGAAACCTGTTGATAGTTCCCTGAGAAAATCAGCTAACCAGAGGGGCCAAAAATCAGATTATTTATACGTACCATGTATGGACATTGAAATGAAAAGTTTGTCTATACTTTGTAAAAGATGATATCAATGTAAGTGTATTTAAAATTATTTTTCTGTTAACCTTGAATGGTTACCCAGAAACAGGTATATTTTTTAAAAGGGAATTCTGAAAAATAAAACATTTTGCAGACGTTCTTACAACTGGTATCCAAAGCAAATTAGGAATACACTTCGAAGGGAAGTAAAATCATCCTCTTCTGACTGAGGAAACAACAGGGCAGGTTCAACATTAAAAAATATAGCATAATGAACTTTGTGAATGAGGGAAGACAAGGCTTCCCTTTGACTTCCAAATTTAAAGAATGTATTCTGAGGGCTATAAATACAAAGGAATCTCTGAAATGAGCAGAAAGCCAGACACGTGAATGTCACAGTCAGCAGGCAGAGACGGATTTGAAGAGATGCAGAGAATATCAAGACTAGCCCTTCAGTTTGAGTCAGCAGGGATTAAACGCTAGAGAATCTACTACACCTAAGACCGGCACCTTGTACACTTTTGATGCAAACTTGCAGGAAGAGCACAATTTGGGGGGGTACAAAGTGTTGGTTCTCTTTTTATATTTTCCATTTGCACAGAGTGATGAGTAATAAAAAATGGCATTTTTTCTTGGATCAGACATTACATGCATTGAGTCTACAGCTATGAGTTTGTTGGCCCTCACAGCAAGTTTGTTGCACGGTGAGTCTTATTAGCTCCATTTTACAATAAAAGAAGCTGAAATTGAGGTGAAATGACCTCCTCCAAGGAGAAAAAAAAGAAAAGAAAGAAAGAAGGAAATATGTCGAGGAGATCAAGGAAGCAATATTTTCAGCTCAGACTTGAAAAGCTTAGGACATTGTTCTATACTTGTCAAAATCTTGTGCTATGGGTTTCTTTGTTTTTTTAAATTCCAAGGCTCAATATATAAAAATTTCTGTGTCATTGAGCAGCTATGTACTTCTTTCAGTATCTCAGCTATGCCTATAGAAAGACTCTGTCTTTTCATTCAAATTAACACTATCATTCTAATAGTAAGTGAGCATAACTAACCTTGCTCACAGGTAGAGCAACTGGCAGAAAATATAGTCCCTTGCTAAGCCAAACCCTTTATAAAAAGTTATAGAAGTGAAAGAAAACAAGAATGAAGTTATTAACCCCCCAAATATGTATTTTTCGTGGCTGAACACATGCATTTCTAAACTGCCTTTTAAAAGGGCTTTACTGGGCTTCCCTGGTGGCGCAGTGGTTGAGAATCCGCCTGCCAATGCAGGGGACATGGGTTCGAGCCCTGGTCTGGGAAGATCCCACATGCCGCGGAGCAACTAAGCCCGTGCACCACAACTACTGAGCCTGCGCGTCTGGAGCCTGTGCTCCGCAACGAGAGAGGCCGCGATAGTGAGAGGCCCGCGCACCGCAATGAAGAGTGGCCCCCGCTTGCCGCAACTAGAGAAAGCCCTCGCACAGAAACGAAGACCCAACACAGCCAAAAATAAAAATAAATAAATAAATAAAAGGGCTTTACTGAAATATATGCCCTGATTTCACTAAATTTACACCTAAACTTAGTATACCTTCTTTAGTGAGGTGTCCGTTCAGATCTTTTGCCCATGTTTTAATTGGGTGGTTCATTTGCTGTTGTTATTGAGTTTTAAGAATTCTTTGTGTATTTTGGAGTGAAAAATTTTGACATAATTCTCAAGGCTGTGGTCTATGGGGTTGATTAACATCATTTAGAGGCTAGGAGGTACCATTCTATTCATAGCTGACGTAAATCTAATAGCAGAAGTAATTCCTACTTACATAGATCTTGCATGGCCTGTTGGTACTATAAAAGGACCCCCTAAATTCATGAGCAAGCTCTTTCTGGGGGAAGCGATCAAAATATGGTTGTGGGTACCCTGGATGGAAAATTTCCCTAATGCTAGCTTCTGATGGCTTTGTAGTATATTTTCAAGAATATACATTTTTTTTGAAAAAAATTAAATAGATTTTCCTGTATCATTCACTTTTTTTGTTTTTGATTGGTATTGATTTTATATTACTTTTCTACAGTTTGGAGGATGAGTTATTTATGATGAGGAAAATAAGAGCCTGAGACCTTTAGCAAATTGCAAACTGAGTTAGAACAGCCATTGTTATGTTCATTAATATTATTTTTTAAATCATTTATGGAAGTAGTTTCTTTTAGGTTGAAGCTGCTGTTCCTCATGTAAAACATTTTAGAATTTGAAGGTTTTTAGTCAATTCTCACCAAGGATACAAAGAAAACTGGTTTCAAATTCTAATAGCCAAACCAATATAACCCGGATTTCTGAGTCTGGGAGGAAGAAGAAATACATTCTCTATGGTGCTGTACCTATTGATCTGTGATCATCAATTAATTTTATGTAAGTATGTATTGAGGATTGAGAACCAGGCAATTCTATAACTGAACACACTCTCTGGTAAGAAAAATAAGAAAAAAAAGTAGAAAAGAGGCAGAACTTGGCAACTTTTAGCATTCATTTTTGATACTTCATGTCTGATCGAACCCAAGCAATGACCATTTCCCAACTTATTCCAAAAATATTTCATTTGGCAAAGCAAAGTCATTAGCATAGCAGTGGTAGTTTTCCCCCTGGAAGGAATTAATGGCTCATGTAATTGTGAGGAGTCCCCTCACCAAAATCATCATCAATGACACTTCTGCCTTTCCTTCATCTATAGGGCACACTCTTGAGAATTATCTCAAAAACATTCACTCCAAAATATACAAAGAATTCTTCAATCTCAACAAAAAGAAAATGAACAGCTCAATTTTAAAAATGGGCAAAAGATCTGAACAGACACCGCACTAAAAAAGATATGCAGATGGCAAATAAGCATATGAAAAGATGCTCTACATCATCTGTCATTAGAGAAATGCAAATTCAAACAATGAAATGCCACTATACACGCCTATGGCCAAAATCCAGAACACTGACAACGCCAAATCATCGCAAGGATATGAGACGACAGCAACTCTCATTCATTGCTGGTGAGAGTGAAAATGGTACAGCCACTTTGGAAAACAGTTTAGCAGTTTATTACAAAACTAAACATACCAAACAATCCAGCAGTCATGCTCCTTGGTATTTACCCAAAGAATTGAAAACTTATGTCCACAGAAAAAAAACTGCACATGAGTGTTTATAGCAGTTTTATTCTTAATCGCCAAAATTAAGCAACCGACGATATCCTTAAGTGAGTGGATCAATAAACTGTGGTACATCCAGACAATGGAATATTATTTAGGGCTAAAAAAATGAGCTAGCAAGCCATGAAAAGGCACGGAGAAAACTTAAGTGCATATTACTAAGTGAAAGAAGCCAATTTGAAAAGACTACATACCGTAAGGTTCCAACTCTATGACACTCTGAAAAATGCAAAGCTACGGAGACAGTAAAAGGATCAGTGGTTGCCAGGCAGAGAGGGGAGAGAGGGATGAATAGGCAAAGCAGAAAGGGTTTTTAGGGCAGTGAAGCTATTCTGTATGATAGTGTAACGGAGTGAACCCTAAAGTAAACTATGGACTTTGCGTGATAATGATAATAATGTGATCATGTGAATGTAGGTTCATCAATTGTAACAAATGTACCATGTGGTTGGGGACGTGGATAGTCAGAGAGGCTGTATATGGGAGCTCTCTGTACTTTCCACCCAATTTTGCTGTGAACTTAAAATTGCTTTAAAAAATAAATTCTACTGAAAAAGAGAGGGGGAAAAACCATCTTCACATTATGTTCATACAAGATAGAAGTGCAAGAGGATGTTACTGGGTTCTCCATCAATATGACTCTTAAGAGAAAATGACCAGATTCTCTAAGGCCAAGTGCTTTAAGCAGATGTATCCTTCTCTATTATCCTTGAGTCATTTAAAAATTCCTTTTATTTCCTCAATCTGTGCCCTATTGTGTCGAAGAAATAAAGGACTAGTCAATAATTCAGAATCATTATAAACCATTAATCATTCAAATTTATTAAACAACAAAGATACAATAGTAGCATTTCTAATAAGAGAACCAGGCAATGAGCTATAAGCCTGTTGGAGCCTTTATTCTGGTGATCGCTTATCCATTTCTCTGGAACAGATGCAGTCAGCTTCTGCCTTCTCCTCATTTACATGCTAATAAAGAGTTGGCAATGAGAAGGAGTTTGTAGATAGAGGATATTAGAGATTCAAATGTATTCTCACATTCTCCTGAAAAGGAATTTTAATACTCAACCTACAGGTTTTTGTTCTAAAACCTGGGCCTTTGGTGCAACTAAATTTTTTGCATTTGCTACTGCTGCTATCGCGCTCCATCCATTTCCAGAATTAGCAACTCTGAGCAAATTCAATTTTTTTTTTAAACTCCTCTGGTCAAAATTTACATAGTGAGTTAGAGTGAAATGAAGAATTAGCACAGTTATTTGTAGTTATATCTACATTTTAGAAAAATAAACTTTCCTAGAGGGAAAAATAGTGACTTAAGTTGCCTCATTTTAGGGATGGCCTCTGTTATAAGATACGGAGATCATTTTCACTAAAATGGAATTTTCCAGTCCTGCTTGTGGAGAGTATGGTGATGGTTATTCTCATAATGCTGATGTAAAGACATTCCAAGGACTCGAAGGGCCTTTTGAGTCAGGCACATGTAAAATAAAACTTAGCATCATTTTAATAGTGAAGCATAATTGTATTTTTCTCAAATTATTAATATACAAAATTATAGGCTTAAGCGCTTCTAGTGGAAGGATAGGGAAATGAAAGTCAGTAAACCCTCACCCAAAGTCTTAGCCTCAGCACCAAAGTAGGTGATTCTCAGGAGCTTGCCTGAGAGAGTCTGCAGGGCTCAAGAACTCCTAGGAATCTCCTAATGACTTTTCTCAATCTGAGATTCCAAGGTGGAGGATTATCAAAAGTTCAGCTGGAACACACATTCTGCTTCAAACATTCTGTCTGGCTATGTATCCCCTTACCCCTCCTTCTTTCCAGACTTACCAACTGGACTCCAGCGCCTGCCTTTCATACACTCCAACCTGGAACCTTACGCGTGGGCAAATTCTGGGAAATGTAGCTCCCTGCACTGAAGAGGAAACCTTAGAAGGAACTGGTGGTGATGCCCAGTGAAAACAGAAAGTCAAGGTCACGTACCACGATAGTACCTCTCCAACAGCTATTTCTTTCACTTTGAGCATCTTAATCCAATATATCTCATACATATTTTCAAAAGCAGTTGCAAGCCTGAATTACTTATTTTACTAATGCTTATAAGAATTTGGAATTTAAATTGAAAGAAAGACAGAAAGACAGGAAGAAAGAGAGAGAGGAAGAAATTTAGAAAGGAAGGAAGGAAGAAAGAAAGAAAGAAAAAAAGGAAAGAAGAAGGAAGGAAGGAAAGAAGGAAGAAAGGAAGGAAAGGAAGAAAGAAGAAAGAGAAGTTTGGGTTTACTAAGCTTCTTGGATGTACAGATTATTGGCCTTTCATTAAAGTTCGGAACTTTTTCACCATTATTTCTTCAAATATTTTTCCTCTTCCACTCCCTCCTCTCCTTGTGGGACTCCCATTACACATACGTATGCTTGGTAATATTCTATAAATCTCTATATATGTCTGTCTCTGTTCATTCTTTTATTGATTTACCTTCAAGTTCACTGATTTTTTTTTTTCTGCCTACATGAATCTATTGTTGAACCTATCTAGTAAATTTCTCATTTTCATTATTTTACTTTTCAAGTACAAAAATCTTTGTTTCTTTTTTATAATTGCCATCTCTTTAATAAGAGGCTCTGTTTATTGAATCATCATCTTCATACATTCCTTTAATTCTCTAAACATGGTCATCTTTAGCTATTTGGACTCCTTTGAAGTTGTTGTTTGCTAAATTCAAAATCTATGGCACTCAGACACAGTTTATATGGATTGCCATTTTTTTCCACTGGGTATGAGTCACATTTTCTTGTTTCTTTGCATGACCTTTTGTTGAATATTGCATCTCTTAGATAATATTGGCTTTTTCCCTCCTGAGGATTGACTTTTGTTTTCTTTATAAAATCTGTGACATCTGTCTCCCCCCAAAGGTGTAGCTGCTGACGTTTTTACTGTTTTGTATTTGTTTTGTTGTTATTATTTTGTTTTGTTTTTATGCTAGAGCCTGCTTTCCTAGGGGTAGTCCACTGTCTGCATAGTTTACTATTCAGCCAAAGCTAAGTTAGAGGTTATGCTCAAATACCTCAAGCTAGTAAGGTTTTCCACTCTCTGATGATAGATCTGTGTATGAGCTGAGGAGAATATTCAAAAAGACTGATTTAAGTTTGCCCATTTTTTACTTTTTTCTGTCTCCTTTGGGCATGTGCACTGGTACCATAGACCAGGTATGTGTAAGTGGCTTTGGTCTGCTCTGATCTCTGCTGCACACACTCAGCCTCTGGCCACCCCTGGATATGTAGGAAGCTTACCAAGCCCCCTATGTGTGCCTCCCTTTACTAGAATTCCTTGTTCAATCACTAGCTATTCACATTCAACCTAATAGAGCAGCTGGCCCTCTCTTTTCACTTGCTATCAAGATTGCCACTTGAATTAGTCAGGGTTCTCCAGAGAAACAGAACCAATAGGGTACACACATACACATATAAACACACACGTATATACTCGTATATATGTTTGTGTGTGTGTGTGTGTATAGATATGTAAAAAGAACATTATTATAAAGAATTGGCTCACATAATTATGGAGGCCAAGAAGTTTCACAATCCGCCATTTGCAAGGCGTCTGAGACCCAAGAAAACAGTGGTTAGCCCCAATCTGAATTCAAAGACCTGAAAACCAGGAGTGCCAATGGTGTAAGTCCTATTCTGAGGGCAGGAAAAGACCAATGTCCAGCTCAAGCAGCCAGACAGAGAGAGAATTCTCTATTTAGGCCTCCCTTCAACAGTTTAGAAGATGCTCACTGACATTGGGGAGGGCAGCCTGCTTTACTCAGTCTATGGATTCAAATGCTAAATATCTTCCTGAAACATCTTCACAGACACACCCCAAAATAAAGTATAACCGATTATCTGGGCACCTGTGACCTAGTCAAGTGGACACATGAAATTAACCATCACACCACTTTAAAATAATGTTCTAAGTCCCGTGTGCCCTCACGGGCAGTGACAGTGAAGCTGCTGGTGTTCCGAGCCTGTCCATCCCTGGCTGAATTATCATGGACAGAATGAGTGGGGTCATGGGAGCAGTCCTGGGCAAGGACACCATAGACTCATGCTGTCCTTACCCAAAGTTCAGTAGTTATCACATAAATGCTACTCATATCGATGTACAGCATTGTCTGATCTCTAGATTTTTTCTTTTTTTAGCAATCTGAAATGATTGTTTTTGACAGTTTTGCCCAGTTTTATGGTTGCATTTTGTCAGAGAGAGGATTAGTTGGCTTCCTAATCCCTCCATGCTGGGAAGGAAATCTTATAGACTACAAATTTACCTAAAGTGTATAAAATAGCTCTTTTTCAAAACATTCCCTCAACATTCCAAGCCTGCAAGGAAAGATGGAGAAAGAGAAAGAGAGATCTATCTGGGACCCAGAAGGTCTATGACTTCACAACAGAGTGTAGTGAAAAGCCTTGTACTTTGGACTCAAATGAACCTAGGTGTGAATACTGGCATTACAACTTCCTGTTATTATATGAACTCTGGGGAAAAAAAAAACACGTAACCTCTTTGAGCCTCTCTGTAAAGTAGAAATCATAGCTAGACTTTGTGAAGACTAAATGCCTTGGCTGTACTATGTACTTAATAGACTCTAGTCTTCAGCATTATATTCCTTCCTTTCCTTGCTTTCCATAAGCATGTATGTGCATGTATGTACTATGTGCATGTATGTGCACGTATGTACTATGTGCAGCTGCCTGGTTTCATTTTTGGTGTTAAAAATTGCATTAAAATGTGTATTTAGTTATTGGTGTTTAAACAGCACATAGCTGGGGTTATTGGTAATTCAAGAGACACAATGTAGAAATGGTTTCTAAAGCAACCAACGCCCCTCTGGTTTGATGCCCAAGAATGCAGCCCTACTCTTATGTTTTTAACAAGCCTTATGCTGATTTATGTTTGCAAATGTACTTTTGGTAGTTTTCTTAGGCTCTGTTCCCAGTGTCTTTCTTTAGATAACTATTGTATATATATTTTTTGCAGTATTTTCAAAGTAACAAGGAAGAAAGAATGAAGAGGATTAAAATGCATGTTAGTTTTGATGGGATAAATTCCAAACCAACTTATTCTAGTAGAAACTCTTTTTATTTTTTTCCATTTTTCTTTCAGTCAAGTTATCTGCATTGATACCATTACAGTACTCTTGCCATTTCTACTTTGAATTAACTCATCAACCACAACTAGTTACTATATTAGTATTTCATTTTTCTAAGTACTGATCATGGCTAAAAAGTGAAACACGATAATGTTAAAAACCTCAGGCAAGGTATTCATTTTGCTGGATCTTGCTAATATATTTATTACATATATATTTTTGCTTGTTTGGGTGCCCAAACATATTGTAAGTTTGAGAATTGAATCAGCATTTTCCCTTGCCTATTAAATCTTAATAGTGAGACACACAATTTAATTTCTCCTTGATTACCTTTGAGTACCAGACATCAAATATCAACCTGGTTTTGTAGAAACAACGCTGGAATTGGAGTGGAAACAGGACACAAATTTGCCCTGTTCTTCAGTAGCTGTATGATCTTAAGTAAATCAACTCCGAATTTGGGTTCCCTTATTTTCAGTAAGGCAGTGGTTTAATCTCCAGTTTTCTAATGCTGCTAAAATGCTATGACTCTGCAGTCAGCTTACATCAGTCTGAATTTCACTCATGTCTTCTCTAAATACTTTATAAATTAAATGCTGTTATTGGCCATCTGCCTAATTATACCAAGGGCTGTCTGGTGTATTTGTTTCATTAGGTGTTGGATAGTGTTTTCAGAGATATGATTCAAGATTCCAAGCAGCTAAACTTGTCCCTATTGAGATTGGGACCTTACTTTTCTGTAGTCTCATATTAATAGTCATTTTGTAGTGATGTGAACTTCTTTATTGATCCATTATATATCTCTATCTATCTATCTGTGAGATAGATAGATAGGTAGATAGATAAGGATATATATCCACATATATGATCCATTCTATATACATATATATGTACAGTGATAGATATACTCTAGCTCTATCCTCTGATCCTTTTCTTAAACCTAGAGCACCTTGAGATCTATTGCTTTATTTAGAACAATTTGTCCTCTTAGTGTACTAAATTATTGTACCCCCCCTACCTAAAGACATTGAAAATATCTTGAACGTGTTCAATATACATCCAATGATATGGATGGTCATAGAGAAAATAAGCTATTGACCAGAGCTTGTACGGGATTCTTTTATTTCTGTACCTCAGTGATGACTTCAGCCAAGGGTTAAGCTAAAAAATCAAATCCTTACCTCACTTACCTTCAGTGTTCTGTGGGAATGATGATAAAGAAAAACGACATATTATAGGTCTCACCTCAAAAAGGAGCTCAGGTTTGCACATTTTAAAGTCACATAGGCACTATCTTATTAATAGTTTCATTTTGGCAGCTAAACACCCGAGTGAAATACATAAAATCCACACACTTAAAACAGCTGTTTCCTACTTCCTTCACAAATTTATTTGAACACCTCATGACCTGAGGGGTTAGGAGTGAGTAGATGACTTTCCAAATGAATTATCTCCTGTCTGCTATGTCATTTCAGAAGTACTTACTAATTCACAGAGTGATTTTTCACATTTATCTTTCATGATACGGACATTTTAAAACTATACTCACTCTCCATTTTTATGTTTTCATTTGTAAAACCTAAGTGTACATAGAATCAGAATTGCTGCAAGAAATGTGGAATCATGCTTCGTTTTAGAGACACAGAGGATTTCCTAAATACTCTCAAATCCTTTTGAAAACCTTGTCTTCTGTAGAGAGCTTCAGGATTACATCTTCAGGATTTGGAAATTTTAATTGTGCTGTCAAAGAGTTTTCTTTTTCTTTTTCTTTATTAGAAGTAGTGAAGTACCCAAACTTATTTTTTGAAATATCATGTTGAGGATAGAAAGTCCACATTTATATTAAAATCTAAAGGAAATCGAATTATATAGTTGTAATAAGAACACCCCCTAGCTGCTTACCCACTAATACTTCCATGGCAAATATTATTTCAGTGATCAATCTTTGTCAGTACAGCCATATCCCGCCTCTCCAACCATATAATACACATACACACACACGAAGGAGTGAGAAAGAGAGGGGAAAAGAGCTGAAACTTTCTGACATCATAAGTCAATTTGTACAATATTAAAAAATCAATCCTTTGGACAAAGGAAACCAGGAGCAAATCATTGATCTTAGGTCCGGTATAACCTTGAATATTTCTTCTATTGACAGAGTGGGATCTTGAAGTTGAAGGTATTTTAGAAAAAACATTAGCTTAGAATTAACTCCATTAGCAACTGTGAGGGTCTTGATCAATCATGTAAATGCTTGTATCTTTTTTATTTTTTTAACTTGTGATGCTGAGAGGCACTCTTGGTGAAGTTTGCTTAGTTCCAAATGACTTTTTTTCCTGCCCATGCCACCCAGTGGAATGTGTCCCCTGCAGCCAAATTTGAAAATAGTTGATGGAACAAGGGTAAGGATTTGAGAGAAGTGGAAACAGTGCGATCCTCAACCCTTGACCCTTGAAATCATGGCTAAGAGGTTCTCATCAGCTTGAGCTGCTTTCAGGAAGAGAGATGGAAGTTTTCCAAGGTTGGTGTGACCATGTTGCCGCCATTCACTATCAGCCAAGAATGCCAATTCCTGGAAAGAAGGTTGTGTCTAGAGAGATAACAAACACTTCCCCGGGCTCCTTAAACTTTTCATTTTGGTTCCATTATTGTCTACATTCTAGCCCTGGATTCTCTCAGACACTACTGTATTCTTAATAAATTCCCCCTCTTAAACTAAATAAAGTTAATTGGATACTTATCCCCAAACATTCCTGCCTAGCACAGGTAATAGTAGAAAATAATAACTGTCTTAATGTAACTAAATTTGATTTTATAAATGAAAATGAAATGTAATGATGTGATGGCAATTCTGAGAAATGAAAGTTCTAAAAAGCATATGATTTTTATCAACACATTGTACAAAGTTAGAGATTACTGAATAATTCTGGAATCATATCAACCCACTTTAGAGTAACAATTTAAAATACTATATTTGTGTAGGATATCTTGAAAAAGTTACAATTTAATTGGCATGTCAAACTGCAAACTACTTTGGGGAAATATTAATTTAATATTAATCTGGTTTATGCCTAATTAATGTGAAGAGTTCTTTCACATTAAAGGAATTTTTTTCCTCTCAACCAATATCCCCTGAAATTTCCTGCTCTCAGAATTTGTAGAAAGACAACATATGATCCTTCTCTCCAACTGGAATCACCATAACGTTAGTTAGGCTTTTATGTCTTTTGTAAAATGTCTTTTATTTTATAGAATCTATTTCCCAGGTGTTAAATTTTCCAGAAGAGTAATTTCCCTTGTTTTAAGTCCTGGTTTGTCTGGTATTGGTCTCTCTTGACTAGTTACTTGCATATAAAAAGAGTTAATTTAAATTCAAGTCCATAACCTATTTTCCACTGTTTATAGATGACGCTAGGTAGTGGAAACTAATATAGGTCTTGGTTAAAAATTTTTTCCTCTTCAAAAGTGATGTTACTTTGAATTAAATTTCTTAGTTATTAATGATACCATCTAATTCAAAGATGCTATGTCTTAATAGATAACAAAGTTAAGTCAATTTAATTGGGACAAATTTCTCTTCCAGAGGACTGGAGTGGAAGATTTTTACATGTGTAGAGTTCTATTGTCATTTTAATAGTAACTCATGTGGTGTCATAAAATTTAGATTGGTATAAACATTAATCACTAAGCCACACACTTCCTTTTTCATTTTACGCAGGCATCAAAGTCCTGCAGGACATGCTATACCAGGAGGTACCTGTTTATACTTCTGGGTCACCATTCATTGGAAGAGAGAACACTGGGATAAATCTTTTATCCTAAGTCATAAGGAAACAAGATTTCTTTATTCCTTATAAAAAAAAAAATATTGGCTACGAGTATGAAAGTTTAGCCAGGAGGGAATTGAAAATATCTTCCTGTTATATTTTTCCACATCTGTAAGGTCTAGGCTTAGAAGATTTAATTTTAAAAAGATTTCCTCTTATCGTGAACAGGTTATGACATAAGCCAATTCTAATTTAATATCTTCTTAAATAGAACAGAGTTTTCCTGGAATTCCTATGCATTTCTCTGCTGTTTTATTCTCTTCTTTCCTTCTTGCCTGCCACTTTCCAAGATTTCCTGTCACCTTTGCTCTACTGTTTGCAATCTCCATAATCCTTCAAGGTCCATACAAACGCCACAAAACTTTTCTTAAAAATTTAAGCCAACAGCTATGTCTTCCCATACTAGATGTACCAGGATAGAGTTTATGCTTTGCATTTGTAAGTATTAGGACAGATAAAGATTTATTAACAAATGGTTCCTATGTGGTAGATATGTTTAATCTATTATAATTTCTAACTCTGTTCTGACTTCTCCAACTTATTAAAACATAAAATGTTTCCTAAAATACTAACATTAAAATAATAAAATGCTTCTTAGAATAATAATATTACAATAACAGTACCTTCTGTCCCCTGCCATCACCCAATTAAGCTCTTGTTTGTCTGATAGACGGATTTTGATGAGGTCTTAAAATTCTCCTAATCTCACTGAACGTAGGTGAAATCTATAAGATTTCCCTTTTCTTCTTCTCTCCCTTAATTAGATCCTACCTTCTTTTCTTCATACATAATTCATTACCATTCCTTGAATAAAAAAAAAGAGATAATTAAGGTAAAAATAAAGCGTGCCAAAGGAGAGGGGAATCTTCCTTTTGGGAATTACTTGTAATGAAAAGTTTATTCCTCTCTGATGGACAGTTCACGTGTTAGATCTGTGTGCTCCTTTCAGCTGCCAGGACTTTCAATCATTTGAATCATTTCAAGAGCATCTGAATCACGCTCTTGATTTCAGAATTATTCTCTTGCTATTGTATGTATCAACATGGCTCCCAATATTGCTATGCTAAAACGTATTGAATGCACAGCACACCAAAATGTGAGAGAATATTCTTTATCATTCGGGGATAGCTTTCTTAAAAATACATACATATATTTTAAATGTATTCAATTCCCATACTTATAAATGTGATACAGACTTTCCTCTGGTTCCCCGACCTCTGACCTTCCCTCAGCCACACACACACACACACACACACGCATACACACACATACACACACATACACACACACACCCCTTAAATAGTTATTCAGGTTGTTGCAGGACCCACTTTGTAAGTCTGATCCAGGAAGTTGTGAATAAGGAATGAGCATAGATTTGGAGTATAGATTTCTTTTCTCTACCTGAACTTAATAAACCTTTAGATGCTTCTCTAGAGGGGCATCTGCTCCTCACTGCAAGTTGGGGGCCCCTAGTGTCAATCTATAAACAGAAACAGTGGTAGCAAGAAAAAAAATTACTATAAAAATGCTAGAGCTTCCCTGGTGGCGCAGTGGTTGAGAATCTGCCTGCCAATGCAGGGAACACGGGTTCGAGCCCTGGCCTGGGAAGATCCCACAGGCCGCGGAGCAACTAGGCCCGTGAGCCACAACTACTGAGCCTGCGTGTCTGGAGCCTGTGCTCCGCAACAAGAGAGGCCGTGATGGTGAGAGGCCCGCGCATCGCGATGAAGAGTGGCCCCCGCTTGCCGCAACTAGAGAAAGCCCTCGCACAGAAACGAAGACCCAACACAGCCATAAATAAATAAATAAATTAATTAATTAAAAATCCTATATTTTAAGAAAATGATATTTCTTAACCATGACGGTTTATAAACTGAGATAATGCAAAAGTGCATTATCTGCAATCTTAGGAAAGTTCAGTTCATGATATTTAAACGCATCATATGTAAGGCTGCAAGTACTTTAAAGAGAAAAACCAATGCTCTTAATTTTTCATGAAGGAGTGAACAATTAATAGATCTATTAATGCATACCTTTTATCCTTTAATCCGTGAATTTAATATTGAAAAACAGTATAAATAATAAAAAGCATTGAGCAGGGAAAATAGGCTATTGAACTCAATTGTGTGTGTGTGTTTGTGTGCACGCGTGCCTGCAGGTGAAAGTTTGAAATGCCCTTAAAATTATTTTTATAAATAGAATATTATCAGGAATTTAAAAAATAGCCAGAATATTTAACTTCTTAACCTTCCCAAATGGCAAGTTAAGAAGGTGATGAAGACAAACTGGAAAAAAAAAAAAAACTTATTAAGAATGCTATTCTGTTAAATCAATGGTGTGGACACCCCTCCTCTCTGGGTACATCGAGTTGGCTGCTATGGCGACAGCAGAGACTGTAAGATGAATCAATTCTTATTTACAAAGAGCTGAGGGCAAACGTGTGGTCATCGGAATAGAAGGGTAAAGTATTTTCTCCGCCACTCTGTTCATTCCGTTGGTAAACCACAGGTAAGCTTTCCAGTGTGGAGTCTCAGAAGACCTTACTAATTAAACACAAGAGTGAAAATTGTCCTGAAGTACTCCCTCTCGGGTTAAAATGATCTGGATTCGGATAGTTAATGGAGAAACAGAAATGAACTGGAGAAACTGAAACTGGGCATTTCTCTTAGCTGCATGTGTGCATTTCAGGGAGCCTGACAATCTGTTTCTTTATTACAGTGAAAGGTTATCTCTAATTTGCCCTGATAGGAAGCCACGAGCAGTGTCCTGAATAATTTGCTAAATATAAGCTGCTGACATGCACTTTTGTGATCTAAAAGAGGGCTTCCTCTACTCCAAAAGTTCTGATGGCGTTGTCATCAGCTTGTTGCTCCAGATGCTTGGCTCTGATTCTCTGGGATCTGCTACCTTCGTACACACTGGGCCGATGCAGGGGAAACTGGTCTCACAGCTCCTCCACTGAGGAAGCAGAACCATAGTGGTTTAATGATTTCAACGTTTCAATTGGTTCACATACAAATCAAAATTTAATATAATCTATGATGGTTTTATTGCATGCTATTGTTTCAAAAGAAAAAAAAAAAAACTTCCACTCCTTGGAAACTTTCCCTAATTAATTTGAAGAAAGGTAGTAAATCTGTTCATTGAATCCTGCCCTAATTAAATAAATAAGAATAATAAAAAATAAATAAAATAATAAATCCTATGATTCTTGCTTTTCCTATCATCCCACAGTACATGTTGACATCATATTTAGGAGAATAATGTTAGTATGTTAATATGCAAAGAATGTTGATGTATAATGTTAATCTATAAGAATATTAATGCAAAACTGGTTTAAGCTTCGGGAGAATCCAACAGGGCAACTGCTAGCTTATTGTTATGCTAACAGGAGAATAAAAAGCACTACGCATTTTAGCACCCTATACCGAAGTGATTCTCCAAAGGGGTGTTTTTTTTTGGCCCTCAGGACATTTGGCAAGGTCTGGAGAGTGTTCTGATCAGCGTGGCTGGAGGGGGGTTGCTAGTGACATTTAGTGGTAGAGGTCAGGTATGCCGGTAAATATCCTGCATTGCTCAGGACTGCTAATGCCTGCCCCCAGCCCCCATCAAAGAATCAAAGAATTACCTGGTCAAATGTAAATAGGGCCAAAGTTTGAAATTCTAAACTACAGGCAAGCAAACTTTTCTTCCCCTGATATAATGAAGGTGTTGCTTTCTATTTTAGTGTTTTGGGTGTGGGGGGTGTGTGTGTGTGTGTGTGAGAGAGAGAGAGGGAGAGAGAGAGAGAGAGAGGGAGACTTTTGAGGATGAGAAATGTATGGGCTGAATATGAAAAATACATTCTCTGGTAAATTGGTGCAGCCAGTATGGTGAACAGTGTGGAGGTTCCTTAAAAAAACTAAAAATAGAGTTGCCATATGATCCAGCAATCCCACTCTTGGGCATATATCCAGAGAAAACTCTAATTCAAAAAGATACATGCACCCTAATGTTCATAGCAGCACTATTTACAATAGCCAAGACATGGAAGCAACCTAAATGTCCATCAGCAGAGGAGGAGATAAAGAAGATGTGGTACATATATACAATGGAATATTACTCAACCATAAAAAAGAATGAAATAATGCCATGTGCAGCAACATGGATGGATGTAGAGATGATCATACTAAGGAAAGTAACTCAGAGAAAGACAAATATCATATATCACTTATATGTGGAATCTAAAATATAACACAGGGACTTCCCTGGCAGTCCAGTGGTTAAGACTTTGCACTCCCAATGCAGGGGGCACGGGATCGATCCCTGGTCAGGGAACTAAGATCCTGCATGCTGCACGGCGCAAAATAAATGAAGAAATAAATAAATAACAAAAATATGACACAAATGAACTTATTTACAAAATAGGAAGAAACTCATAGACATAGAAAACAAACTTATGGTTACCAAAGGGGAAAGGGGGTGGGGAAGGGATAAATTAGCAGTTTGGAATTAGCAGATACACACTACCATATAAATAAAATAGATAAACAACAAGGTCCTGCTGTATAGCACAGGGAACTCTACTCAGTATCCGGTAGTAAACCAAAATGCAAAAGAACATGAAAAAATATATGTATGTATTTATGACTGAATCAGTGTGCTGTACACCAGAAACTAAGACAACATTGTAAATCAACTATACTTCAATTAAAAACAATATACATTCTCTGGACTTAGACAAACCGGAGGCAAAACATATCTCCCTACCAATGCCTAATGTAGTAACTGAAATTACTAAATTGAATCTCAAAATCCAACTTATAGAGAAGAAACAAAGATTATATGTTATCTCCAGAGTATTGTAATAATTAAGTATTAAATGAGGCTACAAATAAGATAAAGGCAAAAGTTAAAAAACCTTTATATTCTTGTCTGTTACGTGTATAACAGTATTTTTCTGTAATGGATAATATCTGATGTTGGGAAGACTGATAAGAAATTTGCTGTTCCTCTTTACATGTATAATTTGATTCCCATAGTGATCTCTTGGTATAACTGAAATTCTTTCTTGGCTAGAGGTCCATCCATTATTTATAAAATTAACTATTTTACAAGTCCTTTGCAAAACTAATCTACAATGACAAAAAGTAGCCCAGAATTGCCTTGGGCTAACTCTGGGTGGAAACTGACTGCAAAGAGGGTCCTTTAGCTATTTGGAATGCTGGAGGTATTCTATATCTTGATAGGCGTGCTGTTTGCATGGGTGTACGTATTTGCCAAACTCCCTGAACTTACACTTAAAATGGGTGCATTTTGGTGTATGTAAATTGTATGACGATAAAGAAATGGGTTCTTTTTAATTGCGCAGATTAGATGATTAATCATATGGCTATTTTACTCTTACCTCCAGAAGAAAGAGCATCTCACACTCAGGTTTGGCAACTGAGCAATACTTTAGTTTATGTGAATAACAGCTACTAACAACTAACTCTTGCTCTGTGTCCTCTGTTTAAGTCATGAAATTGTCACAGGAGCTATTACAATCTCTGTTTTAAAGATGAGAAAACTAAACCCCCCAAATCCTCATAGTAAATGCATACTAAACTTAGGGGAAAATCCAAGGCGTTCACCCCATTATTATTACATTATTCATAAGAAAATTATGGGTTTTGGAGACCAGCTGCCTTGCTGAAGGACACACAGCTATACCATGAATGTAACAAGAAGAAAACATATACTTTTCTCAGTTTTTTCCCGTGATGCTTAGGGTGACCCTATAATACGTTATCTAACCTGGATGGAAAGAAAGTACGCTGAATAATTAAATTGGATCACATGTGCTCCAGACTGAACTGGCATAGCTGGGGCATCTGACACATGGTCCTATAGGTGTTATTTTGCCTGTCACTCTTAACACAATATATTGCATCCTATAACCTAAAAGAGCTGATTACTGTATGCTTGTACATTGAAATACTACAGACATTCTTTCTTTTTAACACAAGTACAAATCAAGATGCACCAAAAAAAGAACCCCTGAAGTTAATTTATTTTGAACTTCGTTTGTTGCTGGAAAGAGAGATGAGACTGTGTGTCAGTGAGGAAACAAATGGTTTAATCAAGTAAAGAAAATTTGAGGAGGATTTATTTACAAAGGACCCACTTATAACATGCAGGTGTGGTAGGGAAATCACAAAGATAACCCACAAGAGAGAGCAACTAACTATTCTATCACTCCTAAATAAAACAGAAGGTGCCCAGTTAGATTTGTGGTTCAGACAAATAACAAATAAATGTTAGACGTTTTAGTGTCAGTATGCTTTTTCCCCTTTTTTCTTTTCTGCTAAATCTTGCAACCGTAAGTCTACTCCCCAAAAGGGACAAAGGAAAGGAACAGAGTGAGATTCCTGGAAGGCCAGAAGGCAGTGATTGGAGTAAAGAAGAACCGTAAGGGAAGGGAAAAGGCAGAGTGAGTGAGCCTCACAGGAAGGGGTCCTAGAAATGAGGAACCTGGCCTTGCTTTCCTCCCATCCCTGAGCCCCTAGAGAGGCTTCCCAGTGTCTGAACCCCAAAGACCACCTTCCCAGGGCACAGAGCACAGGGAAGAAGGACGGGCAGAGTAAATCTGGAGGAACAAATAGAATCCATCTGGCCCAGACAGGATTACACTTCCAGCAGAGCAAAGGTGGTGACCAGGCTCTGGAAAAAGAAACCTATACCTAAGGTGACATCTGACTAATAAATCAACTTGAAATGAATTTTTTAAAACATTAAACCAACAGGAAATTACAAACAAATACACATTACGAGCACTTTTTACTCAAAATGCTTAACCTGTGTAACAAAGTTCGAAACAGGGAACACAAATTCTGCAAAAAAAACCACCAAAAAACAACAACAACAACAAATATATATATATATATAAAGTGAATCAAAGGAAAATTTAATAAAACTAGGTTCCCCACTTCTCTCAAAATGAAAGGCAATAGAGCCAGTGCTCTGCAATGAGAGAGGCTACAGCGAAGAGAGGCCCGCGCACCGCAGCGAGGAGTGGCCCCCACTCGCCGGAGCTGGAGAGGGCCCGGGCGCAGCAACAGAGACCCAACGCAGCCAAAAATTTAATTAATTAATTAACTAATTTAGAAAAAACGGAAAGGCAAGTCATAGAATGGAAACCAGGTTACAGCATCCATATGGTAAGAAAAAATACAATAGCCTGTACCTACTGGATTTCTCTTACAAAATTGGATAAACGAAGGCTGAAATTTCTATAGATTCAATCAAATATTCTCCTCTGGATAAAATTGTTTTAAGATATAAAGACTTTTTTAAAAACCATTCCAGATATATCATTGTATAATGATACTGCTTACGATTAACCGTGGCTTGTGACCAAAGCATTTTGCAAACTTTATCTGCACCCGTGATTTTGGATACCTTAAAAGTATTCATTATAAGTGAAAACCTAAATATCAATTTATACAATAAGATCACATATTTATGGTGAAGAAACACACAAAAGCTAAGACACAAAGGATATATGTGCATACATACATATCTGGAAATAAATGCACAAAAATGATGACATTGCTTCCAATTCTGGATATAAGAACTACAGGTTTTTCTTTCTCAAGATTGCTTTGGCTATTTGGGGTCTTTTGCGTTTCCATACAAATTGTGAAATTTTTTGTTCTAGTTCTGTGAAAAATTCTAGTGGTAGTTTGATAGGGATTGTGTTGAATCTGTAGATTGCTTTGGGTAGTAGAGTCATTTTCACAATGTTGATTCTTCCAATCCAAGAACATGGTATATCTCTCCATCTATTTGTCTCATCTTTAATTTCTTTCATCAGTGTCTTATAATATTCTGCATACAGGTCTTTTGTCTCCTTAGGTAGGTTTATTCCTAGATATTTTATTCTTTTTGTTGCAATGGTAAATAGGAGTGTTTTCTTAATTTCACTTTCAGATTTTTCATCATTAGTGTATAGGAATGCTAGAGATTTCAGTGCATTAATTTTGTATCCTGCTACTTTACCAAATTCATTGATTAGCTCTAGTAGTTTTCTGGTAGCATCTTTAGGATTCTCTATGTATAGTATCATGTCATCTGCAAACAGTGACAGCTTTACTTCTTCTTTTCCAATTTGGATTCCTTTTATTTCTTTTTCTTCTCTGATTGTTGTGGCTAAAACTTCCAAAACTACGTTGAATAATAGTGGTGAGAGTGGGCAACCTTGTCTTGTTCCTGATCTTAGTGGAAATGGTTTCAGTTTTTCACCATTAAGGACGATGTTGGCTGTGGGTTTGTCATATATGGCCTTTATTATGTTGAGGAAAGTTCCCTCTATGCCTACTTTCTGCAGGGTTTTTATCATAAATGGGTGTTGAATTTTGTCAAAAGCTTTCTCTGCATCAATTGAGATGATCATATGGTTTTTCTCCTTCAATTTGTTAATATGGTGTATCACATTGATTGATTTGCATATATTGAAGAATCCTTGCATTCCTGGGATAAACCCCACTTGATCATGGTGTATGATCCTTTTAATGTGCTGTTGGATTCTGTTTGCTAGTATTTTGTTGAGGATTTTTGCATCTATGTTCATCAGTGATATTGGCCTGTAGTTTTCTTTCTTTGTGACATCTTTGTCTGGTTTTGGTATCAGGGTGATGGTGGCCTCGTAGAATGAGTTTGGGAATGTTCCTTCCTCTGCTATATTTTGGAAGAGTTTGAGAAGGATAGGTATTAGCTCTTCTCTAAATGTTTGATAGAATTCACCTATGAAGCCATCTGGTCCTGGGCTTTTGTTTTTTGGAAGATTTTTAATCACAGTTTCAATTTCAGTGCTTGTGATTGGTCTGTTCATATTTTCTATTTCTTCCTGGTTCAGTCTCGGAAGGTTGAGCTTTTCTAAGAATTTGTCCATTTCTTCCAGGTTGTCCATTTTATTGGCATAGACTTGCTTGTAGTAATCGCTCATGATCCTTTGTATTTCTGCAGTGTCAGAGCTGGAGGAATCAGGCTTCCTGACTTCAGACTATACTACAAAGCTACAGTAATCAAGATAGTATGGTACTGGCACAAAAACAGAAATATAGATCAATGGAACAGGATAGAAAGCCCAGAGATAAACCCATGCACATATGGTCACCTTATCTTTGATAAAGGAGGCAAGAATATACAGTGGAGAAAAGACAGCCTCTTCAATAAGTGGTGCTGGGAAAACTGGACAGGTACATGTAAAAGTATGAAATTAGAACACTCCCTAACACCATACACAAAAATAAACTCAAAATGGATTAAAGACCTAAATGTAAGGCCAGACACTATCAAACTCTTAGAGGAAAACATAGGCAGACCACTCTATGACATAAATCACAGCAAGATCCTTTTTGACGCACCTCCTGGAGAAATGGAAATAAAAACAAAACTAAACAAATGGGACCTAATGAAACTTAAAAGCTTTTGCACAGCAAAGGAAACCATAAACAAGACGAAAAGACAACCCTCAGAATGGGAGAAAATATTTGCAAATGAAGCAACTGACAAAGGATTCATCTCCAAGATTTACAAGCAGCTCATGCAGCTCAATATCAAAAAAACAAACAACTCAATCCAAAAATGGGCAGAAGACCTAAACAGACATTTCTCCAAAGAAGATATACAGATTGCCAAAAAACACATGAAAGAATGCTCACCATCATTAATCATTAGAGAAATGCAAATCAAAACTACAATGAGATATCATCTCACACCGGTCAGAATGGCCATCATCAAAAAATCTGCAAACAATAAATGCTGGAGAGGATGTGGAGAAAAGGGGACCCTCTTGCACTGTTGGTGGGAATGTAAATTGATACAGCCACTATGGAAAACAGTATGGAGGTTCCTTAAAAAACTAAAAATAGAGCTACCATACAACCCAGCAATCTCACTACTGGGCATATACCCTGAGAAACCATAATTCAAAAAGAGTCATGTACCAAAATGTTCATTGCAGCTCTACTTACAATAGCTAGGACATGGAAGCAACCTAAGTGTCCATCAACAGATGAATGGATAAAGAAGATGTGGCACATATATACAATGGAATATTACTCAGCCATAAAAAGAAACGAAATTGAGTTATTTGTAGTGAGGTGGATGGACCTAGAGTCTGTCATACAGTGTGAAGTAAGTCAGAAAGAGAAAAACAAATACCGTATGCTAACACATATATATGGAATCTAAGAAAGAAAGAAAGAAAAAAAAAGGTCATGAAGAACCTAGGGGCAAGATGGCAATAAAGACACAGACCTACTAGAGAATGGACTTGAGGATATGGGGAGGGGGAAGGGTAAGCTGTGACAAAGTGAGAGAGTGGCATGGACATATATACACTACCAAACGTAAAATAGATAGCTAGTGGGAAGCAGCCACATAGCAAAGGGAGATCAGCTCGGTGCTTTGTGACCACCTAGAGGGGTGGGATAGGGAGGGTGGGAGGGAGGGAGACGCAAGAGGGAAAAGATATGGGAACATATGTATATGTATAACTGATTCACTTTGTTATAAAGCAGAAACTAACACACCATTGTAAAGCAATTATACTCCAAAAAAGATGTTAAAAAAACAAAAACAAAAAACAAAA